>NC_135232.1:977095038-977791288 GCF_051348905.1 Ranitomeya variabilis
AGGCCAGATTCTCCTTTTAATACAATGACTTCTTTAGCTTTTGACATATCTATTTTATTTATATTTATTATCTTAAGGGAAAAGTTTTAATTTGAAAACATTTGATTTTTAAAAGCATCTTATTATATATTATATAAAAATACACAGATATATTATTGAGAAAAATAGAATGTGATTGTTATTAAATCTCCAGCTAAGCATCACACATATGGTATTGATTTTAGCAGTAAATGTTTAACACCTTCCAAAGACACTCAAGCCAATATACATAGGTTTTCTGACATTTATTGAGGGAGAAAATGTCACTTTCCCAGTGAAAAATACCCTTTTAACCCTGGTCTTCAAGCACATGAAATCACATTTTTATGTTGTCTTTATTTGACTTGGACATAGATTGCCATAGCAATCCTTTTTCCCACAGAACTATTTAAAAAAATAAGTTCAAGGTCAATAAATGATGGAGATCGTGTTAAAATAGCATTCTAATCCTGATTCTCAAACATTATTCTTCAGCATTTAATAAAAGAACAACAAACAAGACAGAAGGTTTTGTGTCTCTTCTTAAAAACTACGGTAAATAAAATCTAATTGTGTGGAGGATGAGCTATACAATTAAGATGATTAAAATGATGTTTGCTCTTCTTGTACTTGAATGATCGTCTGTGGATAAACCTGAAAGATAATGGGTTTCTGAGAATCACGTGAATTTTTGAGACATATGGTGGGCTTGGTGGCATTTGTAAATTTAAGTTGACTTGTCTTTATAATTGTAAGCAGGATTTAAAGTGCAATTTCACCCTAAGTCAATCTTCTCCAAGTAGGACAACTTAAATATAAATTCTATAGTGTTTAGTAATTTAGCAATCACTCATAATTATATATAATTATAGAGCTATATAAGATAAGCAAATCTATACTTTATGGCTACTACATAGAGAAATGATTGAAAGCATCAAATAATGTACCCAAAATACATGTTAAAACGTACAATATGTAAAAGTTTGTACTTAAAAGATATTTGGTTACAAACCCACAGAGACTGTGTGTGCATTGGCACACTTATGAGGGAATTCCGAGAAACAACCCCTTAACCCCAAGACTTGCTGGTGATTTTTTTTCTTTTTAGGTGCCAGGCAGGAAGCAAAGCATAGATTTTTGCAGCCTTGTTGACATATTCAGTTGTGCCCCTGTTAGGGCTAGCGGAACGCACCAAGTAAATAGAGATGTTTTTATTGATATTGGTGCGTTCGCAGCCCGGGGTCCACCGTGCAGGAGTACCTGCTGCTAGCAAACGGCGGCACTATATGGCGGTATGGACTAACTCAGTTAATTCACCGAGTAGCCGTGAAAGCAAAGCACTGTGCCCTGTTAGACTTCACAGAGGCACAGGCTAACTGCCCAAACAGAGAGCAGTCAGTGGTCACGCATGCACACAAAACTCCTCGCCGGAGGTGTCAGCATTTTAGGGGCTTATTTCAGCCAGGTCCCTGAATACATACAAACACAAACTCCTTGCCGGAGGTGCCAGCATTCTAGGGGCTTATTTCAGTCGGGTCCCTGAACACACTCTCACATGACCACACTGGCGCAAAGCGCATAACAAAGAACAATACTAGCGCATGGCCATGCGGCCATGCGAGCCTTAAATAGTTGCAGCACGTACAGGACCTTCCTAGAAGGACCAATGAGAGGCTGCCACAGAGCATGAGCACCTACAGGACCTTCCTGAAGGACCAATGGCCTTAGCTGCAGTGTCTGATCATGTGACCCTCGATCTCCGCTGAGAGATCTTACTCTGGGCATGCCCAGAACGAGAAAAGCAGGACTTAGTCCCAGAAGCGTCTGCTCGTCGCTGCCCAGCACTGACTTCAATGGCAGAAGCAGGAAAGGCAGCAGTAACTCTTTGTACAGAGTCAAACTGAGCAAGACGCTGGGACCAATGTCTCCGCTGAGCAGGCTCCACTGCGGCAGGAGAAGAATGGGAGACCGCAGCGGAGATGGCCTGAGATTCCCCCTGTGCAGAGGTGGGAACTCGACCCCTAACATTACGCCCCCTAGGGCTACCCCCTCCTTGGGCCTCGCGACGTTTGAAGGCAGCAATGAGCTGTGGAGCCCGAATGTGCTCAGCAAGCTCTCAGGACCATAACCCTTCCAGTCCACCCCAAGAAATTTTTTGCCACGAACCACCTTGCACCCCAAAATAGCGTTCACCTTGTAATCGTCCGTAGATGAACCCGATGTCCCGGCAGATGACTCAGAAAACCGGGACATGTATACGGGCTTAAGGAGGGACGCATGAAAGGTGTCGGTGATACCTAGGCGTGGAGGAAGGGCTAGACGGTAGACCACAGGATTAACCTGTTCGAGGACCTTGAAGGGACCCAAATAGCGAGGAGCAAACTTAGTGGACTCAATACGCAGCCTGATGTTACGAGCGGAGAGCCACACTAAGTTGCCAGGAGCAAAGGTCGGGGCAGGGCGCCGATGTGCATCGGTGGAGGACCTCATTATCTCCTTGGAGGCTTGGATGGCATCCTGAGTGTGGTCCCAAATGTCTCGTGCCTCCACTGCCCAGTCTGCCACCCTGGAGTCAGCAGAGCACACGGGCATAGGCACAGGAACCCGCGGATGCTGGCCGTAATTAAGGAGGAATGAGGTTTGTCCAGTGGAGTCGGCCACGGCGTTTTTCAGCGCAAACTCAGCCCACGGTAGCAGGGAAGCCCAGTCATCCTGCCTGGCTGAGACAAAATGTCGCAGATATGTGACCAAGGTCTGGTTGGCCCTCTCTACCAACCCATTCGTCTTGGGATGATATGCTGAAGAGAGATTCAACTCAATGCTGAGAAGACGACAAAGCTCCCTCCAGAATCGAGACGCAAACTGGGGACCCCGGTCACTAACAATCTTGTCCGGCATACCGTGTAAGCGAAAGATATGCTTGATGAACAAGGCTGCCAGAGCCCGTGCCAAAGGTAGCCGTGGAAGAGGCACCAAATGAACCATTTTGGAAAAATGGTCGGTGATCACCCAGATAATGGTGCAACTACGAGACTTGGGCAAGCCCACCACAAAGTCCATCCCGACCATCTCCCAGGGCCTTTCCGCCACCGGCAGAGGGTAAAGCAACCCAGCTGGCTGTTGCCGAGGGGACTTGTTCTTGGCGCAAGAGACACACACCCGAACATAGTTTGCGACATCACAAGCCATATGCGGCCACCAGTATGTCCTCGCCAGTAACTCAGATGTCCTTTTGGAACCAAAATGTCCACCCACCCTGGACGAGTGTGCCCAAGATAGAACCTCTGGTCGCAAACTGGATGGTACAAAAGTCTTTCCCGGAGGCACAGACTCTAGCGAAACCAGGGCCACAGTTCTCAGGCTCTCGGTGGGGACAATAAGCCGAGGCTCCTCTTCCTCCTCCACAGATGACACAACGGAGCGAGAGAGAGCGTCGGCACGAATGTTCTTCTCCCCAGAAAGAAAATGGAGGGTGAAATGAAACCGGGAGAAGAACAAGGACCATCTGGCCTGGTGAGAATTTAACCGCTGGGCTGTCTGCAGGTACACCAAATTTTTATGATCTGTGAAGACTTGGAAGGGAAAACGAGCTCCCTCCAAGAGATGTCTCCACTCCGAGAACGCCAACTTCATGGCTAGTAACTCCCTGTCCCCGATGGAATAATTCCTCTCTGCTGGTGAGAAGGTCTTAGAAAAGAAGAAGCAAGGATGCTTCCGACCTTGAGCATCCTTTTGGAAGAGGACTGCTCAAGCACCAACAGATGAGGCATCCACCTCCATGATAAATGGCTTATCTACATCAGGCTGATGTAGGATGGGAGAGCTAGCGAAGTGTGACTTTATGGAGTTAAAGGCCTTGGAGACCTCCTCAGACCACAATTTGGGATTTGCCCCCTTCTTGGTGAGGGCAACCAAGGGAGCTACCAAAGTTGAGAAGTGCGGAATGAACTGGAGATAATAATTAATGAACCCCATAAAGCGCTGCACCGCTTTAAGAGAATGGGGTTCCTGCCAGTCCATCACAGCCTGTAGTTTGGCAGGATCCATAGCCAATCCCTGGGTGGAGATGATATAGCCTAGGAAAGGTAAGGACTCCTGCTCGAACATACACTTCTCCAACTTGGCATAGAGGGAGTTTGCCCGTAGGAGGTCGAAGACTATGCAAACATCTCTCCGGTGGGAGTCAATATCTGGAGAGTAGATGAGAATATCATCCAGATAGACTACGACTGAGATGGTGAGCATATCCCGGAAGATGTCGTTCACAAAGTGTTGGAAAACGGCTGGGGCATTACAGAGCCTGAAGGGCATCACCAGATATTCATAGTGCCCATCCCTGGTGTTAAAACCCATCTTCCATTCGTCCCCCTCACGGATGCGAATCAGGTTGTAAGCACCCCGCAGATCTAGTTTAGTAAACACCCTTGCTCCCCGAAGCCTATCGAAGAGCTCAGATATCAAGGGCAAAGGATACTTATTCTTAACGGTGATGGCGTTAAGACCCCTGTAGTCTATACATGGACGCAGTTCCCCATTCTTCTTCTGCACGAAGAAGAACTCAGCCCCAGCAGGTGACACTGACTTCCTGATGAACCCTCTTGCCAGATTCTCTTGAGTGTACCGAGACATTGCCTCCATCTTCGGGAGAGATAATGGATAAACTCGACCCCGGGGAGGCTCAGCACCAGGCAAGAGATCAATAGGACAGTCATAGGGGCGATGGGGCAGAAGGATCTCTGCCGCCTTTTTGGAGAACACATCTGCATAAGACCAATATTGCTTGGGGAGAGAGGATAGATCTGCGGGTACCTCTGTAGTCGCAACCTGAATGCACTCCCTCTGACACCTACCCCCACAAGATTCACCCCATCCCAGAATTCTTCCTGAGGACCACTCGATATGAGGAGAGTGGTACCGTAGCCAAGGTATCCCCAACAGGACCTCATCTATTCCCTCAGGAATGACGAGCAGAGATATAATCTCCTGATGGGATGGCGACATGGACAGAGTAAGAGGGATGGTCTGGTGTGTTATCTTGAGGGCAGTGTTGACCCATTCACCACTCGTACCATTACTGGTTGAGCTAGCATAACCAGGGGTATTGCGTGAGGTTGGGCGAAGGCAGAAGACATAAAATTGCCCTCCGCCCCAGAATCCACGCAGAGCTCTACAGAGTGGGAGGATGAGCCTATAATAATTGTCCCCTTAAAGGACAATTTGGAGGCAAACGTCGCCGTGTCTAGTGTACCTCCACCTACTACCACTAGACGCTGACATTTCCTCGACCGCTGGGGACATCTGGTGGCAAGATGTCCTGACTGCTGGCAAACATGACAGACCTTGAGTGCACAAGCGGTCCGGGACTTAGATCCCGCTCGTGACACTTCCATGGCCTCATGTGACTCAGGAACCAGGATTGAAGATTCCAGAGGTTTGGCGAAGGTGGGAGCCAGCCGAAACCTCTGCCTACACTGGGCTCGTGCTAACCTCCTCTCATTAAAACAGAGGTCAATTCGAGTAGAGACAGTTATTAACTCCTCAAGTGTGGCAGGAATCTCCCTAATGGCCAGAGCATCCTTAACTAGTGTTGAGCGATACCGTCCAATACTTGAAAGTATCGGTATCGGAAAGTATCGGCCGATACCGGCAAAGTATCGGATCTAATCCGATGCCGATACCCGATACCAATACAAGTCAATGGGACACCAAGTATCGGATGGTATCCTGTATGGTTCCCAGGGTCTGAAGGAGAGGAAACTCTCCTTCAGGCTCTGGGATCCATATCAATGTGTAAAAGAAAGAATTAAAATAAAAAATAGGGATATACTCACCCTCCGACGCAGCCTGGACTTTACCGCCGTAACCGGGAGCCGTTGTACCTAAGAATGCGCGCTTGAAGGGCCTTAGATGACGTCACGGCGCTCTGATTGGTCCGTAGCGGTCGCGTGACCGCTACGCGACCAATCACAAAGCAGTGACGTCACCTAAGGTCTTTCAAGCGCTTGAAATACCTTAGAAGACGTCCGCAGCTTCTGATTGGTCGCGTAGCGGTCGCGTGACCGCTACGCGACCAATCACAAAGCAGTGACGTCACCTAAGGTCTTTCAAGCGCTTGAAAGACCTTAGGTGACGTCACTGCTTTGTGATTGGTCGCGTAGCGGTCACGCGACCACTACGGACCAATCAGAGCACCGTGACGTCATCTAAGGCCCTTCAAGCGCGCATTTTTAGGTACAACGGCTCCCGGTTACGGCGGTAAAGTCCAGGCTGCGTCGGAGAGGTGAATATATCCCTATTTTTTATTTTAATTCTTTCTTTTACACATTGATATTAATCCTGATACCGAATCCCGATACCACAAAAGTATCGGATCTCGGTATCGGAATTCCGATACCCGCAAGTATCGGCCGATACCCGATACTTGCGGTATCGGAATGCTCAACACTATCCTTAACGTGATCAGCCAGGCCCCTCCAAAATATGGGGATAAGGGCTTTATCCGACCACTCCAGCTCTGAAGCTAAAGTACGAAAGCAGATGGCAAAATGGCTGACCAAGGACTCACCTTGAGTTAATGCCAGCAGTTGGAGCGCCGTGTCATGGGTGACTTGAGGTCCTAAAAAGACCTGTTTCAGAGTGCTCAGGAACAGCGGAGCACTCTGCACCACATGATCGCCACGCTCCCACAGCGGCGTAGCCCATTCCAACACCCTGTCTGACAAGAGAGACAGAATAAATCCCACCTGAGCCCGCTCAGTGGTAAAACTTGCAGCCAGGAGCTCAAGGTGAATAGAGCACTGACTCACGAATGCCCTACAAGATTTGCTATCTCCAGAAAATGTTTCTGGCAGCGGGAGGTGAGATAATGTCGGAACAGGGGTGGCAGTGGACAAGGTTGCTGCAGCCATGCTAGCAGCCTGTACAGCAACTGCGGTAACATCCACAGCTGAGGTTGAGCTCTCGAGACCCGCCAACCTACCCTCCAGCTGCTGGATATACCGCAAGGATTGCTGAATGTCCACCATTTACTAGCCAGACCCTGGCGCTAGTATTCTGTTAGGGCTAGCGGAACGCACCAAGTAAATAGAGATGTTTTTATTGATATTGGTGCAATCACAGCTCGGGGTCCACCATGCAGGAGTACCTGCTGCTAGCAAACGGCGGCACTATATGGCGTTATGGACTAACTCATTTAATTCACCGAGTAGCCGTGAAAGCAAAGCACTGTGCCCTGTTGGACTTCACAGAGGCACAGGCTAACTGCCCAAACAGAGAGCAGTCAGTGGTCACGCATGAACACAAAACTCCTCGCCAGAGGTGCCAGCATTCTAGGGGCTTATTTCATCCAGGTCCCTGAATACATACACAAACTCCTCGCCGGAGGTGCCAGCATTCTAGGGGCTTATTTCAGCCAGGTCCCTGAACACACTCTCACGTGACCACACTGGCGCAAAGCACATAACAAAGAACAATACTAGCGCATGGCCATGCGGCCATGCGAGCCTTAAATAGTTGCAGCACCTACAGGACCTTCCTGAAGGACCAATGGCCTTAGCTGCAGTGTCTGATCATGTGACCCTCGCTCTCCACTGAGAGATCTTACTCTGGGCATGCCCAGAACGAGAAAAGCAGGACTTAGTCCCAGAAGCGTCTGCTCGCCGCTGCCCAGCACTGACTTCAATGGCAGAAGCAGGAAAGGCAGCAGTAAGGCTACGTTCACATTTGCGTTGTGCGCCGTTGCGTCGGCGAAGCAACGCGCAACGCAAACAAAAATGCAACAAAACGCACGCTAAAACGCTGCGTTTTGTGACGCATGCGTCCTTTTTCGCCGAAAGTTGGACGCAAAAAAAAATGCAACTTGCTGCGTTTCCTGCGCCCAACGCTTGCGGCCAAAAAAACGCATGCGTCGCAAAACGCAGCACAACGCATGTCCATGCGCCCCCATGTTAAATATAGGGGCGCATGACGCATGCGGCGACGCTGCGGCGCCCGATGCTGTGGCGCCGAACGCTAATGTGAACGTAGACTTAAGGTACCTTCACACTAAGCGACTTTACAACGATAACGATAGCGATCCGTGACGTTGCAGCGTCCAGGATAGCGATATTGTTGTGTTTGACACGCAGCAGCGATCAGGATCCCGCTGTGAGATCGCTGGTCGTTGCTGAAAGTCCAGAACTTTATTTAATCGCTGGATCTCCCGCTGACATCGCTGAATCGGTGTGTGTGACACCGATCCAGTGATGTCTTCACTGGTAACCAGCGTAAACATCGGGTTACTAAGCGCAGGGCCGCGCTTAGTAACCCGATGTTTACCCTGGTTACCATTGTAAAAGTAAAAAAAAAAATACATACTCACATTCCGGTGCCCGGCGTCCGCTTCCCTGCACTCCTCCTGCATCCTGTGTAAGTGCCGGCCGTAAAGCCCTGCGCTTAGTAACCCGATGTTTACTCTGGTTACCAGGGGACTTCGGCATCGTTGGTCGCTGGAGAGCCGTCTGTGTGACAGCTCTCCAGCGACCACACAACGATGCTGCAGCGATCGGCATCATTGTCTGTATCGCTGCTGCGTCGCTTAGTGTGAAGGTACCTTAACTCTTTGTACAGAGTCAGACTGAGCAAGACACTGGGACCGATGTCTCCGCTGAGCAGGCTCCACTGCAGCAGGAGAAGAATGGGAGACCGCAGCGGAGATGGCCCGAGATTCCCCCTGTGCAGAGGCGGGAACTTGACCCCTAACAGCCCCTATCCCAAAAACACAAATACAGTGGTTTGCAAAAAAATACCCCCCTTGGCATTTTTCAGGTTTTGCTACTTCTCAACCTCACACACTGTTTCTTGTTTAGGGTTTGCATCAGTTCATGTAAAGAACATGACTACAACGGTGAACAATTGGTTTTCTTTTTAAAGTGAAGCAAATAAAAAATTGGACAAAATAATTGAAAACTTTAGTGTGCATAACTATTCAACCACTTAAATTCAGTACTTTTTAGAGCAAATACAGCTGCAAGTTGGGTTTGGGAGACAATCTGTAAATCAGTTTCTCATGCCACCTCTAAAAGGGAGAGATTTTGTATAAAAAAATTGTAAAATACATAAAGACATCTGCAGAGCAGGGACATACCCTCACATTGAACCTAATGGATTAATTATAACTGGGAAAGTGAAAAAGAGGTGACATTTAAACCTCCATTGAAGTATGACCTCCTGCCGTGAACAAGTAATTACAGTAGGGGATCTGCTGAGAGCCAGACACCAAGTTTAGGATTTGTATAATCAGAGTTAGAGAAATACACTTCCCGAGGCAGGAAGAGGAATTATCTCAGACACTTTGGTGCCAGTGCTCAGTGATGAATATTGAAGTTTGCATTGATCCATTATTTATGGGAGCTATAAACCGCATTCACTTACATCACCATTAGTGTTGAGCATTCCGATACCGCAAGTATCGGGTATCGGCCGATACTTGCGGTATCGGAATTCCGATACCGGGATTCCGATACTTGCCGCGTATCGGATACCGGAATCGGAAGTTCCAAGATTCAAAATGCAGAAATTCAGCCAATGAGAATGATTCCAAGTGTGGGCACATCCTGTTTAGCATGGAGGGCATGAAACTACTGGCAAGGCTGTGATTGGCTGCTGAAATGATGTCATGATGCAGTTTAAAAGTCGCTGGCGCCATTTTGCGATCACTCTGCTGTGAATTCAGTTAGTGACAGGACGCTGTTTGCTGACTGAGGGACAGTTTAGAGATAGCGGTTTGCTTCTTTGTGCTTTCCAAAGGCTAATTTAGCAACCGCTGTGTTCACCTATTATTCACCTTGCTTTTGCCTTGTAGCGCTGTTTTCACAGCGATCTGCAAGGTCTGTGTGTGTGTGTGTGAGTGCAGCCCACTCTCTAGTCTGAGTGCAGCCACATAGGCCATCCATAGCTGGTTGTATTCAGTTCAGGGAGGGTGGTTCATTGCCTCATACTGTTCTTTTTTTTTTTTTTTTTTCAAGTAGTGTAGTCTGCTGCTAATTTATTCAAAAAAATCCTATTAGTGTCTTTCCACCCGTCTCCAGCTAATTTGTGGAAAAACACTACATAGGATAACGTAGAGGAGGGTTTTTGGGCCTTGCAGCGCCGTTTACGGCTGTCTGCACGGTCTCCGTGTGACTGCAGCTCGCCCTGTAGTCTGTGAGCAGCCGTAGCCTGGTTGTCTCCAGCTCAGGGTTGTTCACTGCGTCATACCGCCAAATCAATTTTCATTTTGTTTTAAGTAGTGCAGGCTGCTGCACATTTTTTCAAAAAATTCCTTAGTGTCTTTCCACCCGTATCCAGCTAACTTGTGGAAAAACACTACATAGGATAACGTAGAGGAGGGTTTTTGGGCCTTGCAGCGCCGTTTACGTCTGTCTGCACGGTCTCCGTGTGACTGCAGCTCTATCCGTTGTCAGTTCAGCCCCCAAAAAATAAATAAATAATAATAAAGTTCACCAAACACACCAGTTACACCACTTTACATTTGTGTAGGCCACATTAGCTCATATTAAAGTCTAGTCCACACTTTAGAAAATTAGTGTTTCTTATACCTGTTAGGAGGAGTTGCTCAGGAATAAGCACACAAAGCCGTTAGTACTTTTCTGCTTATCTTTATCAGTCAACCAAGATGAAGAAGGCAGTGAGTAAGGCACGTGGGCGTGGGCGCGGAGCAGGGAGGGGACGTGGGGATTCTGTGCCTGCTGCGGGCACCGGTGACTCATCAGCACCCACATTCACCAGGCAACAGTCGTTCATGCGCAGCTTTGTGTCAGAGCGCCGTACACCGCTGCTGCGTGAAGAACAAATTGAAGCCGTTGTCGGATGGATGGCAGCTAATGCATCAACTTCAATTAGTGCCACATCCTCTCAGACACAGAGCACTGGAGAGCAGCCATCTGTCTCTTCACCACCTGCCAAATTGCCCAGGCAGACAGAGAGCCCAGGACAGGAGCCGTCTCTACTTCTGTTCTCTGAATCTCTTGGCTTGGAAACAGGGGGCCAGCCAAGCAGCATTGGAGAAATGGAAGAAGAGGCAGGGTGCAGTGATGCCCAACAGCTTTTTCTCTCTTCCTCTGAAGAGGCGGGTGGGCCAGTGGCTCCGGTCACCACATCGCAGGCCGCATCAGCTGATGATGACACTCAGGTGCCACTTACTGGTGCGTGCTCTGCTGCTGAGACTACCCAGGAGGAGCAGTTGGGGGCAGAGGGTAGTGTAGATGATGAGGTCCTTGACCCATCTTGGCGTGAGGGACAGGAAGGTGGTGGGAGCAGCTCTGAGGAAGAGATTCCCCGTACGGCCCAAAGAGGGAGAGGGAGGGGGAAGACTGCGGATCCTGCAGCCTCCGCTTTGGCACCCGTTAGGAGCACGTCTCTTCCAAAAGCCAAAAAGGGCGCTCCCAAGACTTGCAGTGCCTGGTCCTTTTTTGACACAGTTGCAGATGACATTTGCTATGTCAGATGGAAGGTGTGTCATCAAAAAGTCAAAAGAGGTCGAAATGTCAGCAACCTCAATACCTCCAACATGTGGAAACATGTGCGCAACAGGCACCCGGCGGAGTTAGAAAAACACACTGAAGAGCTAGGCCAACCAACAGCGGCAGCTACCACCTCTTCAGCTCGTGTTGCCTCTTCCTCTAGCTCACACGCAGCTGGTTCGGCTTCCTCCCAGGATCGCCGTGGAAGAACCTCTGGCCCTGTTGTCCAGAGACCCGCTGTAATTCCACCCGCAGCACCACTTTCCCAGTCATCCACACACTCCCAGCCCAGTCTACAGCCATCGGTAGTACAGGCATGGGAGAAAAGGCGGCCTTTCTCGTCAAACCACCCACGAGCACAGGCTCTGACTGCAGGCATTGCCAAACTTCTTTCACTGGAAATGCTGTCATTCAGGCTGGTGGAGACTGACAGCTTCCGTGACTTGATGTCATTGGCAGTCCCACAGTACAATGTGCCCAGCCGCTTTTACTTCAGCAGGCAAGCCGTCCCTGCCCTGCACAAGCATGTGGAGGGACACATAAAACACGCGCTACTGAACGCCGTCAGTAGCAAGGTCCACCTCACCACCGATGCGTGGACCAGTCAACATGGACAGGGGCGATACCTTTCCCTCACTGCCCATTGGGTTAATGTCGTTGAGCCGGGTACAGACCGTGCGAGTGGCGCAGGACGTGTCCTGCCCACTCCAAGGATTGCAGGAATCCATTCTGTACGCATTGACTCCTCCTCTTACACCAGTTCCTCAGAATCATCGCTGCAGGAGCCGTCACAGTCCACCTCCACATGGACCCGTGATGAACGTGTACCTGTTACGACCGACATGAGCACAGCCGTGGCCAAACGTCAACAGGCCGTCTTGAAATTAATTTTTTGGGGGAATCGTAGCCACACAGCGCAGGAGCTCTGGAATGCCATCAAGCAGGAGAGCGATGTGTGGTTTGTGCCAGCGAATCTCCAGCCAGGCATGGTAGTGTGTGATAATGGCCGAAATCTGGTGGCAGCTCTTGGCCTCGGCAACCTCACTCACATCCCATGTCTGGCACATGTGCTCAATTTGGTCGTGCAGAGCTTTTTGAGGGACTATCCGGATCTTGATGCACTGCTGCACAAGGTCCGCCTAGAGTGTGCTCACTTGCGGCGTTCCAGCACGGCAAAAGCGCGCATTGCGGCTCTGCAGCGCCGACACCGCCTGCCGGAACATCGCATCATATGTGACCTACCTACCAGGTGGAATTCCACGTTACATATGTTGGAGCGGTTGTGTGAGCAGCAGCAAGCTGTAATGGAGTACCAGCTGCTTCAGGCGCAAATAAGTCGCAGTCAGCGCCGTACAGACTTCACAACCACAGAGTGGGCCACTATGAATGACGTCTGCCAGGTTTTGCGTCCCTTTGATTATTCCACGCGGATGGCGAGTGCAGATGATGCACTAGTCAGCATGACTGTCCCCCTTATCTGCCTGCTTGAAAAATCACTGCAAGCGCTAAGGGATGATGTTGTGGAAGAGGTGGAGGATGAGGATTCACCATTTCCATCATCTTCTGGACAGTCAGCGCCACGTGGTTCCTCACAAACGCGTAGGCAGGGGACAGTTTGTGAGGAGGATGAGGAGGAGTCAATGGAGGAGGAAGACATCCGTCCAGAGGAGGGAGTTACCGAATTGTCCAGTACTCAGTGTGTACAGCGAGGGTGGGGTGATGACGAGCGGGCAGAGACCATGCCTCCAGCAGGGGACAGCGTTTCTTGGGCAGTTGGCAGTCTGCAGCACATGGTGGATTACATGTTGCAGTGCCTGAGAAACGACCGCCGCATCGCCCACATTCTCAACATGTCTGATTATTGGGTGTTCACCCTCCTCGATCCTCGCTACCGGGACAACGTAGAAAGCCTCATCACACCGTTGAACCGGGAGCGAAAAATGCGGGAGTACCAAGACACACTGGTCAATTCCATCATCTTCTCCATTCCAACTGAGAGAAGTGCTGCTAGTGCATTCCAAAGCAGCTCAGTGCGTCCAGGCAGTGGTGGAGGCTCTGCACAAAGAGGGAGCAGAAGCAGTGCCTCTGCCCAAGGCAAGACCAGTATGGCCCAACTGTGGCACAGTTTTCTGTGCCCCCCACAAAAGTCTACACCATCACAGACGGCTCCAGTCAGCAGGAGGCAACGGTTCCGTCAGATGGTGACAGACTACATGTCTTGCCCTCTTGCTGTACTCCCAGACGGCTCTTCCCCTTTCAAGTTTTGGGTCTCAAAGCTGGATACATGGCCAGAGCTAAGCCAGTATGCATTGGAGGTGCTGTCTTGCACTGCGGCCAGTGTATTATCGGAACGTGTCTTTAGTGCTGCAGGTGGTGTACTAACTGACCGTCGCATGCGACTATCCTCCGATAACGTTGACCGGCTTACTTTCCTGAAAATGAACAAGGCCTGGATCTCGCAGGAATTTGCCACTCCTCCTCCTGATTAAATAATTAGGTCACTGTATACGTTATCCAGGTCTCCTGTTGTGTTCATCTTTCTACCACCTGAACTTAAATTCCTGGGCTCCAACACCGCCAGTTGAGGCTCAGAAGTGCCGTCTGCACAGTCAAAACATACGACCCAGAGTTATTGGGTTTCAGTAACGTCAGCTGATCCCCAGCTGTGTAGCCGGCAATGTGTCATGCGACCGCCATGCTGACACAACAACTGAAATGTAAGGGAATCTGTCCCCCCCCCCAAGGCGTTTGTTACTGAAAGAGCCACCTTGTGCAGCAGTAATGCTGCACAAGGAAAAGGTAGCTATTTTGGTTTAGCTCCTTGCACACGCAGAACTTAACACTTATAAAATGTGTCCACTGATACCGTAAAACCGTCCCGGAGGTGGGACTTTCCTTCGTAATATGACGCAGCACAGCCGTCATTCCTACCCCCCCCGGCGCCGCGCCCCGGCTCCTCAGCGTTGTTTGATTCCGTCCCGGAGCCTGCGCTGTTATGTTATCCCGTGGCCAGGCACAATTAGCGCCGCCCGTCTTCTGGCATCATTTGGTGTCAGGATGGCTGCGCCTGTGCGGCCGCGCTGGCCGAGAGCCCGCCTCGCAGTGTCTTCTGATTTAATCCCACTGGGGGCCTGGGATCCATGGACATGCGCATTGCATATCTGAACCTCCACCTCTCACTCATCTCCCTATGGCTTCTTCAGACTGTTCGGTGTCAGCTGGTCCCTAATAGCATGCCACGGTCGTGACACCGCACAGTCTTAAGAAGCCGTAGGGAGGGGAGTGAGAGGCGAGGATATGCACTGCGCATGGCCATGGATCCCAGGCCCCCAGTGGGATAAAATCAGAAGACACTGCGAGGCGGGCTCTCGTCCAGCGCGGCCGCACAGGCGCAGCCAGCCTGACACGAAATGATGTCAGAAGATGGGCAGCGCTAAGTGTGCCTGGCCAAGGGATAACTTAACAGCGCAGGCTCCGGGACGGAATCAAACAACGCTGAGGAGCCGGGGCGCGGCGCCGGGGGGTAGGAATGACGGCTGTGCTACGTCATATTACGAAGGAAAGTCCCACCTCCGGGACGGTTTCACGGTTTCAGGGGACACATTTTATAAGTGTTTAGTTCTGTGTTTGCAAGGAGCGTGATGAAAAGAGCCACCTTTTCCTTTTGCATCTTTTGTGCTGCACAAGCTGGCTCTTTCAGCTACAAACGCCTTGGGGGGGGGGTTAAAGGTTCCCTTTCGACTTTCTCAGGCTTCGGCCTACATTGTGTTCCTCTGCTTTTCCACCTGTCCCTGGGCTCCAACACCGCCAGTTGCCATCCAGAAGTGCTGTCCGCACAGTCCCAACAGTCGCTCCTCTGTTATTGGGGTTCAGTAACGTCAGCTGTTCCCCAGCTGTGTGTGTGGCAATCCCTCCTACCTCCTCCACCTCCTCCACCTGTCCCTGGGCTCCAACACCGCCAGTTGCCGTCCAGAAGTGCTGTACGCACAGTCAACAGTCCCTCCTCTGTTATTGGGGTTCAGTAACGTCAGCTGTTCCCCTGCTGTGTGTGTGGCAATCCCTCCTACCTCCTCCTACCTCCTCCTCCTCCACCTGTCCCTGGGCTCCAACACCGCCAGTTGCCATCCAGAAGTGCTGTACGCACAGTCAACAGTCCCTCCTCTGTTATTGGGGTTCAGTAACGTCAGCTGTTCCCCTGCTGTGTGTGTGGCAATCCCTCCTACCTCCTCCTACCTCCTCCTCCTCCACCTGTCCCTGGGCTCCAACACCGCCAGTTGCCGTCCAGAAGTGCTGTACGCACAGTCAACAGTCCCTCCTCTGTTATTGGGGTTCAGTAACGTCAGCTGTTCCCCTGCTGTGTGTGTGGCAATCCCTCCTACCTCCTCCTACCTCCTCCTCCTCCACCTGTCCCTGGGCTCCAACACCGCCAGTTGCCGTCCAGAAGTGCTGTACGCACAGTCAACAGTCCCTCCTCTGTTATTGGGGTTCAGTAACGTCAGCTGTTCCCCTGCTGTGTGTGTGGCAATCCCTCCTACCTCCTCCTACCTCCTCCTCCTCCACCTGTCCCTGGGCTCCAACACCGCCAGTTGCCGTCTAGAAGTGCTGTACGCACAGTCAACAGTCCCTCCTCTGTTATTGGGGTTCAGTAACGTCAGCTGTTCCCCTGCTGTGTGTGTGGCAATCCCTCCTACCTCCTCCACCTCCCCCTCCTGTCCCTGGGCTCCAACACCGCCAGTTGCCGTCCAGAAGTGCTGTACGCACAGTCAACAGTCCCTCCTCTGTTATTGGGGTTCAGTAACGTCAGCTGTTCCCCTGCTGTGTGTGTGGCAATCCCTCCTACCTCCTCCTACCTCCTCCTCCTCCACCTGTCCCTGGGCTCCAACACCGCCAGTTGCCGTCCAGAAGTGCTGTACGCACAGTCAACAGTCCCTCCCCTATTATTGGGGTTCAGTAACATCAGCTGTTCCCCTGCTGTGTGTGTGGCAATCCCTCCTACCTCCTCCTACCTCCTCCTCCTCCACCTGTCCCTGGGCTCCAACACCGCCAGTTGCCGTCCAGAAGTGCTGTACGCACAGTCAACAGTCCCTCCTCTGTTATTGGGGTTCAGTAACGTCAGCTGTTCCCCTGCTGTGTGTGTGGCAATCCCTCCTACCTCCTCCTACCTCCTCCTCCTCCACCTGTCCCTGGGCTCCAACACCGCCAGTTGCCGTCCAGAAGTGCTGTACGCACAGTCAACAGTCCCTCCTCTGTTATTGGGGTTCAGTAACGTCAGCTGTTCCCCTGCTGTGTGTGTGGCAATCCCTCCTACCTCCTCCACCTCCCCCTCCTGTCCCTGGGCTCCAACACCGCCAGTTGCCGTCCAGAAGTGCTGTACGCACAGTCAACAGTCCCTCCTCTGTTATTGGGGTTCAGTAACGTCAGCTGTTCCCCTGCTGTGTGTGTGGCAATCCCTCCTACCTCCTCCTACCTCCTCCTCCTCCACCTGTCCCTGGGCTCCAACACCGCCAGTTGCCGTCCAGAAGTGCTGTACGCACAGTCAACAGTCCCTCCTCTGTTATTGGGGTTCAGTAACATCAGCTGTTCCCCTGCTGTGTGTGTGGCAATCCCTCCTACCTCCTCCTACCTCCTCCTCCTCCACCTGTCCCTGGGCTCCAACACCGCCAGTTGCCATCCAGAAGTGCTGTACGCACAGTCAACAGTCCCTCCTCTGTTATTGGGGTTCAGTAACGTCAGCTGTTCCCCTGCTGTGTGTGTGGCAATCCCTCCTACCTCCTCCTACCTCCTCCTCCTCCACCTGTCCCTGGGCTCCAACACCGCCAGTTGCCGTCCAGAAGTGCTGTACGCACAGTCAACAGTCCCTCCTCTGTTATTGGGGTTCAGTAACGTCAGCTGTTCCCCTGCTGTGTGTGTGGCAATCCCTCCTACCTCCTCCTACCTCCTCCTCCTCCACCTGTCCCTGGGCTCCAACACCGCCAGTTGCCATCCAGAAGTGCTGTACGCACAGTCAACAGTCCCTCCTCTGTTATTGGGGTTCAGTAACGTCAGCTGTTCCCCTGCTGTGTGTGTGGCAATCCCTCCTACCTCCTCCACCTCCCCCTCCTGTCCCTGGGCTCCAACACCGCCAGTTGCCGTCCAGAAGTGCTGTACGCACAGTCAACAGTCCCTCCTCTGTTATTGGGGTTCAGTAACGTCAGCTGTTCCCCTGCTGTGTGTGTGGCAATCCCTCCTACCTCCTCCTACCTCCTCCTCCTCCACCTGTCCCTGGGCTCCAACACCGCCAGTTGCCGTCCAGAAGTGCTGTACGCACAGTCAACAGTCCCTCCTCTGTTATTGGGGTTCAGTAACGTCAGCTGTTCCCCTGCTGTGTGTGTGGCAATCCCTCCTACCTCCTCCTACCTCCTCCTCCTCCACCTGTCCCTGGGCTCCAACACCGCCAGTTGCCGTCCAGAAGTGCTGTACGCACAGTCAACAGTCCCTCCTCTGTTATTGGGGTTCAGTAACGTCAGCTGTTCCCCTGCTGTGTGTGTGGCAATCCCTCCTACCTCCTCCTACCTCCTCCTCCTCCACCTGTCCCTGGGCTCCAACACCGCCAGTTGCCGTCCAGAAGTGCTGTACACACAGTCAACAGTCCCTCCTCTGTTATTGGGGTTCAGTAACGTCAGCTGTTCCCCTGCTGTGTGTGTGGCAATCCCTCCTACCTCCTCCTACCTCCTCCTCCTCCACCTGTCCCTGGGCTCCAACACCGCCAGTTGCCATCCAGAAGTGCTGTCCGCACAGAGCAAAACACCTCGCCAATGTGTTAGTGGGGTTCAGCACCACCAGCTGTTCCCCTGCTGTGCAGCCGGCAACGTGTACTGCGACCGCCACGCAGGCACAACAAGTTAAATTTAAGGGAACCTGTCCCCCCCCCCCCCAGGCGTTTGTTACTGAAGGAGCCACCTTGTGCAGCAGTAATGATGCAAAGGGAAAAAGTGCCTCTTTTCGTGGTGCTCCTTGCACATGCTGATCCTAACACTTATGAAAAGTGTCCCCTCCTACCGTGATACCGTCCGGTTGGTGGAACTTTCCTTTGTGATGTGACGCAGCACAGCCGTCATTCTTACCCCCTTGGCGCCGTGCGCCGCCTCCTCAGCGTTGTTTGAATCAGTCCCGGAGCCTGCGCTGTTAGGTTAGCCCTTGGCCATGCACACATTTTGCGCTGCCCGTCTTCTGACATCATTTGGTGTCAGGCTGGCTGCGCCTGTGCGGCCGCGCTGGCAGAGAGCCCGCCTCGTACTGTCTTCTGATTTAATCCCACTGGGGGCCTGAGATCCATGGACATGCGCAGTGCATATCTGAACCTCCACCTCTCACTCATCTCCCTACGGCTTATTCAAACTGTGCGGTGTCAGCTGGTCCCTAATAGCATGCCACGGCCGTGACACCGCACAGTCAGAAGAAGCCGTAGGGAGATGAGTGAGAGGTGGAGGTTCAAATTGAAGGGAACCTGTCCCCCCTCCCCCAGGCGTTTGTACGTTTTTAAGGCCACCTTGTACAGCGGTAATGCTGCATGTGTGCAAGGTGGCTCATAAACGTATTCTCCTCGCACATGTGGAACTGAAAACACGTCTGAAATGTGTCCTCTGTGTGATCATTTAACCGTCCCGGGGGTGTGACTTTCCTTTGTAATGACACGCTGCAACCCCCTTGGTAGCGCTGCCCGTCTTCTGGCATCATTGTTTGGCTGCCTGCGCCTCTGCGGCCGCCCTGACCCACACAACGCCCCTCGGTGTCTTATTTCTTGGGACTGCGAGGGTGTGATTGATGGGCATGAGCAGTGCATCAGTTTGCCTGTCCCTCATCTCCTTCCGCCTTCTTCAGACTGTGCGGCTTCATGGCCGTGGCATGCGATAAGGGATCAGCTGACGCCGCACAGTCTGCAGCGGGTGTAAGGACCCGAGTGCGAGAGGCGAACATATGTGCTGCGCCAGGCCATGAATCACAGCCCCGCAGTGTTTTAACAATGTTAAGACACCGCGGGGCTGGGATTCATGGTCATCGCGAACCGCAGCGGCCGACATTAAATGAGGTCAGAAGATGGGCAGCGCTAACAGCGCTAGGCCAGGGGATAACACGACAGCGCAGACTCCTGTACAGCAAATAACAATGCTCAGGAGGCTGCACCCAGCACCAAGGTGGGATTCTTGACATCTGTGCTGCGTCTCATTACAAAGGGAACTCGCGCCTCCAACACAGTTTGACTGTATAAAGGGCTAAATGTTATACGTGTTTCATTCAGCGTGTGCAAGGAGCAAAATTAAAAGAGCAACCTTTGACTTGTGCAGCACTACTGCTGCATAAGCTGTGGCTCTTCTACTTTGTAACCCCTGAGGGGGGGTTAAAGGTTACCTTTGAAATTGGTTCAAGTAGGCTTCGGCCTACACTCTGCTCCCCCTGCAGAGCCCGGGCTCCAACACCGCCAGTTGGGGCCCGGTACTGCTAGCTGCACAGAGCCAAACACCAGCCAATGTGTCAGTGGGGTTCAGCACCGCCAGCTGTTCCCCTGCTGTGCAGCCGGCAACGTGTCCTGCAACAGCCACGCAGGCACAACAGACCCAAAGCTGCCGCCAGTGCAGGCTTCGGCCTACACTCTGCTCCATCTCCTCCTCCTGCTGACCCCGGGCTCTAACACCGCCAGTTGGGGCCCGGTACTGCTAGCTGCACAGAGAAAAACACCAGCCAATGTGTCAGTGGGGTTCAGCACCGCCAGCTGTTCCCCTGCTGTGCAGCCGGCATCGTGTCCTGCAAAAGCCACGCAGACACAAGAACTGAAATTGAAGGGAACCTGTCCCCCCTCCCCCAGGCGTTTGTACGTTTTTAAGGCCACCTTGTACAGCGGTAATGCTGCATGTGTGCAAGGTGGCTCATAAACGTATTCTCCTCGCACATGTGGAACTGAAAACACGTCTGAAATGTGTCCTCTGTGTGACCATTTAACCGTCCCGGGGTTGTGACTTTCCTTTGTAATGACACGCTGCAACCCCCTTGGTAGCGCTGCCCGTCTTCTGGCATCATTGTTTGGCTGCCTGCGCCTCTGCGGCCGCCCTGACCCACACAACGCCCCTCGGTGTCTTATTTCTTGGGACTGCGAGGGTGTGATTGATGGGCATGAGCAGTGCATCAGTTCGCCTGTCCCTCATCTCCTTCCGCCTTCTTCAGACTGTGCGGCTTCATGGCCGTGGCATGCGATAAGGGATCAGCTGACGCCGCACAGTCTGCAGCGGGTGTAAGGACCCGAGTGCGAGAGGCGAACATATGTGCTGCGCCAGGCCATGAATCACAGCCCCGCAGTGTTTTAACAATGTTAAGACTAGGGTTGAGCGACTTTCATTTTTTTAAGATCGAGTAGGGTTTTGGGAAACCCGATTTTGTCCAGAGTCGAGTCGAGTGCAGTCGGCCGATTATCGCTAAAAGTCGGGGATCGACCGAAACACGAAACCCAATGCAAGTCAATGGGGAAGCATAGTCGGCAGTGAGTGGAGGCCAGGAAAACACCTACAGTGCCCATTTTAATGCCAAAAACATCCATTCTTGTTTCTGAAGCTTGCCAATCTTAATTAACTGTATAATAATAGTTGGGCATAGGGAATTGGGGGAAAGTTGTGGGGGGAGTAGGGCTGGCTCAAGTTTTTCGTGGGCCCAGGAAATGCGGACTACGTCACGGCGGTGTTGCAGGGAAAGGTAAGTATTTAAAAGTTGCAAGTGCTGTGATCCTGAGCAAGCAGGGGGGGGCCCACTCGTTCGCATTGCCACTGGCACAGGGCCCCTCAAAGTACGGCGGTGTGTTTGCATGGCGGGGGCGCCTCCCACCAGCAGCGACACTTTTGCGTACTCTGAGGGGCCCTGTGCCAGTGACGTCGCCAACGAGTATGCCCCCCCACCTGATGAAGGAACCTGCACTTTCATCTGCACCTTCCTCTTTGTCCCTGTGTAAGGTGGTATAACATGCGGGAAGGGGAACCTTAATTTCAGCAGGGACAGATTCTGGCTGTGTAGAGTACAAGGGGAATGTAGTGGTCTAGGTCAATGTACCAGCAGACTCATTTAGCAGTGGCTGGGCAATGGGCAGGATGAGGAGGAAACAGATATAGGGCCAAAGAATAAAGTAGGCTACATGCAGTTCAAAATTGGTAACAGGACTAAACAGGCGGCATTGCTTTGTTCAGTGGAGTAGCAAACCCAAGAGCAGCAGACACTGTTTCAAGGGCCTAACCACACTAGTAGGCCAAATGCAGTTTAATATCTGATAGTATAGGGCGAAAGCCAGAATGTGGAAGCTCAGCTTTGTTCAGTTGAGGACAACACCAGGGAGGGGCAGACACCTTTAGTAGGCCGGAAAAGCCTATTGCATTTTTTAAAATGGTAATTTGGAGCAGAAGGTTGAAGCTCAGCTTTATTTAGTTGAGGGCAACACCAGGCAGGGGCACACAGACAGACACCTTTAGTAGGCCGGAAAAGCCTATTGCATTTTTTAAAATGGTAATTTGGAGCAGAAGGTTGAAGCTCAGCTTTATTTAGTTGAGGGCAACACCAGGGAGGGGCAGAAGCCGTTAGTAGGCCCTAACCACCATTTTTTTTTTTTAAAACCACTTAATGAGAGCCGGAAGGTTGAAGCTCAGCTTTATTTAGTTGAGGGCAACACCAGGCAGGGGCACACAGACAGACACCTTTAGTAGGCCGGAAAAGCCTATTGCATTTTTTAAAATGGTAATTTGGAGCAGAAGGTTGAAGCTCAGCTTTATTTAGTTGAGGGCAACACCAGGGAGGGGCAGAAGCCGTTAGTAGGCCCTAACCACCATTTTTTTTTTTTAAAACCACTTAATGAGAGCCGGAAGGTTGAAGCTCAGCTTTATTTAGTTGAGGACAACACCAGGCAGGGGCACACAGACAGACACCTTTAGTAGGCCGGAAAAGCCTATTGCATTTTTCAAAATGGTAATTTGGAGCAGAAGGTTGAAGCTCAGCTTTATTTAGTTGAGGGCAACACCAGGCAGGGGCACACAGACAGACACCTTTAGTAGGCCGGAAAAGATTATTGCATTTTTTAAAATGGTAATTTGGAGCAGAAGGTTGAAGCTCAGCTTTATTTAGTTGAGGGCAACACCAGGCAGGGGCAGAAGCCGTTAGTAGGCCCTAACCACCATTTTTTTTTTTTAAAACCACTTAATGAGAGCCGGAAGGTTGAAGCTCAGCTTTATTTAGTTGAGGGCAACACCAGGCAGGGGCACACAGACAGACACCTTTAGTAGGCCGGAAAAGCCTATTGCATTTTTTAAAATGGTAATTTGGAGCAGAAGGTTGAAGCTCAGCTTTATTTAGTTGAGGGCAACACCAGGCAGGGGCAGAAGCCGTTAGTAGGCCCTAACCACCATTTTTTTTTTTAAAACCACTTAATGAGAGCCGGAAGGTTGAAGCTCAGCTTTATTTAGTTGAGGACAACACCAGGCAGGGGCACACAGACAGACACCTTTAGTAGGCCGGAAAAGATTATTGCATTTTTTAAAATGGTAATTTGGAGCAGAAGGTTGAAGCTCAGCTTTATTTAGTTGAGGGCAACACCAGGCAGGGGCAGAAGCCGTTAGTAGGCCCTAACCACCATTTTTTTTTTTTAAAACCACTTAATGAGAGCCGGAAGGTTGAAGCTCAGCTTTATTTAGTTGAGGGCAACACCAGGCAGGGGCACACAGACAGACACCTTTAGTAGGCCGGAAAAGCCTATTGCATTTTTTAAAATGGTAATTTGGAGCAGAAGGTTGAAGCTCAGCTTTATTTAGTTGAGGACAACACCAGGCAGGGGCACACAGACAGACACCTTTAGTAGGCCGGAAAAGCCTATTGCATTTTTTAAAATGGTAATTTGGAGCAGAAGGTTGAAGCTCAGCTTTATTTAGTTGAGGACAACACCAGGGAGGGGCAGAAGCCGTTAGTAGGCCCTAACCACCATTTTTTTTTTTTTAAACCACTTAATGAGAGCCGGAAGGTTGAAGCTCAGCTTTATTTAGTTGAGGACAACACCAGGCAGGGGCACACAGACAGACACCTTTAGTAGGCCGGAAAAGCCTATTGCATTTTTTAAAATGGTAATTTGGAGCAGAAGGTTGAAGCTCAGCTTTATTTAGTTGAGGACAACACCAGGCAGGGGCACACAGACAGACACCTTTAGTAGGCCGGAAAAGCCTATTGCATTTTTTAAAATGGTAATTTGGAGCAGAAGGTTGAAGCTCAGCTTTATTTAGTTGAGGACAACACCAGGGAGGGGCAGAAGCCGTTAGTAGGCCCTAACCACCATTTTTTTTTTTAAAACCACTTAATGAGAGCCGGAAGGTTGAAGCTCAGCTTTATTTAGTTGAGGACAACACCAGGCAGGGGCACACAGACAGACACCTTTAGTAGGCCGGAAAAGCCTATTGCATTTTTCAAAATGGTAATTTGGAGCAGAAGGTTGAAGCTCAGCTTTATTTAGTTGAGGGCAACACCAGGCAGGGGCACACAGACAGACACCTTTAGTAGGCCGGAAAAGATTATTGCATTTTTTAAAATGATAATTTGGAGCAGAAGGTTGAAGCTCAGCTTTATTTAGTTGAGGGCAACACCAGGCAGGGGCAGAAGCCGTTAGTAGGCCCTAACCACCATTTTTTTTTTTAAAACCACTTAATGAGAGCCGGAAGGTTGAAGCTCAGCTTTATTTAGTTGAGGACAACACCAGGCAGGGGCACACAGACAGACACCTTTAGTAGGCCGGAAAAGCCTATTGCATTTTTTAAAATGGTAATTTGGAGCAGAAGGTTGAAGCTCAGCTTTATTTAGTTGAGGACAACACCAGGCAGGGGCACACAGACAGACACCTTTAGTAGGCCGGAAAAGCCTATTGCATTTTTTAAAATGGTAATTTGGAGCAGAAGGTTGAAGCTCAGCTTTATTTAGTTGAGGACAACACCAGGCAGGGGCACACAGACAGACACCTTTAGTAGGCCGGAAAAGCCTATTGCATTTTTCAAAATGGTAATTTGGAGCAGAAGGTTGAAGCTCAGCTTTATTTAGTTGAGGGCAACACCAGGCAGGGGCACACAGACAGACACCTTTAGTAGGCCGGAAAAGATTATTGCATTTTTTAAAATGGTAATTTGGAGCAGAAGGTTGAAGCTCAGCTTTATTTAGTTGAGGGCAACACCAGGCAGGGGCAGAAGCCGTTAGTAGGCCCTAACCACCATTTTTTTTTTTTAAAACCACTTAATGAGAGCCGGAAGGTTGAAGCTCAGCTTTATTTAGTTGAGGGCAACACCAGGCAGGGGCAGAAGCCGTTAGTAGGCCCTAGCCAAAGTTGAAGGCCAAATGCAGTTTAATTTCTGATACTATAGGCCGAAAGCCAGAAGGTGGAAGCTCCGATTTAGACAGTGGAGGACAATTTGAATTAGGGACTGCAGACAGACTTAGTAGGCTGTCCCCTGTGGACCATGCATCCACCACATTAACCCATTGCGCCGTAATGGACACGTAATCTTCCGTGGCCATGCCTACAGGTCCATGCGTCTGTTGTCAGGTGCACCTTTGTACTCACAGATTGCCAGAGTGCATGGACAATGCGGTCTTCTACATGCTAGTGGAGGGTTGGGATGGCTTTTTTCGCAAAAGAAGTGTCGACTGGTTAGCTTGTAGCGTGGTACAGCGTAGTCCATCATGGCCTTATTAATAGTAAATAAAATATATAACTAGGCTCTATGAACTTTTAAATAGGTTCCAGGGGTACACGGGCAGCATTGGTGTGGTCAGTGGAGGAGTATTGCAAGTAGGGGCTGCAGACAGGCTATCAAAGGCCTAAAATAACAAACAGTAGGCAGTCATGGCAGTTTTACATCGGTTACATGGATACACAGGCAGGCACTCCAGGCAGCATTGTGGTCAGTGAAGGAGTATTGCAAGTAGGGGCCGCAGACAGGCTATCAAAGGCCTAAAATAACAAACAATAGGCTCATTGCAGTTTTACAGCGGTTACATGGATAGACGGGCAGGCAGCTTGGTGGTGAGTGGAGGAGTATTTAAAGTAGGGACCGCAGACAGGCTATCAAAGGCCTAACATAACAAACAATAGGCTCATGGCAGTTTTACAGCGGTTACATGGATACACGGGCAGGCAGCTTGGTGGTCAGTGGAGGAGTATTTAAAGTAGGGACCGCAGACAGGCTTCAAAGGCCTAACATAAGAAAATGGGCTGGCTGTAGGCACTTTATAATTGGTTCCAGGGGTACACGGGCAGCAGTGGTCTGGCCAGTGGAGGACTAGTGGAAGGAGGGACCGCAGACAGGCTTCAAAGGCCTAACATAAAAAAATGGGCTGGCTGTAGGCACTTTATAATTGGTTCCAGGGGTACACGGGCAGCAGTGGTCTGGTCAGTGGAGGACTAGTGGAAGGAGGGACCGCAGACAGGCTTCAAAGGCCTAAAATAACAAACAATAGGCTCATGGCAGTTTTACAGCGGTTACATGGATACACGGGCAGGCAGCTTGGTGGTCAGTGGAGGAGTATTTAAAGTAGGGACCGCAGACAGGCTATCAAAGGCCTAAAATAACAAACAATAGGCTCATGGCAGTTTTACAGCGGTTACATGGATACACGGGCAGGCAGCTTGGTGGTCAGTGGAGGAGTATTTAAAGTAGGGACCGCAGACAGGCTTCAAAGGCCTAACATAAGAAAATGGGCTGGCTGTAGGCACTTTATAATTGGTTCCAGGGGTACACGGGCAGCAGTGGTCTGGTCAGTGGAGGACTAGTGGAAGGAGGGACCGCAGACAGGCTTCAAAGGCCTAAAATAACAAACAATAGGCTCATGGCAGTTTTACAGCGGTTACATGGATACACGGGCAGGCAGCTTGGTGGTCAGTGGAGGAGTATTTAAAGTAGGGACCGCAGACAGGCTATCAAAGGCCTAAAATAACAAACAATAGGCTCATGGCAGTTTTACAGCGGTTACATGGATACACGGGTAGGCAGCTTGGTGGTCAGTGGAGGAGTATTTAAAGTAGGGACCGCAGACAGGCTTCAAAGGCCTAACATAAGAAAATGGGCTGGCTGTAGGCACTTTATAATTGGTTCCAGGGGTACACGGGCAGCAGTGGTCTGGTCAGTGGAGGACTAGTGGAAGGAGGGACCGCAGACAGGCTTCAAAGGCCTAAAATAACAAACAATAGGCTCATGGCAGTTTTACAGCGGTTACATGGATACACGGGCAGGCAGCTTGGTGGTCAGTGGAGGAGTATTTAAAGTAGGGACCGCAGACAGGCTATCAAAGGCCTAAAATAACAAACAATAGGCTCATGGCAGTTTTACAGCGGTTACATGGATACACGGGCAGGCAGCTTGGTGGTCAGTGGAGGAGTATTTAAAGTAGGGACCGCAGACAGGCTTCAAAGGCCTAACATAAGAAAATGGGCTGGCTGTAGGCACTTTATAATTGGTTCCAGGGGTACACGGGCAGCAGTGGTCTGGCCAGTGGAGGACTAGTGGAAGGAGGGACCGCAGACAGGCTTCAAAGGCCTAACATAAGAAAATGGGCTGGCTGTAGGCACTTTATAATTGGTTCCAGGGGTACACGGGCAGCAGTGGTCTGGCCAGTGGAGGACTAGTGGAAGGAGGGACCGCAGACAGGCTTCAAAGGCCTAACATAAAAAAATGGGCTGGCTGTAGGCACTTTATAATTGGTTCCAGGGGTACACGGGCAGCAGTGGTCTGGTCAGTGGAGGACTAGTGGAAGGAGGGACCGCAGACAGGCTTCAAAGGCCTAACATAAAAAAATGGGCTGGCTGTAGGCACTTTATAATTGGTTCCAGGGGTACACGGGCAGCAGTGGTCTGGCCAGTGGAGGACTAGTGGAAGGAGGGACCGCAGACAGGCTTCAAAGGCCTAACATAAAAAAATGGGCTGGCTGTAGGCACTTTATAATTGGTTCCAGGGGTACACGGGCAGCAGTGGTCTGGCCAGTGGAGGACTAGTGGAAGGAGGGACCGCAGACAGGCTTCAAAGGCCTAACATAAAAAAATGGGCTGGCTGTAGGCACTTTATAATTGGTTCCAGGGGTACACGGGCAGCAGTGGTCTGGTCAGTGGAGGACTAGTGGAAGGAGGGACCGCAGACAGGCTTCAAAGGCCTAACATAAAAAAATGGGCTGGCTGTAGGCACTTTATAATTGGTTCCAGGGGTACACGGGCAGCAGTGGTCTGGCCAGTGGAGGACTAGTGGAAGGAGGGACCGCAGACAGGCTTCAAAGGCCTAACATAAAAAAATGGGCTGGCTGTAGGCACTTTATAATTGGTTCCAGGGGTACACGGGCAGCAGTGGTCTGGTCAGTGGAGGACTAGTGGAAGGAGGGACCGCAGACAGGCTTCAAAGGCCTAACATAAAAAAATGGGCTGGCTGTAGGCACTTTATAATTGGTTCCAGGGGTACACGGGCAGCAGTGGTCTGGCCAGTGGAGGACTAGTGGAAGGAGGGACCGCAGACAGGCTTCAAAGGCCTAACATAAAAAAATGGGCTGGCTGTAGGCACTTTATAATTGGTTCCAGGGGTACACGGGCAGCAGTGGTCTGGCCAGTGGAGGACTAGTGGAAGGAGGGACCGCAGACAGGCTTCAAAGGCCAAAAATAACAAACAATAGGCTCATGGCAGTTTTACAGCGGTTACATGGATACACGGGCAGCTTGGTGGTGAGTGGAGTAGTGCAAGGAGTGTCTGTCCCAGTACTCCCAAAATATAAATAGATGTTAATGTCTCGCAAAACAACCAAAACAAAAAAAAAGGTGGCATACTTAGGTACAGGGGTGGGCTCATCTGCTGAGTTTCTGACATAGTAATTTGGCAGTAACTATTTAATGGTGCCAATATAGGACACAGACACAGACTACTTTAAGTTGCATCATAGATGTCTACAAATTTGTATTGTCAGTGCCAGACATTGAATGATGTCAGCGAATAGACTAAAGATTGGTGGAGCTGTGCGACATAATTTTGCACGTGGTAGAGCACATTTTGAGCTGGGGTAGGGGGGAACTCTCTTGAGGCCGGCGGGACCGCCCCAGGGCCCCTCATGTTACAACGGTGTGTCTGACGTTGGGTGCGCACCACCACCGCCAGAGACACTACATTGTACTATGAGGGACCCAGTAGCAATGCCGTCAACCAAAAGCGAGCACACCCACCTCTTCAGACAAACAGCAGTCTCACGGGTGCTTGCGCCAAGTCGCGATACCACGGCCCCGTGTGGGGAGTTTTGCCATTTAGGGAGGTGTAAACATGTCGTATGCTGTACAATCAGCTGCAGCAAATTAGACATTAGAAAAGTAATTCACAGGCAAGAGCTTTTCATAGGAAAGCTAGGTGTCGGCCGGGCAAGGTGGGGCAAAAGATTTCGAAATCCAGTTGTGGTTCATTTTAATGAATGTTAGATCGTCAACATTTTGGGTAGCCAGACGAGTCCTTTTTTCGGTTAATATTGAACCTGCAGCACTGAATACTCTTTCTGATAGGACACTTGCTGCCGGGCAAGCAAGCTCCTGCAATGCATATTCTGCCAATTCTGGCCAGGTGTCTAATTTGGAGGCCCAGTAATCAAATGGGAATGACGGTTGAGGGAGAACATCGATAAGGGATGAAAAATAGTTAGTAACCATACTGGACAAATGTTGTCTCCTGTCACTTTCAATTGATGCAGCAGTACCTGTCCTGTCTGCGGTCATAGCAAAATCACTCCACAACCTGGTCAGAAAACCCCTCTGTCCAACGCCACTTCTGATGTGTGCACCCCTAACACTCCTAGTCTGCTGCCCCCTGGAGCTCGTGTGAGAACGATCACGTGCGCTGTGTGCTGGGAATGCCTGAAGCAAACGGTCAACAAGAGTTGATTGTTTGGTTGCTAATATTAGTTCCAAGTTCTCATGTGGCATAATATTTTGCAATTTGCCTTTATAGCGTGGATCAAGGAGGCAGGCCAACCAGTAATCGTCATCGTTCATCATTTTCGTAATGCGTGTGTCCCTTTTTAGGATACGTAAGGCATAATCCGCCATGTGGGCCAAAGTTCCAGTTGTCAAATCTCCGGTTGTGATTGGTTGAGGGGCAGTTGCAGGCAAATCTACGTCACTTGTGTCCCTCAAAAAACCAGAACCCGGCCGTGACACGCAACCAATTTCCTGTGCCCCCGGGAAAGGTTCGGCATTAAAAATATACTCATCCCCATCATCCTCCTCGTCCTCCACCTCCTCTTCGCCCGCTACCTCGTCCTGTACACTGCCCTGACCAGACAATGGCTGACTGTCATCAAGGCTTTCCTCTTCCTCTGGTGCAGACGCCTGCTCCTTTATGTGCGTCAAACTTTGCATCAGCAGACGCATTAGGGGGATGCTCATGCTTATTACGGCGTTGTCTGCACTAACCAGCCGTGTGCATTCCTCAAAACACTGAAGGACTTGACACATGTCTTGTATCTTAGACCACTGCACACCTGACAACTCCATGTCTGCCATCCTACTGCCTGCCCGTGTATCCTCCCACAAATAAATAACAGCACGCCTCTGTTCGCACAGTCTCTGAAGCATGTGCAGTGTTGAGTTCCACCTTGTTGCAACGTCTATGATTAGGCGATGCTGGGGAAGGTTCAAAGACCGCTGATAGGTCTGCATACGGCTGGCGTGTACAGGCGAACGTCGGATATGTGAGCAAAGTGCACGCACTTTGAGGAGCAGGTCGGAGAACCCAGGATAAGTTTTCAATAAGCACTGCACCACCAGGTTTAAGGTGTGAGCCAGGCAAGGAATGTGTTTCAGTTGGGAAAGGGAGATGGCAGCCATGAAATTCCTTCCGTTATCACTCACTACCTTGCCTGCCTCAAGATCTACTGTGCCCAGCCACAACTGTGTTTCTTGTTGCAAGAACTCGGACAGAACTTCCGCGGTGTGTCTGTTGTCGCCCAAGCACTTCATAGCCAATACAGCCTGCTGACGCTTGGCAGTAGCTGGCCCATAATGGGACAACTGGTGTGCAACAGTGTCATCTGCCGATGGAGTGGTTGGCAGACTGCGTTCTGTGGAAGAGCTGTAGCTTCTGCAGGAGGACGAGGAGGAGGAGGAGGAGGGGGTGCGAACGCCTACAGCCAACTGTTTCCTAGACCGTGGGCTAGGCACAACTGTCCCTAAATTGATGTCGCCTGTGGACCCTGCATCCACCACATTCACCCAGTGTGCCGTGATGGACACATAACGTCCCTGGCCATGCCTACTGGTCCATGCATCTGTAGTCAGGTGCACCTTTGTACTCACAGATTGCCTGAGTGCATGGACGATGCGCTGTTTAACATGCTGGTGCAGGGCTGGGATGGCTTTTCTGGAAAAAAAGTGTCGACTGGGTAGCTCGTATCGTGGTTCAGCGTACTCCATCAGGGCTTTGAAAGCTTCGCTTTCAACTAACCGGTAGGGCATCATCTCTAACGAGATTAGTCTAGCTATGTGGGCGTTAAAACACTGTGTACGCGGATGTGAGGATAAGTACTTCCTTTTTCTAACCAGAGTCTCATGTAGGGTGAGCTGGACTGGAGAGCTGGAGATCGTGGAACTTTCGGGTGTGCCGGTGTACATGGCAGACTGAGAGACGGTTGGAGACGGTATTGTTTCCGCCGGTGCCCTAGATGCAATATTTCCTCCTACAAAACTGGTGATTCCCTGACCCTGACTGCTTTTGGCTGGCAAAGAAACCTGCACAGATACTGCCGGTGGTGCGGAAAATGGTGGCCTTACAGTGACGGAAGGGATGTTGCGTTGCTGACTAGCTTCATTGGCCGAGGGTGCTACAACCTTGAGGGACGTTTGGTAGTTAGTCCAGGCTTGAAAATGCATGGTGGTTAAGTGTCTATGCATGCAACTAGTATTTAGACTTTTCAGATTCTGACCTCTGCTTAAGCTAGTTGAACATTTTTGACAGATGACTTTGCGCTGATCAGTTGGATGTTGTTTAAAAAAATGCCAGACTGCACTCTTCCTAGACTCGGATCCCTTTTCAGGGATTGCAGACTGAGCTTTAACCGGATGGCAACGCTGTGCTCCAACAGGTTTTGGCTTTGACACGCGTTTTGGGCCAGATACGGGCCCGGCAGATGGAACCTGTTGCGATGTTGATGCCTGCTGCGGCCCCTCCTCCACCTCCGCTTCTGAACTACTGCCGCCTGCACCCTGTTCCCCCAATGGCTGCCAATCGGGGTCAATAACTGGGTCATCTATTACCTCCTCTTCGAGCTCGTGTGCAACTTCGTCTGTGTCACTGTGTCGGTCGGTGGTATAGCGTTCGTGGCGGGGCAACATAGTCTCATCAGGGTCTGATTGTGGATCTGTGCCCTGAGAGGGCAATGTGGTGGTCTGAGTCAAAGGAGCAGCATAGTACTCTGGCTGTGGCTGTGCATCAGTGCACTCCATGTCAGAATATACTTGTAATGGGCATGGCCTGTTAAATGTTTCACTTTCTAAGCCAGGGACGGTATGTGTAAAGAGCTCCATGGAGTGACCCGTTGTGTCGCCTGCTGCATCCTTCTCTCTTGTTGTAGTTTTTGCTGAGGAGGACAAGGAAGCGACTTGTCCCTGACCGTGAACATCCACAAGCGACGCGCTGCTTTTACATTTACCAGTTTCGGAAGAGGAGGCAAAAGAGCTAGAGGCTGAGTCTGCAATGTAAGCCAAAACTTGCTGTTGCTGCTCCGCCTTTAAAAGCGGTTTTCCTACTCCCAGAAAAGAGAGCGTTCGAGGCCTTGTGTAGCCTGACGACGAAACTGGCTCCACAGCTCCAGACTTAGGTGGAATATTTTTATCCCCACGACCACCTGATGCTCCACTACCACTACCATCATTACCAGCTGACAATGAACGCCCACGACGACCTCTTGCACCAGACTTCCTCATTGTTTTAAAATCTTAACCAAAGTAACTTTATTTGTTGCTGTCAAACAACTTACACGGTGAGCTATAACTTCAGTATGATTTCAATATCCCTTAACAGGTTGGTGAGACCACAAGGAAAATCAGGCACAATGTTACACACTCTGTTTTCTGTGGCACAAAATCACAGAGATGACACACACGCAGGACTGTCACTCAAGCACTAATGTCAATATTAATCTCCCACCTAATTTATTTTTTTTTTTTCTCAGGGAGACTTTAGAAACCAAATAATATTAAAAAAAAAAAAAAAAAAAAAAAATGCTTTCTATGGCCCACTGAATGAGAGAGAGAGGTGGCACACCCAGGAGTCAAGACTGGCACACAAGCTGAAAGGGCAATATTACTCTCCCACTGTTTTTTTATGTATTTTTTGTTTTTTAAGGGAGACTTTAGAAACCCAATAATATTTAAAAAAAAAAATAAATAGGCTTTCTATGGCCCACTGAATGAAAGGGAGAGAGGTGGCACACCCAGGAGTCAAGACTGGCACACAAGCTGAAAGGGCAATATTACTCTCCCACTGTTTTTTGTATGTTTTTTTTTTTTCAGGGAGACTTTAGAAACCAAATAATATTAAAAAAAACAAAAAAAAAAATGCTTTCTATGGCCCACTGAATGAGAGAGAGAGGTGGCACACCCAGGAGTCAAGACTGGCACACAAGCTGAAAGGGCAATATTACTCTCCCACTGTTTTTTTATGTATTTTTTGTTTTTTAAGGGAGACTTTAGAAACCCAATAATATTTAAAAAAATAAATAAATAGGCTTTCTATGGCCCACTGAATGAAAGGGAGAGAGGTGGCACACCCAGGAGTCAAGACTGGCACACAAGCTGAAAGGGCAATATTACTCTCCCACTGTTTTTTGTATGTTTTTTTTTTTTTTTTTCAGGGAGACTTTAGAAACCAAATAATATTAAAAAAACCAAAAAAAAAAAATGCTTTCTATGGCCCACTGAATGAGAGAGAGAGGTGGCACACCCAGGAGTCAAGACTGGCACACAAGCTGAAAGGGCAATATTACTCTCCCACTGTTTTTTTATGTATTTTTTGTTTTTTAAGGGAGACTTTAGAAACCCAATAATATTTAAAAAAAAAAATAAATAGGCTTTCTATGGCCCACTGAATGAAAGGGAGAGAGGTGGCACACCCAGGAGTCAAGACTGGCACACAAGCTGAAAGGGCAATATTACTCTCCCACTGTTTTTTGTATGTTTTTTTTTTTTTTTTCAGGGAGACTTTAGAAACCAAATAATATTAAAAAAACCAAAAAAAAAATAGCCTTTCTATGGCCCACTGAATGAGAGAGAGAGGTGGCACACCCAGGAGTCAAGACTGGCACACAAGCTGAAAGGGCAATATTACTCTCCCACTGTTTTTTTATGTATTTTTTGTTTTTTAAGGGAGACTTTAGAAACCCAATAATATTTAAAAAAAAAATAAATAGGCTTTCTATGGCCCACTGAATGAAAGGGAGAGAGGTGGCACACCCAGGAGTCAAGACTGGCACACAAGCTGAAAGGGCAATATTACTCTCCCACTGTTTTTTGTATGTTTTTTTTTTTTTCAGGGACACTTTAGAAACCAAATAATATTAAAAAAACCAAAAAAAAAATAGCCTTTCTATGGCCCACTGAATGAGAGAGAGAGGTGGCACACCCAGGAGTCAAGACTGGCACACAAGCTGAAAGGGCAATATTACTCTCCCACTGTTTTTTATGTATTTTTTGTTTTTTAAGGGAGACTTTAGAAACCCAATAATATTTAAAAAAAAAAATAAATAGGCTTTCTATGGCCCACTGAATGAAAGGGAGAGAGGTGGCACACCCAGGAGTCAAGACTGGCACACAAGCTGAAAGGGCAATATTACTCTCCCACTGTTTTTTGTATGTTTTTTTTTTTTTTTTCAGGGAGACTTTAGAAACCAAATAATATTAAAAAAACCAAAAAAAAATAGCCTTTCTATGGCCCACTGAATGAGAGAGAGAGGTGGCACACCCAGGAGTCAAGACTGGCACACAAGCTGAAAGGGCAATATTACTCTCCCACTGTTTTTTTATGTATTTTTTGTTTTTTAAGGGAGACTTTAGAAACCCAATAATATTTAAAAAAAAAAAAAAAAATAGGCTTGCTATAGCCCACTGAATGAAAGGGAGAGAGGTGGCACACCCAGGAGTCAAGACTGGCACACAAGCTGAAAGGGCAATATTACTCTCCCACTGTTTTTTGTATGTTTTTTTTTTTTTTTCAGGGAGACTTTAGAAACCAAATAATATTAAAAAAACCAAAAAAAAAATAGCCTTTCTATGGCCCACTGAATGAGAGAGAGAGGTGGCACACCCAGGAGTCAAGCCTGGCACACAAGCTGAAAGGGCAATATTACTCTCCCACTGTTTTTTTATGTTTTTTTTGTTTTTTAAGGGAGACTTTAGAAACCCAATAATATTTTAAAAAAAAAAATAAATAGGCTTTCTATGGCCCACTGAATGAGAGGGAGAGAGGTGGCACACCCAGGAGTCAAGACTGGCACACAAGCTGAAAGGGCAATATTACTCTCCCACTGTTTTTTTATGTATTTTTTGTTTTTTAAGGGAGACTTTAGAAACCCAATAATATTTAAAAAAATAAATAAATAGGCTTTCTATGGCCCACTGAATGAGAGGGAGAGAGGTGGCACACCCAGGAGTCAAGCCTGGCACACAAGCTGAAAGGGCAATATTACTCTCCCACTGTTTTTTTATGTATTTTTTGTTTTTTAAGGGAGACTTTAGAAACCCAATAATATTTAAAAAAAAAAAAAATAGGCTTTCTATGGCCCACTGAATGAGAGGGAGAGAGGTGGCACACCCAGGAGTCAAGACTGGCACACAAGCTGAAAGGGCAATATTACTCTCCCACTGTTTTTTTAGGTTTTTTTTTTTTTTTCAGGGAGACTTTAGAAACCAAATAATATTAAAAAAAAAAAAAAAAAAATAGGCTTGCTATAGCCCACTGAATGAGAGATAGCACACACAGCAGTGGCACAGAAGCCCTGACTGAGGCCAATATTTTTCTCCCACTGATTGATGTAGTGTTTTTGTGTTGAGGTAGAATTTAGAACACAAATCACGGAAAAAATAAATAGGCTTTCTATGGCCCACTCAGTGAGAGATGGCACACACAGGGATGGCACTGTAGCAGAAATGCCAATCTTAATCTCCCACAAAAAAAAAAAAAAAAAAAAAAACTGTCCTACAATTACTATCTCCCTGCAGTAATGTAAGCCAGGTATGGCAGGCAGCAATAGGAGTGGACTGATGCACAAATTAAATAAAAAGTGTGGACAAACAAAAAAGATAGCTGTGCAGAAAGGAAGGAACAAGAGGATATGTGCTTTGAAAAAAGCAGTTGGTTTCCACAGTGGCGTACACACAGCAATACAGCTATCACGGAGCCTTCTAGGACAGCCCAATGAGCTACAGCGCTGAGGGGAAAAAAAAAAAAAAATAGCTTCCACAGTCCCTGCACACCGAAGGTGGTGTTGGACAGTGGAAATCGCTGCAGCACAAGCGGTTTGGTGGTTAGTGGACCCTGCCTAACGCTCTCCCTGCTTCTGACGAAGCGGCAGCAACCTGTCCCTAAGCTCAGATCAGCAGCAGTAAGATGGCGGTCGGCGGGAACGCCCCTTTATAGCCCCTGTGACGCCGCAGACAGCAAGCCAATCACTGCAATGCCCTTCTCTAAGATGGTGGGGACCAGGATCTATGTCATCACGCTGCCCACACTCTGCGTTCACCTTCATTGGCTGAGAAATGGCGCTTTTCGCGTCATTGAAACGCGACTTTGGCGCGAAAGTCGCGTACCGCATGGCCGACAAGCACAGGGGTCGGATCGGGTTTCATGAGACGCCGACTTAGCCAAAAGTCGGCGACTTTTGAAAATGATCGACCCGTTTCGCTCAACCCTAGTTAAGACACCGCGGGGCTGGGATTCATGGTCATCGCGAACCGCAGCGGCCGACATTAAATGAGGTCAGAAGATGGGCAGCGCTAACAGCGCTAGGCCAGGGGATAACACGACAGCGCAGACTCCTGTACAGCAAATAACAACGCTCAGGAGGCTGCACCCAGCACCAAGGTGGGATTTTTGACATCTGTGCTGCGTCTCATTACAAAGGGAACTCGCGCCTCCAACACAGTTTGACTGTATAAAGGGCTAAATGTTATACGTGTTTCATTCAGCGTGTGCAAGGAGCAAAATTAAAAGAGCAACCTTTGACTTGTGCAGCACTACTGCTGCATAAGCTGTGGCTCTTCTACTTTGTAACCCCTGAGGGGGGGTTAAAGGTTACCTTTGAAATTGGTTCAAGTAGGCTTCGGCCTACACTCTGCTCCCCCTGCAGAGCCCAGGCTCCAACACCGCCAGTTGGGGCCCGGTAATGCTAGCTGCACAGAGCCAAACACCAGCCAATGTGTCAGTGGGGTTCAGCACCGCCAGCTGTTCCCCTGCTGTGCAGCCGGCAACGTGTCCTGCAAAAGCCACGCAGACACTTGCTCTTGTACCTTCTGCTCCCCATCCTGGTTCTAGTACCGTCAGCTGGTTCCGGGCAGAGCCTTTGGCTTAGGTGCCTCCCTCTGGGTATCCGAGTTCCACCAACGTCAGGTGGTCCTTGGTAGTGCTTTCAGGCACGGGTACCTCCTGCTTAGTAACCGGGTTCCAGTAACGTCAGCTGGTCTTCGGTAGTTCCATTGGCTCTTGGACCTTCGGCTACCCATCCGGGTTCCAGCACCGTCAGCTGGTTCTCGGCAGTGTCTTTTGCTCTTGTACCTTCTGCTCCCCATCCTGGTTCCAGTACCGTCAGCTGGTTCCGGGCAGAGCCTTTGGCTTAGGTGCCTCCCTCTGGGTATCCGAGTTCCACCAACGTCAGGTGGTCCTTGGTAGTGCTTTCAGGCACGGGTACCTCCTGCTTAGTAACCGGGTTCCAGTAACGTCAGCTGGTCCTCGGTAGTTCCATTGGCTCTTGGACCTTCGGGTAGCCATCCGAGTTCCAGTTCCATCAGCTGGTTCTCGGCATTTTCTCAGCCTTCTTGTACCTTCTGCTACATTTCCAAGTTCAAGAGACTAAACATGATGACCCGGAAGACCACCCCTAAGATGACGACGACACCAGAGACGACAACCACCGTGATGACGACGACCCTGGAGACGATGACCCCGAAGACCACCCCGATGACGACGACCCCGGAGATGACGACCCTGAAGACCACCCCGATGACGACGACCCCGGAGACGACGACCCTGGAGACGACGACGACCTGGAAGACCGAGAAGCAGAAGAACAAGAGGCTGCAGAACAAAGAGCAGAAGAACATTAAGCATAACACTAAATATCAGAGCAAAAAATATTATCTAAATTATAAGCAGAAGAAGACTAAGCAGTGTATGGGGGTGAGTCCGTTCCTTCTCGTGGTGCCACTGGATAAAGCCTGATGCTGCAGGCCAAACTGAACGCGGACAAATGTAACTCTTTTGTGACAGGCAGAACGGAAGGTGTAATCTTCAAACTTTTATAGATAACAACTACGGGAATGCCTGTCACAAATAAGAATATGATGAAGAAGTAGAATATGATTAAGATAATAGTAAAATAGAAAGAATATGAACAATGTAAGAAAAAAAATAATAGGTAGAAGATGAAGAAGAAGATGAATAAGGTGAAGAAGTTGATGTCAAAGACGCTGATGATGAGGATAACGAAGAAGAAAGTGTGGGAGAAGTAAAAAAGAAGGTGAAGGGCGTGGAAGTAGTGAAACATCAATATCTGACAAAATAAAAAAAAATTAACATAGTCAAAATCTTTCTACCGCCGAACGTCATAAAAAAAAACAAAAAACCTGCTATTCTATTACATTGGGCTAAACCTCTGTGCCTTTAATGTCTCCGCCACGTCCCCCAATACATCCTACATTATTCTTAGTTGTTTTCCTTCATGTAGAATGAACCTACAAGTTTATAAAGGGTTTATTTTAATTCCGATATTTTCGTCCCATTGACTTGCATTGGGATCGGGTATCGGTATCGGATTAGATCCGATATTTTGACGGTATCGGCCGATACTTTCCGATACCGATACTTTCCGATATCGGAAAGTATCGCTCAACACTAATCACCATAAGGCTGGCCTAATACCTCCAATTTAATATTGGTAAGTTGAATGATGCTATCCATGTTATGTTTCATCTCTACGGAAAGGTAAAATCGTTATATCAAACATGACAACAATATTGCCTGCCTAAGACTTCCAGGGGCAAATATATCCTAATAGTTGGAGATCTTATAGTCTTCAAAAGACCTAATACATCCCACAACCATCCCCCCATATGAGCCCACAAAGGGAAGGTATGTGGGTGTAATCTTGATCTAATAGAAAGAAGTGTTGCGGTTTTTGCTTACTGTCAGTTCTGGAAAAAGATTGCTCTCAGTAGGAAAAACAGAATATTCTTGTAGTTACTGTATGATACCTTTTAATGGCTAACAAAAATAAAATAAATGATGTTACAAAGCAGACTTTCAAGACCTCTTAGTTCTCTTCGTCAGACATGGCAGGCATGAAGAGAACTAATAAGTCTTGAAAGCTTGCTTTGTAACATTTATTTTATTTTTGTTAGCCATTAAAAAGTATCAAGATTATTATTTTGTTTTTTTCCACTGAGAGCAATCTTTTTTCAACTAGCTAAGACATTACTAAAACCTTTTTGTCTTTCAGTTCTGGAAGACATAGTGCTCTGTGGTCCTGTCCGTTGCTTCCCTTCGCTAAGCTCTGAGCCATTTTGGTGACAAAGGTTTAATACTTTTTGTTTCTTATCCCTTTTATTTTTTGTGATTGTATATGCAGTATTGTTTGCTCCCATTTTGAAACATATTTGTATATTTTTATAAATGCCTACTTTTCCAGATTAAATATATAAAATTTAATAGCTCTATTCCTCTTGCTTTGTAAACCGCACCCCTGAAGCACCATCTCAAAAGGTGTCCAATCAGCCTGTATAAATGGTTTGTGGTGGCAGCTAGTTCCTTTTGTTATTGTGGAGTTGGCAGTGATCATAACAGGGTATATATACATATATTCCGTGTGTTAGATTCAGAGATGTATATACCATATGCTCACTGCCAGTTCCGGAATAACTGGTCTAGTAGGGAAAACAGTCGCGGCCTCGTCTATGACTCGTCATTTAATTGTGTAATTGCCCTGAAGATTGGAGGCAGCAGAGTTGCATCGCCTGACATGTGATTTCATCTGAATCATGTTTTTTGGGGATTTAGATGCAAAACCCCAATGTAAGTATTCAACATAGAGCATAGGCTAAACATTGAACTGAGACTTAAAGAATAAATAAACACAGGATTTTTGCACATTAAAAAAAACTTTTTAGCAAAAATAGTTTTTTCGCCACCATATTATCAGAGCTCTAATTTTTTTTTTACTTTTTTGGCCTACAGAGCTATATGAGAGCTTATTTTTGTGGGATGAGTTGAAGTTTTTATTATCATGGGGTACTTAATATTTTAGAATCACTTTATTCTGATTATTCGGACATTCAATGGAAATAAATAGCAATTACGGACCAATTACGGGCCAGTATGCTCCATGGACATCACCATACACTGTGTAAACATGGAGTTGCAACATACATTTTACACACACGGAGTAAAGTCATAATACACCAAAAAGAATATAATAAGTATCCCATGTATGCATGTTAGGACCATATAGGAAAAACTGCATATTACAGACATCCTAATCACCACACAAACGCAGTTAAGAAATCCCATAAAATATATCACTTTATTCAATATATGATTAAAACCAGTTCCTAGAAACAGATACAGCGGCTAAAAATGTGGAAAGCCTGCTGCTTGTATCCCAGAGTGGACCCGCTGTGGAGGAGGATCATGCCAAGATTATACAGATATATATTCATATATAATGCTGGGTGCATTATATACAATGTTATGAGTCAGAGTGAAATCCTTCAGGTGAATTGGACACCTCTATAAAGGTGTCAGCACAGAATGACTTTTCAAACCAAGCAGAGAAGCTCAGATTATCATGGCAGCCAATCATTTATATACACCTTCCCACCTGCTTGTTTCCCATCCATCTCCATCCTTCTGTGACTATGAAGCCAGAGCTGTCAGTCAAATTAGAGGGGGGTGGAGAATGATGGAATACAAACAGGTGCGAAGGTGAATGTATATGATTGGCCTCATCGTGAAGCACCGAGCGGCAGGACTTATTTAGAACAGTCATTCTGCACTGTCAGAGTCCCTTTAAGACATGCTATTTATCTGCAGATATAGGGTTAACCTGCAGGTAGATGGGGTTTAAAGCCTGGTTAGCCGGCTTAATGGAAAAGCGTTGGCTAAAGGGAGAAAATTAAGCTTTATTCTCCCTTCTGCCAGTCGCTTCCTGTGATAGGGTCAGTGCAAGGAGGGAGAAATTACAGTAACCACTAACTACAAATTGAGTGTGCTGTAATAACGTCCCGTCATTGTGATATCGTCTAGGGAGCCCAACCTCAGGCTGGGCATCACTGACCGACTAAGATGGCAGCAGCATGTGACACCCATCAGCAACCTTCAACTGCACCACAGGAGGCTGATGGGTGCAGGTACCGGCCATCGTGCCATCTAAATATTGTTGTCAGTGATTGACAAGGGTATTTAAATAAAACAGCAGCAATCAAGGCAAGCTCTGATCACTGTTGTTACAGGCAGAAGCCGGCTGTGTACCACAGTCAACATCTGCCTGTATGGAGCAGGATCAGCTCCTGAACCTGCTACATACAATCATATCCCTAAGGTGACAGTTATGTCAGGGTTAGAAAATTTCACTTGTCTGTTCCTAAACATGGAAAGACAAATGGAATTTCCTAACACATGTGAAAGTGCCCTTAGATATAGTAAATGTGCACAAACATATGAATACTTTTACACACCACAATGCACTGTTACATACACACATCTTACAAAAATACATAAAATTCCAGATATACAAACATGCAGACACACACAAACACGCAGACAGTAACACACACATCAGTATCCAGTATAAGTACATCACCTGAACCACCATCAATACATGGTACATCAATTGTAGTGTCAGGTCAGCCCAATATACCTTTGTATCACATGAACCTAAAACTCCCAGTATGTCCTTAACAATCGAGATACTGGGAGTTGTTGTCATCAGTCGTCATCAGACTGCGGACAGTGCAGGAACCAAAGCACTGATGAGACGCAGGCTGGATCACAAATAAACATTCACATCCAGGTATCTTACCTGTGACGTCTTTTTTGATTAGAGTAATTCTCTTTCTTTTCTTCTCCATCTTGTCCAGACTCCATGATGACTCTTCTCATCCACAGACATCTCCGCAGACTTCCATCTTCTCAGGTCTTCTGCAGCACATCTCCACACGACGCCCTTAAAGATAGAAGTGTCATTATAACATGCCTGAATAAAAATATCTGCCCTACACTGAGCCGCTGTAAAGACTGCTCACAATGCTCCCCGCACAAAATAAGACCCACACACTGTCCTTCTAATGGTACATGCCCTCCACACTGTCCTCTCACATGGTGTCCACCCTATACTGCCCAGTCCCTATACTGTGCCCCGTCATCACACTTCTCTTCAGCCTACTATTCCCTCCTTGCTGTGTCCTCACACTGTCCCCCACCACTATGTGGTCTCTGTCTGTGTCCCTCACACTTTTCTCCCCCAATGCCATCTCCTCATACATTCCTCCCACTCTCCATAATGTCTCCTCACACATCCCCCTTCAGTTCCCCCACCCAGTAACCATACTGTTTCTTCACACATTATCCCCATACTGACTCCTAAAATGTCTTCTGCCATCTCTCCCCAATTATAAAAAATCTTTGGAAGAGCATAAAGACACACATAGACATGCACAAGCACACATATACACACCAAGACACGTACACACGTGTGTACAGACATGCACTTGCAGACACACACTTGCAGATTGCGCACATGCAGAAATGGGGACCCACACATATACATGCAGGCAAGTGCACTTACACACACAAAAAGGCACACGTAAACACATAGGCATACACATAGACAGTCATGCTCAGACACACAGATACGCACCCAAAAAATTCAAGCTCAGACGAGCACGCACACAAAATGTGGAAATGCACACACGTGAAGATACATACACAAAAATGCACACGTAGACAAATACAAGCACACCCAGAGAGACACGCACGCACACAGTCACATGCAGACACTCAAAGACATACACACACAGAAATGCATATGTAAATACAGACGCGTGAACGCAGACACACAAAAATGCATACACAGACACACACATACATGTGCACACATACATACACACACAAGCATACACATACAGGCATATACACACACACACAGGCATATACATACGCACTCATATATACACACAGGCATACGTAGACACATACATACATGCGCACACATACATACACGCATAAACATACAAATACACACACAAGCATACATATACAGGCATATACACACAGGCAGGCATGTACACACACAGGCAGGCATGTACACACAGGCATATATACATACACGCGCAGGCATATATACACACATGCGCTGTTATGATAGGGCTAGCGGAACGCACCTAATGAAAGTATATATTTTATTAGGATAGATGCATTCGCAGCCCGGGGTCCACCGTGCAGGAGAACCTGCTGCTAGCAAATAGCGGAACTAATGGCAGTATTAGCTAACTCTGTTACTTCACAGAGCAGCCATGAACTCAAAGAGCTGTGCCCTGTTAGTCTCCACAGAGGCACAGGCTAACTGTCTAAACAAGAGCAGTCAGTGGTCTTGCACGCGCACGAAACTCCTCACCGGAGGTGCCAGCATTCTAGAGGCTTATTTCGGCCAGGTCCCTGAACACACAAGCATACGAACTCCTCGCCGGAGGTGCCAGCATTCTAGGGGCTTATTTCAGCCGAGTCCCTGAACACACTCATACAAGACCACACTGGCGCAAAGTACATAAATGAAAGCAATACTAGCGCATGGCCGTGCGGCCGTGCGGCCATGCGAGCCTTATATAGCTGCAGCAAGTAAAAGACCTTCCTAGAAGGACCAATGAGAGGCTGCCATACCTGAGCGTGTGACCCTAAATCTCCACTGAGAGATCTTGCCCTGGGCATGCTCAGTGTGTGCCAAGCAGGACTTAGTCCTAGCACCTACAGGACCTTCCTGAAAGGACCAATGGACTTAGCTGCAGTATCTGACCATGTGACCCTTGATCTCCACTGAGAGATCTTACTCAGGGCATGCTCAGAACGAGAAGAGCAGGACTTAGTCCCAGAAGCGTCTGCTCGCCGCTGCCCAGCACTGACTTCAATGGCAGAAGCAGGAAAAGCAGCAGTAACTCTTTGTACAGAGTGGAACTGAGCAAGACACTGGGACTGATGTCTCCACTGAGCAGGCTCCACCGCGGCAGGAGAAGAATGGGAGACCGCAGCGGAGATGGCCCGAGATTCCCTTCCCCCTGTGCAGAGGCGGGAACTCGATCCCTAAAATTACCCCCCCCTCCTTGGGCCTCGCCACGCTCAAAGGCAGCAATGAGCTGCGGAGCCCGAATATGCTCAACAGACTCCCAGGACCTGTCATCAAGACCATAACCCTTCCAATCCACCAAATAAAATTTTTTGCCACGTACCACCTTGCACCCCAAAATAGCGTTCACCTCGTAATCGTCCGTAGACGAACCCGATGTCTCAGTAGATGACTCGGAAAACCGGGACATGTATACGGGTTTCAAGAGGGACACATGAAAGGTGTCGGTGATACCCAGGCGTGGCGGAAGGGCCAAAAGATAGACCACAGGATTAACCTGTTCGAGGACCTTGAAAGGAGCCAAGTAGCGAGGTGCAAACTTAGCGGCGGAGGACCTCATTCTCTCCTTGGAGGCCTGAATGGCATCCTGAGTGCGGTCCCAAATATCCTGTGCTTCCACAGCCCAGTCTGCCACACTGGAGTCGGCAGAAGACACGGGCATAGGCACAGGTACCCACGGATGCTGACCATAGTTGAGGAGGAATGGGGTTTGTCCAGTGGAGTCGGCAACCGCATTGTTCAGTGCAAATTCTGCCCAAGGTAGCAAGGATGCCCAGTCATCCTGTCTGTCTGAAACAAAATGTCCCAGATATGTTACCAAGGTCTGATTGGCCCTCTCTACCAATCCATTCGTCTCGGGATGATATGCGGAGGAGAGATTTAACTCAATGCTGAGAAGACGACAAAGCTCTCTCCAGAACCGAGACGCAAACTGGGGACCCCGGTCACTGACAATCTTGTCTGGCATACCGTGTAGGCGAAAGTTGTGCTTTATGAACAACGCTGCCAAGGCCCGTGCCGAAGGTAACTGCGGAAGAGGCACCAAATACACCATTTTGGAGAAGTGATCGGTGATAACCCAAATGATGGTACAGCCCCGAGACTTGGGCAAACCCACCACGAAGTCCATCCCCACCATCTCCCAGGGCCTGTCTGCCACCGGCAATGGATAGAGTAACCCAGCTGGCCGTTGTCGAGGAGACTTATTTTTGGTGCAGGAGACACACGCCAGAATATAATCCCTGACATCACGGACCATATGTGGCCACCAATACGTCCTCGCCAACAGCTCAGATGTCCTTTTTGACCCAAAATGACCACCCACCCTGGACGAATGAGCCCACGGGAGAACCTCCGGTCACAAATTGGGTGGTACAAAAGTCTTGCCCAGAGGCACAGACTCTAGCGAAACCGGGGCTACAGTTCTCAGGCTCTCAGTGGGGACAATAAGCTGAGGCTCCTCTTCCTCCTCCACTGATGACACCACGGAGCGAGAGAGATCATCAGCACGAATGTTCTTCTCCCCAGAAAGAAAATGGAGGATGAAATGGAACCGGGAGAAGAACAAGGACCATCTAGCCTGGCGAGAATTTAACCGCTGGGCTGTCTGTAGGTACACCAGATTTTTATGGTCTGTGAAGACTTGGAAAGGAAAACGAGCTCCCTCCAAGAGATGTCTCCACTCCGAGAAGGCCAATTTCATGGCCAGCAACTCCCTGTCCCCGATGGAATAATTCCTCTCTGCTGGTGAGAAGGTCTTTGAAAAGAAGAAGCAAGGATTCTTCCGACCTTGAGCATCCTTTTGGAAGTGGACTGCTCCTGCACTAACAGATGAGGCATCCACCTCCATGATAAAGGGTTTGTCTACATCGAGGCGATGTAGGATGGGAGCGCTAGCGAAATGTGACTTTATGGAATTAAAGGCCTTGGAGACCTCCACAGACCACAATTTGGGATTTGCTCCCTTATTGGCAAGGGCAACCAAGGGAGCTACCAACGTTGAGAAGTGTGGAATGAACTGTCGATAGTAGTGAATGAACCCCATAAAGCGCTGCACCGCTTTAAGAGAATGGGGTTCCTGCCAGTCCATCACAGCCTGTAGCTTGGCAGGATCCATAGCCAAACCCTGGGCAGAGATGATATAACCAAGAAATGGCAAGGACTCCTGCTCAAACACACACTTCTCCAATTTGGCGTAGAGGGAGTTTGCCCGTAAGAGGTCAAAGACTTTGCGAACATCTCTCCGATTGGAGTCAATATCTGGAGAGTAGATGAGAATATCATCCAGATAGACTACGACCGAGGTGGTGAGCATATCCCGGAAGATGTCGTTCACAAAGTCTTGGAAAACGGCAGGGGCATTACAGAGCCTGAAGGGCATCACCAGATACTCATAGTGCCCATCCCTGGTGTTAAAAGCCGTCTTCCATTAGTCCCCCTCACGGATGCGAATCAGATTGTAAGCACCCCGCAGATCTAATTTTGTAAATACCCTTGCTCCCCGTAGCCTATCAAAAAGCTCAGATATCAGGGGTAATGGGTATTTGTTCTTAATGGTGATGGCGTTAAGACCCCTGTAGTCAATACATGGACGCAGTTCCCCATTCTTCTTCTGAACAAAGAAGAACCCAGCCCCAGCAGGCGACACTGACTTCCTGATGAACCCTCTTGCCAGATTTTCTTGGATGTACTGAGACATAGCCTCCATCTCCAGGAGAGATAACGGATAAACTCGACCCCAGGGAGGCTCAGCACCAGGCAAGAGGTCAATAGGACAGTCATAGGGGCGGTGAGGCGGAAGGGTCTCCGCCGCCTTTTTGGAGAACACGTCCGCATGAGACCAGTATTGCTTGGGGAGAGAGGATAGATCTGCGGGTACCTCAGTAGTAGCAACCTGAACGCACTCCCTTTGACACCTACCCTCACAAGACTCACCCCATCCCAAAATTCTGCCAGAAGACCACTCGATATGTGGAGAGTGGTATCGTAACCAAGGTATCCCCAACAGGACCTCATCAATACCCTCAGGTATGATGAGCAGAGATATTGTCTCCTGATGGGATGGCGACATGGACAGAGTAAAAGGAATGGTCTGGTGAGTTATCTGTGAAGGTAGTGTCGACCCATTCACCACTCGTACCGTAACTGGTTGCGCTAGCATAACCAGGGGTATTGCATGACGTTGGGCAAAGGCGGAAGACATGAAATTGCCCTCTGCCCCAGAATCCACGCAGAGCTCTACTGAGTGGGAAGATGAGCCAATGTTAATTGTCCCCTTAAAGGACAATTTTGAGGCAAACATCGCCGTATCTAGTGTACCTCCCCGACTACCACTAGAGGCTGACGTCTCCTCGACCGCTGAGAACATCTGGTGACAAGATGTCCAGGCTGCTGGCAAACATGACGAACCTTGGATGCCCAAGCGGTCCGGGACTTAGGATCCGCTCGTGACACCTCCCTGGCCTCATGTGACTCAGGAACCAGGACCAGAGATTCCAGAGGTCTGGCGAAGGTGGGAGCCAGCCGAAACCTCTGCCTACACTGGGCTTGCTCAAACCTCCGCTCATTAAAAAGGAGGTCAATGCGGGTAGAGACAGTTATTAACTCCTCCAGTGTGGCTGGAATCTCCCTAGTGGCCAGAGCGTCCTTAAAGTGATCAGCCAGCCCACCCAAAATATGGGGATAACGGCTTTATCCAACCACTCCAGCTCTGAAGCTAAAGTTCGGAAACGGATGGCGAAATGGCTGACCAAGGACTCACCCTGAGTTAATGCCAGCAGTTGGAGCGCCGTATCATGGGTGACTTGAGGTCCTAGGAAGACCTGTTTCAGAGTGCTCAGAAACAACAGAGCACTCTGTACCACATGATCGCCACGCTCCCACAGCGGCGTAGCCCATTCCAATGCCCTGTCCGACAAGAGGGACACAACAAATCCCACCTTAGCCCGCTCTGTGGGAAAACATGCAGCCAGAAGCTCAAGGTGAATAGAGCACTGACTCACGAATCCCCTACAAGATCTGCTTTCTCCAGAAAATTTTTCTGGGAGCGGGAAGCGTGAAAATGTCGGAACAGGGGTGGCAGTGGACAAAGTTGCTGCAGCCATGCTAGCAGCCTGTACAGCAACTGCGGAAGTATCCACAGCTGAGGTTGAGCTCTCGAAAGCCGCCAACCTACCCTCCAGCTGCTGGATATACCGCAAAGATTGCTGTATGTCCGCCATTTACTAGCCAGACCCTGGTGCTAGTATTATGTTATGATAGGGCTAGCGGAACGCACCTAATGAAAGTATATATTTTATTAGGATAGATGCGTTCGCAGCCCGGGGTCCAACGTGCAGGAGAACCTGCTGCTAGCAAATAGCGGAACTAATGGTGGTGTTAGCTAACTCTGTTACTTCACAGAGCAGCCGTGAACTCAAAGAGCTGCGCCCTGTTAGACTTCACAGAGGCACAGGCTAACTGTCTAAACAAGAGCAGTCAGTGGTCTTGCACGCACACGAAACTCCTCGCCGGAGGTGCCAGCATTCTAGAGGCTTATTTCGGCCAGGTCCCTGAACACACAAGCATACGAACCCCTCACCGGAGGTGCCGGCATTCTAGGGGCTTATTTCAGCTGAGCCCCTGAACACACTCATACCGTGCGGCCATGCGAGCCTTATATAGCTGAAGCAAGTAAAAGACCTTCCTAGAAGGACCAATGAGAGGCTGCCATACCTGAGCATGTGACCCTAAATCTCCACTGAGAGATCTTGCCCTGGGCATGCTCAGTGTGTGCCAAGCAGGACTTAGTCCTAGCACCTACAGGACCTTCCTGAAAGGACCAATGGACTTAGCTGCAGTATCTGACCATGTGACCCTCGATCTCCACTGAGAGATCTTACTCAGGGCATGCTCAGAACGAGAAGAGCAGGACTTAGTCCCAGAAGCGTCTGCTCGCCGATGCCTAGCACTGACTTCAATGGCAGAAGCAGGAAAAGCAGCAGTAACTCTTTGTACATAGTAGGACTGAGCAAGATGCTGGGACTGATGTCTCCACTGAGCAGGCTCCACTGCGGCAGGAGAAGAATGAGAGACCGCAGCGGAGATGGCCTGAGATTCCCCCTGTGCAGAGGTGGGAACTCGACCCCTAACATGCGCAGGCATATATACGCAAGCAGGCATATGTACGCACACAGGCATATATACACACACGCACACAGTTATATATACACACAGGCATATATACACACACATTTGGGAACACTGCAGAAAAACATGTATTGCACTTTACAATCAGGCAGCAGCCCAAGCTGTAGCCGGCGCTTCCAGGGAGAGTGTCAGTCGGCAACATGTTACAAAGCAGGAGACAGGAGAGCACAGTGTGGTGTCACCTGACACCACTGCTATAGCAAGGCAGAGAAGGACCGCAGGGAAAGCAGAGTGTGGAGCATGTCACTCACTGCCCACAAAGAATGTGAACTTTCTCCTGAATCCTGTGAGACAGTGAGAGTGTCGTCTGGACAGAGTCAAAGGTCAAGGTATGTGTGCGGCTGCGTGCGGCCCTGCATAACCTTTGGAGGTGCTTTTAAATGATTCACGCTTTTTAAAGGGCCCCGCGACTTAGTCTTGCAATCATCGGGGCCCACCGGGCAATTCCCCGATATCCCGCCAGGCCAGTCCGACCCTGGTGTGCACTCTTGAGGGTACGCGAGATTGATCTATTGCATATCAATATTAGAGGGGGTAACCTTTCTAAACATCTGGCGCAATTGGAGACTAGGTGGATCTGGACGTTGTGGACAATCCATGCTGATGGATTGAACGAAAATATTTCATTTGCCCCTTTTCTGTGATTCCTCATGCTGGGTATCATGGTGGAAATAACTTGAGGCATGTACATTGTTTTTATATTTTTTATTCATTTTGCTTTTTTATTTAGGTATTGGTATGATATGTGTTGACTACATTGGAAAATAGAAGACCAGTCTGAATAATGAAGTATCGTTGGGATAAATCCATCAGCTTTGTCACTTATTTTGCCTTCATTCAACTATTACGTAATGTGTTGGTCTTATTTGCTGCTGTGCTTAGGGTAGTTTAGTATTGGGGATGTTAGGATAATGCACTATTTGGGATTTTTTCAATTTATTGCTTGGTCTTGGGTATTTCTCTTATATGTATATACAGTATGTATGTATATTGATTTGGACATGTATTTGATTGTACATACGTGACCCATGTGTTATGAGTTTTTTATAGCAATACTGCTCTCTTTGTGACCTGTATATTGTACGTTGCACCTGAAAACACTGTAGCTTGTTGCTAGGTGGGTATACGTTAATTCCCCTTTTTGGGGGATATATACTATTAAGATCTATGTGATGTATGTTTATGGGCCATGGATGTGCACCGTATGTATATGTTTATATATTGTTCTTTATTGTTTTGTTTTTATGTCTGTTTTCATATTTTTTTAATGTTTTTCTTTGATATATGTATTGGTGTTCAGTGATGTATCATTGACCATCTTCGTATGTGTGTATGTATATAATTTGGTATCCGGTAATTGGTTCTATGTTATGCTATTATCAATGGTCATCTGGACTATATGTACTTCCTGATGTGCGGTATTTTGCTAAATTGCTGTAACTATTGTTTGTTCCCCTTGTTGCCCACTTTTTTGCCCACATTATTTATGGCAGTCTTGTATTCGCTCTACTGCACATGCGCATTGTCCGCGGTTTGTCAGTGTCGACGTCCCGGCTGCCACTTGTTGCAGGATCACGTGGGGCCCGTGTGTTTCCTGCTCCGGCGGGCGGCGATGACACCGTGGTGGGCGGCACATCGCATGAACGAATAGCATTTCTGGCATGGCTGTATAAATAGATGCTTTACAGCATCTGTTCCCCACGCCCCATGAGGAAGGAGCTGTCTGGTGCTCTGAAACACGCGTCGGGGTGGGCTCTTGGTCCCCCACTTCTACACATACCAGGCACTATTTGATTATTCCAGTTCTATTGGCTTGACAATGATTACTAATTAGTGATATTATCAGGATCCTGTCAGCACCAGCGCACTGCCACGGCTGAGCAGGGTGACTCACCCAAACTGCGGGAGAGCCCGGGGTCAGATGGCACAGGGAAAGATCAGGCAGACAGGACCTGCACAGCGTGCTGAAGGTAGCAGAAAGCAGAAGGACCTACGATCATGTGACCACAGGGGGCGGGGCTTAGAGTCCTGCTACTGGGGATAAGTGCAGGATTCTACAGGCACCCTGAAATAGGGGAAAGGAAAACTCAAGTCGTACAAACGGGGGGTCAGACACGGAGAGGGCGGCGCGGTACAGAAGAGGCGAGCAGAGAATAGTCAGAACGTAAGCCAGTAGTCATACACAGAGATAGCAGCGCAGTACAAAAGGGACAGACAGAACTCTAAACGGGGACAGAACCAGATCAGAACCAGACAAGCATAAATTAGCACAGGCACAAAGCGCAGGCACAAAACACAGGCAAAACAGGGTCACACACACTCGGCTAAGAGTCAGAGTATAAGTGACAGAGGATGGCTTCACAATGAGGCTATAAAAAGCCTTCCAGAATCCCAGAGCGAGGCCATTCAAGTTAACCCTAAAACCACCTAATCCCAGAAACTCAGCAGACCATGACAGATATACGTTGTATACATATATTTATTACTCCATATTTATGGTCTGTTAGCCAACATATATTGATCTGTGGAGTGTTTATGTAGTGTGGGTTACCTATGGCCCTTGCTTGTTTATGTACTGCCATATAGTGTTCCACTTTCCCCATTTTTAGCCGCTGTATCTGTTTCTAGGAATTGGTTTTAATCATATATTGAATACAGTGATATATTTTATGGGATTTCTTGACTGCGTTTGTGTTGTGATTAGGATAACCATACACTGTGTGCAGAATTATTAGGCAAGTTGTATTTTGATCACATGATACTTTTTATACATATTGTCCTACTCCAAGCTGTTCAAATTAAGTAAATCAGGTGATGTGCATTTCTGTAATGAGGAGGGGTGTTGTCTAATGACATCAAAACCCTATATAAGGTGTGCTTAATTATTAGACAACTTCCTGTCCTTTGGCAAAATGGTTCAGAAGAGAGATTTGACGGGCTCTGAAAAGTCCAAAATTATGAGATGTCTTGCAGAGGGATGCAGCAGTCTTGAAATTGCCAAACTTTTGAAGCAGAACAATCAAACGTTTCATGGCAAATAGCCAACAGGGTCGCAAGAAGCGTGTTTGGCAAAAAAGGCGCAAAATAACTGCCCATGAATTGAGGAAAATCAAGAGCTGCAACTTTACTGGAGTAACAAAAAGCACAAGGTGTGCAATACTCAGGGACATGGCCAAGGTAAGGATGGCTGAAAATGACCACCTTTGAACAAGAAACATAAGATAAAATGTCAGGACTGGGCCAAGAAATATCTTAAGACTGACTTTTCAAAGGTTTTATGGACTGATGAAATGAGAGTGACTCTTGATTGGCCAGAGAGCTCCACTCCGACTCAGACACCAACAATATGGAGGTGGGGTACTGGTATGCCGACTCAGACACCAACAAGGTGGAGATGGGGTACTGGTATGGGCTGCTATTCTCAAATATGAACTTGTGGGACCTATAGGTGGCTATATTGGTCACTAATTTTGGAGGGTTTTGTTTTTGCATGTCAGAAAATGTTTATTTTTTATTTTTAAATTTTGTGCAGTTATATTGGTTTACCTGGTGAAAATAAACAAGTGAGATGGGAATATATTTGGTTTTTATTAAGTTGCCTAATAATTCTGCACAGTAATAGTTACCTGCACAAACAGATATCCTCCTAAGATAGCCAAATCTAAAAAAAAACCCACTCCAACTTCCATAAATATTAAGCTTTGATATTTATGAGTCTTTTGGGTTGATTGAGAACATAGTTGTTGATCAATAATAAAAATAATCCTCTAAAATACAACTTGCCTAATAATTCTGCACACAGTGTATTCTGAGAGCTGTAACTTCAAATAATCTAAATATGGAGATTTTCAATTATGTTTACATTTTTTTTGTTCATTTTTACACAAAATCTTTGTGTTTAGTGAAAAAAATTTTTTTACAGTTTTTGTTTTGCTTATTTGTGTGTGTAATTTTTACATTTTTAATAATTTTATTACATTTTTATTAAGTTGCATTCTGGAACTTGAATATTTTTCACTTTAATCATTGTTCTCATACACTATAATACTTCTGTACTGTCGTACATGAGATCTGTCAGTTTCCCACTGATATAGCTTGCTTATGGCAGAACTGAAAAGAAGGCAGAGTAAGTCATAAACCACCAAAAAGTAATATAAACAAGATGTTTTATTAGAACATTACATTAAAAGCATATTAAACAAAGAGTACATGACAACAATTAAAGGAATGTGGAGAAGGCATGGAAGTAGGCAAGGAGAGGGTAGAGGTCTGATAAGACATGGGGAAGCAGAACCAAAATAATCATTAGAACATATATAGAGGCAGCACCAAGTGATAATTCAGCTAGTTGTAGGATGCATCATGCACACCAGCATTGTAAGCTGCCATAAGAGGTCACTTCTGCTTACCCATAGTAGGTCTGGACCTCAGTAGCCCTCCTTGCAGCCCCTGATTATCGAAGGGGTGTGGATAGAATGTCCTGCCTCAGGAGTTTAAAGGGAACCTATCACCCCGTTTTTTAAAGATTAGATAAAAATAGTGTGAAATAGGGGCAGAGCTGGGCTTTACATTACTGCCTTTTTGGTGCCTTTACACCCCCGTTAGGCTGCCGAAATACCTTTGTGAAGTGGACATTTTGTCCTGTCACTCAAGTTGGTCAGGTCGGATGGGCGTGGTCACAGCGCTGTTTCTCCCCCAGATCAGGCTCATCATTACGTTGGTGGCGTAGTGGTGTGCGCATGTCCAAGGTCCCGAATCCTGCACAGGGGAGTGAAAATAGCAGCGATGTCCGTTATTTCATTGGTGGTCGGTGGGCGCGGCCATCTTGCTTTGGCCGCGCGTGCGCAGAAGCGGCGCTCTGCTGGCCGCGGCTTCAGGAAAATGGCCGCGGGCATCCGCGCGTGCGCAGATGGCTATCGCGGCGGCCATTTTCGTGAAGCAGAGTTCGCATCTCGGCACTAAAAGGCACTAATGTAAAGCCCAGCTCTGCCCCTATTTCACACTATTTTTATCTAATCTTTAATCTTTAAAAAACGGGGTGATAGGTTCCCTTTAAATATGTGCCAAACGGAAGGCGCCAATTATTGCGATGCTTGGGCCCCGGACTCCATGCATGTAAGAAGTCACTTCCTCCACTGCATTGTGTGCATGCGGATGAACTCGCACCCAATGAAGTCATTGGGCATGCGCTCGGTCGATAGCTGACGAAGGAGTGACGTGATGGAAAGTCACAGTTTGTATGCGCACCATTATCGGACAATTTTTGAAGATCATGGGCATAGGCATCATAGAGAGTAAAGGTGTGTCTTGTGCCCCAAGAGGAAGATATCAATGGGAAAGAAGCCATACAATAAATCTAGGGTACCTTAATGTACAAACAAGCAGTATAATGAACATTGGTAATATAGGTAATATAGGTAAGAAACAGGGGATGTGAATGGAACTTACAGTGTGGAGACAAAAGAGGGAGGGACTGAAATCACACAATTAGGAATAAATAGAAAAAATAGTGACAACATGAGCACACTGACTGAGCACAGAAAGGGAGATGTATGTAAAGCCCAAAATTATTATGCATAGTGCAAAGCGTGCCATGAAAAAACAAAATAAATGGGCAAAAATGCCCAAAGGTAAAGTGACGGAAGTGCAGCAGTATAATGGCCAGTCACATGTCAGTGAACAAGAATACTGGCAATTTACATCGGGTACGGAAAGTATTCATACCCCTTTTAATTTTTCACTCTTTGCTTCATTGTAGACACTTTGTAAATTCAAAAAACTTCATTTTTTTGATTAATGTACACTCTGCACCTCATCTGGACCGAAAAAAACAGAAATGTAGAAATTTGTAGAATGTTGCAAATTTTTAAGAAAAGAAAAACTGAAATATCACATGGTCATAAATATTCAGACCCTTTGCTCAGTATTGAGCAGAAGAACCCTTTTGAGATATTACAGCCATGGATTTGGGGATCCTCTGCCATTCCTCCTTGCAAATCCTCTCCAGTTTCATCAGATTGGATGTGAACGTTGGTGGACAGCCATTTTCAGGTCTCTCCAGAGATGCTCAATTGGGTTTTGGTTAGGTCTCTGGCTGGGCCAGTCAAGAATGGTCACAGAGTTGTTCTGAAGCCACTCCTTTGCTATTTTAGCTGTGTGCTCAGGGTCATTGTCTTGTTGAAAGGTGAACCTTCGGCCAAGTCTGAGATCCAGAGTACTCTGGAAGAGGTTTTCATCCAGAATATCTCTGTACTTGGCCGCAGTCATGTTTCCTTAAATTGCAAACAGTCATCCTGTCCCTGCAGCTGAAAAACACCCCCATAGCATGATGCAGCCACCACCATGTTTCACTGTTGGGATTGTATTGGCCAGGTGATGAGCAGTGCCTGGTTTTCTCCACACATACCGCTTAGAATTATCACCAAAAAGTTCTGTCTTCGTCACATCAGACCAGAGAATCTTATCTCTCATAGTATGGGAGTCCTTCATGTGTTTTTTTAGAAAACTTTATGCAGGCTTTCATATGTCTTGCACTGAGGAGAGGCTTCTGTTGGGCCACTCTGCCATAAAGGCCCATCTGGTGGAGGGCTGCAGTGATAGTTAACTTTGTGGAACTTTCTCCCATCTCCCTCCGGCATCCGTGGAGCTCAGCCACAGTGATCTTGGGGTTCTTTACCTCTCTCACCAAAGCTCTTCCCATGATTGCTCAGTTTGGCTGGACAGCCAGGTCTTGGAAGACTTCTGGTGGTTCAAAACTTCTTCCATTTAAGGATTATGGAGGCCACTGTGCTCTTAGGAACCTTGAGTACTGCAGAAATTCTTTTGTAACCTTGGCCAGATCTATTCTTTGCCAAAGTTCTGTCTCTGAGCTCATTTGCCAGTTCTTTTGACCTCATGACTCCTTTGATCTCATTTGGTCTGACATGCACTGTGAGCTGAGACGTCTTACATAGACAGGTGTGTGCCTTTCCAAATCAAGTTCTATCAGTTTAATTTAACACATCTGAACTCCAATGAATAAGTAGAACCATCTCAAGGATGATCACAAGGAAATGGACAGTAAGTGAATTAAATATGAGTGTCTGAGCAAAGGGTCGGAATACTTATGACCATGTGATATTTCAATTTGTCTTTTTTAATAAATTTGCAAAAATTTCTACATTTCTGTTTTTTTCAGTCGAGATGGGGTGTAGAGTGTACATTAATGAGAAAAAAATGAACTTTTTTGAATTTACCAAATGGCTGCAATGAAACAAAGAGTGAAAAATTTAAAGGGGTCTGAATACTTTCCGTACCCACTGTAATAAACAAAGCGTCCATCAATATGACATTCTTGCATTCCATGAGTGGTTAAAAGAAATGAAAAAATATGTAAGAAAGCTGTGGAAAACAGCAAAAGGCATCAATAATAGTCCTTTCCTATGTAACAAATCTCATGGGAACAACGGTGGAAGATGGTCTTACAAAAAGTAAAATGTTGTTAGAATACTATTAAGCCAAGGAGATCATGCCATTCTCATCAGGCTAATGGGTTACCATATCTATCCTGAAAGGGTTAATGAAGGAGCCCTCTGGTTCAGATAACTATCTACAGTATATTGTGTGGTCGCAATTGACAGTGGCATCTAGGGGTTAAACAATGCCAATTGGTAGTAAAACCGATTATCGTTAATGCAACTGGACTTTAGCTTTTATATACGATAACACCTGTGACAGTTTTGGCCATTGGGGGGGCGATAATCACTTAGTGTTGGATTTGGGCACCTTAATGCCTGCTGTAAAAACATATCAGTAGTTGTTAAATAGTTAAAACACTGTCTTTTAGAAAAGACTTAATAATAATAATAATAATAATAATAATAATTTTTATTATTAGCTACTTAGCTATTAAAGAATGGTACACATGTAGCAAACATTTCAGCTGAATTTTTTGTGTGTGGAATTTAGAGTCCCCTGTTAAAATATGTCAGGTCACAGATAGAGGGACTAATAAAAGTCAAATGATGTCATTTGGTAGGCAAGTTCTGTTTATATCCAGATTGTAACCCAGCCGTAGAGTTAACTTACAACGTACATTCCATTGGAAATGTCAATATCAACAACTATAAATCAAAGCTTGGAATTGTTCCCGTTGCAGACAATGGCATTTACATGTTTGGGTAATGAACTGAAAGTCAAAAGTGCAATGTGTTGGAAAATAAAGTACTCACTCTATTATTAATATTGTTAATTCCAAGATTTTATATTGAATATTTCACACTCCTTGTAGGAAGAATTTTGGAAATTGTATCACTTGATTTAAAATGTCCTCCAAAGGTTACACTGTCTGGATGAAATAGATTATTAGACAGGTAAACACGGATCTGTTATTCATGTAAAGCTAATTCGATCCAAGCCAGTCTGATGGGAAATGGGTTGTAAAATAAAAATAATATTATGATAAGATTCTTATTTTAAATTTGCTACATAACTGTTTACATACAAAGCTAAGCTCTCCAAATCCACTCTGGCATAACTACTGTTGTTTGAGGTCATAATTGTTTTTCCACTATACTTATCATTAGAAACTAAATAAAATCACTGATTTTATTTGTAGAGGATAATGTGTTTTGTAATTTGCATGAATTAACATGTAAATAGAGTGCACATTTCTGACCATTGAATACATTTTTTTGTAGCAGCAGGAGACTGGATTATATTTATTATATCTTCACATACAAGTTTGCTTTCTTTGCTACAGACTGTTTACAGGGTGGCAGTTATATCTGATGTGAATGAGTCTATTTGCATTTTTTTCTCATTTTTTTCTTGCACTAAAACCAGCAAAACTAAATTAAAAAAAAAGCATTGGGTATAACTGTTGTTAAAGCAATAAGATAGTGATGCAGAATATAATACACTGCTCAAAAAAATAAAGGGAACACTTAAACAACAGAATATAACTCCAAGTGAATCAAACTTCTGTGAAATCAAAATGTCCACTTAGGAAGCAACACTGTTTAACAATCAATTTCACATGCTGTTGTGCAAATGGAATAGACAACAGATGTAAATTATTGGCAATTATCAAGACACACTCAATAAAGGAGTGGTTCTGCCGGTGGGGACCACAGACCACATCTCAGTACCAATGCTTTCTGGCTGATGTTTTGGTCACTTTTGAATATTGGTTGTGCTTTCACACTTGTGGTAGCATGAGATAGGCTCTACAACCTACAGAAGTGGCTCAGGTAGTGCAGCTCATCCAGGATGGCACATCAATGCGAGCTGTGGCAAGAAGGTTTGCTATGTCTGTCAGTGTAGTGTCCAGAGGCTGGAGGCACTACCAGGAGACAGGCCAGTACACCAGGAAACATGGAGGAGGCCGTAGGAGGGCAACAACCCACTACCTCAGCCTTTGCGCAAGGAGGAACAGGAGGAGCACTGACAGAGCCCTGCAAAATGACCTCCAGCAGGCCACAAATGTGCATATATCTGCACAAATGGTTAGAAACCGACTCCATGAGGATGGTCTGAGTGTCCGACATCCACAGATAGGGGTTATGCTCACAGCTCAACACTGTGCAGGATGATTGGCATTTGCCACTGAACATCAGGATTGGCAAATTCACCACTGGCGCCCTGTGCTCTTCACAGATGAAAGGAGGTTCACACTGAGCACATGTGACAGACGTGACAGAGTCTGAAGACGTCGTGGAGAGCAATCTGCTGCCTGCAACATTCTTCAGCATGACCGGTTTGGCAGTGGGTCAGTAATGGTGTGGTGGCATTTCTTTGGAGGGCCGCACAGCCCTCCATGTGCTTGCCAAAGGTAGCCTGACTGCCATTAGGTAACGATATGAGATCCTCAGACCCCTTGTGAGACCATATGCTGGTTGTTGTGAATCTGCTTTTGGGCTCCTTCTGGTGGTGGCTAGTGGTACTGGTGACTCGGGTGTGTTTTCTTTCTCAGTTCACCTGTTTTCATCAGTAGTGGGAGTTCCTATTTATTCCTGCTCTTCAGTCATTGCCTTGCCGGCCATCAATGTAACCAGAGCCTTTCTGTTGCATGTTCCTGCTCCTAGACTACTGATCAGCTAAGTTGGACTCTTAGTCCTAAGTTTGTTTGCATTTTTTGTTCCAGTTTACAGTTATTTCATTCTCTGTCGCTGGTAGCTCTTGTGGGCTGAAATTACCACTCCGGTGTCATGAGTTGACACATGAGTCTTAAAGTAATTTCAGGATGGTATTTTAAAAGGGTTTTCAGCTGACCGTGCAGTTCCCTTTTGTATCTTTCTACTATCTAGTAAGCGGACCTCGCTTTGCTGAACCTACCTTCATACTGCGTATGTCTTTTCCTCTGAACTCACCGTCAATATATGTGGGGGGCTTCTGTCTCCTTTTCGGGGGAATTTCCCTAGAGGTAAGCCAGGTCTGTTTTTTCCTCTACTAGGGTTAGTTAGTCCTCCGGCTGGCGAGAGACGTCTAGGGATAAAACTTAGGCACGCCCCCCCGGCCACTATTAGTTGTGTGGTAGGTTTAGCTCACGGTCAGCTCGAGATTCCATCACCCAAGAGCTCGTCCGTTATTTTTGTGTCCTGACGTTCCCCTGCCATTGGGAATCATGACAGCTGGTGCAGTTGGTTCCTCCTAATGCAGGACAATGCCAGACCTCATGTGGCTGGAGTGTGTCAGCAGTTCCTGCAAGATGACGGCATTGAAGCTATGGACTGACCTGTCCGTTCCCCAGACATGAATCCGATTGAACACATCTGGGACATCATGTCTCGCACCATCCACCAACGTCACATTGCACCACAGACTGTCCAGGAGTTGGCCGATGCTTTAGTCCAGGTCTGGGAGAAGATTCCTCAGGAGACTATCCGCCAACTCATCAGGAGCATGCCCAGGCTTTGTAGGGAGGTCATACAGGCAATATGGAGGCCACACACACAACTGAACTTAATTTCCTTGTCTTGAGGCATTTCCAGTGAAGTTGGATCAGCCTGTAACTTCATTTTCCACTTTGATTTTGAGCATTATTCCAACTCCAGACCTCCGTGGGATATTAGTTGTGATTTACGGTGATAATTTTTAGGTTTAATTGTTCTCAATACATTCCACTATGTAATGAAAAAAGATTTACAACTGGAATATTTCATTCAGTGATATCTAGGATGTGGGATTTTAGTGTTCCCTTTATTTTTTTGAGCAGTGTATATAGTGGTATAAAGGACAATACAGGTATAATTATCTTATTCAGGACTAACCTAATGATCTATTGGTTGGATAGGTCATTAATATCTGATCAGCTGTTATCTGTAGTGTTCATATGTAAACACTGTACAGAGGCAAAACAGTAGAGCTTTGTGTTGAGTTAAATTTTTGTTCCTGGGTACCTTAGCTCATCTTTTATTCAATTTCATAGGAGTTGAGTTCTAGTTCTCATGCCCAATGATAACAAATTATGTGAAAAGTGAACATGTATAAAAAATAATAAATATGTGTATATTTAGAGTACTGTGCAGAAATTTTTCTCACAGGTGTGGAAACATGCTGTAATCTAAGAATGTTTTCAAAATCACAAGTGCCAGTTTTATTTCAACAATTAATAAAATGCAAAATGAATGGGTAAGAAAGAAATCGAAATCAAATATTTGGAATGATCACCCTTTGAAACCTTAAAACAGCATCAATTCTTCTACGTACACTTGCAGATTATTCCAAACATCTTGGAGAATTGACCACTAGTAGCTGGGTGACTCTAGTTTCTACCAGTTCTGAGTTGATGGCACTGCTGCACATCTTCCAATATCAAAGGGAAGTAAGCATAATGTATCTGTCGTCTGCTGCACTATGTTTCTTTGGCCAACCACTATGATCTTCACTGTTGCCCATTTCTTGGTGCTTCTTTAAATGAATTTGAATAGCACATCTTGAATTCTCAGGGCACCCACTCTCTTAGGGGCCCCCAGATTCTAACCTCTACAATATGGGCAAGACCAAATAGCTTTATAAGGATGTCAGGTATAAGATCATAGACCTGCACAAAGCTGGAATGGGCTACAAAACCATAAGTAAGATGCTGGGTGAGAAGGAGACAACTGTTGGTGCAATAGTAAGAAAATGGAAGAAATACAAAATGACTGTCAACTGACATCGATCTGGGGCACCATGCAAAATCTCACCTCATGGGGTATCCTTGATTATGAGGAAGGTGTGGGATCAGCCTAATTCAGCGCGCCGATCTGGGTCATTCTCGTTGAGATGCTGCAGCAGCTGGATTTTGTAAGGGTGCTATTTGTGCGTAGCTAATATCCGCTAAAGAGATGTTCGACTGATGCCAGATAAGCGCGCTGAATTTTCAGAATGGGCAAAACAAAAACTGGAACAGGACCCTCAGTTTACACAGAACATTATGTTCAGTGATGAGGCAAACTTTTTTGGGTGGGCCATTTATATGGATACACCTAAAAAACATGGGAATAGTGACAGTTTTCTTGCGTAGGGTGTCTTGCAATGAAATCTGCTGCAATGACCCAGGTACTGCATTCACCAGACATCAACACAATTTCTATCAGCTCCTCACGTGTCAGCCTCTGCGACATGTCAATGGCTGTAAACAAAGAGTAACTTGTAAATAATTCATGAAAAAAATATAGTTATGTTAAAACAAAGCACACCATTGTTTTTCTTGTGAAATTCTCAATAAGTTTGATGAGTCACATGACCATCTTCCCATTGGAAAAAATAAAGTTGGATCCAAAATGCCTGACTTCAAAATGGCCACCATGGTCACCACCCATCTTGAAAAGTTTTCCCCCTCCCATATACTAATGTGCCACAAACAGGAAGTTGATATCACCAACCATTCCCATTTTATTTAGGTGTATGCATATACACTCACCGGCCACTTTATTAGGTACACCATGCTAGTAACGGGTTGGACCCCCTTTTGCCTTCAGAACTGCCTCAATTCTTCGTGGCATACATTCAACAAGGTGCTGGAAGCATTCCTCATAGATTTTGGTCCATATTGACATGATGGCATCACACAGTTGCCGCAGATTTGTCGGCTGCACATCCCAAAGATGCTCCATACAAGGCAGGATGGATCCATGCTTTCATGTTGTTTACGCCAAATTCTGACCCTACCATCCGAATGTCGCAGCAGAAATCGAGACTCATCAGACCAAGCAACGTTTTTCCAATCTTCTACTGTCCAATTTCGATGAGCTTGTACAAATTGTAGCCTCAGTTTCCTGTTCTTAGCTGAAAGGAGTGGTACCCGGTGTGGTCTTCTGCTGCTGTAGCCCATCTGCCTCAAAGTTCGATGCACTGTGCGTTCAGAGATGCTCTTAGGCCTACCTTGGTTGTAACGGGTGGCGATTTGAGTCACTGTTGCCTTTCTATCAGCTCGAACCAGTCTGCCCATTCTCCTCTGACCTCTGGCATCAACAAGGCATTTCCGCCCACAGAACTGCCGCTCACTGGATTTTTTTTCTTTTTCGGACCATTCTCTGTAAACCCTAGAGATGGTTGTGCGTGAAAATCCCAGTAGATCAGCAGTTTCTGAAATACTCAGACCAGCCCTTCTGGCACCAACAACCATGCCACGTTCAAAGGCACTCAAATCACCTTTCTTCCCCATACTGATGCTCAGTTTGAACTGCAGAAGATTGTCTTGACCATGTCTACATGCCTAAATGCACTGAGTTGCCGCCATGTGATTGGCTGATTAGAAATTAAGTGTTAACAAGAAGTTGGACAGGTGTACCTAATAAAGTGGCCGGTGAGTGTAAATGGCCCACTATATATATATATATATATATATATATATATATATACACGAGTATACTGTATATATACTATATGTATATATATATATGTATATATATATATATATATATATATATATAATTTTAACCCCTTTCTGCCATATGACGTGTTATCCCGTCGAGGTGATCTGGGAACAGGATAATATGTCATGGGCGATCAGCTGTGCTCACGGGGGCTTTCCGGCGGCATAGGGAAGCATTGCGCAAGGAGGGGGCTCCCTGCGTGCTTCCCTGAGACCCCTGAAACAACATGATGTGATTGCGTTATTCCGAGCATCTCCTCCCTGCAGGCCCTGGATCAAAAATGGCTGCTGGGCTCCTTCCAAGTCCTGTAGGGAGGTGGCATGCAAGCGCCTGCTGAGAGCAGGCGCCGGCAAGCTTTCAGCACTGCTTGTCAGATCGCTGATCTGACACAGTGTTGTGCAAAGTGTCAGATCAGCTATCTGACACTATAATATGATGTCCCACCCTGGGACAAAGTAAAAAATATATATCATGTGTAAAAAGAAAAAAAAATCCTAAATAAATAAATAAATAAAAAATATATTGTTCGAATAAATACATTTCTTTACCTAAATTAAAAAAAATACTATAAAAGTACACATATTTAGTATCGCCGCATCCGTAATGACCCAACCTAAAAAAGAGGCTAAAAACAATGCTTTATTATCATACCGCTGAACAAAAAGTGGAATAACATGCGATCAAAAAGACGGATATAAATAAACATGGTACCGCTGAAAACGTCATCTTGTCCCGCAAAAAATGAGCAGTCATACAGCGTAATCAGCAAAAAAATAAAAACGTTATAGTCCTCAGAATAAAGTGATGCAAGAATAATTATTTTATATAAAATAGTTTTTATCGTATAAAAGCGCCAAAACATAAAAAAATGATATAAATGAGGTATCGCTGTAATCATACTGACCCGAAGAATAAAACTGCTTTATCAATTTTACCAAACATGGAGCGGTATAAACGCCCCCCCCAAAAAAAGAACTTCATGAATAGTTGGTTTTTGGTCATTCTGCCTCACAAAACTCGGAATAAAAAGTAATCAAAAAATGTCACGTGCCCGAAAATGGTACCGATAAAAATATCAACTCATCCCTCAAAAAACAAGACCTTGCATGACTCTGTGGACCAAAATATGGAAAAATTATAGCTCTCAAAATGTGGAGATGCAAAAACTATTTTTTGCAATAAAAAGCGTCTGTCAGTATTCCGGGTTTTCCAAGTCACCTTGTGAATGATTTTGCCCTTTGTTAAGATGGAGTTTGCTGTTTTTGTCTGCCCTACTTCCTGTTCGTTTGTTTAAAACCCAGCTCAGGTGTCAGCCTCCTTGCTGAAGTATTCTGCTTCCGTTTCCCCTTCAGCTCAGCTGCTTGTTCTACTGTGCTTCTACCCGTGGCTCTGGACATTCTCTGCCTATGTAAGCTACACTCTCAGTCTGTTGACTTTGGAACTTAACCTTTGGTTCACTCCTCCTGGTAAGAACTCTGTTTTTGAACTGTGTTTTGGAACTATGTTGCTGGACTGTGTTTTTGCTACTTAATCCTTCATTTACTCCCCTCAGTGGGAGCTACTGGAAATTACACCAGTAAAATACTTTAATGTGAACTTGTTCTAGTCTTACCCGTGTTTATGCCACAACTGAGATCAACTTGAGAACTTGTTTCTGGACATACCCGTGTTCATGCCACACCTGGAATTAACCTGAGGACTTGTTCTGGACTTCCCTGTGTTTACTACATACCTGGATTTGACTCTTTCTGCATCAACAGTGTTTTGGATCTGCACCACGTCACCTGTCACACTCACTGAGCTGAGGACTCTGACCTAAGAACTCTGCCGATTTGCTGCATATGGTTAAGGGACTTGTTTCATTGCGGGTTATCAGTATATTGTTTTGGGTGTTATTGCTGTGGTACAAATACACTATTTGCACTAAAGAAATCCATCTCTGTCTGTTCATTGCACCACGCTACTAGAATCCTAGAGTTCCTACAAAAGTATTACAGCGACTTTCAGTGTGTGACAGCTGCCAATTATAAAAAGCCACTAAAAAAGCTATAAATAGTAAATAAACCCCCCCTTCATCACCCCTTTAATTAGGGAAAAATAATACAATTAAAAAAATGTATTTGTTTCCATTTTCCCGTTAGGGTTGAGGCTACCCTTAGGGTTAGGGCTACAGTTAGAGTTGAGGCTACAGTTAGGGTTGGGGCTAAAGTTAGGGTTAGGGTTGGGCTAAAGTTGGGGTTAGGGTTGGGACTAAAGTTTGGGTTAGGACTTGGATTACATTTATGGTTGGGATTAGGATTAGGGGAGTGTTAGGGTTAAGGGTGTGGTTATGGTTGAGATTAGGGTTGGGGTGTGTTGGAGTTAGGGGTGTGGTTAGGGTTGGTAATGGGTTAGGGGTGTGTTGAGGTTAGGGGTGTGGTTGGGATTAGGGGTGTGGTTAGGGTTATGGTTAGGGTTGGGATTAGGGTTAGGGGTGTGTTTGGGTTAGGGTTTCAGTTAGAATTGGGGGATTTCCACTGTTTAGGCACATCAGGGGCTCTCCAAACGTGACATGGTGTCCGATCTCAATTCCAGCCAATTCTGCGTTGAAAAAGTAAACCAGTGCCTCTTTCCTTCCGAGCTTTCCCGTGTGCCCAAACGGGGATTTACGCCAACTTATGGGGTATCAGTGTACTCAGGACAATTTGGACAACAACTTTTGGGGTCCAATTTTTACTGTTACCCTTGGGACAATACAAAACTGGGGGCTAGGGTTGAGCGACCTTTACTTTTATAGGATCGGGTCGGGTTTCACGAAACCCGACTTTTTCAAAAGTCGGGTCGAGTGAAATCGGCCGATCCTATAAAAAAGTCGGGGTCAGCCGAAACTCGAAACCCAATGCAGTGCAATGGGATACTATGGTTCCCAGGGTCTGAAGGAGCGGAAACTCTCCTTCAGGCCCTGGGATCCATATTTAAGTGTAAAATAAAGAATTAAAATAAAAAATATCGCTATACTTACCTTACTTACTTTAATTCTTTATTTTACACTTAAATCTAAATTCCGATACCAATTCCCGATATCTTAAACATATCGGGAATCGGTATCGGAATTCCGATTCCAGATTCAGAAGATCGCCGACTTCATGGCCGACCCCACACAGGGGTCGGGTTGGGTTTCATGAAACCCGACTTTGCCAAAAGTCGGCGACTTCTGAAAATTGCCAACCCGTTTCGCTCAACCCTACTGGGGGCTAAAAAATAATTTTTGTGGAAAAAGATTTTTTATTTTCACGGCTCTGCTTAATAAACTGTAGTGAAACACTTGGGGGTTCAAAGTTCTCACAACAAATCTAGATAAGTTCCTTAGGGGGTCTACTGTTGTGAATTCTATTTTTGGGCTCCCTCTAGTGGTCACAAGCGGTACTGTGTAGTGTTGTCTTTCTGCAGGTTGGCTGCATCAGCTGGTTCGTTATCCTTGGTTGGTTTCCTATTAAGCTCACCTGGAGACTCAGTTCCTTGCCTGCTATCAATGTATTCAGTGCTCTTCAGATTCCTTGTGTCTACCTTGCTCCCAGTGTCTCCAAGACAAGCTAAGTTTTTGTTTGATCATTTTTTGATTATCAGTGTTCATTATGTTTTTTAGTCCAGCTCGCTAAAATGTGATTTCCTCGCTTGCTGGTTGCTCTAGGGGACTGAGTTTCTCCCCCCACACCGTTAGTTGGTGTGGGGGTTCTTGAAATCTCAGAGTGGATATTTTGTAAGGGTTTTTTACTGACCGCATAGATTCCCTTTTCTATTTTCTGCTATCTAGTATTAGTGGGCCTCATTTGCTGAATCTGCTTTCACCCCTGTGTATGTGCCTTCCTCTTACCTCACCGTTATTATCTGTTGGGGGCTTCTATATCTTTGGGGATTATTTCACTGGAGGCAAGAGAGGTCTTTTCTTTCTGTCTAGGGGTAGTTAGTTCCTCAGGCTGGCTTGAGACGTCTAGGATTTTTTAGGCACGTTCACCGGCTACTTCTAGTGTGTTTGGATAGGTTCAGATTTGCGGTCAGTCCAGTTTGCCACCTCCCTAGAGCTTGTCCTATGTTTGTTACTTAGCTGGAGTAATTTGTGATCCTCAACCACTAAGGATCATAACAGTCTACTTTCCAAAATGGTGTCACTTGTGGGGAGTTTCCACTGTTTAGGCACATCAGGGGCTCTCCAAATGCAACATGGCGTCCTATCTCAATTCTCGTACTCAGGACAAATTGCACAACAACTTTTGGGGTCCAATTTCTTCTGTTACCCTTGGGAAAATAAAAATTTGGGGGCAAAAAAATCATTTTTGTGAAAAAATATGATTTTTTTATTTTTACGGCTCTTCATTATAAACTTCTGTGAAGCACTTGGTGGGTGAAAGTTGTCACCACACATCTAGATATGTTCCTTAAGGGGTCTACTTTCCAAAATGGTGTCATTTGTGGGGGGTTTCAATGTTTAGGCACATTAGGGGCTCTCCAAACGTGACATGGCATCCTATCTCAATTCCAGTCAATGTTGCATTGAAAAGTCAAATGGTGCTCCTTCCCTTCCGAGCTCTGCCATGCACCCACACAGTGGTTTACCCCCACATATGGGGTATCAGCGTACTCAGGACAAATTTTACAACAACTTTTGGGGTCCAATTTCTCCTGTTACCCTTGTTAAAATAAAATAAATTGGAGCTGAATTAAATTTTTTGTGAAAAAAGGTTAAATGTTCATTTTTTTTTTAAACATTTCAAAAATTCCTGTGAAACATCTGAAGGGTTAATAAACTTCTTGAATGTGGTTTTCAGCACCTTGAGGGGTGCAGTTTTTAGAATGGTGTCACACTTGGGTATTTTCTATCATATAGACCCCTCAAAGTGACTTCAAATGTGATGTGGTCCTTAAAAGAAAAAAATGGTGTTGTAAAAATGAGAAATTGCTGGTCAGTTTGTAACCCCTATAACGCCCTAACAAAAAAAAATGTTGGTTCCAAAACTGTGCTGATGTAAAGTAGACAAGTGGGAAATGTTACTTATTAAGTATTTTGTGTGATTCTGTGATTTAAGGGCATAAAAATTCAGAGTTGGAAAATTGCAAAATTTTCACAATTTTTGCCAAATTTCCAGCTTTTTCACAAGTAAACGCAGGTAATATCAAAGAAATTTTACCACTATCATGAAGTACAATATGTCTCGAGAAAACAATGTCAGAATCATCTGGATTCGTTGAAGCATTCCAGAGTTATAACCTCATAAAGGGACAGTGGTCAGAACTGTAAAAATTGGCCCGGTCACATGCAAACCACCCTTGGGGGTTAAGGGGTTAAACACGCTTGCTAGTTCTCAGGTCCCAGTGCTCTTATCCCAGTATACCTGTCATGTTTATCAGCCATGCAGCCTGCCTTTCTATCAGCCATGCAGGATTTTGCACTCTGAGTATCTGGTTGTGTCTGAAAAACAGATCTTTCAGCCCCCAATTAAATTAACATGCAAGGATATCTGCTATAAAATGTGTTCAGATAGATCTAGTTATATGCATGACATTATACCTGAGGAAGACTCTAAGTAGTCAAAACCAGTTGTGTTCTAGTTTGAAATGAAAATCATCCTTGAATCAGAATATCGAGTTCCATCATCACCATTCAGGAGCGCATATTGCTGGGAAAAATATTTACAAAATGTTTCTTTCCTTTATGAGTATTGGAACAGCACAAAAAAAAGAAAAAGAGGCAAATTGGACATAATTTTCACATAAAACCCGGAAAATTAGGCCAGACAAAATTGTTTGCACCTGCAACTTAATATTTGGCTGCACACCCTTTGGAATAAATAACTGCAATCAATTGCTTCTTATAACTACCAAGTTTCTTACATGTCTCAATTCAAATTTTGGACCACTCTCATATTTGAAGGGTGCCTTCTCCCAACAGCAATTTTAAGATCTCACCACAGATGTTCAATGTAATTTACATCTCATTACACTCATTGCTGGTCACCTCAGAACTCTGCAGAGCCATCCATTTCTGGGTGCTTCTTGAAGTATGTTTGGGGTCATTGTCCTGCTGTAATGATCTATGATTCTGATTCTGGGCACTACATTACAACCCAAAAATCCTTTGGTAATCTTCAGATTTAATAATGCCTTGCACACAGTCAAGGCAACCAGGGCCAAAAGCAGCAAAACAATCCCAAAAAATCTTTGAACCTTCACCGTATTTGACTGTAGGTACTGGGTTCTTTTTTTTTGCAGGCCTCATTCCATTTTTTGTCAAATAGTAGAATGTTGTGCTTTGCCAAAAAGCTCTATCTTGGTCTCATCTGTCCACAAGATGCTTTCCCAGAAGGATATTGGCTTGCTCACGTACATTTTGAAAAACTGCAGTCTAGCTTTTTCATGTCTCTGATTCAGCAGTGGGGTCCTCCTGGGTCTCCTGTCATATTGTTTCATTTACTTCAAATGTTGATAGATAGTTTGTGTTGGCACTGATGCACTTTGAGCCTGCATGTCATCTTGAATTACTTTGAAACTTGATTACAGCTGCTTATCCACCATATGGACAATCCTGCGTTGCAACCTTTCATCAATTTTTCTCTGCCATCCACATCCAGGGAGATTAGCTACAGTGCCATGTGTTGTAAACTTCTTATTATGTTGTGCACTGTGGACAAAGGAACATCAAGATCTCTGGAGATGGACTTGTAACCTGGAGATTGTTGATATTTTTTTACAATTTTTGTTCTCAAGTCCTCAGACAGTTCTCTTCTTTCTGTCTTCATGCTTAGAATGGCACAGAAGGATGCAAAATGCAAAGATTGAGTCAACTTCTATCCCTTTTTATCTCGTTTCAGTTGTGATTTTCATATTGCCAACACCTGTGACTTGGCACAGGTGAGTTTGAATGAGAATGACATGTTTGAGACAAAGTTGTTTACCCTTAATTTTGGAAAGGAGCCAACCTTTTTGTCTGGCCCATTTTGGGGCTTTTGTGTAAAATTATGTCCAATTTTCCTTTTTTTTGTGTTGTTCCAATACACAGAAAGTCATTTTCTGGGAGAAATACTTCATTTGGTGGAACAGTTTCAAGGGTGCCAACACTTTTGGCGATGAATGTACATACAGTATATTTAGAATATTGCATAATGCATTCAAATATATAAACATACACACTTATGCACACATGTACACAGCACACACGCTGCACAACAAATGCTCAGCATATACACACATTGCACACAGCACATGTAAACAGGAAAACAAATGTTCATTACAGCACAGAAATATCTAATAAACAGCACACATACGAAACATACATTACATACACACAATTCACACACTGCTTTATGCTGGGGGAGCTGAATTTTTACACTACATGAGCTGGGTCTTCCTTTGCTTCTCCTGCTCACAGCAGCACTGTCCCAGCAGACAACGCCTTGTCCAATGCTCTGCCAGGACTGCCTACAAGAGCAGGAGAGAGCTGACAGGAGCCACTTTCACCAGGAACAACACACACGGTGTAAACTGTTCTACTTTTCAGACAGCTCAGCTTGGTAGGTGCCAGTCATCTTTAGCTCTCATTCCCCCTCCCCTCAGAAATGCTGAGCAGGAGGACAGGAATACTGGCCAATGAGTGCTTCTATCATTCTGATGGGATGGTTCAGTGGCCAGTGTTCTTGTCCTTCACTGCACACTCCTTTTTCACTGTCAAGCCACATCACACCTTCACAAAAGTGCGCCCCCATTACCTCTTGTAAGATGGTGCCCTAGGTGGGCACCTACCCTGCCTACCCCTCGTCCTGGCCCTGCACATTTGTATAATGCATTTTGGTGAATTATTGTAATAACAATGCTATTATAAAATAAATACAGCTTGGTAACTTGTCTTAAAATGTTTTATCAGTTGAAAATATGACTTCTAGTTAAAATTAAAAAAAAATAAAAAAGTCTTGAAATTGCATTGAATTTATGAATCACAGATTAAGTAAAAATACAAATAAAGCTAATTTGTTCTGACTACAACAGTGAAAATGCATTTAATAATGGATATTTATTTTCAAATTCATACTATAATTAAATAGCTTCTCCACCATGGCAGAAGATCAGCTCTCCACCCTCCTATCAAGATCACACCTCACCACCTGCACGCTTGACCCGCTCCCATCCCACCTCATCCCTAACCTTGCCACGGTCTTCATCCCAACCCTAACACACCTCCTCAACCTCTCACTCACAACAGGTGTCTTCCCCTCATCCTTCAAACATGCCAAGATGACACCCATCCTCAAAGAGCCCTCCCTTGACCCATCCTCTATGTCTAGCTATCGCCCGATATCTCTTCTCCCTTATGCCTCAAAACTACTGGAACAAAATGTCCATCTTGAACTGTCCTCCCACCTCTCCTCCTGCTCCCTCTTTGACTGGTTACAATCTGGCTTCCGACACAATCACTCAACTGAAACTGCCCTAACTAAAGTCACCAATGACCAACTAACCACCAAGTGCAAGCGACACTACTCTGTCCTCCTTCTCCTGGACCTGTCTTCTGCCTTTGACTCTGTAGACCACTCCCTTCAGCTAGAGATCCTCTCATTTCTTGGCATTACAGACTTGGCCTTATCCCTGGATCTTGTCATATATGAAAGACCGAACATTCAGGGTCTCCCTCCCCCACGCCACCTCCTCACTTCGCCCCTTGTCTGTCAGTGTTCCTCAAGGCTCTGTTCTAAGACCCCTACTCTTCTCCATCTACACCCTCGGCCTGGGACAGCTCATAGAATCCCACAGTATGTTGAATCATCTCTATGCTGATGACACGCAGATCTACCTATCCGGGCCTGACCTCACCTCCTTACTTACCAAAATCCCACAGTGTCTGTCTGTTATCTCGGCCTTCTTTTCTGCTTGCTTTCTAAAACTGAACATGGTCAAAACAGAATTCATCATCTTTCCCCCATCTCACTCTACCCCTCCACGAGACCTATCAATCAATGTCTATGGCTGCTCACTTTCCCCAGTCCCACACACCCGCTGCCTCAGGGTGATTCTCGACTCTGCCCTCTCTTTCAAGCCACATATCCAAGCACTTGCCTCCTCCTGCCATCTCAAACGCAAAAATATTTCCTGGATCCGCGCATTCCTTGACCGCGATACCACCAAAACGCTAGTGCATGTCCTTATCATTTCCCGCCTTGACTACTGCAACCTCCTACTCTCTGGCCTCCCCTCTTGCACTCTGGCACCTCTCCAATCCATCCTACACTCTGCTGCTCGACTAATCTACCTGTCTCCCCGCTATTCCCCAGCCTCTCCCATATGCCAAGCCCTTCACTGGCTTCCTATCACCTAAAGACTCCAGTTCAAAACCCTTACAATGATATACAAAGCCATCCACAAACTGTCTCCTCCATACATCTGTGACATGATCTCCCAGTACTTACCTACACGCAACCTCTGATCCTCTCAAGATCTCCTTCTCTACTCCCCTCTCATCTCCTCTTCCCACAACCGCATCCAAGACTTCTCCCGTGCTTCCCCCATACTCTGGAACTCTCTACCACAACACATCAGACTCTCACCTACCATAGAAACCTTCAAAAAGAAACTGAAGACTCACCTCTTCCGACAAGCCTACAGCCTGCAGTGATCCTCAACCTACTGAACCGCCACACAACCAGCTCTACCCTCTCCTAGTGTATCCTCACCCTTCCCCTGCAGATTGTGAGCCCTCGCGGGCAGGGTCCTCCCTCCTTACGTACCTGTGTGCCTTGTTTTTTGCTCATGTTTAATGTATTTGTCTATATCTGCACCCTTTTTCACATGTAAAGCGCCATGGAATAAATAGCGCTATAAAAATGTATAATAATAAATAACAAAATAGTGGAAACATCATTTCTCCACCATCCAATATTAGTATACTTTTACAGAACTCACAAATTCTCTTAATAAAAATGCGCAGTGACTTCTCATCATATCCAACTATTTTATTAAAAGTAAGTTGCCTGAGTGCATTCAGTCTAAATATTTGAGGATGGACCACAACATCAGTAGTGTCCAGCACTCAAGTTGTTATGGCATATGCTTTCAGGCACATAACTGTTGCCTAATATGATGCTGATTCTGTCAAAATCAATTTATCTAGAGATGAATGCCCTCCATTAATACTACATCATAAAACTTTCTGCTATTGTTATGCATTACCAACACTGTTATTTAAAATGATAGAGATGGAGTTTGATGTTATGTCATTATACTTTAATTAAGCTAAAATAAAAAGAGCAAATAAGATTCAACCACAATTTACACAAGCTCTTAGGCTGGCTTCGCATTTGCGGTTGTGTCCGCAGCGTTTCTGATGCGTCTTGATTTCCTATCTTTAACATTGTAGACGCAGGTGCATGCGTTTGCATGCGTTCACCTGCTTTTGCTTACGCATGTGTTTTTTCGCGCTGTGTGGCTGGGTGCAGCTGACGCACCATGTTAGAATTTTCGAGGCGGCAAATTTCCTTCAAATATGCGCAGGCATGCGCATGCGGATGAGTGCATTAAAAAACGCATTACTGTCTATGGAAACGCATGCATACGCATGCGTTCTATGAGCTTGTGTACTTTGGACTGCGCATGTCCAGGAACTCATTGAGACACGCCCTCCTGGAAATATCAAACGCATGTGCATAAAAAACGCGAACGCATGCAAAAACGCATATAAATGCATGCAAACGTTGCATTTTTTAACCGTCATGCGTAACGTGATGTGGATAAAAAATGCAGCGTTAGCATGCATTTGCATGCGTTTTGCAATGCGGTTGCAGTCGAGACGCTGCGGACTCAACCGCAAATGTGAACCTAGCCTTATAGAGGATCTTTAACCAAATTGTTCATGTTCTGTTGGACACACTAGGTAGAAATGGCTGCATTGCAGAATATTTTTTTTTTGCATTTTCTTAATTTCACCTCCACATTGTGGAGAAATTAGCAAGGTATTCGGCACCTAATGAGTTAACTATAGTTAAGTCCAACGTGGGTGTTATTGAATAGATTTCACTGGAGGCATGTACTTCTTCTCCCTGTCTTAGTCTGATAAATCAATTGTTTGACAATAGAGAAAAATCTTTAAAAACATCTACTATATAATTGTCTAAGGGTACTTCCATCTGTCTGTCCTTCTGTCTGTCTGTCTGTCACGGTTATTCGTTCGCTGATTGGTCTCGCCAGCTGCCTGTCATGGCTGCTGCGACCAATCAGCGACGCTCACAGTCCGGAAGAAAATGGCCGCTCCTTACTCCCCGCACTCACTGCCCGGCGCCCGCATACACCCCTCCGGTCACCGCTCACACAGGGTTAATGCCGGCGGTAATGGAACGCGTTATGCCGCGGGTAACGCACTCCGTTACCGCCGCTATTAACCCTGTGTGTCCCCAACTTTGTACTATTGACGCTGCCTATGCGGCATCAATAGTACAAAATGTAATGTTAAAAATAATAAATAAAAAAAAAAAAACTGCTATACTCACCCTCTGTAGTCCGCTGAGCCGCTCGCGCAGCCCGCCATCTTCCGTTGCAGGTTGCGGTGGCAAAGATGGTATGGCAGAAGGACCTGCCATGACTTCACGGTCATGTCACTGCGACGTCATTACAAGTCCTGCGCGCCTGCGCGGAAAGGACCTGATGTGACGTCACGGTCATGTGACCGCTACACGGTCATGTGACCGTGACGTCATCACAGGTCCTGCGCTCCGACCAACCCTGGGACCGGAAGCTGCCGTGGACTACAAGGGGCTCTTGGAAAGGTGAGTATATGTTTATTTTTTATTTTTTAACCTGTGACAAACGTGGCTGGGCAATATACTACGTGACTGGCCAATATACTACGTGGCTCTGTGCTGTATACTATGTCACTGGGCAATATACTACATAACTGGGCAATATACTATGTTGCTGGGCAATATACTACGTAATTGGGCAATATACTACGGCGCTGAGCAATATACTACGTCGCTGGGCAACATACTACGTCGCTGGGCAATATACTACATGGCTGGGCAATATACTACATGGCTGGACAATATACTACGTGGACATGCATATTCTAGAATACCCGATGCGTTAGAATTGGGCCACCATCTAGTATACTATATATATATCTATATATATAATTGTCTAAGGGTCACTTCCATCTGTCTGTTCTTCTGTCTTTCTGTTATTTGTTATAAATAATAAATAATAAATGTTCTGTTATTTTCTGTGATTTTCACAGCTGCTATTTAAACCTCACTCCTGTGCATGGTGAGCAGCTTTGAAAAAGAACTTATTGTTCGAAACATGTAGCTTGCTGCTATTTCTTCTCCTGTGAACCATGTTTTTGGACTTTGGATTTTATCTTTAATAAATTTTGATATTTTTGGAAGCTGGATTTTCTCCTCTATTTGTTCTTCTGTCTTTCTGTCTGTCTGTCTGTTACGGATATTCATTGGTGTCTGTCATGGAATCCAAGTCGCTGATTGGTCGCGCCAGCTGCCTGTCATGGCTGCCGCGACCAATCAGCGACGGCCACAGTCCGCTTAGTCCTTCCCTACTTCCCTGCAGTCAGTGGCCGGCACCCGGCCCCGCTCCATACTACCCGCAGTCACGGCTCACACAGGGTTAATGCCAGCGGTAACGGACCGCGTTATGCCGCGGGTAACTCACTCCGTTCCCGCCGCTATTAACCCTGTATGACCAAGTTTTTACTATTGACGCAGCCTATGCAGCATCAATAGTAAAAACATCTAATGTTAAAAATAATTTAAAAAATTAAAAATCATTATGTACTCACCTTCTGCCACCTTTCCCGCTCCTCGCGATGCTCCGGTGACCGGTCCATGCAAGCGGCACGTTCCGGTGGCAAGGATTGGAGAAGGACCTTCCATGACGTCACGGTCATGTGACCGCAACGTCATCACAAGTCCTGCGCGCCTGCGCAAGAAGGACCTGCCGTGACGTCACGGTCATGTGACCGCGACACGGTCATGTAACCGCGATGTCATCACAGGTCCTGCGCGAGCAGGACCTGCCATGAAGTCACGGACACGTGACTGCGACGCCATCACACCCTGGGACTAGAAGCTGCCGCCTGCACCCCACACAGGCGACAGAACTACAATGCGCCTGCGGAAGGTGAGTATATGTTTATTTTTTTATTTTTTTAACCTGTGACATACGTGGCTGGGCAATATACTACGTAGCTGGGCAATATACTACGTGACTGGCCAATATACTACATGGCTGGGAAACATACTACGTGGCTCCGTGCTGTATACTACGTCGCTGTGCAATATACTACGTGGCTCTGTGCTGTATACTACATCACTGGGCAATATAATACATCACTGGGCAATATACTACGTCACTGGGCAATATACTACGTCACTGGGCAATATACTACGTCACTGGGCAATATACTACGTGGCTGGGCAATATACTACGTGGCTGGGCAATATACTACGTAACTGTCATGTCAGACGCTGTTCAGACCAGGTCATTGGGCAATATACTACGTCACTTGGTAATATACTACGTGGCTGTGCAATATACTATGTCACTGGGTAATATACTAGGTGGCTGTGCAATATACTACGTCACTGGGCAATATACTACGTGGCTGGGCAATATACTACGTGGCTGGGCAATATACTATGTCACTGGGCAATATACAACGTAACTGGGCAATATACTATGTGGCTGGGCAATATACTACGTGACTGGCCAATATACTACATGGCTGGGAAACATACTACGTGGCTCCGTGCTGTATACTACGTCGCTGTGCAATATACTACGTGGCTCTGTGTTGTATACTACATCACTGGGCAATATACTACGTCACTGGGCTATATACTACGTCACTGGGCAATATACAATGTCACTGGGCAATATACTACGTCACTGGGCAATATACTATGTCACTGGGCAAAATACTACGTCGCTGGGCAATATACTGCGTGGCTGGGCAATATACTACGTAACTGGGCAATATACTACGTGGCTGGGCAATATACTACGTAACTGTCATGTCGGACGCTGTTCAGACCAGGTCACTGGGCAATATACTACGTCACTGGATAATATACTATGTGGCTGTGCAATATACTATGTCACTGGGCAATATACTACGTCACTGGGCAATATACTAGGTGGCTGTGCAATATACTACGTCACTGGGCAATATACTACGTGGCTGGGCAATATACTACGTGGCTGGGCAATATACTACGTCACTGGGCAATATGCAACGTATCTGGGCAATATACTACGTGGCTGGGCAATATAATACGTGGCTGGGCAATATACTACGTGGCTGGGCAATATACTACGTAACTGTCATGTCGGACGCTGTTCAGACCAGGTCGTTCGACAGACAGCGGTAATTCCGCTTTTGACCACTATTTGCTCATTGGCGTCGGCTAGATTTTATCTAGCTGTTCCGGGGTTAATTTACCTGATCCTCGGATTGGAAGCTGGGCCATGCCCATTGCCTTTAAATAGTTCTCCTGATCATTGGGCGTCACTGATTATAGCTTCTCTCTTGTGCGTTGTTATCTCGGTCTGGAGTGGAGAGCTGGTTGTTGGAAATTCGTTGCTGGTGGTGTATTTTCCTTATTATTCCTTATTTACTCCTTCCTATATTTGTATTTATTTTGCCCTGCGCATTTATAGTGTATTCCTGAGTGACTGTGGCGTGGTGTATATTTTCCGTTATCCTTGTCTGTGCTAACTGTGGGTATTGGTGTATTACCTCTTCACTGGGTGGTGGGCGTAGGTTTCAGCCTAGGGTTGAAACAGGAGACAGGGTGAGGTTCGAGGCCTGGACATGCACACCATCAGTGTAAACTCCAGGTAGAGGGTCAGTCAGGATTTCCCTAGTCTGAGGGAAATTGCAGGGGCCCGGGTTATTAGCTCTCCCTCACCTAGTCTCCCCGTGACTTTATAATCGGCCCAACAACAAAACAAAACAAAAAAAAAAAAGGGGGTTCTTTTTTTTTCTTTTGTCATGGACCCATGACTTCCATAACCCGCCAGTTGGAGGCGCTGTCCCTACAGGTCACTGAGTTGAGGGGGGCAGTTCAGCAACAGGGACTAGCAGTATCTAATGTGCAAGCTGGAGCGACAGGAAGAGTTGCTGAGCCTAAATTCCCTTTGCCTGAAAAATTTGCTGGGGAACGCAGTAATTTTGTTTCTTTTCGTGAAGCTTGCAAACTATATTTCCGTATGCGCCCGATCTCCTCAGGTAATGAGGCTCAGCGTGTGGGCCTGGTGTTGTCATTGTTAAGCAGGGATCCCCAAGCATGGGCATTTTCTTTGCCATCTGATTCTGCTGCATTTGACTCTGTGGAGAGTTTTTTTTCCCTCTCTTGGAAAAATCTACGATGAACCTGACAGAATGGCTCTAGCAGAATCAAAGATACGCACTATTCGCCAGGGGGAGCGAGTTGCAGAGGATTACTGTTCTGAATTTCATCGCTGGGCGATCGATACACAATGGAATGATCCAGCATTGCGGAGTCAGTTTATTCATGGGGTTTCTGGAAGGGTTAAAAAAGCCCTTCTGATGTACGAGACTCCTGCTTCTATAGATTCCCCTATGAGTCTGGTTGTCCTCATTGATCGCCATTTGCGTCAGGGGGAGCATGAGACACCGCCTATGGGAGAGGGTTTAGGTTCACGTGAGGTTGCTGCAGGTGAGCCCACGGAGCCTATGCAAATCGCAGGGGTGTCACATGTGAAGCGTCGAGCCCCTGAGCTCAGGAAGCAGGGAGCCTGTTTTTACTGTGGTAAATCTGGTCATTTTATTAACATTTGTCCTCTGCTGTCTAAGAAAAACGCAACGGCGGATAACTTCTAAGCTCAGAGGGTGTGGAGGAGACCAATCAGAGCTTATGTATATCCTCCATGGTGGTTTCTCAATGCATGCTCCCTGCTAAGGTTTTTATCGCTGGCAGTGAGCTGCCAATTACTGTTTTTGTGGATAGTGGTTCAGCCATAAATCTCATTGATGAGGAGTTTGCGCGCACAGCAGGTTTTAGGATTGAAAAACTGTCTCATCCTATCTGCGTGGTCACCATCAATGCTGCTCCTCTCAGGGGGAGATTACTGAATTTGTGGCTGAGGTGAAACTCCACATTGGGGTTCTACATTCCGAGCGGGTTACATGTAAGGTGCTCAGGAATCTTCCTGCTCAGGTGGTTTTGGGTTTTTTTTGGTTGTTCATGCACAACCCGATAATTGACTGGAAAACTCAGGACATAATTCAGTGGAGCAAATTCTGCGAGGAGAATTGCCTGGCCACATGTGTGGCTGCGGTGACTCCAAGCGTTCCAGAGTCACTTCTGGATTTTGTGGATGTGTTCTCTGAAAAGTTTTGTTCAGAGTTGCCGCCACATCGTCCCTATGACTGTTCTATCAGGTTTAAACCAGGGGCCAAGTTGCCTAAAGCAAGGATGTTTAACATCTCCGGTCCGGAGAGACAAGCGTTAAAAGATTATATTGCTGAAAGCTTGAGCAAAGGGCACATCAGGCCATCATCCTCGCCGGTGGCAGCACGGTTCTTCTTCGTGAAGAAGAAAGATGGCGGATTACGCCCGTGTTTGGATTTCAGGGAGTTGAACCAGATTACGGTTCGTGATCCATACCCGATGCCACTGATACCAGATTTGTTCAACCAGGTGGCGGGTGCTAAGTGGTTTACCAAGCTTGACCTCAGGGGGGCATACAACCTCATAAGAGTCCGTCAAGGTGATGAGTGGAAGACGGCTTTTAATACCCCTGAGGGTAATTTTGAAAATTTGGTGATGCCTTTTGGGTTGACTAACGCACCTGCAGTGTTCCAACATTTCATCAATGATGTTATCGTGTACCTAGATGACATCCTCATATATTCTTGTGACCGTGATGCTCATTTAAATCATGTCAGGCAGGTGTTACAGCTTCTCAGAGAGAATAAGCTGTATGCTAAACTTGAGAAATGTGTATTTTCTGTTCAAGAGTTGCCTTTCTTGGGTTATATTGTGTCTGCTTCTGGTTTTAAAATGGACGCCGCTAAGGTGCAAGCGGTGCTGCATTGGGAAAGTCCTGATAACCTGAAAGCACTTCAGCAGTTCCTTGGGTTTTCTAACTACTATAGGAAATTTATCAAGGATTTTTCCATCATTGCTAAACCGCTAACTGACATGACTAAAAAGGGTACCAATTTCTCCGTTTGGCCTGAGGCTGCTGTGCGCACATTTGAGTTTCTTAAGAACAGTTTTGTTTCAGCCCCCATTCTTGTGCAGCCAGACGTATCAAAACCCTTTGTTGTGGAAGTCGATGCGTCTGAGGTTGGTGTGGGGGCAGTACTATCTCAAGGCTCATCTTTGAGTGGTTTGCGTCCGTGCGCCTATTTCTCCAAGAAACTGTCATCCGCCGAACGTTACTACGATATCGGCAACAGGGAGTTGTTGGCAATCAAGTTGGCCTTTGAGGAATGGCGACATTTCTTGGAGGGGTCGGTACATCAGGTTACTGTTATTACCGATCATAAGAATCTGCTGTATTTGGAGTCAGCCAAGCATCTGTCCCCCAGGCAGGCTCGCTGGGCATTGTTTTTCACGCAGTTCAATTTTGTTGTCACTTACAGACCGGGTTCTAAAAACACTAAGGCGGATGCTCTGTCCAGGTGTTTTCCGGGGGGTGAACCTCGGGAAGATCCAGTACCCATCCTCCAAAAGGGTGTCGTGGTTTCGGCTCTCACTACCGAGGTTGAGGCTGAGATTGCCGAGGCTCAGGAGGAGGTACCATCTGAGCTTCCCATCAACAAATCTTTTGTACCGCTTCATCTCCGCTTAAAGGTTTTGGCGGAGCATCATGATGCTGTCCTGGCTGGCCACCCAGGGGTTAGAGGAACCTTGGAGTTGGTGTCACGTCGGTTTTGGTGGCCCAAGATCCGACAGGACGTGGTCTCATACGTGTCAGCTTGTACCACGTGCGCTAGGGCTAAGACGCCCCGCTCCCGTCCTGTTGGCACACTACTTCCTCTTGAAGTACCTAGTAAGCCATGCACGGAAATCTCCATGGATTTCATCACTGATTTGCCCTCATCAGCTGGGAACACGGTCATCTTGGTGATTGTTGATCGGTTTTCTAAAATGTCGCACTTTGTGTCTTTGCCTTCGTTGCCTAACGCTAAGACTCTGTCTCAGGTATTTGTGCAGGAGGTGGTCAGACTTCATGGGGTTCCGTCTGACATCGTGTCTGATAGGGGGTCTCAGTTTGTGGCAAAATTTTGGAAAGCAATTTGCTCACGGCTGGGGATCAAGTTGTCTCATTCTTTGGCGTTCCATCCTCAGTCAAATGGTCAGACTGAGCGTATGATCCAAAATTTGGAACAGTACCTACTCCGCTTCGTCTCTGATAACCAGGAGGAGTGGTCTACCTTTCTTCCTTGGGCTGAGTTTGCCATCAATAATCACCACCAGGAGTCATCTGGGGAGTCTCCTTTTTTTGTGTTTACAGGCTACATCCTCAATTTTGTACCTTGAGTCAGAGGGGCTCTTCCGGCATTCCGGAGGAGGATCAGTTAGGAGCACAATTGTCATCAGTCTGGAGGAGAGTTAAACAGCGCCTGTTGAATGTGGGTGCTAGGTACAAACGTGTGGCTGACAGTAGGCATGTGCCAGGTCCGGACCTGAGTGTGGATGACTGGGTGTGGTTATCCACAAAAAACATAAGACTCAAAATACCGTCCCTTAAATTGGGTCCACGGTTTATTGGTCCATTTAGGGTCACCGCCGTCATTAACCCAGTAGCGTACCGATTGGAGCTCCCTACGGTGTATAAAATACACAACGTGTTCCACAGGTCTCTTCTAAAGAAGGTGGTGGTTTCTGTAGATGCGGCGCCTATGCCACCTCCAGCCTTGGTGGATGGTAATTTGGAGTTTGAAGTCTCCAAGGTGGTTGACTCCCTTGTAGTGCGTCGCACTTTACAGTACTTGGTACACTGGCATGGTTATGGGCCTGAGGAGAGGTCCTGGGTACCAGCCTCGGATATTCATGCGGATCGGCTGGTCAGGTTTTTTCATCGTCGCCATCCAGACAAGCCGGGTCCTATAAGCCGTGAGGGCCCTGGGGTCCCTCGTAGAAGGCGGGGTACTTTCATGTCGGACACTGTTCAGACCAGGTCATTCGACAGACAGCGGTAATTCCGCTTTTGACCACTATTTGCTCATTGGCGTCGGCTAGATTTTATCTAGCTGTTCCGGGGTTAATTTACCTGATCCTCGGATTGGAAGCTGGGCCATGCCCATTGCCTTTAAATAGTTCTCCTGATCATTGGGCGTCGCCGATTATAGCTTCTGTCTTGTGCGTTGTTATCTCGGTCTGGAGTGGAGAGCTGGTTGTTGGAAATTCGTTGCTGGTGGTGTATTTTCCTTAGTCTTATTTACTCCTTCCTATATTTGTATTTATTTTGCCCTGCGCATTTATAGTGTATTCCTGAGTGACTGCGGCGTGGTGTATATTTTCCGTTATCCTTGTCTGTGCTAACTGTGGGTATTGGTGTATTACCTCTTCACTGGGTGGTGGGCGTAGGTTTCAGCCTAGGGTTGAAACAGGAGACAGGGTGAGGTTCGAGGCCTGGACATGCACACCATCAGTGTAAACTCCAGGTAGAGGGTCAGTCAGGATTTCCCTAGTCTGAGGGAAATTGCAGGGGCCCGGGTTATTAGCTCTCGCTCACCTAGTCTCCCCGTGACAGTAACTGGGCAATATACTACGTGGACATACATATTCTAGAATACCTGATGCGTTAGAATCGGGCCACCATCTAGTATATATATATATATATATATATATATATATATATAGTGGGTACAGAAAGTATTCAGACCCCTTTAAATTTTCCACTCTTTGTTTCATTGTAGCCATTTGGCAAATTCAAAAAAGTTCATTTTTTTCTCATTAATGTACACTCTGCGCCCCATCTTGACTGGAAAAAAAAGCAGAAAAGTAGAACTTTTTGCAAATGTAATAAAAAAGAAAATCTGAAATATCACATGGTCATAAGTATTCAGACCCTTTGCTCAAACACTCATGTTTAAGTCACATGCTGCCCATTTCCTTGTGATCCTCCTTGAGATGGTTCTACTCCTTCATTGGAGTCCAGCTGCATTTAATTACACTGATAGGACTTGATTTGAAAAGCACACACCTGTCTATATAAGACCTCACAGCTCACAGTGCATGTCAGGCCAAATGAGAATCATGAGGTCAAAGGAACTGGCCAAGGAGCTAAGAGACAGAATTGTTGCAAGGTAAAGGTCTGGCCAAGGTTACAACAGAATTTCTGCACTACTCAAGGTTCCTAAGAGCACAGTGGCCTCCATAATCCTTAAATTGAAGAAGTTTGGGACGACCAGAAGTCTTCCTAGACCTGGCTGTCCAGCCAAACTGAGCAAACGTGTGAGAAGAGCCCTGGTGAGAGAGTTAAAGAAGAACCCCAAGATCACAGTCGCTAAGTTCCAGAGATGCAGTAGGGAGATGGGAGAAAGTTCCACAAAGTCAACTTTCACTGCAGCCCTCCACCAGTCAGGCCTTTATGGCAGAGTTGCCCGACAAAAGCCAGAAGTCTCTCCTCAGTGTAAGACATATGAAAGCCTGCATAGAGTTTGCTAAAAAAAACACATGAAGGACTCCCAGACTATGAGAAATAAGATTCTCTGGTCTGATGAGATGAAGATAGACCTTTTTGGTGATAATTCTAAGTGTGGAGAAAACCAGGCACTGCTCCTCACCTGCCCAATACAATCCCAACAGTGAAACATGGTGGTGGCAGCATCATGCTATGGGGGTGTTTTTCATCTGTAGGGACAGGATGACTGGTTGTCATTAAAGGAAACATGAATGCGGCCAAGTACAAGTATCCTGTATGAAAACCTCTTCCAGAATGCTCTGGACCTCAGACTTGGCCGAAGGTTCACCTTCCAACAAGACAATGACCCTAAGCACACAGCTAAAATAACAAAGGAGTGACTTCAGAACAACTCTGTGACCATTCTTGACTGGCCCAGCCAGAGCCCTGCCCTAAACCCAACTGAGCATATTTGGAGAGAACTGAAAATGGCTGTCCACCAATGTTCACCATCCAACGTGATGAAACTGGAGAGAATCTACAAGGAAGAATGGCAGAGGATCCCCAAATTTAGGTGTGAAAAACTTGTTGCATCATTCCCAAGAAGACTCATGTGTCATGATCCAGACCGGTTTTTGATTCCTGTCTTCTCTTTTACGGGTCTGGTCATGTCAGAGGTTAACTTTTCTCAGCTTCAGTCTGGTTTCAGGTTTTGCTATTTATCCCTTTGAGACTTTAGGACTGATTTATGATGAACAAGACCAGTTCAGGGTCACAGAGAACATGATCATGGGTCTCTCCCAGAGCAAACTCACTACTGAATGGTATTGTTCTGAGTTTAGACGGTGCTCCACTGAGGTGTTTTGGGATTACTGTTTTGAGATGCCAGTTCAGGAGCGGACTTTCAGATGATCTCAAGGATGTGTTGGCTCTCCATTCAACACCCAGTTACCTGGAGGAGGCCATGACTCAGGCCATTCGTATGGACCGGAGGTTACGGGAAAGAGGAATTATCCAGCGTGAGATTCCTGTATTGCCTGCTAAGTCTGAGTTGATGCCATTTATTGAGACCATAGAGATTGATGTCACCAACTCTAAGGAGAAGAAGAGGAAGCGATGAAGGGATTGAAAGAAGGACTGCCCCTCTTGTCCATCGACTAACAAGCTTCCGAGTCTGTGTGATTGCCGAGGAGATCACCCAGACTCTCAGGTACCATTTTCATAATTTCAAAAAGTTTTGTTAGAGGTGGAACTGTGTTATGGATGTGGTTACGTATCCACTTCAGCTTTTGTGGACTGTGGATCTTCCATGAACTTAATTGACTTTATTCTGGTGTCCAAGTTAAAGTTAGGGACAGTTAGGTTAGAGACTCCCATCCATATCATTGCCATTGATAAGACACTGTTGGCTCAAAATGTTATTAATTTTGTCTCTGAGGAGTTCCTCCTCAAGGTGGGTTCCTTGCACCAGGAACAAATCTTATGTTATGTTATGAATAATCTTCCTGCGGGACTGGTGTTGGGGTTCCCCTGGTTGCAGAGGCAGAATCCTGTTATAGACTGAGGATCTCATGATATTGTTAAATGGGGTCCTAATTGATCCAATGGTTGTCTTTCTGCTGTTTTTGTGTCTGCCATTAATCTGGAGGGTATTCCGGAGTACCTGAAGGAATTTGGGGACATGTTCTCCAAAAAAGAGGCTGAGGTCTTGCCACCACATCTTCTTCTTGATTGTACGAGTAATCTTATTCTGGGTTCTAAATTGCCCAAAGCCCGTTTGTACAATCTTTTTGGCCCAGAACGTACCGCTATGAAAAACGATATCTCTGATAATCTACGCGAAGGTCACATCCGTCCCTCTGTCTCACCTGTGGACTCTGTCTCACCCTTGGATTCTTTTTTGTTAAGAAAAAAGATGGTGGTTTACACCCGTGCCTCGATTTCCAGGAACTAAATACAATTACGGTGAGAAATACCTACCATCTCCCACTTATTCCTGATCTTTATAACCAATTGTCTGGGGCTAAGTGGTTTTCCAAACTCGATCTCAGTGGAGCATATAACCTTATCTGCATTCGGGAAGGGGATGACTGGAAAATGCAATTTCTCACCTCTGAGGGTCTGTTTGAAAATTTGGTTATGCCCTTCGGTTTCACGAACACGCCCCCGCAGTGTTTCAAAACTTCATGAATGTTTTTTCTGATTTTATCTGGCACTTTATGGTTGTGTACCTGGATGATATCCTTGTTTTCTTGCCTGACAAGGAATCCCACATTGGTCATTTACGTGCTGTTCTTCATAGGTTACGGGGAAATTCTCTGTTCGCTAAACCCAAGAAATGTTTGCTTTGTGTCCAGGAGCTTTCCGTTCTGGGGATCATCCTTTTTGCCAATGGGTTTCGGATGGATCCTGGGAAGGTACAGGCCATCGTTGCTTGGGTGCAACCCAGAGACCTCAAGGATCTGCAGCGTTTTCTGGGTTTCAACAATTATCGAAAATTCATCAAGGGGTTTTCTCAGGTGGTCAAGCCATTCACCGATCTGACTCGCAAGGGGGCTGATCTCAAAGTCTGGTCACCCTTGGTGGTTGAAGGAATTTCCACATTAAAGAAGTGTTTTATGTCTTCCCCTGCATTTGTTCAGCCTGATCCGTCAGAACCGTTCATTGTAGAGGTGGATGCATCAGAGGTGACAAAGTCAACTTTCACTGCAGCCCTCCACCAGTCAGGCCTTTATGGCAGAGTTGCCCGACAAAAAGCCAGAAGTCTCTCCTCAGTGTAAGACATATGAAAGCCTGCATAGAGTTTGCTAAAAAAAACACATGAAGGACTCCCAGACTATGAGAAATAAGATTCTCTGGTCTGATGAGATGAAGATAGACCTTTTTGGTGATAATTCTAAGTGTGGAGAAAACCAGGCACTGCTCCTCACCTGCCCAATACAATCCCAACAGTGAAACATGGTGGTGGCAGCATCATGCTATGGGGGTGTTTTTCATCTGTAGGGACAGGATGACTGGTTGTCATTAAAGGAAACATGAATGCGGCCAAGTACAAGTATCCTGTATGAAAACCTCTTCCAGAATGCTCTGGACCTCAGACTTGGCCGAAGGTTCACCTTCCAACAAGACAATGACCCTAAGCACACAGCTAAAATAACAAAGGAGTGACTTCAGAACAACTCTGTGACCATTCTTGACTGGCCCAGCCAGAGCCCTGCCCTAAACCCAACTGAGCATATTTGGAGAGAACTGAAAATGGCTGTCCACCAATGTTCACCATCCAACGTGATGAAACTGGAGAGAATCTACAAGGAAGAATGGCAGAGGATCCCCAAATTTAGGTGTGAAAAACTTGTTGCATCATTCCCAAGAAGACTCATGTGTCATGATCCAGACCGGTTTTTGATTCCTGTCTTCTCTTTTACGGGTCTGGTCATGTCAGAGGTTAACTTTTCTCAGCTTCAGTCTGGTTTCAGGTTTTGCTATTTATCCCTTTGAGACTTTAGGACTGATTTATGATGAACAAGACCAGTTCAGGGTCACAGAGAACATGATCATGGGTCTCTCCCAGAGCAAACTCACTACTGAATGGTATTGTTCTGAGTTTAGACGGTGCTCCACTGAGGTGTTTTGGGATTACTGTTTTGAGATGCCAGTTCAGGAGCGGACTTTCAGATGATCTCAAGGATGTGTTGGCTCTCCATTCAACACCCAGTTACCTGGAGGAGGCCATGACTCAGGCCATTCGTATGGACCGGAGGTTACGGGAAAGAGGAATTATCCAGCGTGAGATTCCTGTATTGCCTGCTAAGTCTGAGTTGATGCCATTTATTGAGACCATAGAGATTGATGTCACCAACTCTAAGGAGAAGAAGAGGAAGCGATGAAGGGATTGAAAGAAGGACTGCCCCTCTTGTCCATCGACTAACAAGCTTCCGAGTCTGTGTGATTGCCGAGGAGATCACCCAGACTCTCAGGTACCATTTTCATAATTTCAAAAAGTTTTGTTAGAGGTGGAACTGTGTTATGGATGTGGTTACGTATCCACTTCAGCTTTTGTGGACTGTGGATCTTCCATGAACTTAATTGACTTTATTCTGGTGTCCAAGTTAAAGTTAGGGACAGTTAGGTTAGAGACTCCCATCCATATCATTGCCATTGATAAGACACTGTTGGCTCAAAATGTTATTAATTTTGTCTCTGAGGAGTTCCTCCTCAAGGTGGGTTCCTTGCACCAGGAACAAATCTTATGTTATGTTATGAATAATCTTCCTGCGGGACTGGTGTTGGGGTTCCCCTGGTTGCAGAGGCAGAATCCTGTTATAGACTGAGGATCTCATGATATTGTTAAATGGGGTCCTAATTGATCCAATGGTTGTCTTTCTGCTGTTTTTGTGTCTGCCATTAATCTGGAGGGTATTCCGGAGTACCTGAAGGAATTTGGGGACATGTTCTCCAAAAAAGAGGCTGAGGTCTTGCCACCACATCTTCTTCTTGATTGTACGAGTAATCTTATTCTGGGTTCTAAATTGCCCAAAGCCCGTTTGTACAATCTTTTTGGCCCAGAACGTACCGCTATGAAAAACGATATCTCTGATAATCTACGCGAAGGTCACATCCGTCCCTCTGTCTCACCTGTGGACTCTGTCTCACCCTTGGATTCTTTTTTGTTAAGAAAAAAGATGGTGGTTTACACCCGTGCCTCGATTTCCAGGAACTAAATACAATTACGGTGAGAAATACCTACCATCTCCCACTTATTCCTGATCTTTATAACCAATTGTCTGGGGCTAAGTGGTTTTCCAAACTCGATCTCAGTGGAGCATATAACCTTATCTGCATTCGGGAAGGGGATGACTGGAAAATGCAATTTCTCACCTCTGAGGGTCTGTTTGAAAATTTGGTTATGCCCTTCGGTTTCACGAACACGCCCCCGCAGTGTTTCAAAACTTCATGAATGTTTTTTCTGATTTTATCTGGCACTTTATGGTTGTGTACCTGGATGATATCCTTGTTTTCTTGCCTGACAAGGAATCCCACATTGGTCATTTACGTGCTGTTCTTCATAGGTTACGGGGAAATTCTCTGTTCGCTAAACCCAAGAAATGTTTGCTTTGTGTCCAGGAGCTTTCCGTTCTGGGGATCATCCTTTTTGCCAATGGGTTTCGGATGGATCCTGGGAAGGTACAGGCCATCGTTGCTTGGGTGCAACCCAGAGACCTCAAGGATCTGCAGCGTTTTCTGGGTTTCAACAATTATCGAAAATTCATCAAGGGGTTTTCTCAGGTGGTCAAGCCATTCACCGATCTGACTCGCAAGGGGGCTGATCTCAAAGTCTGGTCACCCTTGGTGGTTGAAGGAATTTCCACATTAAAGAAGTGTTTTATGTCTTCCCCTGCATTTGTTCAGCCTGATCCGTCAGAACCGTTCATTGTAGAGGTGGATGCATCAGAGGTGGGAGTGGGGGGGGGGTGTTGCCTCAGGGACCCATTATTTTGACCAATTTAAGGCCATGTGCCTTTTTCTCCAGGAAGTTTTCTTCTGTGGAGAGGAATTATGATGTTGGTTACCGGGAGTTATTGAACATAAAATTGGCTTTTGAAGAATGAAGGCACTTTTTGGAGGGGGCGGTTCATCGGATCACGGTGAGTACGGACAACAAGAATCTGTCTTACATTGAGTCTGCCAAGCAGATAACTCCTAGGCAGGCGAGATAGTCGCTTTTTTTTCTCATTTTCATTTTTTTATCATCTTTCGGCCTGGTTCCAAGAATGTCAAGGTGGATGCCTTATCGTGCAGTTTTGATCCAATATCACCTCTCGAATCTCCTTCCTCCATTCTTCAGAACAGGGTGGTTGTTGCTGGGGTATCCTCTGGATTGGAGCATGAAATTTGGGAGGATCAGTATCTTGCTCCTTCCTCTTTTCCTGATAATAAGCTTTTTGTCCCAGTTCAGTTGAGGGTTCTCCAGGAGTTGCACGATTGTGCTCTCAATGGGCACCCGGGTATTTCAGCCACCCAGAAAATCACTGTGTTTGTGTCTAATTGTGATAACTGTGCCCATGCTAAGAGCTCCCACAAACAACTGGCCAGGGAATTGGTGTCATTGCCAATTCCCAATAGACCTTGGACTCATTTGTCCATGGATTTTATCACTGATCTCCCTCCTTCCAATGGCAAAACTGTAATCTGGGTAGTGGTTGACAGATTCAGTAAACAGGTGCATTTTGTACCTCTGGCGGGATTGCCTAATGCAGAAACACTATCTAAGTTGTTTGTTGAGCACGTTGTGCCATTGCATGGCATGCCTTTGAGTGTGGTTTCTGATAGAGGGATACAATTTGTGTCCAAATTTTGGAGGGCACTTTGTAAAAAATTGGGTATTTGCTTGACCTTCTCCTCTGCCTACCATCCCGAGACCAACGGTCAGATGGAGAGGACCAATCAGTCACTTGAACAGATTTTGCGGTGTCTTGCTACATCTCAGCAGGATGATTGGTGTTCTTCGTTGCCAGTGGCTGAGTTTGCATTTAACAATTGGATTAGCCAGTCCACTGGCATCTCTCCGTTCCTTTGTAATTACGGCTTTCACCCCATTTTGGTGAATTTTCCAGGCTGGATTCTGCATGTCCAGGGGCTGATACAGCAGTTCAATGGTTGGGGGAGGTGTGGAGGGAGGTCCACAAGAACATTGGGGAGGCTCAGGGCAAATAAACATTTTGATGATAAGTGACGGTCTATAGGGCCTAAATTTCTGGTAGGAGATAAAGTGTGGTTGTCAACCAAAGAACATTCGTCTGAAAGTTCATTCTACTAAGGTAGGGTCCAGGTTTATTGGTCCTTACGAGATCATTGAGGTTGTCAATCCAGTTGCCTTTCACTTACACCTATCTCCGTTGCTTCGGATCCCCAATGTGTTCCATAAGTCCCTTCTTAAGTAATTTGTACCTTCCTCTGCTGGGTCTCCATCCCTCCGCTTCCTGTCTTTGTGGATGGCCAGACTGAGTATGAAGTGGAATGGATTGGGGATTCTCGCATGGTCTGCAATTTACTTCAGTATTTGGCCCATTGGAGGGGTTATGGTCCTGAGGATCAATCTTGGGTCCCGGTGCGATCTGTCCATGCTGATCGATTGGTTCGGTCCTTTCATATATGTTATCCTGGGAGACCTGGGGGTCCGGTTACCCCCCTTGAGAGGAGGGTACTGTTATGATCCAGACTGGGTTTTGAGTCCTGTCTTCCCTTTTCCCGGTCTGGTCATGTCAGGGGTTAACTTTTCTCAGCCTCAGTCTGGTTTCAGGTTTTGCTATTTATCCCCGCTGTGTCCTGCAGACCATGTCAGTTGTAGTTCTGCCTATGGAGAGTGTAGCTTACTCTGGTATATCCTGATTTGTCCTGCTGCATTAGCTGCCTGAACCCGTGTCTCTGTTTTCCCCTATTCCCGTCATGACTCAGTGTTTCCCTTTTATGTGTTTACTCCCTGGTTTTGACTTGGCTTGTATCCTGACCTGATTCTGTCTTCTGTTTTTTGGCTTATCGGCTCCTAGCTGTTCCTGACCTTTTGGCTTGTCTCTGGTTCTGTGTTTTGTCTATTCCTTTGGTACTGCGCTACTGACTATATCTACCCGGCTTGTTTGACTTTCCTGCTGCCACCTAGTGGTAGCCTCGCTGCTACATGACAGGCCAGCTTTGTTTAGGTGCAACCCTCCTTCCACTCCAGGGCCGGACTGGCCATCGGGCAGTTCTGGCAAATGCCAGAAGGGCCGGTGCCAGTCGTGGGCTGCTGCATGCCGACTCACTCTTCCTCCCCCCAGCGCCGCCGCTGCCGCATTCAACTATACCGATGTCTATGACGCCGGTACAGTTGAATGCAATGATGTAGGAGAGAGCGTCACCTGACACTCCCTCTCCCATCATTCCCCGCTCTGCCTCTGACACTGCGGGTGTGTCCCAGGCAGTGCAGCAGCAGCCACCGAGACAGGAGCAGGGAGCAATGCGGGCACGAGGAGAGGTGAGTGGTGTTTTTTTTTACTGGACTTTTTACTGGACTGTGGGGCCATTCTAGGGGGGGAGGAGAGATGTGGGCTCTGCTGTATACTACTATGTGGGCTGTGCTATACACTACTATGTGGGCTCTGCTGTATACTACTATGTGGGCAGTGCTGTATGCCACTGTGTGGGCGGTGCTATACACTACTATGTGGGCTCTGCTGTATACTACTATGTGGGCTGTGCTATATACTACTGTGTGGGCTGTGCTGTATACTACTGTGTGGGCTGTATACTACTGTGTGGGCTGTGCTATATACTACTATGTGGGCTGTGCTGTATACTACTGTGTGGGCTGTGCTATATACTACTTTGTGGGCTCTGCTGTATACTACTGTGTGGGCTCTGCTGTATACTACTGTGTGGGCTGTGCTATACACTACTATGTGGGCTCTGCTGTATACTACTATGTGGGCTGTGCTATACACTACTATGTGGGCTGTGCTGTATACTACTGTGTGGGCTCTGCTATATACTACTATGTGGGCTCTGCTGTATAGTACCATGTGGGCTGTGCGGTATACTACTATGTGGGCTGTGCTGTATACTACTATATGGGCTGTGCTATACACTTCTATGTGGGCTCTGCTGTATACTACTATGTGGGCTGTACTGTATACTATTATGTGGGCTCTGCTGTATACTACTATGAGGGCTGTGCTATACACTACTATGTGGGTTCTGCTGTATAGTACTATGTGGGCAGTGCTGGATACTACTATGTGGGCAGTGCTGTATACTACTGTGTGGGCTGTGCTGTATACTACTGTGTAGGCTGTGCTGTATACTACTATGTGGGCAGTGCTGTATACTAGTATGTGGGCAGTGCTGTATACTACTATGTGGGCAGTGCTATACACTATTATGTGGGCTCTGCTGTATACTACTATGTGGGCAGTGCTGTATACTACTGTGTGGGCTGTGCTGTATACTACTATGTGGGCAGTGCGGTATACTACTATGTGGGCAGTGCTATATACTACTATGTGGGCAGTGCTGTATACTACTGTATGGGCTGTGCTGTATACTACTATGTGGGCTGTGCTGTATACTACTGTGTGGGCTCTGCTGTATACTACTATGTGGGCAGTGCTGTATACTACTATGTGGGCTGTGCTGTATACTGCTACATGGGCTGTGCTATCTGCTATATGGGTGTGCTATATACTATGGGGGGTATATTATATTCTATGGGGGAGGCCGTGTTATATACTATGTGGCTGTTATATACTATTGTGGGGGTATATTATATTCTATAGGGGAGGCTGTGTTATACTATGGGGGCTGCATTATCTTCTATGGGGGCTACATTATATATTATGGGGAGGTGGGCTGTATTATATTCTATGGGGTGGCTGCATTATACTCTGAGGTGGCTGCATTATATTCTGTAGGGTGGTGGCTGCATTATACTATATGTGGGCTGCATTATACTGTATCGAGGATTATGGGGAATATGTTATACTATATGAAGAACTATGGGCTGCGTTATACTATGGGAAGTTAATTGTACTACATGGATGACTATGGCGGTGCATTATACTATATGGAGCACTATGAGGAGTGTATTATGCTATATGGAGGACTATGAGGAGTGTATTATGCTATATGGAGGACTGAGCAGTGTATTTTAATATATGGAGGACTATAAGGAGTGTATTATACTATATGGAGGACTGTGGTGCACATTATAATATATGGAGGACTATGGGGTGTATTTTACTAAACAAGTAAAATGCTGCATATTCAGATTGTTTTTGCTGGAACAAAAAACAATTGTTCTCAGCAGCACATCGCCGATGTAAACTGAAGATGTACTGCTGATAACATGATACTGTACGGAGATCTGTTAGTGATCGTTCTGTCCCATCATTATTCCTCAGCTGGTAGAAAGAGGCCGGGAAACAAGCGTTGAACAACTTCAGTATTGTCGATCAAACTCATTTAGCGGCCTGAACTCAGCACTTGTAAATACAACCGAAATGCTTCTGTGTGATGTGCAATATGTTAGCATTTGGGGCCCCATTTTAAACTTTGCCTAGGCGTAGGGCCCCACTTTGCCTAAAACTGGCCCTGCCTACAAGTGTACAAAGATATTATACAGTCACCATGTGACAAATGGGCCTGTGTAACTTCAAATGCCAGGGCTGAATTTTACTCCCAGTCCGGCCCTGTTCCACTCTATAGTCATCAAGAGGAGTTTGCACGTACCTGCATTGCAGCAGCGTGACATCATGGCTGTACAAGCTCAAAAGGGTGCTTCTACTAAATACTGAGCAAAGGGTCTGAATACTTATGACCATGTAATATTTAAGTTTTTCTTTTATAATAAATTTGCAAAAATTACTACATTTATGTTTTTTTTAGTCAAGATGGGGTGCAGAGTATACATTAATGAGAAAAAAATGATTTTTTTTTATTTACCAAATGGCTGCAATGAAACAAAGAGTGAAAAATTTAAAGGGGAATGAATACAAATATATATATATATATATATATATATATATATATATATATATATATATATATATATATATATATATATATATATGCTAAAATATATGTATATGGAATTTTAATGTTTTTTTTTTTAATAAAGGAACAAATATTTTATCTAAGGAGCTGGAAGAATTTTTTTTTATTTTGTCTACAAATCCACATTCCACCAGGATGGATTTCCGTGCACCTGTGTTTCATATGGTGAGCTGGCTTTTTTTCCTTTTTTTTGTCTTTCATTCTACATGCTGGTTGCCTTGCACACCTGAAACAAGTATTACTCATCGGGACTTGATTCAAATATCTTGAATTTTTTGACAGTTTTATTTGTTATTAGTGTTGAGCGATACCTTCCGATACTTGAAAGTATCGGTATCGGATAGTATCGGCCGATACCCGAAAAATATCGGATATCGCCGATACCGATACCCGATACCAATACAAGTCAATGGGACTCAAGTATCGGAAGGTACCCTGGATGGTTCCCAGGGTCTGAAGGAGAGGAAACTCTCCTTCAGGCCCTGGGATCCATATTCATGTAAAAAATAAAGAATTAAAATAAAAAATATGGATATACTCACCCGTCCGGCGGCCCCTGGACCTTACCACTGTTAACCGGCAGCCTCCGTTCCTAAGAATGAGGAGTTTAGGACCTTAGATCCCAGGGCCTGAAGGAGAGTCTCCTCTCCTCCAAACCCTGGGAACCATACACTGGGAACTTCCGATTCCGATTTCCGATATCACAAAAATATCGGAACTCGGTATCGGAATTCCGATACCGCAAGTATCGGCCGATACCCGATACTTGCGGTATCGGAATTCTCAACACTATTTGTTATCCTTTTTTTCATTCATTATGACTGTGGACTTCACCAAGGAGAGGTTAAAAAGGCGGCTTATGTATTTTCTGATTATTTGGAACAAAACGCAAGTTTTTTTGATATGAACAATGTGTTATTTTATCTGGAAATATTAATGACCAATGAAATTAAAATTTGGTGGGATCATACCACCTTACAGAATTATGTATCTAAAGACATGATACCAAGGGGTCTCAGATTGAAAAAGAAACCTACTTTTATTTATTCATCTGAATTTCAAAATGAATGAAACCAGATATTGAGCAATTGCTCACTTAATTTGATGCGACTCCTATTAAATATGAAGAAACCAATGAATGACATACAAAAAGAGATAAATGATACTAAGAATAATTTAGATCAGTTAAAAGATGATCTTCAATTTGAGCCTGCTATGCAGAAATTACAGGAAAACATTACAACTTTGCAGGATGAAATTATGGACAAAGAAAAACACAAGTTTCAGCGTGACTTGCATGACTACACCTCTAATAAAGTCTATGATTGGGGTACTTGGGAAAATATCCACAGGACACCTAAATCCATTCTTAAAAGCGATAAGAAGGCAAACAAAACAAAACCACATATATATTTTACATCCCCTGATCCTGATTCTTCAGACACTACTATGAGTGCTTCAGATGTATCTGTGAGTGAATCAAGTTATGCCATCAAAACACGCTCTTTTCGACCGTCAAAAAACGCAAGAGGTGGGGCAGCAGGAAACATAAGAAATGTGTCAAACATTTCAGCCCAATACAAGAAAGCACCAGCGGTATAAGCACTTTAAATAATGTCTTCTTGAACTGTCTTCTAAAGTTTTTTCTCAGATCCAGTTAAACTTGTTGTCATTTGGTTTTAATTTTGTTCCAGATCAGATTTCGATCTTTTTTCTACCATTCATGATGTGAACAAGTTCACACGTAATTTGACTATTAAAACACATTTTTGGTCAGAACATAAGCAATCATATATCATGAATGAAAACGAAGTCTTCAATGAGTTCAAACATAAAGACTTTCATGAGCAATTTGCTCTCCTTTCATTGCATGAACTAAGCTCAACCACTGAAAAACTGGAAGAATCAAACACTCAATCTCGTGCTTTGAAAGTAAAAAATCCTTTTTTCTATCCTTTACATTCAAGATCCAATTGTATGGACAAATTTCAAGAATTGGTGGAAAGGGATTTGAAAACTTTGAAAAACACTAGTTCTACTCATTTGTCAAAACCGAATCTTTCATATAAAGAGCGCACCACCTTAAAAGAAATAAAAGATATGTCTGATATAATCATCAAAATGTTGGATAAAGGCGATGTGGTTGTAATCATGAATTTTGTTGATTACAGAAATAAGATTCTGGAACTATTATCTGATCGGGAGATTTATGCCAAATTATTTTTTAACCCCACACAAATCTTTCAGCATGAAATTAACAATATGATCCTTGATGGTCTCTCTTTAAATGTATTGACTTAAAAACAAGCTGATTTTTGGAGGTCAAACACCCTGTTTTGCCCATCATGCATGGATTACCCAAGATCCACAAGCAGGAGGTGTTCCCTCCAATGAGACTGATAGTGTCGGGTATTGGCTCCGTTAATGAGCACATGTGTGAGTGGCTTGATTCACTTTTGCAACCACTAGTACATAGAATTCCTGGGTACATTCAGGATTCTAGAGACGTACTGGAGGCTTTTTCAAAGAAAATAGGATCACCTCATTTTCTTGGCTTAGCTGCGATGTGGTACCTTTTTATACTTGTATCCCTCTTGTATTACTCTCAAGATTTGAATGATTATGGTTACATTTTATTTATTGACTCACAATTTTTTTTCCTTTGACAGAATTTTTTTTTGCAACGGTCCGGAGTGGCCATGGGTGCCAAATTCACGCCATCTTTGGCAAATCTTGTAATGTCTTTTTGGGAATATAAATATTTGTATTCAGTTCTAAATGTTTATATGTCATGGATCATCTGGTATGGTAGATACATCGACGACACCCTCATCATATGGGAGGGCGATGTGTCTTCCATACCGGACTTTGTGCGTTACATTAATATCAATGAGTTTAATCTGAAGTTTACTTTTGTTAGTGATCCAATATGTATTTCTGTTTTGCAGGGTACACCTGGAAAATTAATTTAAACTAAAACTTTTTCAAAACCATTTGCCGGGAATACTATATTACATGCATCTAGTAGCCATCCAAGACATACCACCGTGGGTCATCGATGGGTTGGCATTACAACCTGGGGTCTGTAGCAGACCGCTGTGGTTGTCATTGCTGGATTGCTATGAGTGCCGCCCATTTCTGCTACAGCGAGTAGTGAGCATTTATGCTACATAGAGCAGGGTTCTAGTCTCCCATGCAGACTATTGAAGCAAGTGCAAATTAAAAAAAAGTTTTTAAAAATATAAAAAAAATAAAAAATGTATAAAAGTTCAACTCACCCCCATTCGCCCCATTCAAAATAATACAACTTAAAAAAAGACATATTTGGTATCGCTGCATTCAGAATCACCCGATCTATCAAGATACAAAATGAATTAATCAGATCGATAAATGGTAATTAATCTCAGCAAGTAGTCTGCAGTATTTGAATAATATGTCTGGTATCTTTTAGATAAGCTGGGAGTTGGGTAACACATGGCTGGAGGTGTGAATCTCTGTATCTGGATAGATTGGAACTAATGTAATCAGTCGCCGAGATAATTGGTCGTCCAGGTGGATTAGTAGGACTCTTGTGTAGTTTCAGGACATGATAAAAGACTGACAGGTTAGGAGTTTTATTAAATTTATACTCAAACTCTTTTTTATAAGTATGCCCTCACTCCGTCCTCATTCGGCCAGAGTTCATAATATCCATAGACAATCATTGCCGAAAGGGTTTGCTCCCTGTAACTTGCTACAGAAAATTAAGTAGTTCTTCCAGAAAATGATTGCTATTACACATGTTTTGTTTTACATATGTTTATTTCCTTTGTGTATATTGGAACATCACAAACAAGTAGAAAAAAGAAAGCGAATTGGACATTATTTCACAAAAAAATGGGCCTGACCAAATTGTTCGCACCTTCACAAAATTGTGGATAAACAACTTTGTTTCAAGCTTGATTCTCAGTGAAACTTATCTTTTTGCCAGTAACAGGTTTGAGCAATATGAAAATCACACCGAAACCAGAAAAAAGGGAGACGCTGACTCAATCTTTGCATTGTGTGTCTGTGTGCGCCACACTTAGCATGGAGACAGAAAGTGGAGAAGAGAACTGTCTGAGGATTGAGAACCAAAATTGTTGAAAAATATCAACAATCTCCAGGTTACAAGTCCTTCTCCCAAGATCTTTATGTTCCATAGTCCACGACGTGCAACATAATCAAAAAGTTTATAACCCATGGCATTGTAGCTAATCTCCCTGGATGTGAACGGCAGAAAAACATTGATGAAGGGTTGCAATGCAGAATGGTCTGGATGGTGGATAAGCAGCCCCAATCGAGTTTCAAAGAAATTCAAGCTGTTCTGCAGACTTAGGGTGCATCAATGTAAGCACAAACAGTCCGTTCACATTTGAGTGAAATTAAATGCTATGACAGGAATCTCACTGCTGACACAGAGGCATACAAAAGCTAGTCTGCAGTTTTCAAAACTGTACTTGAGAAAGCCAAAATCCTACTGGGAAAAGTGTCTTGTTGACAGATGAGACCAAAATAGAGCTTTTGGTAAAGCACATCATTCTACTCTTTACCGAAAATGGAATGAGACCTACAAAGGAAAGAACACAGTACCTACAGTCAAATATAGCAGTTTGCAAAAGGATAGTGGTCCAAATTTCCAGTTGAGAGGTGTAAGAAGCTTGTTGATTGTTATTGCAAGCAATCGATTGCCAAATATTAGGTCAAGGTGCCAACATCTTTGTCAGGCAATTTTTGAGGTTTTGTGTGAAATTACCCCCAATTTCAAGGGTGTCAACTCTTTTGGAATTGTCTGTATGTATATGTGAGGGTATGCAAATATTTATAAGGGTAAATCATGCACTTATTTATTTTAGCATATATAGATGTATTTTATCCACAATTGGATATTTCTTTCTGCTGGGTATACTGTATACACTTATATATTTTCACTTCTATATTTATACATTTTTTATGTTTATATTTTGTTCATTTAATTTCATTTCAGGTTGGAACAGAGCTACGGTCATGTTATCCGTCATCTGGAGGAGTTTGGACTGTGACTGCAGACTATAATGGCGGTATATATATATATAAAAGCTGTGGGCCAACCAAAAGTTGGGAGACAGTGGGTATTCCCAGGATGGGATCTTGTGGACTGGCAACATTGCATTGTGACCATCTACTCGGAATTGCTGTAAGACCGTGAACTTAAGGAATAAAAATAGTTACATTGTTAACCTACCTAGCTGATTATTACAGCCCACAACTCCAATTCTTCACATAGGCTATGTTGAATTTCTAGTCACGACAAAACATTGGTATCTATAGACCACAAACGAGTATAATCCTTAAATAAGCGTTTATTACAAAAAAGTTCACAAAAGGAATTCAATCACAATAATAACAATAAAATGAGAACCAATAGAAACATATACTCAAGGACACAATGTGACCAGCACAATAGCCAATACTCAGGATATGAGCCCGAAATGGTTGTTACTCAAAATCTCGCAAATCCCATGTAAATAAGTATTGGACATTAAACGTCCATATAAATGAATGTGAGTTTAGCTATGATTTTAATGTATATATAAAGTGCATAGTGCTTAAGGGCCTAAATAGACCAAAGAAACAAAATCAAGCTAATAGAAGAGAGACATGATATACTCACTATATGTCAGCTGGCTAGGTGCTGGAAACAGTTGGTCCCTGCCGCCCCAACGCACGTTTCGTCGAGACTTCCTCAGGAGGCGTTATTGTTATTGTTGGGACATCTGTTTGGTGTTAATATGTTGAATTTCTGCCTATTAATCATCTCACAAACACATCGGTTAACAATAGCCAGAGAGTTGTCAATGTTCTTATCATAAAAGCTTGGTAAAACATTCCCACTAAACATTTCCCTAACTAAATCTATTTTTCATAAGAGTCATTTAGTTAAATCCTTTGGTCAATTATTTAAATTATTTAAAGTGGAAAATTATAGTGCCATTAACAAAGCATATGAAAAAAACAAACAAACTGAAAAAATAAATAATTAAATAAATAAAGACAACACTTATAACCAATTAATACAATGAAAATAGGGTAATTTTATACTATCATAAAATTATATTATAAAAACAACAATCAGTATAGCACATGATCTAAGAAATTGAATCAAATAATAAAGTGGTATTTTCATAAATCTAAGAACTAACAATAGTGCAGACAGTCTTAAGAAATGAGCCCTAATATTAAAAGGGTATTCCCATAAATCTAGGAACAGCAAAAGAATAGTGCACACTGTCCAAAGAACTGAGCGCTAATATTAAATGAGTATTCCCATGTACATCGTTGGGTTAGTCAAGTGCAGGTCCCACAACTGAAACAACTAACTGATTTGTTATATCTCTCCAGCTATGTTCACACGTTGCGTTTTTGCTGTTTTTTTAATGCAAATTTTAAGCTGCAATTTACAGTACTAGAAAAAGCTATGAGATTTCAGAAATCTCATGCACACAATTCCTAACTGAATGGGAAACTGGCGCATTTTTCAATCTGCAGCATGTCACTTCAGCGTTTTTTCAGCATTTTTTCACCTATAATAAGCAATGGTTAAGTGTAAAAATGAAGGAAAAAATGCAGATATCAGGTTTTGCTTTGTTTTTGTGCAAAAAAAACCTAAGGAAGTTGCATCATGTTTTCTGGGGGCTCTAAACTTTATAAACGTGCACAAGAAACAATAAAAATGCAGCAAAATTGCAGCAAATACGCATCAAATAGGATCCCCGTGACTTGGCAATACTGGCTACCACCCGTGTCGAGCCACCAGTAGGGTTGAGCGACTTTCATTTTTTTTAAGATCGAGTCGGGTTTTGTGAAACCCGACTTTGTCCAGAGTCGAGTCGAGTGCAGTCGGCTGATTATCGCTAAAAGTCGGGGATCGACCAAAACAAGAAACCCAATGCAAGTCAATGGGGAAGCATAGTCGGCAGTGAGTGGAGGCCAGGAAAACACCTACAGTGCCCATTTTAATGCCAAAAACATCCATTCTTGTTTCTGAAGCTTGTCAATCTTAATTAACTTTATAATAATAGTTGGGCATTGGAAATTGGGGGTCATTTGGCAAAAGTTGTGGGGGGTAGGGCTGGTTCAAGGTTTTAGTGGGCCCAGGAAACGTGGACTACGTCACGGCGGTGGAGCAGTGAGAGGTAAGTATGTCAAGTTTGCAAGTGCTGTGATCCTAAGCAAGCAGGGGGGGCCCACTCGTTGGCATTGGCACTGGCACAGGGCCTCTCAAAGTACAGCGGTGTGTTTGCACGGCGGGGGCGCCTCCCACCAGCAGCGACACTTTTGCGTACTCTGAGGGGCCCTGTGCCAGTGACGTCGCCAATGTGTATGCCCCCCCACCTGATGAAGGAACCTGCACTTTCATCTGCACCTTCCTCTTTGTCCCTGAGTAAGGTGGTATAACATGCGGGAAGGGGAACCTTACTTTCAGCAGGGTCAGATTCTGGCTGTGTAGAGTGCAAGGGTAATGTAGTGGTCTAGGTCAATGTACCAGCAGACTCATCTAGCAGTGGCTGGGCAATGGGCAGGATGAGGAGGAAACAGATATAGGGCCAAAGAATAAAGTAGGCTAAATGCAGTTCAAAATTGGTAACAGGACTAAACAGGCGGCATTACTTTGTTCAGTGGAGTAGCAAACCCAGGAGCAGCAGACACTGTTTTAAGGGCCCAACCACACTAGTAGGCCAAATGCAGTTTAATATCTGCTACTATAGGCCAAAAGCCTAAAGACTGAAGCTCAGCTTTATACAGTGGAGGACAACACCAGGGAGCGGCAGACACCATTAGTAGGCCGTAAGCACCAATTTTTGTTTAAAAAAGCACTTAATGACAGCCAGAAGGTTGAAGTTCAGCTTTATACAGTTGAGGACAACACCAGGGAGCGGCAGACACCGTTAGTAGGCCGTAACCAAAGTTGAAGGCCAAATGCAGTTTAATATCTGATACTATAGGCCGAAAGCCTAAAGACTGAAGCTCAGCTTTATTCAGTTGAGGACAACACCAGGGAGCGGCAGACACCGTTAGTAGGCCGTAACCACCAACTTTTTTAAAAAACAGCACTTAATGAGAGCCAGAAGGTTGAAGCTCAGATTTATTCAGTTGAGGACAACACCAGGGAGCGGCAAACAGAGTTATTAGGCCCCAACCACCAATTTTTTTTAAAAAAGCACTTAATGAGAGCCAGAAGGTTGAAGCTCAGATTTAGACAGTGGAGGAAAATTTGAATTAGGGACTGCAGACAGACTTAGTAGGCTGTCCCCTGTGGACCATGCATCCACCACATTAACCCATTGTGCCGTAATGGACACGTAACCTTCCGTGGCCATGCCTACAGGTCTATGCGTCTGTTGTCAGGTGCACCTTTGTACTCACAGATTGCCAGAGTGCATGGACAATGGAGGTGGTGCTGGTGGAGGGCTGGGATGGCTTTTCTTGCAAAAGAAGTGTCGACTGGGTAGCTCGTAGCGTGGGACAGCGTAGTCCATCATGGCTTTTTTAATATTACATAAAATAATGAAATAGGCTCTATGCACTTTAAAATAGGTTCCAGGGGTACACGGGCAGCATTGGTGTGGTCAGCGGAGGAGGAGGATTGCAAGGAGGGACCGCAGACAGGCTTACTAGGCCTAAAATAAATAAAAATAGGCTCAAGGCAGTTTTAAATCAGTTATATGGATACACAGGCAGCATTGTGGTCAGCGGAGGAGGAGGATTGCAAGGAGGGACCGCAGACAGGCCTACTAGGCCTAAAATAACTTAAAATAGGCTCAAGGCAGTTTTAAATCGGTTATATGGATACAAAGGCAGCATTGTGGTCAGCGGAGGAGGAGGATTGCAAAGAGGGACCGCAGACAGGCGTACTAGGCCTAAAATAAATAAAAATAGGCTCAAGGCAGTTTTAAATCGGTTATATGGATACACAGGCAGCATTGTGGTCAGTGGATGAGGATTGCAAGGAGGGACCGCAGACAGGCTAACGAAGGCCTAAAATAACAAAAAATAGGCTCAAGGCAGTTTTAAATCGGTTACATGGATACACAGGCAGCATTGTGGTCAGTGGATGAGGATTGCAAGGAGGGACCGCAGACAGGCTAACGAAGGCCTAAAATAACCAAAAATAGGCTCAAGGCAGTTTTAAATCGGTTATATGGATACACAGGCAGCATTGTGGTCAGTGGATGAGGATTGCAAGGAGGGACCGCAGACAGGCTAACGAAGGCCTAAAATAACAAAAAATAGGCTCAAGGCAGTTTTATATCGGTTACATGGATACACAGGCAGCATTGTGGTCAGTGGATGAGGATTGCAAGGAGGGACCGGAGACAGGCTAACGAAGGCCTAAAATAAAAAAAAATAGGCTCAAGGCAGTTTTAAATCGGTTACATGGATACACAGGCAGCATTGTGGTCAGTGGATGAGGATTGCAAGGAGGGACCGCAGACAGGCTAACGAAGGCCTAAAATAACAAAAAATAGGCTCAAGGCAGTTTTAAATCGGTTACATGGATACACAGGCAGCATTGTGGTCAGCGGAGGAGGAGGATTGCAAGGAGGGACCGCAGACAGGCTTACTAGGCCTAAAATAAATAAAAATAGGCTCAAGGCAGTTTTAAATCGGTTATATGGATACACAGGCAGCATTGTGGTCAGTGGATGAGGATTGCAAGGAGGGACCGCAGACAGGCTAACGAAGGCCTAAAATAACAAAAAATAGGCTCAAGGCACTTAGAGTTATCTCGCAGGGGTACACAGGCAGCATTGGTGTGGTCAGCGGAGGACGATTGCAAGGAGTGTCTGACACATTTAGCACTCACAAAAAATAAATAGATGTTAATGTCTCGCCAAAAAAAAAAAAAAAAGTGTGGCATACTTAGGTACAGGGGTGGGCTCATCTGCTGAGTTTCTGACATAGTAATTTGGCAGTAAGTATTTACTGGTGTCAATATAGGACACTGACCCAGACTACTTTAACTAGCATCATAGATGTCAACAAATTGGTATTGTCAGTGCCAGGCATTGAATGATGTCAGCGCATAGACTAAACATTGGTGGAGCTGTGAGAGATAATTTTGCACGTGGTAGAGCACAGTTTGAGCTGGGGGAGGAGTGAACTCTCTTGTGGCCGGCGGTACCGTCCCAGGGCCCCTCATGTTACAACGGTGTGTCTGACATTGGGTGCGCGCCACCACCGCCAGAGACACTTTATTGTACTATGAGGGACCAAGTGGCAGTGCCATCGACCAAAAGCGGGCACACCCACCTCTTCAGACAAACGGCACTCTAACGGGTGCTTGCGCCAAGTGGCGAGACCACGACCCCATGGGGGGAGTTTTCCCATTGAGGGAGGTGTAAACATGTCGTATGCTGGACAAACAGCTGCTGCAAATTAAGAGATTGGAACACTCAGTAAGACCAGTCTACAAGCAAGACCTTTTTATAGGAAAGCTAGGTGTCAGCCGGGAAAGGTGGGGCAAAATAATTTGAAATCCAGGAGTGGTTCATTTTAATGAAGGTGAGATCATCCACATTTTGGGTAGCCAGACGAGTCCTTTTTTCGGTTAATATTGAACCAGCAGCACTGAATACTCTTTCTGATAGCACACTACTGGGCAAGCAAGCTCCTGCAATGCATATTCTGCCAATTCAGGCCAGGTGTCTAATTTGGATGCCCAGTAATCAAATGGGAATGACGGTTGAGGGAGAACATCGATAAGGGATGAAAAATAGTTAGTAACCATACTGGACAAATGTTGTCTCCTGTCACTTTGAATAGATGCTGCAGTACCTGTCCTGTCTGCGGTCATTGCGAAATCACTCCACAACCTGGTCAGAAAACCCCTCTGTCCAACGCCACTTCTGATCTGTGCACCTCTAACACCTCTGCCCTGTAGCCCCCTGCAACTCGTGTGAGAACCATCACCGGCGCTGTGTGCTGGGAATGCCTGAATCAAACGGTCTACAAAAGTAGCTTGTTTGGTTGCTAATATTTGTTCGAGGTTCTCATGTGGCATAATATTTTGCAATTTGCCTTTATAGCGAGGGTCAAGGATGCAGGCCAACCAGTAATCGTCATCGCTCATCATTTTAATAATGCGTGGGTCCCTTTTGAGGATACGTAAGGCATAATCCGCCATGTGGGCCAAAGTTCCAGTTGTCAAATCTGCGGTTGTGCTGGTTTGAGGGGCAGTTACAGGCAAATCTACGTCACTTGTCTCCCTTAAAAAAACAGAACCCGGCCTTGCAACGCCACTAATTTCTGTTGGCCCAGGAGAAGCTTCCTCATTAAAAAAGTACTCATCCCCATCATCCTCCTCGTCCTCCTCCTCCTCTTCGCCCGCTACCGCGTCCTCTACACGGCCCTGACCAGACAATGGCTGACTGTCATCAAGGCTTTCCTCTTCCTCGGCTGCAGACGCCTGCTCCTTTATGTGCGTCAAACTTTGCATCAGCAGACGCATTAGGGGGATGCTCATGCTTATTATGGCGTTGTCTGCACTAACCAGCCGTGTGCATTCCTCAAAACACTGAAGGACTTGACACAGGTCTTGTAGCTTCGACCACTGCACACCTGACAACTCCATGTCTGCCATCCAACTGCCTGCCCGTGTATCCTCCCACAAATACATAACAGCACGCCTCTGTTCGCACAGTCTCTGAAGCATGTGCAGTGTGGAGTTCCACCTTGTTGCAACGTTGATGATTAGGCGATGCTGGGGAAGGTTCAAAGACCGCTGATAGTTCTGCATACGGCTGGAGTGTACGGGCGAACGGCGGATATGCGAGCAAAGTCTGCGCACTTTGAGGAGCAGGTCGGGTAACCCCGGATAACTTTTCAGGAAGCACTGCACCACCAGGTTTAAGGTGTGAGCCAGGCAAGGAATGTGTTTCAGTTGGGAAAGGGCTATGGCAGCCATGAAATTCCTTCCGTTATCACTCACTACCTTGCCTGCCTCAAGATGTACAGTGCCCAGCCATGAATGAGTTTCTTTCTGCAAGAACTCGGACAGAACTTCCGCGGTGTGTCTGTTGTCGCCCAAACACTTCATTGCCAATACAGCCTGCTGACGCTTGCCACTAGCTGTCCCATAATGGCACACCTGGTGTGCAACAGTGGCAGCTGCGGATGGAGTGGATGTGCGACTGCGGTCTGTGGACGAGCTCTCGCTTCTGCAGGAGGACGAGGAAGAGGAGGAGGGGGGGCAAACGCCTACAGCCAACTCTTTCCTTGACCGTGGGCTAGGCAGAACTGTCTCAATATTGCTGTCCCCTGTGGACCCTGCATCCACCACATTCACCCAGTGTGCCGTGATGGACACGTAACGTCCCTGGCCATGCCTACTGGTCCATGCATCTGTTGTCAGGTGCACCTTTGTAGTCACAGACTGCCTGAGTGCATGGACGATGCGGTCTTTAACATGCAGTTGGAGGGCTGGGATGGCTTTTCTAGAAAAGAAGTGTCGACTGGGTAGCTCGTAGCGTGGTACAGCGTAGTCCATCAGCGCTTTGAAAGCTTCGCTTTCAACTAACCGGTAGGGCATCATCTCTAATGAGATTAGTCTCGCAATGTGGGCGTTCAAACCCTGTGTACGCGGATGCGAGGATGAGTACTTCCTTTTCCTAACAAGAGTCTCATGTAGGGTGAGCTGGACTGGAGAGCTTGGGATCGTGGAACTAGCGGTGGTGCCGGTGGACATGGGTGAGTGAGAGAGGGTTGGAGATGGTATTCTTGCCGGTGCCCTACATGCAGTGTTTCCTACTGCAAACCTGGTGATTCCCTGACTGCTTTGGCCTGGCGACGAAAGCTGCACAGATACTGCAGGTGGTGCGGGAAATGGTGGGTTTACAGTGAGGGAAGGGATGTAGCGTTGCTGACTAGCTTCATTGGCCGAGGGTGCTGCAACCTTTAGGGACGTTTGGTAGTTAGTCCAGGCTTGCAAATGCATGGTGGATAAATGTCTATGCATGCAACTTGTATTTAGACTTTTAAGATTCTGACCTCTGCTTAAGGTAGTTGAACATTTTTGACAGATGACTTTGCGCTGATCATTTGGATGTTGTTTAAAAAAATGCCAGACTGCACTCTTTCTACTATCGGATACCTTTTCAGGCATTGCAGACTGAGCTTCTTTAACCGGATGGCAACGCTGTCCTCCAACTGGTTTTGGTTTTGCCACGCGTTTTTGGCCAGATACGGGCCCAGCAGATGGAACCTGTTGTGATGTTGATGCCTGCTGTGGCTCCTCCTCCTCCGCTTCAGAACTACTGCCACCTGCACCCTGTTCCCCCAATGGCTGCCAATCGGGGTCAACAACTGGGTCATCTATGACCTCCTCTTCTATGTCGTGTGCAACTTCGTCTGTGTCACCGTGTAAGCCGGTGGTATAGCGTTCGTGACGGGGCACCATAGTCTCCGCTGGGTTTGATTCTGCCTCAGTACACTGCGAGGGCAATGTTCTGGTCTGAGTCAAAGGAACAGCATAGTAATCTGGCTGTGGCTGTGCATCTGTGCACTCCATGTCCGATTCAACTTCTAATGGGCATGGCCTGTTAACTGTTTCACTGTCTAACCCAGGAACGGTATGTGTAAAGAGCTCCATGGAGTAACCTGTTGTGTCGACTGACGCATCCTTCTCTGTTGTACTGGGTGAAGGACACAAGGAAGCGACTTGTTCCTGACCGGGAGCATCCACTGATGATGCACTGCTCTGACATTTGGCACTTTCCGAGGAGGAGGCGAAAGAGCTAGAGGCAGAGTCAGCAATGAAAGCCAATACTTGTTCCTCCTGCTCCGGCTTCAAAAGTGGTTTTCCTACTCCCAGAAAAGAGAGCGTTCGAGGCCTTGTGTAGCCAGACAACGAACCTGGCTCAACAACTCGAGACTTAGGTGCTGTACTGCTTTTACCACGACCACCTGATGCTCCACCACCACTACCATCATTACCAGCTGACAATGACCGCCCACGGCCACGACCTCTTCCACTAGACTTCCTCATTGTTTGCAAAACGTAACCAAAGTAACTGTATTTGTTACTGTAAAACAACTTATAAGGTGAACTCAAACTTCTGTTGGATTTATATATACCTTTATAGGTGCCTGACACTGAAAGGAAAATCAGGCCCAATGTTACACACTAGGTTTTCTGTGCCCCAATAATTTGAGACAGATGGCACACACAGGACCAGCACTCAAGCAGAAATGCCAATCTTAATCTCCCACTATTTTTTTTTTTTCTGGGAGAATTAAAAAAAAAACAATATTACACACTAGGTTTTCTGTGGCACACAATGAGAGACAGATGCCACACACAGGACTGGCACAGAGGCAGACTTGCCAATCTTTATCTCCCAGACTCCCACTATTAATTTTTTTTTTTACAGGGAGAATTTACCCCCCCCAAAAAAAATGGCCCAGTATTACACAGTGGTTTTCGGTGGCACACAATGAGAGACAGATGCCACACACAGGACTGGCACAGAGGCAGACTTGCCAATCTTTATCTCCCAGACTCCCACTATTATTTTATTTTTTTACAGGGAGAATTTACCCCAAAAAAAAGAATGGCGCAGTATTACACAGTGGTTTTCGGTGACACACAATGAGAGACAGATGCCACACACAGCAATGGCACAGAGGCAGACTTGCCAATCTTTATCTCCCACTAATTATTTTTTTTTTTACAGGGAGAATTTAGAAAAAAAAAAATGGCCCAGTATTACACAGTGGTTTTCGGTGGCACACAATGAGACAGATGCCACACACAGCAATGGCACAGAGGCAGACTTGCCAATCTTTATCTCCCACTAATTATTTTTTTTTTACAGGGAGAATTTAGAAAAAAAAATGGCCCAGTATTACACACTGGTTTTCGGTGGCACACAATGAGACAGATGCCACACACAGCAATGGCACAGAGGCAGACTTGCCAATCTTTATCTCCCTGCAGTAATCTCAGAAAAGTATGGCAGGCAGCTATAAAAAGGACTGCTGCACACAAAAGTGTGGACAAACACACAAGATAGCTGTGCAGAAAGGAAGGAACAACAGGATTTGTGCTTTGAAAAAAGCAGTTGGTTTGCACAGCGGCGTACACACACAGCAACGCAGCTATCAGGGAGCCTTCTAGGGCAGCCCAATGAGCTACAGCGCTGAGGAAAAAAAAATGTAGCTTCCACTGTCCCTGCAAACAAAAGGTGGTGTTGGACAGTGGAAATCGCTACAGCACAAGCGGTTTGGGGGTGAATGTACCCTGCCTAACACTGTGTATCCCTGCTTCTGACGAAGCGGCACCTCTCCCTACGCTCAGATCAGCAGCAGTAAGATGGCGGTCGGCGGGAACGCCCCTTTATAGCCCCTGTGACGCTGCAGAAAGCAAGCCAATCACTGCAATGCCCTTCTCTAAGATGGTGGGGACTGAGATCTATGTCATCACGCTGCCCACACTCTGCGTCCACCTTCATTGGCTGAGAAATGGCGCTTTTAGCGTCATTGAAACGCAACTTTGGCGCGAAAGTCGCGTACCGCATGGCCGACCCCACACAGGGATCGGGTCGGGTTTCATGAGACGCCGACTTTGCCAAAAGTCGGCGACTTATGAAAATGAACGATCCGTTTCGCTCAACCCTAGCCACCAGTGTTGCCATGTAGCACCTGCTTAACAGGATTTAGAGAGCTTTTTATACAAATGCTTTACAGCAGCCACATGGGCCATACACACAATGGACTGGAGGGACCCAACTGAATTGCATGGGAGAGAGTTCTGTGCAAACGTCTGCAGATAAGCTTTAGTAATCACCTATTGTGAATAGTGGAACCTGTGCTATCTATACACAATGCTGAGATCTCCCATTCTAATCCAATCTGTAACAATATCATATAAGTGCAGCAAACTGAATTGTATAGACCAAGAAGTGGCGCAAATTATTAAATGTAGGAAATCTCCATGGTTTATGTATTTTTTAAATAGATGTATATAGATTATATACATGTAAAATTAAAAACAGCATCATCAAAAACACTGCCAGAATTGCAATGAAAAAAAGACTATTTTTGAAAAGGGGCATAACTTCTATAACTAGTGCTGAGCATTCCGATACCGCAAGTATCGGGTATCGGCCGATATTTGCGGTATCGCAAGTATCGGGTATCGGACGATATTTGCGGTATCGGAATTCCGATACCGAGTTCCGATATTTTCCGTATATCGGATACCGGAATCGAAAGTTCCCAGAATTCAAACTGCCCGAATTCAGCCAATGAGGACTGATTAGAAGTGTGGGCACATCCTGTTCTGCATGGTGGGCATGGAAGTACTGGCATGGCTGTGATTGGCTGCTGAAATGATGTCATGATGCACTACAAAAGTCGCTGCCGCCATTTAGGGCTCACTCTGCTGTGAATTCAGTTAGGGAAAGGACGCTGTGTTCTGACTGAGGGCCAGTTTAGAGATAGCGATTTGCTTCATTGTGCTTTACCCAGGCTAATTTAGCAACCGCTGTGTGAGAACCTTGCTTTTGCCTTGCAGCGCTGTTCACAGCTGTCTGCAAGGTCTCTGTGTGAGTGCACATCGCTCTGTAGTCTGTGTGCAGCCACAGCCGGTTGTATTCAGCTCAGGGTGCGTCACTGCCTCATACCATTCTATCCATTGTCCTTTTTTGCTATTAGTGCAGCCTGCTGCACTTTTTTTCAAATATTTCCTATTAGTGGCTTTCCACCCGTATCCAGCTACATTGTGGAAAAACACTACATAGGATAACATAGAGGAGGTTTTTTTGGCCATGCAGCGCCCTTTACGGCTGTCTGCACGGTCTCCGTGTGAGTGCACATCGCTCTGTAGTCTGTGTGCAGACTACAGCCACAGCCAGTTGTATTCACCCCAGGGTGCATCACTGCCTCATACCGTTAAATCCATTGTCCCTTTTTGCAATTAGTGCAGCCTGCTGCACATTTTTTCAAATATTTCCTATTAGTGGCTTTCCACCCGTATTCAGCTAAATTGTGGAAAAACACTACATAGGATTACATAGAGGAGCTTTTTTTGGCCTTGCAGCGCCATTTACGGCTGTCTGCACGGTCTCCGTGTGAGTGCACATCGCTCTGCAGTCTGTCCGCAGACACAGCCGGTTGCAGTAAGCTCAGGGTGCGTCACTGCCTCATACCATTAAATCCATTGTCCTTTTTTGCAATTAGTGCAGCCTGCTGCACATTTTTTCAAATATTTCCTATTAGTGGCTTTCCACCCGTATCCAGCTAAATTGTGGAAAAACACTACATAGGATTACATTGAGGAGCTTTTCTTGGCCTTGCAGCGCCGTTTACGGCTGTCTGCACGGTCTCTGTGTGAGTGCACATCGCTCTGTAGTCATTTCTGAAAAAAAATAAATAAATAAATAAAGTTCATCAAACACACCACTTTACAGTTGTGTAGGCCACATTAGCTCATATTAAAGTCTAGTCCACACTTTAGAAAATTAGTGTTTCTTATACCTGTTAGGAGCTGTTCAGGAATAAGCACACTAAGCCCTTAGTACTTTTCTGCTTATCTTTATTAGTCAACCAAGATGAAGAGGGCAGGGAGTAAGGCACGTGGGCGTGGGCACGTAGCAGGGAGAGGACGTGGGGATTCTGTGCCTGCTGCGAGCACCGGTGACTCATCATCACCCAGTTTCAGCAGGGAACAGTCCTTCATGCGCAGCTTTGTAGGAGATCGCCGTACACTGCTGCTGCGTGAACAACAAATTGAAGCCGTTGTCAGATGGATGGCAGCTAACACATCAACTTCAATTAGTGCCACATTCTCTCAGGCATAGAGCACTGGAGAGCACCCATCTGTCTCTTCAGCACCTGCCAAATTGCCCAGGCAGTCAGAGAGCCCAGGACAGGAGCCATCTCTACTTCTGTTCTCTGAATCTCTTGGCTTGGAAACAGGGGGCCAGCCAAGCAGCATTGGAGAAATGGAAGAAGAGGCAGTGTGCAGTGATGCCCAACAGCTTTGTCTTTCTGACTCTGAAGAGGCGGGTGGGCCAGTGCCTCCGGTCACCACACCGCAGTACGCATCTGATGATGAGACTCAGGTGACACTTTCTGGTGTGTACTGTGCTGCCGAGACTACCCAGGAGGAGCAGTTGGTGGCAGAGGGTAGAGTAGATGATGAGGTCCTTGACCCATCGTGGCGTGAGGTACAGGAAGGTGGTGGGAGCAGCTCTGAGGAAGAGATTCTCCGAACGGGCCAAAGAGGGAGAGGGAGGGGGAAGACTGCGGTTCCTGTAGCCTCCACTTCGGCACCCGTTAGGAGCATGCCTCTTCCAAAAGCCAAAACGGGCGCTCCCAAGATTTGCAGTGCCTGGTCCTTTTTTGACACAGTTGCAGATGACATTTGCTTTGTCAAATGCAAGGTGTGTCATCAGAAAGTCAAAAGAGGGAAAAATGTCAGCAACCTCAATACCACAAATATGTGGAAACATGTGTGGAACAAGCATGCAGTGGAGTTACAAAAACACACTGAAGACCTAGGTCAACCAACAGCGGCACCTACCACCACTTCAGCTCGTATTGTTGCCTCTTCCTCCAGCTCACACACAGCTGGTTCGGCTTCCTCACAGGATCGCCATGGAAGAACCTCTGGCACTGTTGTCCAGAGACCCACAGTAATTCCACCCGCAGCACCACGTTCCCAGTCATCCTCACACTCCCAGCCCAGTCTACAGCCATCAGTAGCAGAGGCATGGGAGAAAAGGCGGCCATTCTCAGCAAACCACCCCTGAGAACAGGCTCTGAATGCTGGCATTGCAAAACTACTGTCCCTTGAAATGCTGTCATTCAGAATGGTGGAGACTGACAGCTTCCGTAACTTGATGGCATTGGCAGTCCCACAATACAATGTGCCCAGCTGCTTTTATTTCAGCAGGCAAGCCGTCCCTGCCCTGCACAAGCATGCGGAGGGACACATAAAACACGCGCTACTGAACGCCGTCAGTAGCAAGGTCCACCTCACCACCGATGCGTGGACCAGTCACCATGGAAAGGGGCGATACCTTTCCCTCACTGCCCATTGGGTTAATGTTGTTGAGCCGGGTATAGATCATGCTAGTGGCACAGGACGTGTTCTGCAAACTCCAAGGATTGCAGGAATCCAGTCTGTCCGCATTGACTCCTCCTCATACACAAATTCCTCAGAATCATCGCTGCAGGAGCCGTCACAGTCCACCTCCACATTTTCCCGTGAACGTTTACCTGTTACAACCGACATGAGCACAGCTGTGGCCAAACGTCAACAGGCCATCTTGAAATTAATTTCTTTGGGGAATCGAAGACACACAGCGCAGGAGCTCTGGAATGCCATCAAGTAGGAGAGTGACGTGTGGTTTGTGCAAGCGAATCTCCAGCCAGGCATGGTAGTGTGTGACAATGGCTGAAATCTGGTGGCAGCTCTGGCCCTAGGCAACCTCAGTCACATCCCATGTCTGGCACATGTGCTCACTTGGTCATGCAGAGTTTTTTGAGGGACTATCCGGATCTTGATGCACTGCTGCACAAGGTCCGCCTAGAGTGTGCTCACTTGCGGCGTTCCAGCATGGCAAGATCGCGCATTGCAGCTCTGCAGCACCGATTCCGCCTTCCGGAACATCGCATCATATGTGACCTACCCACCAGGTGGAATTCCACGTTACATATGTTGGAGCGGTTGTGTGAGCAGCAGCCAGCAGTAATCGAGTACCAGCTGCATCAGGCGCAAAGAAGTAGCACTCCGCACCGTTCAGACTTCACAACCACTGAGTGGGCCACTATGAAGGACGTCTGCCAGGTTTTGCGTTCCTTCGATGATTCCACGCGGATGGCGAGTACAGATGATGCACTAGTCAGCATGACTGTCCCCCTTATCTGCCTGCTTCAACAAACACTCCAAGCGCTAAGGGATGATGTTGTGGAAGAGGTGGAGGATGAGGATTCACCAATTCCATCAGCTTCTGGACAGTCAGCGCTACGTGGTTCCTCACAAAGGCCTAGGCAGGGGACACTTTGTGAGGAGGATGAGGAGGAGTCAATGGAGGAGGAAGACATCGGTCCAGAGGAGGGAGTTACACAATTCTCCAGTAGTCAGTGTGTAGAGCGAGGGTGGGGTGATGCAGAGCAGGCAGAGATCACGCCTCAAGCAGGGGACAGCGTTTCTTGGCCAGTTGGCAGTCTGCAGCACATGGCTGATTACATGCTGCAGTGCCTGAGAAACGACCGCCGCGTCGCCCACATTCTGAACACGGCTGATTATTGGGTGTACACCCTCCTAGATCCTCGCTACCGGGACAACTTACAAAGCCTCATTGAACCGGGAGCGTAAAATGCGGGAGTACCAAGACACACTGGTGAATTCCATCATCTTCTCCAGTCCAAGTGAGAGCAGTGCTGCTAGTGCTTTACAAAGCAGCTCAGTGCGTCGAGGCAGTGGAGGAAGTTCTGCACAAAGAGGGAGCAGAATCAGTGCCTCAGCACAAGGGAAGACCAGTATGGCACAGTTTTGTGTGCCCGCCACACATGTCTACACCATCACAGACGGCTCCAGTCAGCAGGAGGCAACAATTCCGTCAGATGGTGACAGACTGCATGTCTTGCCCTCTTACTGTACTCCCAGACGGCTCTTCCCCCTTCAAATTTTGGGTCTCTAAGCTGGATACATGGCTTGCCCTGCTGCTAGTGTATTATGGGAACGCGTCTTTAGTGCCGCAGGTGGTGTACTAACAGACCGTCGCATGCGACTATCCTCCTATAACGTTGACCGGCCTACTTTTCTTAAAATGAACAAGGCCTGGATCTCGCAGGAATTTGCCACTCCTCTTCCAGATTAAATAATTGGTTGGCTACAGTATCCAGGTCTCCTGTTGCGTTCATGTTTCTACCACCTGAACTGTAATCCCTGGGCTCCAACACCGCCAGTTGATGCTCAGAAATGCAGGCTGCACAGTCAAAACACATGACCCAGTGTTATTGGGTTTCAGTAACGTCAGCTGATCCCCAGCTGTGTAGCCTGCAATGTGTCCTGCAACCGCCACGCTTACACAACTACTGAAATTTAAGGGAACCTGTCCTCCCCCCTCCAGGCATTTGTTACTGAAAGAGCCACCTTGTGCAGCAGTAATGCTGCACAAGGAAAAGGTAGCTCTTTTACTTTAGCTCCTTGCACACGCAGAACTTAGCCAGCGCTGTTATGTTATCCCTTGGCCATGTGCACTTACCGCTGCCCATCTTCTGATATCATTTGTTGTCAGGCTGCCTGCGCCTGTGCGGACGTGCTGCCCGAGATTCCGCCTCGCAGTCTCTTCTGATTTAATCACACTGCGCGCCTGGGATCCATGGGCATGCGCAGTGCATATCTTCACCTCAGGCTCTCACTCATCTCCCTCCGCCTTCCTCAGACTGTGCGCCGTCAGCTGATCCCTAATAGCATGCCACGGCCGTGACGCCGCACAGTCTGAAGGAGCCGGAAGGAGGGGAGTGAGAGGCGAAGATAGCACAGGCGCAGCCAGCCTGACAACAAATGATGTCAGAAGACGGGCAGTGCTAAGTGCGCATGGCCAAGGGATAACATAACAGCGCTGGCTAAGTTCTGCGTGTGCAAGGAGCTAAACTAAAAGAGCTACCTTTTCCTTGTGCAGCATTACTGCTGCACAAGGTGGCTCTTTCAGTAACAAATGCCTGGAGGGGGGAGGACAGGCTCCCTTAAATTTCAGTAGTTGTGTAAGCGTGGCGGTTGCAGGACACATTGCAGGCTACACAGCTGGGGATCAGCTGACGTTACTGAAACCCAATAACACTGGGTCATGTGTTTTGACTGTGCATCCTGCATTTCTGAGCATCAACTGGTGGTGTTGGAGCCCAGGGATTAGAGTTATACCATAACATGGGATACCATAACAGCGTAGGCTACGGGACAGATTCAAACAATGCTGAGGAGGCGGCACACGGCACCGAGGGGGTAGGAATGACGGCTGTGCTGCGCCCATTACAAAGGAAAGTCCCACCTCCGGGACGGTCTCACGGTATCAGGGGACACATTTTATAAGTGTTTAGTTCTGCGTTTGCAAGGAGCATAATTAAAAGAGCCACCTTTTCCTTTTGCATCCTTACTGCTGCACAAGATGGCTCTTTCAGCTACAAACGCCTTGGTTGGGGTTAAAGGTTCCCTTTCAACTTCCTCCAATCAGGCTTCGGCCTACACTCTGTTCCTCTGCTCCTCCTTGATTCCCTGGGCTCCAACACCGCCAGTTGCTGCCCGGAAGTGCTGTCTGCACAGTCAACAGTTGCTCCTCTGTTACTGGGGTTCAGTAACGCCAGATGCTCCCCTGCTGTGTAGCCGGCAACGTGTCCTGCAAACGCCACACAGACACAACAGTAAATAAGCTGCCTCCAGTGCAGGCTTCGGCCTACACTCTGCTCCTCCTTGATTCCCTGGGCTCTAACACCACCAGTTGGTGCTCGGAAGTGCTGGCTGTTGTGAATTTGGATTCTGGGCTCCCCCGGTGGCTACTGGTGGAATTGAACTTGTGACATCATCTTCCCTGTTCACCTGTTCTGATTAGATCTGGGTGTCGCTATATAACCTGGCTTCTCTGTTAGATGCTTGCCGGTCAACAATGTTATCAGAAGCCTCTCTGTGCTTGTTCCTGCTCCCAGACATCTACTAGATAAGTTGGACATTCGTCCATGTTTTGTTTTTGTATTTTGGTTCCAGTTCACAGCTGCAGTTTCGTTACTGTGTCTGGAAAGCTCTTGTTGATCAGGAATTGCCACTCTGGTATTATGAGTTAATGCCAGAGTCCTAAAGTAATTTCTGGATGTGTTTTGTTAGGGTTTTCTACTGACCATGAAAGTATGCTTTCTGTCTTCTGCTATCTAGAAAGCGGACCTCAAATTTGCTAAAACTATTTTCCTGCTGCGTTTGTTGTTTCATCTCATATCACCGCCAATATATGTGGGGGGCCTCTGTCTCCTTTTTGGGCATTTCTCTAGAGGTGAGTCAGGTCTTATATTTCCCTCTGCTAGCATTATTTAGTTCTCCGGCCGGCGCTGGGCATATAGGGATAAAAAGTAGGACATGCTACCTGGCTACTTCTAGATGATGCGGTAGGTTTAGTTCATGGTCAGTATAGTTACATCTTCCAAGAGCTTGTTCCTATAGAGGCTTATGCTAGTTCTCTGGCCATGGAGATCATGACAGTTTGACCGGCCCACTAAAGGGTTAAAATCCTTGGCTGAGAAAGGAGAGAAATAAGAAGTCTGCTGAGAGTTTTTTTTTTTTTTTTTTTTTTTCTCTGTGCTCTTAATTGGATCACTTGCCAGTCTGTCTATGCTGCAGTCTTTCTTTTTTTTCTCTCTCCTTATAATCTTTGAATGGCTTTGTGTTCACCTGTTAATAATGGATCTTCAGAGTGTAACTGCAGGTTTGAATAATCTCACCACGAAAGTACAAAATTTGCAAGATTTTATTATTCATACTCCGGTATCTGAGCCGAGAATTCCTTTGCCGGAATTCTTCTCAGGGAATAGATCTAGCTTTCAGAATTTTAGAAATAATTGTAAGCTATTTTTGTCCCTGAAATCTCGTTCTGCTGGAGACCCTGCACAGCAGGTTGGGATTGTGATTTCCTTGCTCCGCGGCGACCCTCAAGACTGGGCTTTTGCATTGGCACCAGGGGATCCTGCGTTGCGCAATGTGGATGCGTTTTTTTTGGCCTTGGGCTTGCTGTATGAGGAACCTCATTTGGAACTTCAGGCAGAAAAAACTTTGATGTCCCTATCGCAGGGGCAAGATGAAGCTGAAATTTACTGCCAAAGATTCCGTAAATGGTCTGTGCTTACTCAGTGGAATGAGTGTGCCTTGGCGGCTACTTTCAGAGAGGGTCTCTCTGATGCCATTAAGGATGTTATGGTGGGGTTCCCTGTGCCTGCGGGTCTGAATGAGTCCATGACAATGGCCATTCAGATCGATAGGCGTCTGCGGGAGCGCAAACCAGTGCACCATCTGGCGGTGTCCACTGAGAAGACGCCAGAAAGCATGCAGTGTGATAGAATTCGGTCCAGAAGCGAGCGGCAGAATTTTAGACGGAAAAATGGGTTGTGTTTCTATTGTGGGGATTCTACTCATGTTATATCAGCATGCTCTAAGCGTACTAAAAAGCTTGATAAATCCGTTTCCATTGGCACTTTACAGTCTAAATTTATTTTGTCTGTGACCCTGATTTGCTCTTTGTCATCTATTACTACTGACGCCTATATCGACTCTGGCGCCGCTTTGAGTCTTATGGATTGGTCCTTTGCCAATCGTTGTGGGTATGACTTAGAGCCTTTGGAAACTCTTATTCCTCTGAAGGGGATTGACTCCACCCCATTGGCTAATAATAAACCACAATACTGGACACAAGTGACTATGTGTATTAATCCGGATCACCAGGAGACTATTCGTTTTCTAGTGCTGTATAATCTACATGAGGATTTGGTGCTGGGATTGCCATGGCTGCAGTCTCACAACCCAGTCCTTGACTGGAGAGCTATGTCTGTGTTGAGCTGGGGATGTAAGGGGACTCATGGGGACGTACCTTTGGTGTCCATTTCATCATCTATCCCCTCTGAAATCCCTGAGTTCCTGTCTGACTATCGTGACGTCTTTGAAGAACCCAAGCTTGGTTCACTACCTCCGCACCGTGAGTGCGATTGTGCTATAGATTTAATTCCGGGTAGTAAATACCCAAAGGGTCGTTTATTTAATCTGTCTGTGCCTGAACATACTGCTATGCGAGAATATATAAAGGAGTCCTTGGAAAAGGGACATATTCGTCCATCATCATCTCCCTTAGGAGCCGGTTTTTTCTTTGTGTCAAAAAAAGACGGCTCTTTGAGACCATGTATTGATTATCGGCTTTTGAATAAAATCACGGTTAAATATCAATACCCATTGCCGTTGCTGACTGATTTGTTTGCTCGCATAAAGGGGGCCAAGTGGTTCTCTAAGATTGATCTCCGTGGGGCGTATAATTTGGTGCGGATCAGGCAGGGGGATGAGTGGAAAACCGCATTTAATACGCCCGAGGGCCACTTTGAGTATTTGGTGATGCCTTTTGGTCTTTCTAATGCCCCTTCAGTCTTCCAGTCCTTTATGCATGATATTTTCCGCGATTTTTTGGATAAATTTATGATAGTGTATCTGGATGATATTCTGATTTTTTCGGATGACTGGGACTCTCATGTCCGGCAAGTTAAGAGGGTTTTTCAGGTTTTGCGGTCTAATTCTCTGTGTGTCAAGGGTTCTAAGTGCGTTTTTGGGGTTCAGAGAATTTCCTTTTTGGGATATATTTTTTCTCCCTCTTCCATTGAGATGGATCCTGTCAAGGTTCAAGCTATTTGTGATTGGACGCAGCCCTCTTCTCTTAAAAGTCTTCAGAAATTTTTGGGCTTTGCCAACTTTTATCGTCGATTTATTTCTGGTTTTTCGGATGTCGTTAAGCCATTGACCGATTTGACTAGACAGGGTGCTGATGTTGCTAATTGGTCCCCTGATGCTGTGGAGGCCTTTCAGGAGCTTAAGCGCTGTTTTTCTTCTGCCCCTGTGTTGCGTCAGCCTGATGTGACTCTTCCTTTTCAGGTTGAGGTCGACGCTTCTGAGATCGGAGCTGGGGCAGTGTTGTCGCAGAAAAGTTCTGACTGCGCCGTGATGAGGCCTTGTGCCTTCTTTTCCCGTAAATTTTCGCCCGCTGAGCGGAATTATGATGTTGGGAATCGGGAGCTTTTGGCCATGAAGTGGGCGTTTGAGGAGTGGCGCCATTGGCTCGAGGGGGCCAGACATCAGGTGGTGGTATTGACTGACCACAAAAATTTGATTTATCTTGAGACCGCCAGGCGCCTGAATCCTAGACAGGCGCGCTGGTCATTATTTTTTTCTCGGTTTAATTTTGTGGTATCGTACCTACCAGGTTCTAAGAATGTTAAGGCGGATGCCCTTTCTAGGAGTTTTGAGCCTGATTCACCTGGCAACTCTGACCCCACAGGTATTCTTAAGGAGGGAGTTATCTTGTCAGCCGTTTCTCCAGACCTGCGGCGGGCCTTGCAGGAGTTTCAGGCGGATAGACCGGATCGTTGTCCGCCTGATAGGCTGTTTGTTCCTGATGATTGGACCAGTAAAGTCATCTCTGAGGTGCATTCTTCTGCGTTGGCAGGTCATCCTGGAATTTTTGGTACCAGGGATTTGGTGGCAAGATCCTTCTGGTGGCCTTCCCTGTCACGAGATGTGCGAGGCTTTGTGCAGTCTTGTGACGTTTGTGCTCGGGCCAAGCCTTGTTGTTCTCGGGCTAGTGGATTATTGTTGCACTTGCCTATTCCTAAGAGGCCTTGGACACACATCTCGATGGATTTTATTTCAGATCTGCCTGTTTCTCAGAAGATGTCTGTCATCTGGGTGGTTTGTGACCGTTTTTCTAAGATGGTTCATTTGGTTCCCCTGCCCAAATTGCCTTCTTCTTCCGAGTTGGTGCCCCTGTTTTTTCAAAATGTTGTTCGTTTGCATGGTATTCCTGAGAATATCGTTTCTGACAGAGGAACCCAATTTGTGTCTAGATTTTGGCGGGCATTTTGTGCTAGGATGGGCATAGATTTGTCTTTTTCGTCTGCTTTTCACCCTCAGACTAATGGCCAGACCGAGCGGACTAATCAGACCCTGGAGACATATCTGAGGTGTTTTGTGTCTGCTGACCAGGATGATTGGGTTGCTTTTTTGCCATTGGCGGAGTTCGCCCTCAATAATCGGGCCAGCTCTGCCACCTTGGTTTCCCCGTTTTTCTGTAATTCGGGGTTCCATCCTCGATTTTCCTCCGGTCAGATGGAATCCTCGGATTGTCCTGGAGTGGATGCGGTGGTGGAGAGATTGCATCATATCTGGGGGCAGGTGATGGACAATTTAAAGTTGTCCCAGGAGAAGACTCAGCTTTTTGCCAACCGTCACCGTCGTGTTGGTCCTCGGCTTTGTGTTGGAGATTTGGTGTGGTTGTCTTCTCGTTTTGTCCCTATGAGGGTCTCATCTCCTAAGTTTAAGCCTCGGTTCATCGGTCCGTATAAAATATTGGAGATTCTTAACCCTGTTTCCTTCCGTTTGGACCTCCCTGCATCCTTTTCTATTCATAACGTTTTTCATCGGTCGTTATTGCGCAGGTATGAGGCACCGGTTGTGCCTTCCGTTGAGCCTCCTGCTCCGGTGTTGGTTGAGGGTGAGTTGGAGTACGTTGTGGAAAAAATCCTAGACTCCCGTGTTTCCAGACGGAGACTCCAGTATCTGGTCAAGTGGAAGGGATATGGCCAGGAGGATAATTCTTGGGTCACTGCATCTGATGTTCATGCCTCTGATCTGGTTCGTGCCTTTCATAGGGCCCATCCTGATCGCCCTGGTGGTTCTGGTGAGGGTTCGGTGCCCCCTCCTTGAGGGGGGGGTACTGTTGTGAATTTGGATTCTGGGCTCCCCCGGTGGCTACTGGTGGAATTGAACTTGTGACATCATCTTCCCTGTTCACCTGTTCTGATTAGATCTGGGTGTCGCTATATAACCTGGCTTCTCTGTTAGATGCTTGCCGGTCAACAATGTTATCAGAAGCCTCTCTGTGCTTGTTCCTGCTCCCAGACATCTACTAGATAAGTTGGACATTCGTCCATGTTTTGTTTTTGTATTTTGGTTCCAGTTCACAGCTGCAGTTTCGTTACTGTGTCTGGAAAGCTCTTGTTGATCAGGAATTGCCACTCTGGTATTATGAGTTAATGCCAGAGTCCTAAAGTAATTTCTGGATGTGTTTTGTTAGGGTTTTCTACTGACCATGAAAGTATGCTTTCTGTCTTCTGCTATCTAGAAAGCGGACCTCAAATTTGCTAAAACTATTTTCCTGCTGCGTTTGTTGTTTCATCTCATATCACCGCCAATATATGTGGGGGGCCTCTGTCTCCTTTTTGGGCATTTCTCTAGAGGTGAGTCAGGTCTTATATTTCCCTCTGCTAGCATTATTTAGTTCTCCGGCCGGCGCTGGGCATATAGGGATAAAAAGTAGGACATGCTACCTGGCTACTTCTAGATGATGCGGTAGGTTTAGTTCATGGTCAGTATAGTTACATCTTCCAAGAGCTTGTTCCTATAGAGGCTTATGCTAGTTCTCTGGCCATGGAGATCATGACAGCTGGCTGCACAGAGAAAAACACTCACCACTGTGTCAGTGGGGTTCAGCAACGTCAGCTGTTCCCCTGCTGTGTAGCCGGCAACATGTCCTGCAAACGCCACGCAGGCACAACAGACACTAAGCTGCCTCCAGTGCAGGCTTCCTCCAGCCTGCTCCTCCTGCTGTCCCTGGGCTTCAACACCACCAGTTGCTGCCCAGAGGTGCTGTCTGCACAGTCAATAGTTGCTCCTCTGTTATTGGGGTTCAGTAACGCCAGATGCTCCCCTGCTGTGTTGCGGCAATGTGTCCTGCGACCACCACGCTGACACAACTACTGAAATTTAAGGGAAGCTGTTCCCCCCCAGGCGTTTGTTACTGAAAGAGCCACCTTGTGCAGCAGTAATGCTGCACAAGGAAAAGGTGCCTCTTTTCTTTGTGCTCCTTGCACACGCTGAACCTAACACTTATGAAATGTGTCCCCTCACACCGTGTAACCGTCCCAGAGGTGGGACTTTCCTTCGTAATGGGACGCAACACAGCCATCATTCCTTCCCCCTTGGCGCCGTGGGCCGCCTCCTCAGCATTGTTTGAATCTGTCCCGTAGCCTGCGCTGTTATGTTATCCCTTGGCCATGCGCATTTAGCGCCGCCCGTCTTCTGACATCATTTGTTGTCAGGCTGCCTGCGCCAGTGCAAACGCGCTGCCCGAGATCCCGCTTCGCAGTCTCTTCTGATTTAATCACACTGCGGGCCTGGGATCCATGGGCATGCACAGTGCATATCTTCACCTCAGGCTCTCACTCATCTCCCTCCGCGTTCTTCAGACTGTGTGCCGTCAGCTGATCCCTAATAGCATGCCACGGCCGTGACGCCGCACAGTCTGAAGAAGACGGAAGGAGGTGAGTGAGAGGCGAAGATATGCACTGCGCATGCCCATGGATCCCAGGCCCACAGTGTGATTACATTAGACGACACTGCGAGGTGGGATCTCGGGCAGCGCGGCCGCACAGACGCAGCCAGCCTGACACCAAATGATGTCAGAAGGCGGGCAGCGCTAACTGCGCATGGCCAAGGGATAACATAACAGCGCAGGCTCCGGGACAGAATCAAACAACGCTGAGGAGGCGGCGCACGTCGCCAAGGGGGTAAGAATGATGGCTGTGCTGCGTCCCATTACGAAGGAAAGTCCCACCTCCGGGACGGTCTCAAGGTGTGAGGGGACACATTTCATAAGTGTCTAGTTCTGCATTTGCAAGGAACATAATAAAAAGAGCCACCTTTTCCTTTTGCAGCATTAGTGCTGTACAAGATGGCTCTTTCAGCTACAAACGCCTGGGGGGGGTTAAAGGTTCCCTTTCAACTTGCTCCAATTAGGTCTCAGCCTACACTCCGCTACTCCTTGATTCCCTGGGCTCTAACACCGCCAGTTGGTGCTCGGAAGTGCTGGCTGCACAGAGAAAAACACTCGCCACTGTGTCAGTGGGGTTCAGTAATGCCAGCTGTTCCCCTGCTGTGTAACCTGCAACGTGTCCTGCAAATGCCACGCAGACACAACAGATATTAAACTGCCTCCAGTGCAGGCTTCGGCATACACTCTGCTCCTCCTGCTGTCCCTGGGCTCTAACACCGCCAGTTAGTGCTCGGAAGTGCTGGCTGTACAGAGAAAAACACTCGCCACTGTGTCAGTGGGGTTCAGTAACGTCAGCTGTTCCCCTGCTGTGTAGCCGGCAACGTGTCCTGCAAACGCCACGCAGACACAACAGACACTAAGCTGCCTCCAGTGCAGGCTTCAGCCTACACTCTGCTCCTCTGCTCCTCCTTGATTCCCTGGGCTCTAACACCGCCAGTTGGTGCCCGGAAGTGCTGGCTGCACAGAGAAAAACACTCGCCACTGTGTCAGTGGGGTTCAGTAATGTCAGCTGTTCCTCTGCTGTGTAGCCGGCAACATGTCCTGCAAACGCCACGCAGACACAACAGACAATAAGCTGCCTCCAAGCCTACACTCTGCTCCTGCTTGATTCCCTGGGCTCTAACACCACCAGTTGGTGCTTGGAAGTGCTGGCTGCACAGAGAAAAACACTCGCTACTGTGTCAGTGGGGTTCAGTAACGTCAGCTGTTCCCCTGCTGTGTAGCCGGCAACGTGTCCTGCAAACGCCACGCAGACACAACAGATATTAAACTGCCTCCAGTGCAGGCTTCGGCATACACTCTGCTCCTCCTGCTGTCCCTGGGCTCTAACACCGCCAGTTGGTGCCCAGAAGTGCTGGCTGCACAGAGAAAAACACTCGCCACTGTGTCAGTGGGGTTCAGTAATGCCAGCTGTTCCCCTGCTGTGTAGCCGGCAATGTGTCCTGCAAACGCCACGCAGACGCAACAGATATTAAACTGCCTCCAGTGCAGGCTTCGGCATACACTCTGCTCCTCCTGCTGTCCCTGGGCTCTAACCCCGCCAGTTGGTGCCCAGAAGTGCTGGCTGCATAGAGAAAAACACTCGCCACTGTGTCAGTGGGGTTCAGTAATGCCAGCTGTTCCCCTGCTGTGTAGCCGGCAACGTGTCCTGCAAATGCCACACAGACACAACAGACAATAAGCTGCCTCCTAGCCTACACTCTGCTTCTCCTTGATTCCCTGGGCTCTAACACCGCCAGTTAGTGCCCGGAAGTGCTGGCTGCACAGAGAAAAACACCCACCACTGTGTCAGAGGGGTTCGGCAATGTGTCCTGCAAACGCCACGCAGACACTGCAACAAAAATTAAAATGAACCTGCCCCCCCCCAGGCATTTGTAACTAAAAGAGCCATCTTGTGCAGCACAAATGCTGCATTTGGACAAGGTGGCTCTTTTTGTTATATTCATTGCACACGCAGAACTAAACACTTATAAAATGTGTCCCCTGATACCGATTAACCGTCCCGGAGGTGTGACTTTCCTTCGTAATGACATGCAGCAACCCCCTTGGTGGCATGCGCCGCCTCCTCTGCGTTGTTTGAATCTGTCCCGGAGCCTGCGCTGTTATGTTATCCCTTGGCCATGCATGTTTAGCACTGCCCGTCTTCTGACATCATTTGTTGTCAGGATGGCTGCGCCTGTGTGACCGCCCTGCCCAAGATCACACCCCGCAGTGTCTTATTTATTCTCACTGCGGGGCTGGGATTCATGGGCATGCGAAGTGCATATCTTCGCCTCTCACTCATCTCCTTCCGCCTTCTTCAGACTGTGCGGCTTCAAGCCAGTGGCATGCGATAAAGGATCAGCTGACGCCGCACAGTCTAAAGCAGGCGTAAGGACATGAGTGAGAGGCGAAGATATTTACTGCGCAAGGCCATGAATCCCAGCCCCGCAGTGTGAATAAATCAGAAGACACTGAGGGGCTGGGATTCATGGGCATGCGCAGTGCATATCTTCGCACATAACTCATCTCCTTCCACCTTCTTCAGACTGTGCGGCTTCACGGCCATGGCATGCGATAAGGGATCAGCTGACGCCGCACAGTCAAATGCAGGCGTAAGGACATGAGTGAGAGGCGAAGATATTTACTGCGCAAGGCCATGAATCCCAGCCCCGCAGTGTGAATAAATCAGAAGACACTGCGGGGCTGGGATTCATGGGCATGCGCAGTGCATATCTTCGCACCTCACTCATCTCCTTCCGCCTTCTTCAGACTGTGAGGCTTCACGGCCATGGCATGCGATAAGGGATCAGCTGATGCTGCACAGTCTAAAGCAGGCGTAAGGACATGAGTGAGGCCATGTGCACACGTTCAGTATTTTTCGTGTTTTTTTCGCGTTTTTTCGCTATAAAAACGTGATAAAAACGCAAAAAAAATGCTAACATATGCCTCCCATTATTTTCAGGGTATTCTGCATTTTTTGTGCAAATGTTGCATTTTTTTCCACGAAAAAATCGCACCGCGGAAAAAAAAGCAACATGTTCATTAAATTTGCGGGGTTCCGCACACCTAGGAATGCATTGATCTGCTTACTTCCCACATGGGGCTGTGCACACCATGCGGGAAGTAAGCAGATTATGTGTGGTTGGTACCCAGGGTGGAGGAGAGGAGACTCTCCTCCACGGACTGGGCACCATATAATTGGTAAAAAAAAAAGAATTAAAATAAAAAATAGTCATATACTCACCTTCGATGGCCCCGGAGTCTTCCCCCCTCTCAGCGGTGCATGCTGCCGCTTCGGTTCCTATAGCTGGTGTGTGGTGAAGGACCTGCGATGACGTCGCGGTCTTGTGATTGGTCGCGAGACCGGTCATGTGACCGCTCACGTGATCGCGACGTCATCGAAGGTCCTGCACACACACACCATCTATAGGAACGGACGCCGCTGAGGAGATCGGCTGTCTGCAGGTGAGTATAACCATTTTTTAAATTTTTTTTATTATTTTTAAACATTCTATCTTTTACTATTGATGCTGCATTGGCAGCATCTATAGTAAAAAGTTGGTCACACTTGTCAAACACTATGTTTGACAAGTGTGACCAACCTGTCAGTCAGTTTTCCAAGCGATGCTACAGATCGCTTGGAAAACTTTAGCATTCTGCAAGCTAATTTCGCTTGCAAAATGCTAAAAAAACGGGAAAAAAAAGGGAAAAAAACACACACAAAAAATGCGGATTTCTTGCAGAAAATTTCTGGTTTTCTTCAGGAAATTTCTACAAGAAATCCTGACGTGTGCACATACCCTGGGAGGCGAAGATATTTACTGCGCAAGGCCATGAATCCCAGCCCCTCATTCTGAATAAATCGGAAGACACTGCAGGGCTGGGATTCATGGGCATGCGCAGTAACAGCGCATGGCCAATGGATAACACAACAGCGCAGACTCCGGAACACAAAAAAACAACGCTCAGGAGGCTGCGCTCAGCACCACGGGGGTATTTTTGACAGCGGTGCTTCGTCTCATTAAGAAGAAAAGTCCCGCCTCCGAGACGGTTTCACGGTATGAGGGGCAAAATTTTAGAAGTATTTCATTCAGCGTGTGCAAGGAACATAATTAAAAGAGCCACCTTTTCCTTGTGCAGCATTACTGCTGCACAAGGTGGCTCTTCTAGTTACTAACACCTGGGGGGGTTTAAAGGTTCCCTTTCAATTTGCTCCAACTAATCTTCGGCCTACACTCTGCTCCCCCTGCTGACCCTGGGCTCTAACACCACCAGTTGGTGCTCGGAAGTGCTGGCTGCACAGAGAAAAACACCCGCCACTGTGTCAGTGATGTTCAGTAATGCCAGCTGTTCCCCTGCTGTGTAGCCGGCAAAGTGTCCTACAAACGCCACACAGACACAACAGATTTTAAACTGCCTCCAGTGCAGGCTTCGGCCTACACTCTGCTCCTCTGCTCCTAATGCTGACCCTGGGCTCTAACACCGCCTGTTGGTGCTCGGAAGTGCTGGCTGCACAGAGAAAAACACTCGCCACTGTGTTAGTGGGGTTCAGTAACGCCAGCTGTTCCCCTGCTGTGTAGCCGGCAACGTGTCCTGCAAACGCCACGCAGACACAACAGACAATAAGCTGCCTCCAGTGCAGGCTTCGGCCTACACTCTGCTCCTCTGCTCCTCCTTGATTCCCTGGGCTCTAACACCGCCAGTTGGTGCTCGGAAGTGCTGGCTACACAGAGAAAAACACTCGCCTCGCCACTGTGTCAGTGGGGTTCAGGAACGCCAGCTGTTCCCCTGCTGTGTAGCCGGCAATGTGTCCTGCAAATGCCACGCAGACACAACAGACACTAAGCTGCCTCCAGTGCAGGCTTCGGCCTACACTCTGCTCCTCCTGCTGTCCCTGGGCTCTAACACTGCCAGTTGGTGCTCGGAAGTGCTGGCTCCACAGAAAAAACATCCACCACTGTGTCAGTGGGGTTCAGTAACGCCAGCTGTTCCCCTGCTGTGTAGCCGGCAACTTGTCCTGCAAACGCCACGCAGACACAACAGACAATAAGCTGCCTCCAGTGCAGGCTTCGGCCTACACTCTGCTCCCCCTGCTGACCCTTGGCTCCAACACTGCTAGTTGGGGCTCTAGGAAGTCAATCTTGAATAGGTCTCCCTGGTTCCAGTACCGTCAGCTGGTTCTGGGCAGAGCCTTTGGCTTAGGTGCCTCCTTCTGGGTATCCGAGTTCCACCAACGTCAGGTGGTCCTTGGTAGTGCTTTCTGGCACGGGTACCTCCTGCTTAGTAACCGGGTTCCAGTAACGTCAGCTGGTCCTCGGTAGTTCCATTGGCTCTTGGACCTTTGGGTAGCCATTCCAGTTCCATCAGCTGGTTATCGGCATTTTCTCAGCCTTCTTGTACCTTCTGCTACATTTCCAAGTTCAAGACCCTAAAGACGACAACCCGGAAGACCGAGAAGCAGAAGAACAAGAGGCTGCAGAACAAAGAGCAGAAGAACATTAAGCACAAGACTAAACATCAGAGCAAAAGATATTATCTAAATTATAAGCAGAAGAAGACTAAGCAGTGTATGGGGGTGAGTCCGTTCCTCCTCGTGGTTCCCCTTGGAAAAAGCCTGCTGCTGCAGGCCTAACTGAACGCGGACAAATCCTGTTGTAACTCTTTTGTGACAGGCAGAATGGAAGGTGTAATCTTCAAACTGTTATAGATAACAACTACAGGAATGCCTGTCACAAATAAGAATACGATGAAGAAGTAGAATATGAAGAAAAATGATAGTTTAATAAAAAGAATATGAAGAATGTAACAAAAAAAATAATAGGTAGAAGATGAAGAAGACGTTGATGTCAAAGATGCTGCTGCTGAGGATGATGAAGAAGAAAGTGTTGGAGAAGTAAAAAAGAAGGTGAAGGGCATGGAAGTAGTAAAACATCAATATCTGACAAAATAAAAAAAATCTTAACATAGTCAATATCTTTATAACTCCGAACGTCTTAAAAAAAAAATTAAAATTCCTGCTATTCTATTTGATTGGGCTAAACCTCTATGCCTTTAATGTCTCCGCCACCTCCCCCAATACATCCTACATTATTCTTAGTTGTTTTTCTTCATGTAGAATGAACCTACAAGGAAAGAAAGGGTTTATTTTAATTCCGATATTTTGGTCCCATTGACTTGCATTGGTATTGGGTATCGGTATCGGCGATAGCCGATATTTTTTTAATATCGGACGATCCAATCCGATACCGATACTTTCCGATATCGGAAGGTATCGCTCAACACTAACTATAACATAAAAAAATATATATTTGTTATCACTATAATCGCACTGACCCAGAGAGTAAAGTAACATTGGAAAGTTTATAGGAAAAATCTGTGGCGGTATTTCGGTTTTTCCGAACCCCTCAGAAATAGTTAATAAATCAATCTGCAATTTATATGTAACTCAAAATGATGGCATAAAAAAACTGCAACTTGTCTCTCAATAAACAAGGCCCATCAAGGGCAAAAAGTTATAACTACTGAAATATGATAATTAAGAAATTACAAAAAAAAGCTCTACCGTCCCCTGAAATGAACGGAGTGGCTGGTCAGATGTACGTGCATCCACTTCATTCTTTTCAATGGGAGTTCCAGCTGTTTCCAGAACTGGTTACCTCAGTGTCCCCTCACCCCAATGCACGTTTCGCTGACAGCTTCTTCTGGGGTGTGTTGGGTGAGCATTCTTGCGGCATTCTTAAATGGTGTATTGACCTATCAGCATGATGAATGTAATCCATGACATTGGCGCATACCGCGACTGCCCCTTTCATGTGATGTGGCAACCTACTGGAGATGCTCTTGACATGCAGGCATGGAAGCGAGTGTAAGTATGAGCATCATCGGAAGTGCTAGAGATGGGGAAAGCTGCGCATGTGCAATATCCGGATCGTGGAGAATGTAAGTATACAGGGGAAAAGACTTGTCACCAATACATTAGTGTATAACGTAAACTCCCATATAAATCATAAAAGGTATGATGCAGTGTTACCAGGGGATGTTTAAGTTGAGGATGGTGGGAAACAAATAATTATATATTTATATGGGTGTGTATGATGCCATGGATGAAAATAGGGGGGTTCTGGATAGTCTGGAGAATACTAGTTCCTGGATTTGATAAGAATGAGTGTTATGCCCACATGGCGTGATGATGTATAGTGGACTCACTAGACCACTGATGGTGCAGTGGTAGCTGTATACCCGATACTCAAGAGACAGGAGAATGAGCTTCATAAAACCAAAGGTATTTATTAAAAGAAGTATAACAAAAGGGGAAAAGGTGCCTGAGGGGAGGACACTCTGGATGACAACACTGTACCACATAGTGGAGCACCGGGCAAGGTATACTCCTATATAGGGATTCCCCCATCACAGCACCAGGAGGCCTTAATGCCGCAAATGCCGGACCAGAGAGACAACCCGTACAGACCGGATAGCAGAGACTGTAGAATACTGGCTCTGTCGGTGGAGAGAATCTCAGGAGTTCCATGTAATCCTGGAATGACTGATCCAGCCAGTAGTGGTATCTGGATAAATCCCAGGGGAAACCAGGATAGGGAACTGCCAGCAGAGGATTCTGTGGAGACAGAGATATTATTATAGTACAAGGCCACAGACTTCCAATCACAGAGCACAGCAGAGTGTGGCCTGAGCAGGAGCGAACAATCCTAAGAATGAACACCTTGCCCAGGCACCTCCCTTAAGGGGAGGATGCCTTTAATGCACAGAGCATTACAGCACAGATAGCCCTAATAGAGAACAGGTGCCCTGCTGCTTTAAACATGTGCAGGAAGTGGGGCGCGCTTCATAAGAGCATTTCCAGGAGACCTGCCAAAGGAATGCAGGTTTGTAGCTGAGAAAGGAGCCGCCGATCGTCTGGAGCCACAGACAGGGTGAGCAGTACCAGTGGAGCAGCATGATAGGCGCCGGTCTCCCAGTCCATGAGAGACCGGGCCCGCGGCTGAGGACATGACAATGAGTGAGTGAATAAATGAAATAAATTGCTGGGTAATAAAATCAGGAAAGTATGTAGTATGGGATTGATGGTGTTTGGACGCTAAATGGCGTCCAGTACAGTGACCTCTAATACGAAGAGTAGTGGATATGTGGAAGTTTGGGGTAAATGGGATATGTACAGGTAGAAAGGAGAGGATTGACACAGAGGGATAAGAGGTGAGTAAACTTAGTCCCCAAGGATATGATGGGGACTAATGTGAATATGTGTCTAGATCAACCAAAGTAAACATTGCTCAAGGAGGATTATAAAGGAGTTAATATTTCTCTATGAGCCAAAATTCAACGTGAATATATAGGCTACATTACATGTGGTAGGCTAACGATCAATATTAACATAAATCAGAACAATAAAAAATAGTCAAAACATTTTAGTATGACTATAATACATTCAATGAAATATTGAAATTCAGTCCAATAGTTCCAATATGGCCAGTGTCAATTTATGTGCCATCAATTGGTCAGAAGTTCATGGCATTGTAGAAGTTGTATCATGATGATAAAAATGTCATAGTCTCTTGGTCTTTATGGGGGAATATCCAATGAGGGGAACAGATCAATGTCCTCAGAGTAGAGAACGTATAACAGCAGTCCAGGTATCACTGGATGGCATTGGGTGTAAAACTCATGCAGAATTAAAGATAGATGGTATAAGTTCATCACGTCAATAGGACCAGAATGCTACCTAGAAAAAGGGGGAAGGAAGTATTAAAAATACTTCAAGCTGTTACATGATAAACTTATGAACATTAAAATGTCTGCATGTGGATATGCAGACCGCCCACCCCATGCCTAAAAAGAAAAAGGAGAAAGGAGGCAAAGCCCATATTTTCATTTAGCCCTTGTGGTTTTAGAGTCCCCAAGCAATAAATCTGTTTGTCATCATTGTGTGTTGTTTCTTGTGGCTTGCCGGGTAGTAAATAATTCCTGGATGTCTGGAGGACCCTATGATCCTGCTACATTATATCCTCGCTCCTCAAGCCTTTGCACCAATCTTTAGAATGACTGTGGAAGGCTAGTTCGACAGAGCAAAATCTCTTCATTCTGAGGAACTGGCCAATAGGTATACCACATACCATAGATCTGAGGTGGGCTGAGTTAGCCATGAGAAAAGAATTTGTGGTGGTAGGTTCACGGTAAACCTCAGTGTGTAGACTGCCATCATCATCATAGGCTTGAATCATGATGTGCAGAAATTCGGCTTTCCTGCCAGATTTAAAGGTGAGTTTGATGTTATTGGAGTTAGAATTTAGTGTCTGCATCAGGTTCTGTAATTCACCCTCTTGTCCTCACCAAAAAAATAAAATATTGTCAATGTATCGAATCCAATTTTGTGCTGTGTTTATTTCCGGGATGGTATCCCCCATAAATATGTTTCTCTCCCAAAAGCCTGAAAACAAATTGGCATATGAGGGGGCACATGATGCCCACATTGTTGTTGAAGATAACTATGATGATCAAAAATGAAAACATTGAGGTTGAGAAAGAATTCAAGTGGGTTCAGGAAAAAATCAACAAGAGGCCTATCCAGATTACTAGTGTCTAAAAACACAAAGAGTTGGCTGCCAATCCATCACTGTGTCTTATCGAGATTTAAAATGCCTTTCCATCAGTTGTCACTATCAACATCTTTTCATCCAGATGAAGTTGGTCAATTCTCTGGAGGGCTTCATTTGCCTCTTTAACAAAGAAAGGAAGAGTCTTTAGGGTTTTAGAAAATGGTGAACAATATTAGAAATCAACTCACAGAGACCCCCATTGCCCGAGACTATTGTATGTCCTGGGGGGGGGGGTCCAAGGAGTTTTTATGTACCCTGGGTATGAGGTAGAAAGTTGGTAGCCTAGGGTGACTGTCACGGACTTTGTCAAGGAGTTTTTTGAGATGATGCCAGATTGAAACGCTTTTTCCAAGATGTTGGTTAATTCATCCTGAAAGAAGGAAAGTGGGTTAAAGGTCAGCTTGCGACAGCGTTTGGTAGCATTTGGTTGTTTGTATGCCTGTTTCTCATACATATGTGTCAGCCATATAACTACATTTCCTCCTTTGTCCGCAGATTTGTAAGGAATGTCATCGCAGGACTTCAACTCCTCCAATGCCATTCTCTCCTGTCTAGATAGGTAAAAATGATCTTTTTTTGGTCTGCCGCCAAGGATTCTATCTCCTTAGTTACCATTTTGGTGAAGATGTCTACTGTCGGGCAGAGTCCTAGAGTAGGGAATTTGTTGAACTTCGTGGATAGACCTCTGGTGCTTCATCTTCAGCTTGCAGGGATTCTAGTGTCCTTACGGCTTTGTACTTTTCTTCTGTAGAGAACATGAACCCGGACTCAGGTTTGAAATGCAATTTTTTTTTTAATTATTTTCCTGGCAAATATATGTATATCCTTTACTGCCTCATTATAGTGAATGGATCCATCGGGGGTTTCATCTGTCACATCACTCGGAGATTTAGACCAGAGTCACACTAGAGCGTAATACGGACGAGTGCTATGTGATAAAAAAAAATTGCATAGCACTCGGACCAATGTTAATCTATGGAGCAGCTCGCATCATGCGTAATTTTCTTGGCCGTATTATACGTGCATAGGAAATCGCAGCATGCTGCGATTGTCACCGTATTACGCCCGAAATACGCCAATGCAAGTCTATGGGTGAGAGAAAAACTCGCACACCACATGGACCATCAGTGTGACTTGCGTGAAATATGCACCGGTGTCCTTTAGAAAAGCCGGCAATTCAGTGCGGTCTAATGTAAAATCACACTGACAGGTTAAAAACAGAATAGATAAAATAAATGTCTACACATAGTATAGATATACAGTTATATGAAAAAGTTTGGGCACCCCTATTAATCTTAAGCTTAATGTTTTATAAAAATTGTTTTTTTTGCAACAGCTATCTCAGTTTCATATATCCAATAACTGTTGGACACAGTAGTGTTTCTGCCTTGAAATGAGGTTTATTGTACTAACACAGAAAATGTGCAATCTGCATTCAAACAAAATTTGACAGGTGCATAAGTATGGGCACCTCACCAGAAAAGTGACATTAATATTTAGTAGATCCTCCTTTTGCAAAAATAACAGCCTCTAGTCGCTTCCTGTAGCTTTTAGGCTACATTCACATTTGCGCCTTTTGGCGCAGCGTCGTCGACGCAACGCATTACGCATTCAAAACGCATACAAAACACAACATTTTGCAAAAAACGCTGCGTTTTTCGACGCATGCGTTGGCCTACAATGATGTCATTCTTTACACAATGGCAGAAAAAAAAACCAATTTAGTGTCTAGACACTAGATAAAGACCACCAATGGATAGAAGAGGGTTAGTGTAATGGAATTTGTGTATATATACCCTGGCAGAGATGAATTCCACCCATTTTGCTTGTGTTTCCAGCATCATGATGGAGCGTCCCATGGAGAGTATCTACGTGAATATGGAGTTGGATTTTGCTTTGGCTAATGCTTATGCTATTGCCTATTACGAACAAAGGAAACAAGAAAGGCGCTTTTGGCTACACCCTATAGTTGAAGTCCGGGAGAGCCGTGGAGCCTACCATTGCTTGTTTGGTGAGCTAAATGACAATCTGGAAAAATATTTTGAATTTACAGGATGTCTCAAGACAGCTTCCGGTATCTGCTGTGTCTTGTGGAAGGAGCCATTACCAGGCAGGAAACACAGCTACGGAGATCGATTTCTGCAGAGGAACGGCTGCTGGTGACTCTACAGTACGTTATCTTGCAATGTGAACGCCTGTCACCTGTTCTGCAATTTTTTATTTTTTGTACATTCTTTTTTTTTTTTTCAATGTACTTAATTAAATTTTTTAATTTTTCTTCTTGGCAGTTTCCTGGCTACCGGAGAGACCTTAAGATCCCTGCATTTCCAGTTTAGGATTGGAGTCTCCACACTTTCAGGAATTGTTGCCGACACATGCCACGCTTTGTGGGACAATCTCCAGGATGAATTTTTACCCCTCCCTACAACTGAATTGTGGGAGGCCAACGCCCCAAAATTTGAACAACTGTGTTCTTTCCCGAACTGCAATGGAGCTGTGGATGGGAAGCACATTAGGATTACAAAGCCTGCAAGAACTGGATCTCAGTTCTTTAATTATAAAAAATACTTTTCCACCGTGCTCATGGCAATTGCAGGTGCGGACTGCAGGTTTATCGCCGTGGACATTGGAGCGTTTGGCCATACAAATGACTCACGGACATTTAAAGAGTCTGATATGGGCCGAAGGTTATATGGGAACAATTTTAATTTCCCCCAGCCACGACCTCTTCCCAACACCGAAGGCCCGGCTTTGCCATTTGTTGTGGTTGGGGATGAGGCATTTCAAATGTGTGGTAACCTACTGAAACCCTACTCCAGTCAGGGCTTGGACCACACCAAAAGTGTTTTTAATTATAGACTGTCCAGGGCCAGAAGAACTGTGGAGTGCACCTTTGGGATCCTGGGATCCAAATGGCGTATTTTAGGATCCGCCATTAATCTAAAAATTGAGACAGTGGATGAGGTGGTGAAGGCTTGTGTGGTTCTCCACAATTATATTATTGCCAAAGAGAGACTGAACGTGGAACTAGATGAACCCATATCAAACCCATTGCCCGATTTCCAAGATCATCCTCTGAGGACAACTGTTGAAATTGGGCAGATGAGGGATCGATTTGCTTCCTATTTTGTTTCTGATGTTGGGCGTGTGTCATGGCAAGATGAAATGGTGTAGTGTTTAGGTTTTACAGTTATACTTTATCGTGCTTTTAACTAAAATTAAATTTATAGTTTTTAAAATAAAAGAATATAATGACAATAAAAGATTTTAACACTATTGTGTCCATTCAATGTAACCAGTTTAAAAGGTGCCTAATGTAATGTTTTTTCAAATTTGTAATGTACCTAGCTTTTCTACTGTTTTGTGTTTTGAATAAACTTACTTTATTGTGCCTTTACTGTAAAAAACCTGCTCCCCTTTTTTTAAAAAAATGTTGTTGTCAATAAAAAAATGTTTTAACTATTCTAATGTCCATTTTCCTACCAACCGGTCTAGTGTGTACCACAAAAAATGTACTCAGGTGATCACCAGCTCCCAAATACACTCTGCCAAACCATTATGTTCACATGGCCGTGTGTTCTATAGTTGAACAAACATGCTCTGCTCCCTCCTTGTCAAGCTATAAAGCTTGCCAACTAGTTGCATATGGAACCCGGCTTCATGGAGCGCGCTGGCTGTTCACCAGTTTTAAGCCGCCGCAGCTGCATATGCTGCGGCTGTTTGACAGGCACTACACATGCATGGCGAGGCCAACAAATAGGCTTGGGTTGTGCATGTGTTGTGCCTGTCACACAGCCTCGGAACATGCGGCTGTGGTGGCTGAAAAATGCAGATCATCATCCGCACTCCAGGAAGCCGGGTTCCATATGCAAGTAGTCGGCAAGTGTTATAGCTAGCCAAGGAGGGAGCCGATCATGTTTGCTCAACTCTAGTGAGTTAAAACTATTGAACTCAGGATGCTGAAATACATCCTGAGTCAAATAGTGGCGACACTTGGCCACGTGACCATTACCACCACACCTGACCCATGACCTTATTGTATGTTTAAAAATTATAACATTTTTTAATCCTCTTTGTGTTTACAACTCATACTACAATGAGAGACACGAAAAAAATGCTGATTAAACAATTTATAAAATAGTGTCTGACATTGCAGATATGAGGTGTAAATAACAAAAGATTTGTGTACACGGCGCACGGTGTGAGTTGCCGCCAACTAATTTAGAACAATAGAAATAGTTAGCGTTTTCAACATAAGATTTTTATTTTGGGACACACAAAAAAAGGGGGAAATATTATTAAGGGGTATGGACGTCCACAATCAAGGGTGATTGATAAGTACCTGTTTAGGAGTGGGTAGAGGAGGAGGATGAACCATAGTCCAGAATGCTGGATGGTATTTCCGACCACCCTGTGGCCGACGGTGGTGATATTGCCACCTCTGGAGGGGGGGAGGAGGCACCACCAGTCTATAGCCCCCGTCTCACTAAGCGAGATCGCTAGCGAGATCGCTGCTGAGTCACAAGTTTTGTGATGCAACAGCGACCTCAGTAGCGATCTCGCTATGTGTGACACGTAGCAGCGACCAGGCCCCTGCTGTGAGATCGCTGGTCGTGTCGGAATGGCCTGGACTTTTTTTTGTTCGTTGAGGTCCCGCTGGGTAGCACACATCGCTGTGTTTGACACCTTACCAACGACCTCGTTGACGACTCAGACACTGAATCGTCATAATAGCTCCCATGTGACATCGTTGTACAGGTCGCTACAGGTTGCTGGTGAGATGTCAAACAGTGAGATCGCAGCAGCGATCGTTGTGAAGATATCACTGTTTGACATCTCACCAGCGACCACATAGCGACGCAGCAACGATCCCTGACAGGTCGTATCGTTGTTGGGATCGCTTTAGCGTCGCTAAGTGAGACGGGGCCTTATGAGTGCTTGTTGACTGGCTCTGGCTAGTCCGGCTCCGGCTTGACCCCGGCCGAGAGGTAGGTGTAGTTACTGGATCAGCCTGAGCCGCCGCAGCTGTCCTTTTTTTTCTCATTTTTCTCTCTCCCTCCGAGTGTTCCTCCGAATGGCGTCTTCTGGAGCTTGAGGGCCTGGCAGGAGCAGGACTCAGCGGCTGGCTGTGATGGTGTCGGTGGCGGCGTCCCTCGGCACCCGGACCTCTGTAGAGTTGCTGTGCAGCAAGACTAGGAGTCATGCTTGCCAACGTTGGTACAACTGGCATTGTGGCTGCTGACTGCATGATCCTAGCCTGCTGCAGAGTACTCACATAGGTGTTGTTGCAGGCCTGCATCTCCGAAATCTGGAGTTCCGGTGTAAGGTGTTCCACCATGCCCTTAGCAATGGCACTAAAAAAATGTTTCGCCGGCTTCATGAGCTCGGATTCCATTGATTCAAGGCGCCGGTCGATATTGGACAGAGCAGTGTCCATCCTATCTCCCAGCACCTTGAAACAATTTTGGAAAACCGTGCCCGAATGCAAATATTCGGGCATTAGCGGCCTGTCCGAGGCCCACTGACGCTGGCGGGAATACCCAAAAGAAGGAGCGCCAGAGGCCTCGGCCAGGAGAACACCAGATGGACCGGCTGCCGGTTCTCCAGATGGTGGTGCATGCCTGCTCTCGCTGTGGGATGGCTGTGATGGGTCCGATGGCGATTCATGAAGGACCACTCCAGATGGCCAAACAGGTTCGAGGGTGCTGCTGTGTGTTCTGTGAAAAGATAAGGAAAACATTAGTATACAAAAAATAACATTTCACATTCGCCACCTCCTGTGTAAAAGTTAGCATTACATCACACAACACTATAAAATAATTTAACATATAATTGTAAGGGTCACTTCCGTCTGTCAGTCTGTCTGTCCTTCACTCACGGTTATTCATTCGCTGATTGTTCTCGCCAGCTGCCTGTCATGGCTGACGTGACCAATCAGCGACTGGCACAGTCCAGAATAAAATGGCCGCTCCCTACTCCCTGCAGTCAATGCCTCTCGCCCACATACTCCCCTCTAGCATCGCAAACACAGGGTTCAGGCCGCCGGTAACGCACCACGTTATGGTAACGCAATCCGTTGCCGCCGCTAAACCTTGGTGTCACCAACTTTTTACTATTGACGCTGCCTATGCCGCATCAATAGTAAAAACTTTAATGTACCAAATTTTATTACAAAAAATATCCAGCTATATTCGCCCACCGTAGGCGTTTGCGACGGCCGCCAATTTTAACGCTGATCGCAGGACCTGCCATGACGTCACGGTCATGTGACCGAGACGTAATCACAGGTCCTAAGATCAGACCAACCCTGGGAACGGTACCTGCCGTGGACTACAATGTCTCCTGATGAAATTTTTTTTTAAATATGACAAACCAGTATGGTCAATATACTACGACACTATGAAATATTGTACGTCGCTGGCCAAAATACTATGTTGCTCTGTGCTGTATACTACGTCACTGGAAAAAATATAATGTGTGGCTTGGCAATATACAACGTGACTCTGTGCTGTATACTACATCACAGGGCAATATACTAGTTGGCTTGGCAATTTACTACGTGGCTGGGCAATATACTACGTGTCTGGCCAATATACTACGTGGACATGCATATTGTACAATACCCGATGCATTGGAATAGGTACACCAATAATTAAATACTTACGCTCAGCGACAAAGGACCGGTCTCAGGAAGTGGAGCAGCCTAGTGTACTTATAGGCTGTTGACCTTGCCGCAGCAGCACCACTTCGAGCCTGTTCCTCCTCCTTCCGCAGGCCCCGATTGAAACGGTCCTTCATGGAATGCCATCTTGTCTTCAATTTTTTGACTGTGAAAAAAGCAAACAAAAAAAGGTGAGAGATTGTACATTTTCCAATGATAACACAACCGTGTGCGATGCAACAAACTTGCAGGAGTTGATCACATCACACACGGTTGTGTTATCCTGGCCTGATGGGTCAGAGCGGCGTTTCAGCCATACTTACCAAAGTTTGCTTTGTCTGTAGCTGAAGCGCCGTCAAAGCCATCCCACACCAATCTGGCCACCTCATTCCACATCCGCCTCAACACCACCTGGTCCACGTGCCGGGGGTCACAGCTGTCCCACAACGGGCCTCGCTCCTGGATACAGGTGACGAGGAGATCAATGTCGATCCCCTCCTATTGGTCCCGTTATGAAACCTAGAATAATAGAAAAACATTAATGTTTGCAAGCTAAATACAAATTGCTAACTAGGTGGTATCTCTACTGACCGCAATCCCTAATCCTAACAACAACACTAGTAATAGCCGTGGGATGTTCCTGACTCTCCCTAGACACCTCTTCACAGCCTAAGAATTAACTACCCCTAAAGAAGGAAATAGAAAGCTATCTTGCCTCAGAGAAAACCCCAAAAGGAAAGATAGCCCCCCACAAATATTGGCTGTGAGTGGAGAGGGAAATGACATACACAGAAATGAAATCAGTTTTCAGCAAAGGAGGCCAATACTAAACTTGATAGACAGAGAGAAAAGGATACTGTGCGGTCAGTATTAAAAACTACAAAAATCCACGCAAAGTTTACAAAAAATGAACTCCACACCGACTCACGGTGTGGAGGGGCAAATCTGCTTCCCAGAGCTTCCAGCTAGCCTGAATATGACATAGTGACAAGCTGGACAAAAAGAGACATATTTGCAAGGCAATAATGTCCAAAGCAAATGGACGAACAAGAACTAGCAGAACTTATCTTTTGCTGACAAGGACAGGCCATATGAGAAATCCAAGGAGAGAACCAAATCCAACCTAAGACATTGACAGCTGGCATGAACTAAAGCCCAGAGCAGGTTTAAATAACAAACCCAGGCAAGGCGATCAGTGATGGCAGCTGCTACAGCTACCTAACGGAGCAGCAGTTCCACTCGAAACCACCAGAGGGAGCCCAAGGGCAGAACTCACAAAAATACCATTAGCAACCACAGGAGGGAGCTCCAGAACGGAATTCACAACAGTACTCCCCCTTGAGGAGGGGGCACCGAACCCTCACCAGAGCTCCCAGGCCGATCAGGAGGAGCCAAATGGAAAGCACGAACCAAATCGGCAGCATGAACATCGGAGGCAACAACCCAAGAATTATCCTCCTGGCCATAACCCTTCCACTTGACCAGATACTGAAGCTTCCGTCTCAAAAACGAGAATCCAAAATCTTCTCCACCACATATTCCAATTCCCCCTCAACCAACACCGGAGCAGGAGGATCAACGGAGGGAACCATAGGTACCACATATCTCCGCAACAAGGATCTATGGAACACATTATGAATGGAAAAAGAAGCTGGAAGGGCCAAACGAAAAGACACCGGATTGATAATTTCAGAAATCTTATAAGGACCAATAAAGCGAGACTTGAACTTAGGGGAAGAAACCTTCATAGGAACATGACGAGAAGACAACCAGACCAAATCCCCCACACGAAGCCGGGGACCAACACACCGACGACGGTTAGCAAAACGTTGAGCCTTTTCCTGAGACAACGTCAAATTGTCCACCACATGAGTCCAAATTTGCTGCAACCTGTCCACCACAGAATCCACACCAGGACAGTCAGAAGGCTCAAGCTGCCCTGAAGAAAAACGAGGATGAAAACCAAAGTTACAAAAAAAAGGCAAAACCAAGGTAGCAGAACTAGCCCGATTATTAAGGGCAAACTCGGCCAACGGCAAAAAGGTCACCCAATCATCCTGATCAGCAGACACGAAGCATCTCAAATAGGTTTCCAAGGTCTGATTGGTTCGCTCCGTTTGGCCATTTGTCTGAGGATGGAATGCTGAAGAAAAAGACAAATCAATGCCCATTCTAGCACAAAAGGACCGCCAAAACCTAGAAACGAACTGGGAACCTCTGTCAGACACAATATTCTCCGGAATACCATGCAAACGGACCACATGCTGAAAAAATAATGGAACCAAATCAGAGGAGGAAGGCAACTTAGGCAACGGTACCAAATGGACCATCTTAGAAAACCGGTCACAAACCACCCAGATGACAGACATCTTCTGAGAAACAGGAAGATCAGAAATAAAATCCATGGAAATATGCGTCCAGGGCCTCTCAGGAATAGGCAAAGGCAAAAGCAACCCACTGGCACGGGAACAGCAAGGCTTAGCCCGAGCACAGGTCCCACAGGACTGCACAAACGAATGCACATCCCGCGACAAGGAAGGCCAAAAAGGACCTAGCCACCAAATCTCTGGTACCGAAAATCCCAGGGTGACCAGCCAACACCGAACAATGAACCTCAGAAATTACCCTGCTAGTCCATCTATCAGGAACAAACAGTTTCCCCACTGGACAGCGGTCAGGTTTATCAGCCTGAAACTCCTGAAGTACCTGCCGCAAATCAGGGGAGATGGCAGAAAGAATCACCCCCTCCTTGAGAATCCCAGCCGGCTCAAGAACTCCCGGAGAATCAGGCAAAAAACTCCTAGAAAGGGCATCAGCCTTCACATTCTTAGATCCTGGAATATACGAGACCACAAAATCAAAACGGGAGAAAAACAGAGACCACCGAGCTTGTCTAGGATTCAACCACTTAGCAGACTCGAGGTAAATCAAATTTTTATGATCAGTCAAGACCACCACGTGATGCTTGGCTCCCTCAAGCCAATGTCGCCACTCCTCAAATGCCCACTTCATAGCCAACAACTCCCGATTGCCGACATCATAATTACGCTCAGCAGGCGAAAACTTTCTGGAGAAGAAAGCACATGGTTTCATGAAAGAGCCATCAGAATTTCTCTGAGACAAAACGGCCCCTGCCCCAATCTCAGAAGCATCAACCTCAACCTGAAAAGGGAGAGAAACATCTGGCTGACGCAACACAGGGGCAGAAGTAAAACGGCGTTTAAGCTCCTGAAAGGCCTCAACAGCCGCAGAGGACCAATTCATCACATCAGCGCCTTTCTTCGTCAAATCGGTCAGAGGCTTCACCACACTCGAAAAATTAGCAATAAAGCGGCGATAAAAATTAGCAAAGCCCAAAAATTTTTGAAGGCTCTTTACAGATGTGGGTTGAGTCCAATCATGAATGGCCTGGACTTTAACAGGGTCCATTTCAATAGCCGAGGGAGAAAAAATGAAACCCAAAAAAGAAACTTTCTGAACTCCAAAGAGGCACTTAGACCCTTTCACAAACAACGCATTAGCACGAAGGACCTTAAATACCATCCTAACCTGCTTCACATGAGACTCCCAATCATCGGAAAAAAACAAAATATCATCCAAATACACAATCATGAATTTATCCAGATACTTCCGGAAGATATCATGCATAAAGGACTGAAATACCGATGGAGCATTAGAGAGCCCGAATGCATCACAAGATATTCAAAATGGCCTTCGGGCGTATTAAATGCTGTTTTCCATTCATCACCTTGTTTAATACGCACGAGATTATACGCCCCTCGAAGGTCGATTTTAGTAAACCAACTGGCATCCTTAATCCGAGCAAACAAATCAGAAAGCAAAGGTAAAGGGTACTGGAATTTGACCGTGATCTTACTGAGAAGGCGATAATCTATACAGGGTCTCAAGGAACCATCCTTCTTGGCAACAAAAAAAAATCCCGCTCCCAATGGTGACGAAGACGGGTGAATATGCCCCTTCTCCAAGGACTCCTTTACATAACTCCGCATAGCGGCATGCTCTGGCACAGACAGATTGAAAAGTCGGCCCTTAGGGAACTTACAGCCAGGAATCAAATTAATGGCACAATCGCAGTCCCTATGAGGAGGCAGGGAACTGGACTTGGGCTCATCAAATATATCCTGGAAATCTGACAAAAACTCAGGAACATCAGAAGAAGGGGACGAGGAAATGGACATCAAAGGAACATCACTATGTATCCCCTGACAACCCCAACCAGTTACAGACATAGATCTCCAATCCAGCACTGGATTATGTACCTGTAACCATGGAAAACCCAGCACAACAACATCATGCAAATTATGCAACACCAAAAAGCGAATATTTTCCTGATGTGCTGGAGCCATATACATGGTCAACTGTGTCCAGTACTGGGGTTTATTCTTGGCCAATGGCGTAGCATCAATCCCCCTTAAGGGAATAGGGCTCCGCAAAGGCTCCAAGGAAAAACCACAGCGCTTGGCAAATTCTAAGTCCATTAAGTTCAGGGCAGCGCCAGAATCCACAAATGCCATAACAGAAAAGGACGACAATGAGCAAATCAGGGTAACAGACAAAAGAAATTTAGGCTGTACAGTACTAATGGTAACAGACCTAGGGACCCTCTTAGTACGCTTAGGGCAATCAGAAATAGCATGAGCAGAATGACCACTGTAAAAACACAGGCCATTCTGACGTCTGAATTTCTGCCTTTCTGCTCTAGTCAAAATCCTATCACATTGCATAGGCTCAGGACTCTGCTCAGAGGACACTGCCATATGGTGCACAACCTTGCGCTCGCGCAGGCGCCGATCAATCTGAATGGCCAAAGACATTGACTCATTCAGACCAGCAGGCGTGGGAAACCCCACCATAACATCTTTAAGGTCTTCAGAAAGACCCTTTCTGAAAATCGCTGCCAGGGCATACTCATTCCATTTTGTGAGCACAGACCACTTTCTAAATTTCTGGCAGTATACTTCTGCTGCTTCCTGACCCTGACACAGAGCCAGCAAAGTTTTTTCTGCCTGATCCACAGAATTAGGCTCGTCATACAGCATTCCAAGCGCTTGAAAAAATGCGTCAATATTGAGCAATGCAGGATTTCTTGGCTCAAGGGAGAATGCCCAGTCCTGCGGGTCGCCACGCAGCAAAGAAATAACAATCTTCACCTGCTGAATGGGGTCACCAGAGGAACGGGGTCTCAGAGCAAAAAACAATCTGCAATTATTTTTAAAATTCAAAAATTTAGATCTATCCCCAGAAAATAAATCAGGAATAGGAATTCTAGGCTCTAATACCGGAGTCTGGACAACATACTCTTGGATACTCTGTACCCTTGCAGCGAGTTGATCCACGCGCAAGGACAGACCCTGAACCTCCATATGAGCACCAAAATCCTGAACCACCCAGAGATTAAGGGGAAAAAAAAGACAAAACAAGCTACAAAGGAAAAAAAATGACTCAGAACTTTTTTTTCCCTCTTTTGAGATGCATTTAACACATTGTGGGCCAGCTGTACTGTTATGACCTGGTGGTTAAGAGGCCACACCGATATGACCTGGTGGCTAAAATGCAACATGGGACGAGCTCTGAGGAGGTGGTATCTCTACTGACCGCAATCCGTAATCCTAACAACAACACTAGTAATAGCCGTGGGATGTTCCTGACTCTCCCTAGACACCTCTTCACAGCCTAAGAATTAACTACCCCTAAAGAAGGAAATAGGAAGCTATCTTGCCTCAGAGAAAACCCCAAAAGGAAAGATAGCCCCCCACAAATATTGGCTGTGAGTGGAGAGGGAAATGACATACACAGAAATGAAATCAGTTTTCAGCAAAGGAGGCCAATACTAAACTTGATAGACAGAGAGAAAAGGATACTGTGCGGTCAGTATTAAAAACTACAAAAATCTACGCAGAGTTTACAAAAAATGAACTCCACACCGACTAACGGTGTGGAGGGGCAAATCTGCTTCCCAGAGCTTCCAGCTAGCCTGAATATGACATAGTGACAAGCTGGACAAAAAGAGACATATTTGCAAAGCAATAATGTCCAAAGCAAATGGACGAAAAAGAACTAGCAGAACTTATCTTTTGCTGACAAGGACAGGCCATATGAGAAATCCAAGGAGAGAACCAAATCCAACCTAAGACATTGACAGCTGGCATGAACTAAAGCCCAGAGCAGGTTTAAATAACAAACCCAGGCAAGGCGATCAGTGATGGCAGCTGCTACAGCTACCTAACGGAGCAGCAGTTCCACTCGAAACCACCAGAGGGAGCCCAAGGGCAGAACTCACAAAAATACCATTAGCAACCACAGGAGGGAGCTCCAGAACGGAATTCACAACACAGGACCTTCTTCCAAAAAGAAATTGGCCTCTCCAAATGTGCTTTTGCATACCTCAGCCGACTCTGTTTGTGGCGTGTTTGCAGAAACAGCTTCTTTCGCATCACTCTCCCATACAGCTTCTCCTTGTGCAAAGTGCGTTGTATAGTTGACCGATGCACAGTGACACCATCTGCAGCAAGTTGATGCTGCAGCTCTCTGGAGGTGGTCTGAGGATTGGCCTTGACTGATCTCACCATTCTTCTTCTCTGCCTTTCTGATGTTTTTCTTGGCCTGCCACTTCTGGCCTTAACAAGAACTGTACCTGTGTTCTTCCATTTCCTTACTATGTTCCTCACATTAGAAATTGACAGGTTAAATCTCTTATAAATATATATATATATAAATTATTTTTTTAATTATCATATGTTCCTCTTTGTGCTTGTATGTCCAATAAAATTGGTTTGGTTTGGACCTAGTAGCCAGCTATTGACTTAGCTATCTGGGCCCATGCCCGCTGTTCACATGTGGTCCGGGTTCGTGAGACTGAATCTGTTTTGGTTCCCTAACTTAATATCTGCTTTTTCTGTGCCCTTTTCCGCAGGACAGGGATCCCTTTATGCTAGTTTTTTGCCATAAGTTTTTTGCCACAAGGTGCGCTTATCTGCATATACATTATCCATAGGCATTGGGCATGTCCTCTAACGATATGGGCCCCATGCTATAGTGTAGGTGTGCTCATCATTATTTATCTCCATTTATCTTGGACTTATGGCAATACCAGCTTATGCTACTGGGCTCCTGTCTAGTCGGGCCGGGGCCATTATGCTATTGTGTGTTCCTACCCATAGCCATGCCATCTTGTTGCTATCGCCCTTGCTGCGGACACACTCTGCTATCGCTCCTGGCCAATGCTGATTAGGATCTTTAGGCATATATTATACTATTTGTCATCTTGGTTGGTACTTCTCTGCCTCTTCCCCAATTTGTAATTGACCTGCCAGCTGTGTACCACTGTTATGCCTTTCATCTGCCTTGCTCTGGATTATGTACATGCCGCATTATGGTTGCCCTTTATTTTCCTCTGTGTGCTGCACATACTAATTGCTCTGCCTTGCGCCTATGATCTGTGCTCCTATCGGCGCGTGCGCGCTTTGGTCCCCCTAGTGTAGCCGTTGCGCATGTGCATGGGCACCATGACAACGACATACACTTCCGGCTATAGCCACTTCCTGAAGTGCTCCATGCGGCGGCTGCGATTGGTGCGCCAACCCGTCTCTGCACACCGGTTCGTACTTATCTCATTATTGTCTAACTGTATATTTACCTCTGAAATGACTGACGACCTCACTTCCCCTGACGAAGCTGCAGTCGCAGCGATACGCGTGGGGCTCTCGCCTCACCCCTTACTAGGTCCCATAACTTTTTCTGACCATCTTAACTGACCTGATTTCTCAGCACCGGTGCTGTTATCTTTATTTTTTGGCACCATTTGTCCCATCTTGGCTGATTCTACGAGTTCATTGCCTTCTATCCACATTGGTACTATGCTCCACTCCTAGCTAACAATTCAATCTGGGGGTGTTCTTCTATTATTTTGTTTGGGTAGAGGGTATGCTCATAGCTCATTTAAGCATATATTACGATGGGCATGTTATGGTCAGTATCGCTTTGGTATTATACATATGCGTATATTATTGCAATCTATTGGGTCCAATTCAATGTCTTGCCTATGACTATAGTATACTGTGTACCATCACTTAGTTTCTAGTTATTCTATCTGTTAAATTGGATTTTTGCAGTTTATCTGTCAGTTTTTCTGCTGTACTAAATTTATGTACAAGGGACATTACTAGTGTTGAGCGATACCGTCCGATACTTGAAAGTATCGGTATCGGAAAGTATCGGCCGATACCGGCAAAGTATCGGATCCAATCCGATACCGATACCCGATACCAATACAAGTCAATGGGACTCAAGTATCGGACGGTATTCCTGATGGTTCCCAGGGTCTGAAGGAGAGGAAACTCTCCTTCAGGCCCTGGGATCCATATAAATGTGTAAAAGAAAGAATTAAAATAAAAAATATCGCTATACTCACCCTCCGACGCAGCCTGGACCTCAGCGAGGGAACCGGCAGCGTTGTTTGTTTAAAATTCGCGCTTTTACTTGGTTACGTGAAGTCCCGGCTTGTGATTGGTCAGGGCGGCCATGTTGCCGGGACGCGGACCAATCACAGCAAGCCGTGACGAAATTACGTCACGGCTTGCTGTGATTGGTCCGCGTCCCGGCAACATGGCCGCCATTAACCAATCACAGGCCGGGACGTCACGGGAGGCTGGACACGCGCCCATTTTAAAAAGCGCGCGTGTCCAGCCTCCAGTGACGTCCCGGCTTATGATTGGTCACGGCGCCATGTTGCCGGGACGCGGACCAATCACAGCAAGCCGTGACGAAATTACGTCACGGCTTGCTGTGATTGGTCCGCGTCCCGGCAACATGGCCGCCATTAACCAATCACAAGCCGTGACGTCACGGGAGGCTGGACACGCGCGCTTTTTAAAATAGGCGCGTGTCCAGCCTCCCGTGATGTCCCGGCTTGTGATTGGTTGCGCCGCGGTCAACCAATCACAAGCCGGGAGGCTGGACACGCGCGCATTTTAAAATTTTAAAATGGGCGCGTGTCCAGCCTCCCGGCTTGTGATTGGTTGATCGCGGCGCAACCAATCACAAGCCGGGACGTCACGGGAGGCTGGACACGCGCCCATTTTAAAATGCGCGCGTGTCCAGCCTCCCGTGACGTCACGGCTTGTGATTGGTTGCGTCTCCCATGTGACTGCGACGCAACCAATCACAAAGCCGGGACGTAATTTTAAAATCCTTAAGGACCTGAAATTACGTCACGGCTTGCTGTGATTGGTTGCGTCTCCCATGTGACTGCGACGCAACCAATCACAACGCCGGAACGTAATTTTAAAATCCTGAAGGACCTGAAATTACGTCACGGCTTGCTGTGATTGGTTGCGTGCCGGTCACATGGGCGGCACGCAACCAATCACAAGCCGGGACTCACGTAAAGGAAAGAAAAGCGCGAATTTTAAACAAAGAACGCTGCCGCTTCCCTCGGTAAGGTGCAGGCTGCGTCGGAGAGGTGAGTATAGCAATATTTTTTATTTTAATTCTCTCTTTTACACATTTTTACATTAATGTTGTTTCGATACCGATACCCGATATCACAAAAATATCGGATCTCGGTATCGGAATTCCGATACAGCAAGTATCGGCCGATACCCGATACTTGCAGTATCGGAATGCTCAACACTAGACATTACATATTTTGCATTAACACAGCTTAGCACATTATTTATATCCATATTGTTTGATTTTTGTATCACTATGCTTCGCTAAATGTTATACTATGCATGATTTGTATAGGGGTGGGGGTTATTGGTGCTACATATAGGCCCGTTTTAAATGGTTTTACTCTGTGTCTGTTGTTTTTTGAGGTGTGATTAAAGTATTTTTTGACCTTTGTATTTCTCGGGTGTGCATACCATTTTTTGGTCTAGTCTTTTTTCCTTTGTGCTTTGTTCAGGTTAAATCTCTTAGACAGCTTTTTGTATCCTTCCCCTGAACAACTATGTTGAATAATCTTTGTTTTCAGATCATTTGACAGTTGTTTTGAGGAGCCCATGATGCCACTCTTCAGAGGAGATTCAAACAGGAGAACAACTTGCAAGTGGCCACTTTAAGTAGCTTTTCTCATGATTGCATACACCTGGCTGTGAAGTTCAAAGCTCAATGAGGTTACAAAACCAAAAAAAGTGCTTTAGTAAGTCAGTAAAAAGTAGGTAGGAGTATCTAAAACAAGAAAATGATAAGGGTGCCCATACTTATGCACCTGTCAAATTTTGTTTGAATGCAGATTGCACATTTTCTGTTAGTACAATAAACCTGATTTCAAGACAGAAACATTACTGTGTCCAACAGTTATTAGATATATGAAACTGAAATAGCTGTTGCAAAAAAAACAATTTTTATAAAACATTAAGCTTAAGATTAATAGGCCCAAACTTTTTCATATAACTGTATATATATATATATATATATATATATATATATATATATATATATATATATATATATGTCATTGACACACACATATATATATACAGCATATATATTTCATAGAGCGTTAGGTAGCAGAATAGCCGATAATTCAATTGTCGGGTTCTGCAAAATCATTGCGGAACCCGAAAGGATATGAGAGTAAACCATTGCATATCCATTAGATTTTATATGTCCCTCACTAATAATGTTAGTAGTGTGTGTGTGTAAAATTTTAGAGCTGTAGGTGTTAAATTAAAGGATTAATTCACAGGAAAAACTGGCGTGGGCTCCCACGCAATTTTCTCCACGAGAGAGGGAAAGCCAGCGACTGAGGGCAGATATTAATAGCCTAGAGAGGGACCATGGTTATTGGCCCTCCCCCTGGTTAAAAACATCTGCCCCCAGCCACTCCAGAAAAGGATGCACAGATGCGCCTATTTTGGCACTTAGCCTCTGTCTTCCCATTGCCCAGCAGCAGTGGCATATGGGGTAATAAGGGGTTAATGTCAGCTTGCTATTGTAAGGTGACATTAAGCCTGTTTAATAATGGAGATGTGTCAATAAGACACCTCTCCATTATTAATCCAACAGTATGAAAGGGTTAAAAATACACACACGCATTAAGAATAAAGTACTTTAATGAAATAATAAAACACACAGGTTTTAACATCTTAATTGCACTCTCGATCCAAATGAAGCCCTTGATCTTCTGTAAAGCAAAATAAAAAAACAACAAAATCCCATACCTTACTGCCGTACAGTCAAGTCCCATCTCAAGTTAACTTGAGAGCGTGGGAAAATATTCAGAAACTTTCCCTCGCTACAGAGTTCATGTCCGGTCAGGCAGGGAGGCTGTGCAGGCAGCTTTTCATTCATTCCTCCGTGGTTTACAGCCCGGCCAGGAGCATTAGCACCGCTCTGGGTTGCAGATTATTTAACCCCTTAGGATGGATTACAGCGTGGGAGTTGACTGTATGGCAGACAGGTATGGGATATTGTGTTTTTTTATTTTGTTTGTTTTTTACAGAAGATCGAGGGCTTCGCTTGGATTGAGAGTGCAATAAAGATGTTAAAACCTGTGTGTTTCATTATTTCATTAAAAGACTTTATTCTTAATGTGTGTGTATTTTAAACCTTTCATACTATTGGACTAATAATGGATAGGTTTCTTATTTTGAGGGAAAAATGTGATTTTTTATTTTCACTATTTAATGTTATAAACTTCTATGAAGCACCTGGGGGTTCAAGGTGTTCAATACACATATAGATAAGTTATCAAAGGGGTCAAGTTTCCAAAATGGTGTCACTTGTGGGAGGTTTCCACTGTTTAGGCACATCAGGGGCTCTTTTATTTTCACAGCTCTACGTTGTAAACTTCTGTGAAGCACCTATGGGTTCAAGGTTCTCAATACACATCTAGATAAGTTCCCTAAGGGGTCTAGTTTCCAAAATGCTGTCACTTGTTGGGGGTTTCTATTGTTTAGGCATATCAGGGGCTCTCCATACATCACATGGTGTCCCTTTTTTCTTTTCAAATTTTACATTCAAAAAGCGAAATGGCGCTCCTTCCCTTCCAAGCCCTGCCATGTGCCCAAACAGTAGATTTCCCCCACATATGGGGTATCGGCATGCTCAGGAGAAATTGCATAACAAACTTTATGGTCCATTTTCTCCTGTTACTCTTGCGAAAGTAAAAATAAATTTTACCATTATTATGAAGTACAATATGTCACAAGAAAACATTCTCAGAATGAGTGAGATCCATTGAAGCGTTCCAGAGTTATGACTTCTGTTGTGAATTAGACTTTTTGGCTCCCTCTGGTGGTTACTAGTGATATGACTCTGGGATTTTCTTCCCTCAGTTTGCACCCACCTGGGTCGTTAGTCCAGGGGTGTTGCTATATAAACCTCATGGATCCTTAGTCCAGTGCCTGGCATCGTTGTAATCAGATCCTTTTTGTTTGCTCCTATCTGCTGGTCCTGGTTCGTGCAAAATTAAGCTAAGTCTTGCTTCTTTGTTTTTTCAGTTATTTGCTTGCTCTCATTTTTGTCCAGCTTGTACTAAATGTGATTCCTGACCTTGCTGGAAGCTCTAGGGGGCTGGTGTTCTCCCCCCGGGCCGTTAGACGGTTCGGGGGTTCTTGAATTTCCAGCGTGGATATTTTTGATAGGGTTTTTGCTGACCATATAAGTTATCTTACTATATTCTGCTATTAGCTAGTGGGCCTCTCTTTGCTAAATACCTAGCTCATTCTTACGTTTGTCTTTTCCTCTTACCTCACCGTTATTATTTGTTGGGGGCTTGTATCCAACTTTTGGGGTCTTTATCTCTGGAGGCAAGAAAGGTCTTTCTTTTCCCTTCTAGGGTTAGTTAGTTCTCCGGCTGGCGCGAGACGTCTAGAATCAACGTAGGCACGTTACCCGGCTTTTGTTAGTTGTGGTGCTAGGATTAGATATATGGTCAGCCCAGTTACCACTGCCCTATGAGCTGGTTTTTGTGTTTGCAGACTTGGTAACTATTTCTGAGACCCTCTGCCATTGGGGTCATAACAGACTTCATAAATCGACAATGGTTAGAATTGTGAAAAATTGGCCTATTCAGAAAGGTGAAAACAGGCTTTGGGGTGAAGGGGTTAATCTTCAGGTTCAGGGTAATAGTGTTCCAACATTGTATGGCCTTATTGAAAGTGTGGCTATATGGAGAAATTGAACTGTCACGGGTTTACCACGACAATAAGGAGCCAGAAGACTGCAGCGCCTCATTTCTCCTACTTCTGCACTGATTAGAAGCTTTTCACCTTCTTATTAAATTGTGTCAATTTCTTTTAGCAGTGCAGGGATTAATTGGCTCTGTTGAGAGCTCCTGGAAGCTTTCCTGCATTAAGGCTCAGCTGTGCACTGTTAGCTATTCCCATCTTCTATATAAACTGGTTCCTGGCAAGCACTCATTGTCAAAGCTAGCTTATACTGCATGGCTGGAAGTTGTTGGTGTTATTGGAGAAAGCTTTTGGTGGATTTATCTGTGACTGTTGACAGGTTTTGAGTGTGTGATAATTCCCTTTCTTCTTTTACTTTGGTTTAACCCCATCCTCCACTCCCCAGTGCATTCCTCTGTTGTTTGTTTGAGTATATTTGTATGTTTCCCTATTACCTGGGTGGGGAAAGGGTACAGATTAAGGGCAGATTCAGGAGCTAAGGTAAAGTATGTGGCCCCGGCACCTTCACCATCAGAAGTAATCCGGGAAACAGGGCGAGCCAGGGCGCCTCTAGTGTTCGGGACAGAGAAGGAGCCCATGTCACAAGAGTCATGACATGAACTTTATTCCTCCTGGGAGCCACCTGCATTAGTCATATTTGGAGCTGCTTCAGTCACTGCTTACAGCATTGTGAGCAGCGGCTGTAAGCACATCCCGGCATTTTGATTGACAGCTCACTCTACACAGATACGCCACAGAGCTGTCTGTCAATTAAAGTGCAGGGGTATGTTTATATAGCCACTGTTTACAATATTGTAGTCACTCCGGGCACGTCTCTCTGATTAAAAGCCCATGGATCCCAGGAGAAATAAAGTTAATTTTCTCCTGGTTGTAGAGCTGTAAGTGTGGTGGTCACACAGCATTAAAATGCTATTAACCTAAAGATTAACCCTATATCCATAGGTTAATAGTGTTGGGGTTGTCTTTAAGATAATTTAGATTTACCTTCAGTCTTCTTTCAACCCTTATTTAACCATGCTTTTCACAACTGGCATGTAGATTGTTGGCTTTGTTATAATAGTCTTTTGGTACATTCCTCATACTTATTTAACAAACATTCAAATGCATTCTTCAGAAGTTTATGCTTTCCGAGGCAGAGATGGCGAGACTAAACATCAAATTGAAGATATATTATCTAAAGTAGCATTACATTATTTGAGTTCAGTTTACACTTTCAGCACCCAAAAGCACGCACAACTTGATCCTTTCTGTCAACTGGAAGCACTGTTTATACCAGATAAACTCAAACAAAAATAGGCACTGGGCTTGTCAGCTCTCTACAAGAAAATCCAAAAATAAAACTTCTTAGCTCATGGAGCTCATGAGTTGTTTTTGTTTCAAATACTGGAGCAAGCTATCTAAACAAATTCCAAGAGTTTTTCCCTGTTCAAAGTCAATTTTCAATCAAATAGGATGTCATAAAGTTATTTAAGTTCCATAATATTGAAAGAAATCTGGGTCAACACAAAAGTCCCTCTCTAACTAATGGCAGAAATATACACGGTGTGTTTTTAGTTCATTTTAGTGTTAAATGATGCCCAAGAAGAAAGGTGGCAGGCGGCAAAAAAGGTATAAAATAATCTTCCCTGTACACCCTGGTCCTTTCCAGTTATGTGGGTGGGGTACTATTTTTCATAGTTTGGATAACAACAATTGTTTTCCACCTCCAAAGTCTTCGAAATATAGGTTTTTTGTGTTTGCAGAAGTCCATAAGTGTATATGGATGGCACACGACACTGACCATGGATCTCACCAGTACTGTTTTTTTACTGTACAGGACATGTGAAGGAGGCCTAAATCTTCTGCAGTATGTAAGCTTTTATGGTCAGCGGGGTCCTCTCTCTCTCTGTCCCTAGTCTATAGAGTGTATAGAGTGTAAGCTCATATGATCTCTCTCTCTTTACTCTAGAGCAGTGTTCCCCAACTCCGGTCCTCAAGAGCCACCAACGGGTCATGTTTTCAGGATTTCCTTAGTATTGCACAGGTGATAATTGCATCACCTGGACAGGTAAGCATTTAATCACCTGTGCAATACGAAGGAAATCCTGAAAACATGACCTGTTGGTGGCTCTTGAGGAACGGAGTTGGCAACACTGCTCTAGAGTGTAAGTTCTTATGATCACCGGGGTTCTCTCTCTCACTGTCTCCTCTCTCCCCATATATTTTCTGAGTAATTGCAAGCTTTCCAGTATTTAGATTCAAGCTAATTTATTTGGAAAGATTCAGCAAAGTCAGCTAATATGAATTTCAAAAGATCTGCCCATCTCTAATACTGATGATTTGCAAATGATGAGTATATGGAAACAAAACTTTGAAAACATCTTTATTTTTGTTTCTGTACCAAATATGAGTGCCACACAGAAATAAACACACCCCTTGGTATGCTATCAGTGAGTTTAATAATGGTTGTCTGAAGAATGTTTGCCATGCTGAATGCGCTTGGATATGCAAATTATCAATATCCACTGCTGGCAGTTCCCTATGTGATTGTTGACCAATGAAGTCCAAGATGTGACTGATGGGTGACAAACCCAGAGATGCTTCAGTCTATGCTAGCACACATAGGCCATGCAGGCTGCTCAAAGTAACAAGGAAAACATGCAAACTTGCATTTTTGTCTTGAAAAACAGATTCTTGGGCACTTTGGAGAATTGATGTTCCATGTCCAAATCAATGTAAGGCTTTTAGTGTACCTAACATCAAGAAAGGAGAGGTTTGGCGACAATACATTATGCCACCTGACACCATAAAACTTGGATGTAGGACCGGTATGATGTTTCCTTATGAAGGCCTCTTTTGTCATTGTCCATGTGGCATCCAAGACAAAGGAGGGACTCAACGCTGAAGAGTATAGATATCCATTCCAGCCACCATTGCCATCTTCCTCTGCACTATAGTAGCCTTTGAGTGGCATGATGTCAATAGAACACCTTATGATGAACATCAGATAGGTTCTACTCCCATTCAGAAGCAAAAAAGGATTTATTCTGGCTCAGACTTTCTGTCTGCATATACTGCTGTTCTGGTCTCCACTGATCCCCATACCAAACATGACTTAGAAATAACCTCACAGTTTATACCGTATGGGAATAAACATACTAGAAATAGAAGGAAACCAATATGGCTAAATAGAGCTGTAAGGGGCGCAATAAGTGACAAGAAGAAAGCATTTAGAGAATTAAAGGAAGTAGGTACCGTATATACTCGAGTATAAGCCGACCCGAGTATAAGCCGACCCCCCTAATTTTGCCACAAAAAACTGGGAAAACTTATTGACTCGAGTATAAGCCTAGGGTGGAAAATGCAGCAGCTACCGGTGAATTTCAAAATTAAAAATAGATGCTCCATACTGTTCATTATGGCCCCATAGATGCTCCACATAAAGCTGTGCCACATATAATGCTCTGCACTGTTCATTATGGCCCCATAGATGCTCCACATAAAGCTGCCCCATATATAATGCTCTGCACAGTTCATTATGGCCCCATAGATGCTCCATAGAAAGCTGTGCCATATACAATGCTCTGCACCTTTGATTATGGCCCCATAGATGCTCCATAGAAAGCTGTGCCATATACAATGCTCTGCACCTTTGATTATGGCCCCATAGATGCTCCATAGAAAGCTGTGCCATATAAAATGCTCTGCACCTTTGATTATGGCCCCATAGAAAGCTGAGCCATATACAATGCTCTGCACCTTTGATTATGGCCCCATAGAAAGCTGTGCCATATACAATGCTCTGCACCTTTGATTATGGCCCCATAGATGCTCCATAGAAAGCTGTGCCATATACAATGCTCTGCACCTTTGATTATGGCCCCATAGATAGCTGTGCCATATATAATGCCCTGCACCTTTGATTATGGCCCCATAGATAGCTGTGCCATATACAATGCTCTGCACCTTTGATTATGGCCCCATAGATGCTCCATAGAAAGCTGTGCCATATACAATGCTCTGCACCTTTGATTATGGCCCCATAGATAGCTGTGCCATATATAATGCCCTGCACCTTTGATTATGGCCCCATAGAAAGCTGTGCCATATACAATGCTCTGCACCTTTGATTATGGCCCCATAGATGCTCCATAGAAAGCTGTGCCACATACAATGCTCTGCACCTTTGATTATGGCCCCATAGATAGCTGTGCCATATATAATGCCCTGCACCTTTGATTATGGCCCCATAGATAGCTGTGCCATATATAATGCTCTGCACCTTTGATTATGGCCCCATAGATAGCTGTGCCATATATATAATGCTCTGCACCGTTGCCCCATAGCTATTCCACATAAATCTGTGCAATATACAATGCTGCTGCTGCTGCAATAAAAAAACAAAACATACTCACCTCTCTTGCTTGCAGCTTTCAGCGTCCCGTCCCGGCGTCTCTCCGCACTGACTGTTCAGGCAGAGGGCGGCGCGCACACTATATGCGTCATCGCGCCCTCTGACCTGAACAGTCAGAGCAAGAGGACGCGAAGACAGAGCGGCGCCCGGTGTGTGGAACGCGGACAGGTAAATATGACATACATACTTACCTGCTCCCGGCGTCCCTGGCTCCTTCTCCCGGACAGCTGGTCTCCGGGTGCCGCAGCCTCTTCCTCTGTCAGCGGTCACCATTACCGCTGATTAGAGGAATGAACTTGCGGCTCCGCCCCTATGGGAGTGGAGTCCATATTCATTTCTCTAATGAGCGGTCCCATGTGACCGCTGAACAGGGGATGAGCTGCGGCACCGAAGACCGTGGGACGGGCAGGGGGAGCGCCAGGAGCGCCGGGACTAGGTGAGTATGCGACACGCTCTCTCCCCCTCACCCGCCGACCCCACCGCCGACCGTGACTCGAGTATAAGCCAAGAGGGGCACTTTCAGCCCAAAAATTTGGGCTGAAAATCTCGGCTTATACTCGAGTATATACGGTAGTAATGAGGCATTAAATAAATACAAAAAATTAAATAAATTCTGTAAAAAGCAAATCAAGGCAGCAAAAATTGAGACAGAGAGACTCATTGCCAGAGAGAGTAAAAATAATCCCCAAATATTCTTTAACTACATAAATAGTAAGAAACTAAAAAATGAAAGTGTTGGCCCCCTTAAAAATAGTCTGGGTGAAATGGTGGATGAGGATGAGGAAAATGCCAATATGCTAAATGACTTTTTTTCTTCAGTATTTACACAAGAAAATCCCATGGCAGACAATATGATCAGTGATAACAAAAATTCCCCATTAAGTGTCACCTGCTTAACCCAGCAGGAAGTACGGCTGCGTCTAAAAATCACTAAAATTGACAAATCTCCGGGGCCAGATGGGATACACCCCCGAGTACTGCAGGAACTAAGTACAGTCATTGATAGACCATTATTTTTAATCTTTAAAAAGTCCATAATAGCAGGGTCTGTACCACAGGACTGGCGTATAGCAAATGTGGTGCCAATATTCAAAAAGGGGACAAAAACTGAACTCGGAAATTATAGGACAGTAAGCCTATCCTCTACTGTGGGTAAAATCCTGGAGGGTTTTCTAAGAGATGCTATACTGGAGTATCTGAAGAGGAATAACCTCATGACCCAGTATCAGCACGGGTTTACTACGGACCGTTCATGTCAGACTAATTTGATCAGCTTCTATGAAGAGGTAAGTACCGGACTGGACCAAAGGAACCCAGTAGATGTAGTGTATATGGACTTTTCAAAAGCTTTTGATACGGTGCCACACAAAAGGTTGATACATAAAATGAGAATAATGGGGATAGGGGAAAATATGTGTAAGTGGGTTGAGAGCTGGCTCAGGGATAGGAAACAAAGGGTGGTTATTAATGGAGCACACTCGGACTGGGTTGCGGTTAGCAGTGGGGTACCACAGGGGTCAGTATTGGGCCCTCTTCTTTTTAACATATTTATTAATGACCTTGTAGGGGGCATTCAGAGTAAAATTTCAATATTTGCAGATGACACTAAACTCTGCAGGGTAATCAATACAGGGGAGGACAATTTTATATTACAGGATGATTTATGTAAACTAGAAGCTTGGGCTGATAAATGGCAAATGAGCTTTAATAGGGATAAATGTAAGGTCATGCACTTGGGTAGAAGTAATAAGATGTATAACTATGTGCTTAATTCTAAAACTCTGGGCAAAACCGTCAATGAAAAAGACCTGGGTGTATGGGTGGATGACAAACTCATATTCAGTGGCAGTGTCAGGCAGCTGCTACAAAGGCAAATAAAATAATGGGATGTATTAAAAGAGGCATAGATGCTCATGAGGAGAACATAATTTTACCTCTATACAAGTCACTAGTTCGACCACACTTAGAATACTGTGCACAGTTCTGGTCTCCGGTGTATAAGAAAGACATAGCTGAAATAGAGCAGGTGCAGAGAAGAGCGACCAAGGTTATTAGAGGACTGGGGGGTCTGCAATACCAAGATAGGTTATTACACTTGGGGCTATTTAGTTTGGAAAAACGAAGACTAAGGGGTGATCTTATTTTAATGTATAAATATATGAGGGGACAGTACAAAGACCTTTCTGATGATCTTTTTAATCATAGACCTGAAAAAGGGACAAGGGGGCATCCTCTACGTCGGGAGTAAAGAAGGTTTAAGCATAATAACAGACGCGGATTCTTTACTGTAAGAGCAGTGAGACTATGGAACTCTCTGCCGTATGATGTTGTAATGAGTGATTCATTACTTAAATTTAAGAGGGGACTGGATACCTTTCTGGAAAAGTATAATGTTACAGGTTATATACACTAGATTCCTTGATAAGGCGTTGATCCAGGGAACTAGTCTGATTGCCGTATGTGGAGTCAGGAAGGAATTTTTTTCCCCACTGTGGAGCTTACTCTTTGCCACATGGTTTTTTTTTGCCTTCCTCTGGATCAACATGTTAGGGCATGTTAGGTTAGGCTATGTGTTATGATCTGGTGACCTTGGAGCCGCATGAGAGACTTTCTCAGGAGTAGGTGGTACCTGTACTGACCGCAAACCCTAATCTAACACCGCAACTAGAAGTGGCCGTGGGATGTACCTAACACGTCCTAGACACCTCGACACAGCCGGAGAACTAAATACCCCTATAGATGGAAATGGGAATTCTATCTTGCCTCAGAGCAGAACCCCAAAGGATAGGCAGCCCCCCACAAATATTGACTGTGAGTATAAGAGGAAAGACACACGCAGGCAGAAAAACAGGATTTAGCAAAAGAGGCACTTCTAGCTAAATAGAAAAGGATAGGACAGAATTCTAAGCGGTCAGTATTAAAATCCTAAAAACATCCACAGCAGATAATACAAATATTCCACATCTAACTAAAGACATAGAAAGTATATCTGCATCTCCTGAGAATCCAGCATGACTGAAAAATCCAAACAAAGTCTAAGCTGGACAAAAACACAATAAATTGCACTGAATTGCAAAGCACACTGCATGTGTGCACAGAGACAAAAAACCAGACACTTATCTTAGCTGAATCTGCAGCAGGGCATGAGGAGCCATAGAGAGATGCAATCCCTCCAAGTACAATGGACAACTGGCACAGACTCATGGATCCTGCACACCTAAATACCCAATAGAGCTGCAATCAGCAGAAACACCTGCACGGATTACAACCCCAAGACAACTGCACTACCATCAACAACCACCGGAGGGAGCCCAAGAGCAGAATTCACAACAGTACCCCCCCTTGAAGAGGGGTCACCGAACCCTCACCAGAGCCCCCAGGCCGATCAGGACGAGCCAGATGAAAGGCACGGACCAAATCAGCAGCATGGACATCAGAGGCAAAAACCCAAGAATTATCCTCCTGGCCATAACCCTTCCATTTGACAAGGTACTGAAGCCTCCGCCTCGAAAAGTGAGAATCCAAAATCTTCTCAACCACATACTCCAACTCCCCATCAACCAACACAGGAGCAGGAGGATCAACAGAGGGAACAACGGGCACCACATATTTCCGCAATAAAGATCTATGGAAAACATTATGGATGGCAAAAGAGGCCGGAAGGGCCAAACGAAAAGACACCGGATTGATAATCTCAGAAATCCTATAAGGACCAATAAACCGAGGCTTAAACTTAGGGGAAGAAACCTTCATAGGAACATGACGGGAAGACAACCAGACCAAATCCCCAACCCGAAGCCGGGAACCAACACACCGACGACGGTTAGCAAAACGCTGAGCCTCCTCCTGAGACAACACCAAATTGTCCACCACATGAGCCCAAATCTGCTGCAACCTGTCAACCACAGAATCCACACCAGGACAATCAGAAGGCTCAACTTGCCCCGAAGAAAAACGAGGATGAAAATCAAAATTACAAAAGAAGGGCGAAACCAAAGTAGCCGAACTAGCCCGATTATTAAGGGCAAACTCGGCCAATGGCAAGAAAGCCACCCAATCATCCTGATCAGCAGACACAAAGCATCTCAAATAAGTTTCCAAAGTCTGATTAGTTCGCTCAGTCTGGCCATTTGTCTGAGGATGAAATGCGGAAGAAAAAGACAAATCAATGCCCAGCCTAGCACAAAAGGCCCGCCAAAACCTAGAAACAAACTGGGAACCTCTGTCAGACACAATATTCTCCGGAATACCATGTAAACGAACCACATGCTGAAAAAACAACAGAACCAAATCAGAAGAGGAAGGCAATTTAGGCAAAGGCACCAAATGAACCATCTTAGAAAACCGGTCACAAACCACCCAGATAACCGACATCCTCTGGGAAACCGGAAGATCTGAAATAAAATCCATAGAAATATGCGTCCAGGGCCTCTCAGGGACCGGCAAAGGCAAAAGCAACCCACTAGCATGGGAACAACAAGGCTTGGCCCGCGCACAAGTCCCACAGGACTGCACAAAAGAACGCACATCACGCGACAAAGAAGGCCACCAAAAGGACCTAGCAACCAAATCTCTGGTACCAAAAATACCAGGATGGCCAGCCAACACAGAACAATGAACCTCAGAAATCACTCTACTAGTCCATCTATCAGGAACAAACAGCTTCCCCACTGGACAGCGGTCAGGTTTGTCAGCCTGAAATTCCTGCAGAACCCATCGCAAATCAGGGGAAATGGCAGAAAGGACCACCCCTTCCTTCAGAATGCCGACCGGCTCAAGTACCTCAGGAGAATCAGGCAAAAAACTCCTATAGAGGGCATCAGCCTTAATATTCTTAGAACCCGGAAGATACGAAACCACAAAATCAAAATGGGAGAAAAACAGGGACCATCGAGCCTGTCTAGGATTCAACCGCTTGGCAGATTCGAGGTAAATCAGATTTTTATGATCGGTCAAGACCACAATACGGTGCTTGGCTCCCTCAAGCCAATGTCGCCATTCCTCAAACGCCCACTTCATAGCCAATAACTCCCGATTGCCGACATCATAATTGCGTTCAGCAGGCGAAAACTTACGGGAAAAGAAGGCACACGGTTTCATCAAGGAACCATCAGAATTCCTCTGAGACAAAACGGCCCCTGCCCCAATCTCAGAAGCGTCAACCTCAACCTGAAACGGAAGAGAAACATCTGGCTGACGCAACACCGGGGCAGAAGTAAATCGGCATTTAAGCTCCTGAAAGGCAGAGACAGCCTCAGAGGACCAATTCGTTACATCAGCGCCTTTCTTCGTCAAATCGGTCAGGGGTTTAACCACACTGGAGAAGTTAGCAATGAAACGGCGATAAAAATTAGCAAAGCCGAAAAATTTCTGAAGGCTCTTCACGGATGTGGGCTGAATCCAATCATGAATAGCCTGAACCTTAACCGGATCCATCTCTATAGATGAGGGAGAAAAAATGAAGCCCAAAAAAGAAACCTTCTGCACTCCAAAGAGACATTTAGACCCCTTCACAAACAAAGCATTGTCAAGAAGGATCTGAAATACCATCCTGACCTGTTTCACATGAGACTCCCAATCATCGGAAAAAATTAAGATGTCATCCAAATATACAATCATGAATTTATCAAGATAATTCCGGAAGATATCATGCATAAAGGACTGAAAAACAGATGGAGCATTAGAGAGTCCGAATGGCATCACAAGATATTCAAAATGGCCTTCGGGCGTATTAAACGCAGTTTTCCATTCGTCACCCTGCTTAATACGAACAAGATTATATGCCCCCCAAAGGTCAATTTTAGTAAACCAACTAGCCCCCTTAATCCTGGCAAACAAATCGGAAAGCAAAGGTAAAGGGTATTGAAACTTGACCATGATCTTATTCAAGAGGCGATAATCAATACAGGGTCTCAAGGAGCCATCCTTAGCAACAAAAAAAATCCCGCTCCCAACGGTGAAGAAGATGGCCGAATATGCCCTTTCTCCAAAGACTCCTTAACATAACTCCGCATGGCGGTATGTTCCGGCACAGACAGGTTGAATAGTCGGCCCTTAGGAAACTTACAGCCTGGAATCAAGTCAATAGCACAATCACAGTCCCTATGCGGTGGAAGGGAACTGGACTTGGGCTCATCGAATACTTCCTGAAAATCAGACAAAACTCTGGAACTTCAGAAGAGGAGGAAGAGGAGATTGACATCACAGGAACGTCATTATGAACCCCCTGACAACCCCAACTAGTCACAGACATAGACTTCCAATCCAACACAGGATTATGTATCTGCAACCATGGAAACCCCAGCACAATAGCATCATGCAAATTATGCAACACCAGAAAACGACAATCTTCCTGATGGGCTGGCGCCATGCACATGGTCACCTGTGTCCAAAACTGGGGTTTATTTTTAGCCAAAGGTGTAGCATCAATGCCCCTTAAAGGAATAGGGTTCTGCAAAGACTGCAAGGGGAAACCACAACGCCTGGCAAATTCAAAGTCCATTAAGTTCAAAGCGGCGCCTGAATCCACAAATGCCATGACAGAAAATGACGACAATGAGCAGATCAAGGTCACAGATAACAGAAATTTAGGTTGTACAGTTCCGATGGTAACTGAACTAGCGATTCTCTTTGTATGCTTTGGGCAGACTGAAATGACATGAGAAGCATCGCCACAACAAAAGCACAACCCATTCTGACGTCTAAACCCTTGTTGTTCGTTCTAGACAGAATCCTATCACACTGCATAGGCTCAGGCATCTGCTCTGAGGACAACGCCACAGTGCGCACAGTTCTGCGCTCCTGCAAGCGCCGATCGATCTGAATGGCCAGAGACATAGAATCACTCAGACCAACAGGCGTGGGAAACCCCACCATAACATCTTTAACAGATTCAGAAAGACCCTTTCTGAAAATTGCCGCCAAAGCATCCTCATTCCATTTAGTCAGCACAGACCATTTTCTAAATTTCTGACAATACAATTCTGCCGCTTCTTGACCCTGAGACAGGGCCAACAAAGTCTTCTCCGCTTGATCCACAGAATTTGGTTCATCATATAATAATCCTAGAGCCTGAAAAAAGCATCTACATTAAGCAAGGCCGGATTCCCAGATTCCAAAGGAAAATGCCCAATCCTGAGGGTCGCCACGCAGCAGGGAGATGACAATTTTAATCTGCTGAATGGGATCACCAGAGGAACGAGGCTTCAGAGCAAAAAACAGTTTACAGTTGTTTTTAAAACTCAAAAATGTGGACCTGTCCCCAAAAAACAAATCAGGAGTAGGAATCCTAGGCTCTAAAAGCGGAGTCTGAGCAATATAATCAGAAATACCCTGTACCCTAGCAGCAAGCTGGTCTACACGAGAAACTACTCCCTGAACATCCATGCTAGCACAAGACTCCTCAGTCACCCAGAGGAAAAGAGGGAAGAAAAGACAAAGCAGACTACAGAAAAAAAAATGGCTCTTTCTTCCCTTCTTCTGAGATGCATTTAACTCATTGCTGGCCAGTTGTACTGTTATGATCTGGTGACCTTGGAGCCGCATGAGAGACTTTCTCAGGAGTAGGTGGTACCTGTACTGACCGCAAACCCTAATCTAACACCGCAACTAGAAGTAGCCGTGGGATGTACCTAACACGTCCTAGACACCTCGACACAGCCGGAGAACTAAATACCCCTATAGATGGAAATGGGAATTCTATCTTGCCTCAGAGCAGAACCCCAAAGGATAGGCAGCCCCCCACAAATATTGACTGTGAGTATAAGAGGAAAGACACACGCAGGCAGAAAAACAGGATTTAGCAAAAGAGGCACTTCTAGTTAAATAGAAAAGGATAGGACAGAATTCTAAGCGGTCAGTATTAAAATCCTAAAAACATCCACAGCAGATAATACAAATATTCCACATCTAACTAAAGACATAGAAAGTATATCTGCATCTCCTGAGAATCCAGCATGACTGAAAAATCCAAACAAAGTCTAAGCTGGACAAAAACACAATAAATTGCACTGAATTGCAAAGCACACTGCATGTGTGCACAGAGACAAAAAACCAGACACTTATCTTAGCTGAATCTGCAGCAGGGCATGAGGAGCCAGAGAGAGATGCAATCCCTCCAAGTACAATGGACAACTGGCACAGACTCATGGATCCTGCACACCTAAATACCCAATAGAGCTGCAATCAGCAGAAACACCTGCACGGATTACAACCCCAAGACAACTGCACTACCATCAACAACCACCGGAGGGAGCCCAAGAGCAGAATTCAAAACAGCTATGGGTTCAACTAGATGGACTTAAAGTCTTCCTTCAACCTTAATAACTATGTAACTATGTAACTATGTAAGTGATTCCTAATATTGGTGCAAACTAGGCCTCATGCTATGCAGGGAGAGCTGCACGTTACTGATGGTCTGTGAGCCCTATGAGACCACAAGAGGCTTACTGTTATGGTTCTCAATGGCAAGAGAACATAGCCCAGCAAACATACGAACTAGCTCTTGGAAGGATGGAAACTAAACTGACCATGAACTAAACCTGCCGCACAACTAACAGTAGCCGGGTAGCGTAGCCTGCGTTTTATCCCTAGACGCCCAGCGCCGGCCGGAGGACTAACTAATCCTGGCAGAGGAAAATATAGTCCTGGCTCACCTCTAGAGAAATTTCCCCGAAAGGCAGACAGAGGCCCCCACAAATATAGGCGGTGATTTTAGATGAAATGACAAACGTAGTATGAAAATAGGTTTAGCAAAATTGAGGTCCGCTTACTAGATAGCAGGAAGACAGAAAGGGCACTTTCATGGTCAGCTGAAAACCCTATCAAAATACCATCCTGAAATTACTTTAAGACTCTAGTATTAACTCATAACATCAGAGTGGCAATTTCAGATCACAAGAGCTTTCCAGACACAGAAACGAAACTACAGCTGTGAACTGGAACAAAATGCAAAAACAAACAAGGACTAAGTCCAACTTAGCTGGGAGTTGTCTAGCAGCAGGAACATGCACAGAAAGGCTTCTGATTACAATGTTGACCGGCATGGAAGTGACAGAGGAGCAAGGCTAAATAGCGACTCCCACATCCTGATGGAAACAGGTGAACAGAGAGGATGATGCACACCAGTTCAATTCCACCAGTGGCCACCGGGGGAGCCCAAAATCCAATTTCACAACAGTACCCCCCCCTCAAGGAGGGGGCACCGAACCCTCACCAGAACCACCAGGGCGATCAGGATGAGCCCTATGAAAGGCACGGACCAAATCGGAGGCATGAACATCAGAGTATAATAAATATCACAGTACACCTGTTGGTGGCAATATATTCTAATATCAATCCATGTATGTATATAAAGAAAAAAATTATATATTTATTATTCAGACACCATAAGCCACCAGGGTGCGCTGTGTGACAACTTTCTGTGGTAACCACAGTATAGACCGAGCTAAAACCAAAAACAATACAGGAAGGATCCAACTCCAGATGGAAAAACCGAAGCAAGAATTATTATTAAAATATGCCTTTATTTATGGGTATGGCAGTGGCTACAGAATTTTTTAAAAAAATATTTGTTTACAAATTAATACAAACATATAAAAAATATATAGCGCGGCACCAGGATTATAAGGTATATCTAATATTCCTATTCCCCCTCCTATATCAGGATAATCTCAATTGTGCTACATATAAATCAATCTATGTGGTAAAATTCATTAGTGAACAATAAATCCGTGAAAAAACTAAATAAATGAATAAATAGAAAGGTATAATAGAGTATACCAATATAACTCTTTGCATTAATAAAGTGACCGAGTGCATCAAATCCAAATATTGATCATTTAAAGTGCCAAAGTGAAAGGGGTTTAGGAACCACTCACTGGGTATAAGTAGTGACAGCCTGTGCTGAACCCACGTGTATAAATAACCTATATAGTAGCAATATGTTCGTATTACCTGAGGGGGATACAGCCTGTGCCTGCGTCTCGCCCGACGCGCGTTTCGGAAAACCGTTGTCCTTCGTCAGGGGGACAAATGTCATGAACATCAGAGGCAGTCACCCAAGAATTATCCTCCTGACCGTATCCCTTCCATTTGACCAGATACTGGAGTTTCCGTCTGGAAACACGGGAGTCCAAGATTTTTTCCACAACGTACTCCAACTCGCCCTCAACCAACACCGGAGCAGGAGGCTCAACGGAAGGCACAACCGGTACCTCATACCTGCGCAATAATGACCGATGAAAAACATTATGAATAGAAAAAGATGCAGGGAGGTCCAAACGGAAGGACACAGGGTTAAGAATCTCCAATATCTTGTACGGGCCGATGAACCGAGGCTTAAACTTGGGAGAAGAAACCCTCATAGGGACAAAACGAGAAGACAACCACACCAAGTCCCCAACACAAAGCCGAGGACCAACCCGACGCCGGCGGTTGGCAAAAAGCTGAGTCTTCTCCTGGGACAACTTCAAATTGTCCACTACCTGCCCCCAAATCTGATGCAACCTCTCCACCACAGCATCCACTCCAGGACAATCCGAAGATTCCACCTGACCAGAAGAAAATCGAGGATGAAACCCCGAATTACAGAAAAAGGGAGACACCAAGGTGGCAGAACTGGCCCGATTATTGAGGGCAAACTCCGCTAAAGGCAAAAAAGCAACCCAATCATCCTGATCTGCAGACACAAAACACCTCAAATATGTCTCCAAGGTCTGATTCGTCCGCTCGGTCTGGCCATTAGTCTGAGGATGGAAAGCAGACGAGAAAGACAAATCTATGCCCATCCTAGCACAGAATGCTCGCCAAAATCTAGACACGAATTGGGTACCTCTGTCAGAAACGATATTCTCCGGAATACCATGCAAACGGACCACATTTTGAAAAAACAGAGGAACCAACTCGGAAGAAGAAGGCAACTTAGGCAGGGGAACCAAATGGACCATCTTAGAGAAACGATCACACACCACCCAGATGACAGACATCTTCTGAGAAACAGGAAGATCCGAAATAAAATCCATCGAGATGTGCGTCCAGGGCCTCTTCGGGATAGGCAAGGGCAACAACAATCCACTAGCCCGAGAACAACAAGGCTTGGCCCGAGCACAAACGTCACAAGACTGCACGAAGCCTCGCACATCTCGAGACAGGGAAGGCCACCAGAAGGACCTTGCCACCAAATCCCTGGTACCAAAGATTCCAGGATGACCTGCCAACGCAGAAGAATGAACCTCAGAAATGACTTTACTGGTCCAATCATCAGGAACAAACAGTCTACCAGGTGGGCAACGATCAGGTCTATCCGCCTGAAACTCCTGCAAGGCCCGCCGCAGGTCTGGAGAAACGGCAGACAATATCACTCCATCCTTAAGGATACCTGTAGGTTCAGAATTACCAGGGGAGTCAGGCTCAAAACTCCTAGAAAGGGCATCCGCCTTAACATTCTTAGAACCCGGCAGGTAGGACACCACAAAATTAAACCGAGAGAAAAACAACGACCAGCGCGCCTGTCTAGGATTCAGGCGTCTGGCGGACTCAAGATAAATTAGATTTTTGTGGTCAGTCAATACCACCACCTGATGTCTAGCCCCCTCAAGCCAATGACGCCACTCCTCAAAAGCCCACTTCATGGCCAAAAGCTCCCGATTCCCAACATCATAATTCCGCTCGGCGGGCGAAAATTTACGCGAGAAAAAAGCACAAGGTCTCATCACGGAGCAATCGGAACTTCTCTGTGACAAAACCGCCCCAGCTCCGATTTCAGAAGCGTCGACCTCAACCTGAAAAGGAAGAGCAACATCAGGCTGACGCAACACAGGGGCGGAAGAAAAGCGGCGCTTAAGCTCCCGAAAGGCCTCCACAGCAGCAGGGGACCAATCAGCAACATCAGCACCCTTCTTAGTCAAATCAGTCAATGGTTTAACAACATCAGAAAAACCAGCAATAAATCGACGATAAAAGTTAGCAAAGCCCAAAAATTTCTGAAGACTCTTAAGAGAAGAGGGTTGCGTCCAATCACAAATAGCCTGAACCTTGACAGGATCCATCTCGATGGAAGAGGGGGAAAAAATATATCCCAAAAAGGAAATCTTTTGAACCCCAAAAACGCACTTAGAACCCTTCACACACAAGGAATTAGACCGCAAAACCTGAAAAACCCTCCTGACCTGCTGGACATGAGAGTCCCAGTCATCCGAAAAAATCAAAATATCATCCAGATACACAATCATAAATTTATCCAAATAATCACGGAAAATGTCATGCATAAAGGACTGAAAGACTGAAGGGGCATTTGAAAGACCAAAAGGCATCACCAAATACTCAAAGTGGCCCTCGGGCGTATTAAATGCGGTTTTCCACTCATCCCCCTGCTTAATTCGCACCAAATTATACGCCCCACGAAGATCTATCTTAGAGAACCACTTGGCCCCCTTTATGCGAGCAAACAAATCAGTCAGCAGTGGCAACGGATATTGATATTTAACCGTGATTTTATTCAAAAGCCGATAATCAATGCACGGCCTCAAAGAGCCATCTTTCTTAGCCACAAAGAAAAAACCGGCTCCTAAGGGAGATGACGAAGGACGAATATGTCCCTTTTCCAAGGACTCCTTTATATATTCTCGCATAGCAGCATGTTCAGGCACAGACAGATTAAATAAACGACCCTTAGGGTATTTACTACCCGGAATCAAATCTATGGCACAATCGCACTCCCGGTGCGGAGGTAATGAACCAAGCTTAGGTTCTTCAAAAACGTCACGATATTCAGTCAAGAATTCAGGAATCTCAGAGGGAATAGATGATAAAATGGAAACCACAGGTACGTCCCCATGCGTCCCCTTACATCCCCAGCTTAACACAGACATAGCTTTCCAGTCAAGGACTGGGTTATGAGATTGCAGCCATGGCAATCCAAGCACCAACACATCATGTAGGTTATACAGCACAAGAAAGCGAATAATCTCCTGGTGATCCGGATTAATCCGCATAGTTACTTGTGTCCAGTATTGTGGTTTATTGCTAGCCAATGGGGTGGAGTCAATCCCCTTCAGGGGTATAGGAGTTTCAAGAGGCTCCAAATCATACCCACAGCGTTTGGCAAAGGACCAATCCATAAGACTCAAAGCGGCGCCAGAGTCGACATAGGCATCCGCGGTAATAGATGATAAAGAACAAATCAGGGTCACAGATAGAATAAACTTAGACTGTAAAGTGCCAATTGAAACAGACTTATCAAGCTTCTTAGTACGCTTAGAGCATGCTGATATAACATGAGTTGAATCACCGCAATAGAAGCACAACCCATTTTTTCGTCTAAAATTCTGCCGTTCACTTCTGGACAGAATTCTATCACATTGCATATTCTCTGGCGTCTTCTCAGTAGACACCGCCAAATGGTGCACAGGTTTGCGCTCCCGCAGACGCCTATCGATCTGGATAGCCATTGTCATGGACTCATTCAGACCCGCAGGCACAGGGAACCCCACCATAACATCCTTAATGGCATCAGAGAGACCCTCTCTGAAATTCGCCGCCAGGGCGCACTCATTCCACTGAGTAAGCACAGCCCATTTACGGAATTTCTGGCAGTATATTTCAGCTTCGTCTTGCCCCTGAGATAGGGACATCAAGGCCTTTTCCGCCTGAAGTTCTAACTGAGGTTCCTCATAAAGCAACCCCAAGGCCAGAAAAAACGCATCCACATTGAGCAACGCAGGATCCCCTGGAGCCAATGCAAAAGCCCAATCCTGAGGGTCGCCCCGGAGCAAAGAAATCACAATCCTGACCTGCTGAGCAGGATCTCCAGCAGAGCGAGATTTCAGGGACAAAAACAACTTGCAATTATTTTTGAAATTTTGAAAGCAAGATCTATTCCCCGAGAAAAATTCAGGCAAAGGAATTCTAGGTTCAGATATAGGAACATGAACAACAAAATCTTGTAAGTTTTGAACTTTCGTGGTGAGATTATTCAAACCTGCAGCTAAACTCTGAATATCCATTTTAAACAGGTGAACACAGAGCCATTCCAGGATTAGAAGGAGAGAGAGAGAGAAAGGCTGCAATATAGGCAGACTTGCAAGAGATTCAATTACAAGCACACTCAGAACTGAGAAAAAAAAAAAAAAAAAAAAATCTTCAGCAGACTTCTCTTTTCTCTCCTTTCTCTGTCAATTAATTTAACCCTTTTGGGCCGGTCAAACTGTTATGGTTCTCAATGGCAAGAGAACATAGCCCAGCAAACATACGAACTAGCTCTTGGAAGGATGGAAACTAAACTGACCATGAACTAAACCTGCCGCACAACTAACAGTAGCCGGGTAGCGTAGCCTGCGTTTTATCCCTAGACGCCCAGCGCCGGCCGGAGGACTAACTAATCCTGGCAGAGGAAAATATAGTCCTGGCTCACCTCTAGAGAAATTTCCCCGAAAGGCAGACAGAGGCCCCCACAAATATAGGCGGTGATTTTAGATGAAATGACAAACGTAGTATGAAAATAGGTTTAGCAAAATTGAGGTCCGCTTACTAGATAGCAGGAAGACAGAAAGGGCACTTTCATGGTCAGCTGAAAACCCTATCAAAATACCATCCTGAAATTACTTTAAAACTCTAGTATTAACTCATAACATCAGAGTGGCAATTTCAGATCACAAGAGCTTTCCAGACACAGAAACGAAACTACAGCTGTGAACTGGAACAAAATGCAAAAACAAACAAGGACTAAGTCCAACTTAGCTGGGAGTTGTCTAGCAGCAGGAACATGCACAGAAAGGCTTCTGATTACAATGTTGACCGGCATGGAAGTGACAGAGGAGCAAGGCTAAATAGCGACTCCCACATCCTGATGGAAACAGGTGAACAGAGAGGATGATGCACACCAGTTCAATTCCACCAGTGGCCACCGGGGGAGCCCAAAATCCAATTTCACAACAGCTTACTAAATGTTGAAAAATTTGGTCTGAAGAAAAAACAATGAGTAGATTGATCTGAAGCAAGCAGATGAGCTGCAGAGATAGGACAGGTGAACTGCAGGCACGGAACAAGTGAGTATAATTTTATTTTTCAGCCCCTTTTGAGCCCTCAAGAGAGTCCAGCAAAATGGCTGCCTGTATTTGTGCTGCTTGAATTTTTTTAAATTTTGATTTTGGAATATCTGAATGTTTCAAGAAATCATTTTAAACGTAATTGGGCATCAGGTTTTTGCTATGTAAACTGAAGACAGCAGGAGAAAAACTGTCTCAAAAAGATTTTCAACCAATGTGTCATTTATTAGGATATGTGCTGCTGTTTACTTACGATGTCATAAGTGAGGTGACTGGGATTCATCAGCTATGAATACCGTAATATGGTGCTTTATTATTTTTGGTCTTTTAAAGTGGGACATGAGCATTGGTCGGTGGAAAGGTGAGTATTACTTTGCTTTTTTATTTTTTGTGAATAAATCTGTAAAACATGGTGGGGAGTTTTTATTTTGCCCTGAAACACAAACATGTTCCTCATCATAGACACAGACTTTTTGTGCTTTGGGACGGGCCTGTGAGCAGATCATTCCTTGTTTCTATGGCTTAGAGCAGGACGATAAGACTCTGCCTACAGGCCCGCCCCAGAGCACGGGCATATCATTAGCTGAAAACTTCTAACACTGATTAAACAAGAACCACAAGCCATATTACTTCACCCCAGGTATCATTTTAAACAGTTTAACAACAGCAACATGACAATGCCTGTATTTTACTTAGCAAAATCATGCAGACGGGTTCGCTTTAAGTTTTGTCTTAAGCAAGTTAAAAGCATGCTTGAGATCTGGTGATTGAATTGGCAACTGCAGAATATTCCACTTCTTTGCCTAAAACAACCCTGGGCTGCTTTTTTCTGCTGCAGTATGTTTTGTGTCATTGTCCATCTGTTCTGTGAAGCACCATCAAATCTATCTTGCTGCATTTGGTTAAATCTGAGAAGAAAGTATAGACCTGTATGCTCAAAATTAATCAAAAGCATCTGTCTTCAGTCAATCATCAATAAATGCTAAAGACCCAGTGCCATTGGAAGCCATGTATGCCCATGCCATCACACTGCCTCCACCATGTTTTACTGTGGATGTGATGTGCTTTGGATCATGAGCGATTTCAAGCCTTCTCCATACTTTCTTCTTCCTATCATTCTAGTACAGTTTGACCTTAGTTTCATCTGTAAATTGGATTAAGGTCAGGACTTTGACTAGGCCACTTTAAAGTCTTAATTTTGTTTTTCTTAAGCCATTCAGAGGTGGACTTTCTGGTGTGTTTTGGATAATTTTTCTGCTGCATAAACAAAGTGTGCTTTACCTTGAGGTCATGAACTGATGGCCAGACATTCTCCTACAGGATTTTATTGGAGACAGCAGAATTCATGGTTCTATTTACCACAGCAAGTCCTCCAGGTCCTGAGGCAGCAAAACAGCCCCAAACCATCACACTACCATCACACTACCACTACCATATTTATATTATTGGTATAATGTTCCTTTTTTGAAATGCTTTGTTATTTCTACGCCAGATATAATGGGACATATACCTTCCAAAAAGTTCAACTTTTGTCCCATCAGTCCATAGAGTATTTTCCCAAAAGTCTTGTAGATCGCCAAGATGTTTTCTGGCAAAATTGAGACGAGCCTTTATGTTCTTATTACTCAGCAGTGGTTTTTCATCTTGAAACTCTGCCATGCAGGCCATTTTTGCCCAGTCTCTTTCTTATGGTGGAGTCATGAACATTGACCTTACCTGAGATAAGTGAGACCTGCATGACCTCTATGTTGTTGAGGAGTCCTAAAAACATTGTCTAATATTTAAATTTGTTTGATAATCTGAAACACTTAAGTGGGACAAACATGCAAAAGAATAGGAAATCAGGAAGGGGGCAAACACTTTTTCACACTACTGTAACTGTTTCTTGACTAGTGTTGAGCATTCCGATACCGCAAGTATCGGGTATCGGCCGATACTTGCGGGTATCGGAATTCCGATACCGAGATCCGATACTTTTGTGGTATCGGGAATCGGTATCGGGATTAATATCAATGTGTAAAAGAAAGAATTAAAATAAAAAATAGGGATATACTCACCTCTCCGACGCAGCCTGGACTTTACCGCCGTAACCGGGAGCCGTTGTACCTAAAAATGCACGCTTGAAGGGCCTTAGATGACATCACGGCGCTCTGATTGGTCCGTAGCGGTCGCGTGACCGCTACGCGACCAATCACAAAGCAGTGACGTCACTTAAGGTCTTTCAAGCGCTTGAAAGACCTTAGGTGACGTCACTGCTTTGTGATTGGTCGCGTAGCGGTCACGCGACCGCTACGCGACCAATCAGAAGCTGCGGACGTCTTCTAAGGTATTTCAAGCGCTTGAAAGACCTTAGGTGACGTCACTGCTTTGTGATTGGTCGAGTAGCGGTCACGCGACCGCTACGGACCAATCAGAGCGCCGTGACGTCATCTAAGGCCCTTCAAGCGCGCATTCTTAGGTACAACGGCTCCCGGTTACGGCGGTAAAGTCCAGACTGCGTCGGAGAGGTGAGTATATCCCTATTTTTTATTTTAATTCTTTCTTTTACACATTGATATGGATCCCAGGGCCTGAAGGAGAGTTTCCTCTCCTTCAGACCCTGGGAACCATACAGGATACCGTCCGATACTTGGTGTCCCATTGACTTGTATTGGTATCGGGTATCGGTATCGGATTAGATCCGATACTTTGCCAGTATCGGCTGATACTTTCCGATACCGATACTTTCAAGTATCGGACGGTATCGCTCAACACTATTCTTGACTATGTTTTGTTAAACAGGTAAAATGCCACATCTTGTGTCACTATCCAAATATTTCTGTACCTAAGGGGGATGTGGGAATGTGAGAACAGGGCAGGCCAGGAAGGTGCTGATAGTGGAGAATTCAATTATTAAAGGAACAGACAGGAGAATTTTTCCCAAAGAAGAATGATATCTTGCCTTACTGGTGCTCAAGTCTGCCACACGGGCTTCACCTTAATGGGAAGGATGCAGTTGTGTTGGTGAAAAGAATGGTGAAAAGAATGGAGAGGTGTTTAAACTAGAGCTATTACTGTACATGATTAGGGTATTGAAAAAGTCTATGGATGTAATAAATAAGATATAATGCTGAGTGATGTGGAAATGTATGGCCATAGCAGCTGTCACGCTGCTGCAATGCAGGTAGGTGCAAGCTCCACTAGGTGGCTATAGAGTGGAAGGAGAGCTGCACCTAGACAAAGCAGGCCTGTGGTGCAGCATCGAGGCTACCACTAGGTGGCAGCAGGAAAGTCAAACAAGCCAGGTAGATATAGTTAGTAGCGCAGTACTAAAGGAATAGACAAAACAGGGCCCTGACGAAGAGAGGAGATACCTCTCGAAATGCGTTGGCAGTTGTCCCTTTCGCGCACCCGTCCTTGCTACCCTGTGATGTCATACTAGCTCCACCCCGCCCAACCACGCCGTGTCCTCAGCGTTGCTTCCAGCCAGAGTGCGCGAGGTGCTGGCGTTCTTCTGTGCCTAGCTACGGACTATCTGAAGCACCGCTTCACGCGGTAGCTTTCCCTGACCACTAGTAATCTCGGCTCTCTGCATCCTGCACGCAGCACCACCGGGCTACCGTCTATTGCTTTCAACATCTCACGGATCCTGCTAGCACGCTGTGCCACCTATGTCAGTACAAGTAAGTGCAAAGTACCAACATGTGGTGACCTCAGTGTGCATTTTTTCAGTTGTATATGCTACCTTCGTGTACTCTAGTGTAGTGCAGTGATCAATATATATATATATATATATATATATATATATATATATATATATATATATACTATTTCAGTAGCACCAGCGGTCAGCTGACCACTACAATCAATATTCCACTGATCTCCCTTGCACACTGCGCCACTTATGGTAGAACAAGTAAGTACAATCTAATAACGTTTTGAGTAGATTTGTGGGTACCCTATACCTATATACCCTGCCTTAACCTCAGTCCATAGCGCGGTGATTATTCTTTATACATATATTAAAAACAAAAATAAAACAACCATAAAATGCTCTTTTTCACTCATTAGATCTTGGATGGCCTAAAAACAATGAACAGCACCAGAATAAATACTCCCCAGTCGCACCGCTCCAACTCGGGGATGACAAATGCAATGGTGCTGTCCCTTCTCCAATTTTCACCTGTTCTCAGGGAAACGTCCCAGCAGGAACTAAGCCATAACTCAATAATGAAGGGTCAACATGCTTCCTTACCTCAAATATGATTGGGCGCAAAACGTTGCGCCTACGTGTCCCACTAAACTTTAACTGAGTTGTACACTCCCTCCCTTAAATCCAAATTCCAAAGGTCCGATGCCAATTTATTTAAATGTACACCATCCTTTCTGAGGAAATTCAGATCTGGAACTTTATAGTCTCTGTGCGGCACCACCATACCCACGTTCCTACTAACAAAGCTTTAAACTACCAAAGTGTGAACAGCCCTATAGGGATGAAAAATTATTTTCAACAAATTACCCAAAAAGTAAATAGACCCAAACTATGGGGTATAATAACATCACTTTTATTAATTGTGATGAAAAGGTGATCTCTATATTTAAAAAAACTAAAGTGAACATGTATTATTCCAATATCAGGGCTCCTAAAATTAGAGAGCCCTCCCCGTTCAGCTAGATATCTTCAACACATTGCTAAGCCTGTGCTGTCCTACCTAAACCATAGCTGAAGACCATGGATTTACTGTATATAGCACTAAGCGAACACATATATTTTTCCATAGACAAGGATCATAAAGTCATCATTGATACCATCATTTACTGACTGACCCGCTGGGTAAGATAAATGATGTATCAAGAAAAACTTATTGGGTTCCTTTTAAGGGACCAAGCCTAAAGAAGAAACCTGCAGGTGAGACCAAGGCTGCTCTTAAGGGGCCTGCCATGTGCCCCAGGGCCACCTCTTTAGAACGTTTGTCCATCTCTATCGACAGGTGGAGACAAGCAGACATTAGATTATTTATGCGAAAAGACGGCACATCTGATCTGACGAAAGGAGGATTTTAAAACCTCCTCTGAACAAATGTGCAGCAACCCTATGCAGATAATCCATTAGATCCGAAAGTGTCGGCTCATTTCTCACCACCGCCGACCACTTTTTGTTTAGTGTTGCCGGCACGGCCTTTTCGACTTTTTTAAACATTTTGATTCTGCATTATTCCTGCCTCAAAAAGAACATTCGTGTTTGAAACAACAGCTTGCGCCATAATGGCAGTGACTGTCAGTAAATTGCCAGCAACATCCTGGTCTCTGATTGATCAAAGGTGGCAAACCTGAAGTTGACTCCCCCAGCCCACTTACAAAAGGGCAGTGTAGGAAAGCTGGCAGGCACCTTAAGATGCAGTCATAATGGTCCCATTTCAAGCTTGGTCTAACTGCCTTTCGTTAGCAAAACTGTTTGTCATAATGGAGCAAAGCAGTACTGCCAAAGATCCTATATGCTTCACTTATAGAGTCCATGTAGCAAAATAATGCGGAGCCTTTTCCCCAATCACCCTGGCCAAAATAGCAAAAGCCTGCACCCAGTTTGAGAAGGTTCGAGGTATTAGATGGTATTATTGTTTTTCCTCCTCTAAATTTTGCTAAGGGGAGTAAGGAAAAAATTTCAACATATTAATTATTCCAAAATGTTCTCTGAATTACCTGCTTCAGATGAGCCCCTAAAGGGCCATCATAACAAACATAGATTTCTCTCAGTGCTGTGTTTAATACTAATACTAGGGTCTGATGACCCCATGAAAGTGCCCGTTCCCGATACTGACACCTGCAAAACTGATGCGGTTCCCTTCCCGTCAACTTTCCAAGCACAACCCGGGATAGTCTAGCCCACCAACTGCATAGCCCACTGTGACATTACAATGCAAGCCCTCTAAAAATTGACCAGCAAACTCCCCAAAACCATGACCATAGCCACACTCCCTGAATTAAATAAAGCCAACATATGATAATCTAAGCCACATATATTAAACTTATTAGGAGAGGCCAAATATGAAAACAAACATAAAGGGGGATACTCACCAAGCTGACTTTGGGCAGAAGCTGGAACAGCCGTAATGCTGGAACGTGGTCACCAGTCATCGTCTGGAACACCATCGCGGTCCTCATGTATTTCCGATCCCTCTGCCGGCGAGCAAAGCCCAGTATCATCAAGCCTCCCCAAGGTTGCATACCCCTTTACTGGCATCTGAACCAGCCTGCTGATTGGAAAGGCGATGATGTTCAATCAACTTATCCTTATATGTGCCCCAGCAGACCAAGGACAAGCAACCCCCAACCTCGCTGTCAATTCTAGAAGAGACAGAGCCACTTGCTCCCCTTGTGATGTCATCAAGCACCGACGTACAGATTGGGACACCATAGGCCATGCCTGCAGCCTAGTCGCTGCCGAATCTCCGATCTGGGCCACTCCAACGCTCTCCACATGCTCCGATGGAGAACCAGCCAAGACTGCTCCGGAAGATGCCTAGGCTGAAAAGAAAGGGGCAAAAGCCGGTCATCAAAACTCGACTCCCAGGTTTGAATATAGCAGTCTGCACCAGCAGCTTACTCCCTGCCAAATCTCCACTCTCAGACGGACCTCCATAGCTTCAGACAGACAACCGGGTGGGCCTGATTCAGAACATGCTGCAACTGGAAGGAAAGAAGCATTGGCTGGAAGCTCCGCCCTTCTTCTGTGGTCACTCTGTGGCCTGGCTTTGTTTCGGGAGGTTCTACCTGCGGCAGCTCTCACCTTATCCTGATGTATAAATAAAAACCGATGAGCTATGTGTTTCACTATGAATCCATCTGTAGATGATAAATTCCTTTTAAATCTGTAACTCCATAATCTGTATATATGAGGCATCGTGATTGCTCGCTAAACCCCTGCACAGTAGCTCTGCCCCACCACATCACCACACATAATCCCGCCCCCAACCCCATTACCACACACAATCCCGCCCCCCACGACATTACCACACACAATCCTGCCCCCACCACATCACCACACACAATCCCACCCCCCACCACATTACCACACACAATCCTGCCCCCCACCACATCACCACACACAATCCCACCCCAACACATCACCACACATAATCCCACCCCCCACCCCATTACCACACATATTCCCACCCCCCACCCCATTACCACACATAATCCTGCCCCCCCACCATATTGCCACATTGCCACACATAATCCCGCCCCCCACCACATTGCCACACATAATCCTGCCCCCCAACACATTACCACACATAATCCTGCCCCCAACACATCACCACACATAATCCTGCCCCCCCACCCCATTACCGCACACAATCCCGCCCCCCACCACATTACCACACATAATCCTGCCCCCCACCACATTACCACACATAATCCTGCCCCCACCACATTGCCACACATAATCCCGCCCCCCACCCCATTACCACACATAATTCCGCCCCCCACATCACCACACATAATCCCACCCCCAACACATCACCATACATAATCCCGCTCCCCCAACACATCACGACACATAATCCCACCCCCCAACACATCACCACACACAATCCCACCCCCCACCCCATTGCCACACATAATCCCGCCCCCACCACATTGCCACACATAATCCCACCCCCACCACATTGTCACACATAATCCCGCCCCCCCACCACATTGTCACACATAATCCCGCCCCCCACCACATTACCACACATAATCCCGCCCCCCACCACATTACCACACATAATCCCGCCCCCCAAACACATCACCACACATAATCCCGCCCCCCACCACATTACCACACACAATCCCGCCCCTCCACCACATCACCACACATAATCCCGCCCCCCAACACATCACCACACATAATCCCGCCCCCCACCCCATTACCACACACAATCCCGCCCCCCCACCACATTACCACACACAATCCCACCCCCCCACCACATTACCACACACAATCCCGCCCCCCCACCACATCACCACACACAATCCTGCCCCCAACACATCACCACACATAATCCCGCCCCCCAACACATCAACACACATAATCCCGCCCCCCACCCTATTACTACACATAATCCCGCTCCCCCACCACATTACCACACATAATCCCACCCCCCACCACATTGCCACATATAATCCCGCCCCAACCCATTACCACACATAATACCGCCCCCCCACCCCATTATTACACATAATTCCGCCCCACCACATCACCACACATAATCCCGCCCCAACACATCACCACACATAATCCCGCCCCCAACACATCACCACACATTATCCCGCCCCCACCACATTACCGCACATATTCCTGCCCCCCCACCACATTACCACACATAATCCCACCCCCCACCACATCACCACACATAATCCCGCCCACCACCACATCACCACACATAATCTTGCCCCCCCAACACATCACCACACATAATCCCGCCCCCCAACACATTACCACAGATAATCCCGCCCCCCACCACATTACCACACATAATACCGCCCCCCACCACATTACCACACATAATCCCGCCCCCCACCACATTACCACACATAATCCCGCCCCCCAACATTACCACACGAGGCTCCGTCCACACACATTACCACATGAGGCTCCGTCCCCCCACATTACCACACATGGCTCCGTCCACACACATTACCACACGAGGCTCTGTTCACACACATTACCACACGAGGCTCCGTCCCCCCACATTACCACACGAGGCTCCCTCCCCACACATTACCACACGAGGCTCCGTCCACACACATTACCACATGAGACTCCGGTCCCCCACATTACCACACGATGCTTTGTCCCCCCACATTACCACATGAGGCTCCGTTCCCCCACATTACCACACGATGCTCCATCCCCCCACATTACCACACGATGCTCCGTCCCCCCACATTACCACACGAAGCTCCGTCCCCCCACATTACCACACGAGGCTCCGTCCCACCACATTACCACACAAGGCTCGGTCCCCACACATTACCACACGAGGCTCCGTCCCCCCACATTACCACACGAGGCTCTGTCCCCACACATTATCACACGAGGCTCCATCCCCACACATTACCACACGAGGCTCCGTCCACACACATTACCACATGAGACTCCGGTCCCCCACATTACCACACGATGCTTTGTCCCCCCACATTACCACACGAGGCTCCGTCCCCCCAAATTACCACATGAGGCTCCGTCCACACACATTACCACATGAGGCTCCGTCCACACACATTACCACACGAGGCTCCGTTCCCCCACATTACCTTATCACCGAAGAAAGACACTATTTAAAGATGGAAAAAATGACTAATAAAACTTAACATTTACTTCATTTGAATAAAAAACTCTATAACATTCACGATCTAAAACTCATATGGCTGCTGGAAAAATTTACAGGGTGCACAATCTCCCTACCAAACCTCTGTCTGTACCCTTCCTAGCAGCAGAGGTTGGCACCCTATTAGACCTGCACAATGGCGCCCCTGCTCAACGTAGACTAATCCTAACTGACCCTAATGGGCCCTGTAGTGCAGAGGATAGATATTTAACACATCCAGCAGACCATACATAACAGACAGACATATAATTGTCACAAAAAAGTGCTAAATAAATAATATATATATATTGCACTTAAATAGGCCAGAAAAAAGAGGGAGAAAAAATATATATATACAGGCTAGTGCATAAGTGTGTAAATAAATCAGACACACTAAAAAATGCAATGCACTATTAGTCAAGACCTCTAATAGGTAAGCCTGTACCCTTATCTTTAACCTACCTCCACCCTACCTGCCTGCGGAGGTTGGCACCCTAGATACCTGCGCAAGTGGCGCCCCCGCTCTAGTCGACTGTCCCGAACTCCGTTCCCCCACATTACCACACAAAGCTCTGTCCCCCCACACTACCACACGAGGCTCCGTCCACACACATTACCACATGAGGCTCCATCCACACACATTACCACATGAGGCTCTGTCCCCACACATTACCACATGAGGCTCCATCCCCACACATTACCACACGAGGCTCCCTCCCCACACATTACCACACGAGGCTCTGTCCACACACATTACCACACGAGACTCTGGTCCCCCACATTACCACATGATGCTCTGTCCCCCCACATTACCACACGAGGCTCCGTCCACACACATTACCACACGAGGCTCCATCCCCACACATTACCACACGAGGCTCTGTCCACACACATTACCACATGAGGCTCCGTTCCCCCACATTACCACACGATGCTCCATCCCCCCACATTACCACACGATGCTCCATCCCCCCACATTACCACACAAAGCTCCGTCCCCCCACATTACCACACGAGGCTCCGTCCCACCACATTACCACACGAGGCTCCGTCCCCACACATTACCACACGAGGCTCCGTCCCCCCACATTACCACATGAGGCTCTGTTCCCACACATTATCACACGAGGCTCCATCCCCACACATTACCACATGAGGCTCCGTCCCCCCACATTACCACACAAGGCTCCGTCCCCACACATTACCACACAAGGCTCTGTCCACACACATTACCACATCAGGCTCCGTTCCCCCACATTACCACATGATGCTCCGTTCCCCCACATTACCACACGATGCTCCGTCCCCCCACATTACCAGACGAGGCTCCGTCCCCCCACATTACCACATGAGGCTCCATCCACACACATTACCACATGAGGCTCCGTCCACACACATTACCACACGAGGCTCCGTTCCCCCACATTACCACACAAAGCTCCATCCTCCTACATTACCACATGATTCTCCATCCCCACACATTACCACGCAAGGCTCTGTCCCCCCACACTACCACACGAGGCTCCGTCCACACACATTACCACACGAGGCTCCGTCCACACACATTACCACATGAGGCTCTGTCCCCACACATTACCACATGAGGCTCCGTCCCCCCACATTACCACACGATGCTTTGTCCCCCCACATTACCACACGAAGCTCCGTCCCCCACATTACCACACGAAGCTCCGTCCCCCCACATTACCACACGAGGCTCCGTCCACACACATTACCACACGAGGCTCCGTCCACACACATTACCACACGAGGCTCCGTTCCCCCACATTACCACACGATGCTCCGTCCCCCCACATTACCACACGATGCTCCGTCCCCCCACATTACCACACGAAGCTCCATCCCCCCACATTACCACATGAAGCTCCGTCCCCACACATTACCACACGAGGCTCCTGAGCATGCCGAGCGTTAGCTGGCTGGAAACAGCTAGTTGTAATAATAAAAGCAAAATCTTTGACAATACTTAGTGATAATGGAACCAGAACATTTACAAATCACCTTAAAGCGATAGAGACAGGCCTTGCTGAACTTTGAAAGATTCATATAACAGCGAGTGAAGGCACCAATCTACATTAGAGGTTAATGCTGTATATTTTCACAGCCCATTAAAGAAGAAAAGAAGTTTTTTATTGCAATTAATAGATATATCCTTTTGATGTAGTATGCATCAAATAGAGCGTCACAGGTGAACATAAGAAGAAGGTTTGTATATACGTTTTGTATGGTGAAATTGAAAGGTAATTTTTCATGTGCTCAAGAAAAAAGTTCTGCCAGTCGATGCTAATTAACCGCTAATTAACCGTGGAACTAGTGATGAGCGAATATTCTCATTAATCGAGATTTCCCGAGCATGCTCTGGTGTCCTCCGAGTATTTTTTAGTGCTCGGAGATTTAGTTTTCATCGCCTCAGCTGAATGATTTACAGCTATTAGCCAGGCTAAGTACATATGGGGGTTGCCTGGATGCTAGGGAATCCCAACATATATTCAAGCAGGCTAGTAGCTGTAAATTATCCAGCTGCGATGAAGAAAACTAAATCTCCAAGCACTAAAAAATACTCAGAGGACACCCGAGCATGCTCGGGAAATCTCGAGTAATGAGTATATTTGCTCATCCCTAATTGGAACCATATTGGTCAATTGGTTGCTATGTCTTTATTGGTAAAGCGAGCTTTTGTGATAGAAATGTTTTTTAAACTTGACTACAATCTTTTGTACTGCAGTGTTTTCAGTATTGGTATTATGTAACCCCAGCGTTTTCTTACTAAGTAGCTAATAGAAAATGTTACAGTAGTAAGAAATGTTCCAGATGCAGGAAATCATATTTAGTTGATATACTTTTGTTCTATTGGCATTGTTTCCTATATTTGTCAAGTATCTCTTTAAATGGATCTTGGACAAGTGCTATATAAAACAACCTTGCTTAGGATCTTCAAAGTAAATGTCATAATGAACAGCATCCAAATAGAATCCATTTTTGGAGCTTCAAAGTAAAAGCAAGCTTTAAAACTATCCATCAAAAAAGATTTTACAGTGCAAACTACATACATTATTAAATGGATCTCTTAGATCTGAGGATACTAGTGTACTTACTTTAAAAACCCACATCAGAATGGCTATAGCACCCTGATATTAAAATGAGAATTATATTGGCTCAGCTAAAGCGTTAGCTCCTGAGTTCAAGTGTATTCAATCTCACTGATCACTATAAGATCTCAACAGGTGGAGGAAAACGTAGGACATGTTCACATGATTAATATTTGGTGAGTTTTTATCTCAGTGTTTGTAAGCCAAAACCAGGAGTGGAACAGTCACAGAAGATGTATATTGGTAGTCCCCAGAACCCCCACGAGGGAAACATGTGTCATTGCCATGTCAGGTGTTCCTCTCAGGAAAGGTATCATTCTGCCGAAAAGCATTACTGCGCATGTGTCCGCGCACTATGTCCCGGAAGTATTTCGCTGTGTTGCGGGACATAGTGCGTGGGCGCATGCGCAGTAATGCTTTTCGGATTTGCCCGCAGTTGGGCAAAGCATACTGCGCATGCGCGACCGAAGATTGCATTGCGCACGCGCCAACTATGGAGCACACGTACTCTAATTCACTAACAATTTGCGGACAACAGGGACGGATGGGGTGGAGAAATGAAGATGAAACGCCGCCCATCGGACCGGTAAAAAGTCATTTAAATATCCCGCCAATTCGAGGTGACAGGTTCCCTTTAAGCGCATCTTATCAGCTGTATCAACACCCCCTTTGGTTGCATTATAAAATGTAATTATTTCCGTTTTTTTGTGCATTAGACCCAGGATCGATGGCATCATCATCATGAAGAATTACATTTATGTTTTTCTGCGGTACATAGTAAACCAAAACCTTTCCATTATTGAATGAAAACATACTGCTGAACTGTTTTCTCCTTTTCACTTACAACCTGTGGTGGCAATTATTTTTTATTTTTTCTTACAGTACCTACATATGAAAGATTGTGCATTTTCAGGTAATCAATCAGATCACAATTTGAAAACCAATTGTCAGCTATTATATTGCGACCGATCCAAATAAGGGCCCCAAAGTTCCACCAAACATTGGCGACTTGCCCTATAAGCTCCTGCAAGGTATAAAAATTAAAAAAAAAGCCCTCAGTTCTATTTCATCAGTGAGCTCGATGATTGTGTTGCAACTTGCAGATGAACTTGTCCTTTATAATGTCTATATATTGATTTGTGTATGTGACAATTAATGATGAACGAATTGGTTAGGAAAACGATCGGCAAACATAAATTCGGCACGAATATGGCACACTCGGATTCGTGATCGAAAACATGAGCAAAATGTTATAAAATCAGATAAAATTGGTAACATTCAGTAAAAAGTGCGGGAAAATATTTGCGTTGCCACAAATGTATTTTCAGCACTTTAGCAACGATAAGGGTGGTGTGTCTTGAGTGTGTGGCACGTGTTTGATGAGGGTAGGGGGTTTTCAGAACTCAGAGGAGCGGCGTTCATGTAAACAGTCTTTTTTTTTCCTAATTTTATGTGTGCACATTTCAGCTTGCCAATCAGTGCGTAGGAAACACCCACAATGTCCTGACACAATGGCTTGTGTCATTGGCTGCTGAAATCACATGTTTCTCGCCATATAAATAGCGGACATCTTGTTTTATCACGATTTTGACACTGAAACAGCGCAGAGAAGCTGCTCCTGGTGCTGGCACTGTTACCAGCAAGATTTTAGCTAGTTAGCTAGGCGGTTGTATATCAGTCAGATAATGTAGCCAGCTAGTGTCCATTGTGGCTGTTAAATTTACTTTCCAGCATTTTTTTTGCCACTACTGAGGTCCACAGACAAAGCCAGCAGGTCACATTTCATATAAGTGTGTTGTGCACGGCTTCTATTGTGCTCCATGCATGAGTATAGCATTCTAAATTAAAAAAAAATTCACTAGCTAAATGTGAACCAGCCTGCTGTATCCCATCTTTTCATTTTGTGCTGTGGTGATATGAAACTGTCTGCAGACCTAACACGCATTAAAAAAAAATATTTTTTCTGTTACTGAATGTGATAAAGCCCGCGGTATGCCATATTCTCTTGTTGTGGCAGTGATATGAACCTGTCTGCAGACCTAATGTGAATTTTAAAAAAATTATAATTTTTTCTGCTGCTAAATGCAAAACAGCCTGCTGTATCCCACGCTGTCATTTTGTGGCAGTGATATGAACCTATCTGCAGACCTAATGCGCATTTTTAAAAAAATATACAATTTTTTCTGTTACTGAATGTGATACAGCCCGGTGTATCCTACATTGTCATGTTGTGGCGGTGATATTAACCTGTTTGCAGACCTAACACGCATTAAAACATTTTTTCGAATTTTTCTGTTGCTGAATGTGAAACAGCCTGCCGTACCCCACATAGTCATGCTGTGGCAGAGATATGAACCTGTCTGCAGATCTAATGCGCATACATTTTTTTTCTGTTGCTGAATGTGACAGTTTCGCAAGGGGTTAATAAACAATCAAGTAGGAAAAGGAGGTGCCCAAAATATATAATTTAAGGAATAGCAAAAAGGGACCTAAAACATAACATTTATTATGAACCATTAAAAATGCATGACACAACACACAAAGACAAACATATATATTAACCAACAGTTAACCAGACAATATTCTGATAAGACCAAAGACAAAGAAAAAAAAATTAGAGACAGACTAGTTCACTACTCTCCCACCACAGTCTCTATTCTGAAGACATCTAATAGGGCAAAGCAAGGGAACCAGATGCATAAATCCATAAAGGCATTAGTGCTTCTGTCAGAAAAACAGCACATATAAAGCAAAATAATCAGTAAAACTGATGATCACCCATGTTATGCTGTCACAGAGAGGAATACATAAATAAATAGAACGGTCTCACCAAGTCATGACGATGCTGCAATGAAAATGAGTCCCTCTCATTTACATTAGACAGAAATCCAATGGATCATTTCAGAATTCCATAGATTTTTTGTATTCAGGACCACCTCCCTACGCGTTTCATCCCAAGGGCAATCATCAGGGGACGGGGCAGTCAGTCTGTGGTCATGATGATGAAGTGCTCCGCCATTATTGGCATCTCAAAAGAGCCTCTCATGGATAGTTTACATAATGGCATCTCTTAAATAAAGTACTCATATCAGGGGTAAGGCCCATTCATCAGGTACCAGCTGGTCCACAACCACCCTGGAGTTTCATGTTCCAGGTGGAACACACGCTGAAGGAAGGCATGCAAGGGGTATGTAGACACCTCCACATTGCAGTTCCGGGACGCGTGCCGATGACTCAAAACAGTGAATCACTGAGGCGCACAGTGAAAGCCCCGGAACGCAAGCGGTGAAGGGGCGTGTACCTAATCTATGACCATTTCTGGTTAGGCGGCTCCAGCCTCTGACATCGAGGCATAACAGCGCATATCACCATATACTAGATGCTTAATTGCGCTTGCGTGCACATCGCATTGGTTGAATAGAAAAATTTGCCTACTTCAATATTTTTGCAGGCTATACAGCCACTACATCTGTAACAACCAGTCACATTAGAGACAAGCCATGTATTAGGTTGTGGTTCAGAAAAATGGCTATGCACTAACCGATCCTTAACCCTTTAAGCCCCAAAGGTGGTTTGCACGTTAATGACCGGGCCAATTTTTACAATTCTGACCACTCTCCCTTTATGAGGTTATAACTCTGGAATGCTTCAACAGATCCTGATGATTCTGACACTGTTTTCTCGTGACATATTGTACTTCATGATAGTGGTAAAATTTCTTTGATAAGACTAGCATTTATTTGTGAAAAAATGGAAATTTGGAGAAAATTTCGCAATTTTCCAACTTTTAATTTTTATGCCCTTAATTCACAGAGATATGTCACACAAAATACTTAATAAGTAACATTTCCCACATGTCTACCTTACATCAGCACAATTTTGGAACCAAATTTTTTTTTTGTTAAGGAGTTATAAGGGTTAAAAGTTGACCAGCAATTTCTCATTTTTGCAACACCATTTTTTTTTAGGGACCACATCTCATTTGAAGTCATTTTGAGGGGTCTATATGATAGAAAATAACCAAGTGTGACACCATTCTAAAAACTGCACCCCTCAAGGTGCTCAAAACCACATTCAAGAAGTTTATTAACCCTTCAGGTGTTTCACAGGAATTTTTGGAATGTTTAAATAAAAATGAACATTTAACTTTTTGTCACAAAAAAATTTATTCAGCTCCAATTTGTTTTATTTTACCAAGGGTAACAGGAGAAAATGGACCCCAAAAGTTGCACGGAAGAGCTTGGAAGGGAAGGAGCACTGTTTTACTTTTTCAACGCAGAGTTGGCTGGAATTGAGATCGGAAGCCATGTCGCGTTTGGAGAGTTCCTGATGTGCCTAAGCAGTGGAAACCCCCAATTTTAACTGAAACCCTAACCCTAGCCCCAACCCTAACCCTAGCCCTAACCCTAACACTAGCCCTAACCCTAACCCTAGCCCTAACCCTAGCCCTAACCCTAGCCATAACCCTAACCCTAGCCCTAACCGTAGCCCTAACCCTAGCCCTAATCCTAACCCTAGACCTAGCCCTAACCCTAGCTCTAGCCCTAACCCTTACCCTAGCCTTAACCCTAGCCCTAACCCTAGCCCTATCCCTAATAGGAAAATGGAAATAAATACATTTTTTTATTTTATTATTTTTCCCTAACTAAGGGGGTGATGAAGGGGGGTTTGATTTACTATTTATAGCATTTTTTAGAGGATTTTTATGATTGACAGCCGTCACACACTAAAAAATGCTTTTTATTGCAAAAAATAGTTTTTGCATCTCCACATTTTGAGAGCTATAATTTTTCCATATTTTGGTCCACAGAGTCATGTGAGGTCCTGTTTTTTGCGGGACGAGTTGACATTTTTTTGGTAACAGTTTCAGGCACGTGACATTTTTTGATCGCTTTTTATTCTGATTTTTGTGAGGCAAAATGACCAAAAACCAGCTATTCATGAATTTCTTTTTGGGGGGAGTTTATACCGTTTATACCGGTAAATGGTAATAAACGGTAGTATTTGGTGAGAATGGCATGGCAAACAGTGATAGGGCCCTGCTGTGGCTCAGATTTATCGACAATGTGTTTGTGGTTTGGAGAGGGACTGGAGAGTTTTTTTCAGAATTTGTCGGTAATTTGAATTCTAACGATCTTGGACTTACCTTTACATTTGAATGGGATCCCTTGAAACTTTCTTTTTTGGATGTAATGATTGAGCGGATGCTTGATGGCTCCCTAGGCACCAGTGTCCACAGGAAATCCACCGCCACAAATTCCCTTCTTAGATGGAAAGTGGACACCCTTTGGCCTTGAAAAAGGGCATCCCAAAAGGACAGTATATGAGAGTACGCAGGAACTGTTCGGACAATAATAATTTTGTGAGACAAGCACATGACCTCCGTAATAGATTCCAGGAGAGGGGTTAACCAGATTGCATTTTGCAAGTAGCCATTAATGAGGTTAAAAAGAAAGAAAGAACCAAACTTTTGACACCGGTTCCAACCAGAGAAGATGCATTCTCAGGTTTGCGCTTTATAACTACATTTAACAATGGTGCAAAGGATCTCTGGCAAATTTTGAACAAACACTGGCCGATATTGAAAATGGACCAGGATATTGGGGATTCTTTACCACCGTTTCCCCAGATTAAATTTCAGAGAGGTAGATCTATTAAGCATCGGTTAGTGCATAGTCATTTTTCTGAACCACAACCTAATACATGGCTGGTCTCTAATGTAACGCAAACGCAGGTGGTGAAAAAACGCATGTAAACGCTGAATTTTTTAGACACATGCGTTTTCTCATGCGTTAAAAAAAACACGGCGTTTTGACGCATTTACATGCGTTTTTTCCTGCGTTTGCGTTTTTGAAACGCATGCTGAGAAGTGTGTGACAGCTGACAATCATCAAAATTAGGGTTGAGCGAAACAGATCGGCCAATTTCAAAAGTCGCCGACTTTTGGCAAAGTCGGGTTTCTTTTTATATATACAGTATATATATATATATATATATATATATATATATATATATATCATTGAGACACATATATATATATTTATATTTACTTCAGCGCGATATAGCAGAAAAGCCGATTGCCGGCTTTTCATTTCTCCTGCCTAAACCCGACATGATATGAGACATGGTTTACATACAGTAAACCATGTCATATCCCCCTTTTTTTGCATATTCCACACTACTAATGTTAGTAGTGTGTATGTGCAAAATTTCGGCGCTGTAACTATTAAATTTAAGGGTTAAATCGCGGAAAAATTGGCGTGGGCTCCCGCGCAATTTTCTCCGCCAGAGTGGTAAAGCCAGTGACTGAGGGCAGATATTAATAGCCTGGAGAGGGTCCACGGTTATTGACATCTTACAGATGTGCCTTTTCTGGGGTGGCTGGGGGCAGATGTTTTTAGCCAGGGGGGGGCAATAACCGTAGACCCTCTCCAGGCTATTAATATCTGCCCTCAGTCACTGGCTTTACCACTCTGGCGGAGAAAATTGCGCAGAGCCCACACCAATATTTTCCGCGATTTAACCCTTAAATTTAATAGCTACAGCGCCGAAATTTTGCACATACACACTACTAACATTAGTAGTGTGGAATATGCAAAAAAAAAGGGGGAAATGACATGGTTTACTGTATGTAAACCATGTCTCATAATATGTCGGGTTTAGGCAGGAGAAATGATAATTGAATTACCGGCTTTAGGGTTAGGGGTAGGGTTAGGGGTAGGGTTAGGGGTAGGGTTAGGGTTTGGATCCCTTTATCACCTTGATGGTGGGGGGTGGCTTATCAGTGTGTATTCTTGTTTTTTTCTATTGAAACGCATGAGTTTAAAACGCAACCAAACGCATGTGCTTCAAAACGCATGCGTTTACATAGACAGCAATACGTTTTTTGCCGAAAAAAACGCCTCTAGAAATTGCTACATGTTGCATTTCTGCAACAAAACGCAAGCATAGAAAAGACGCATGCATCGTCAAACGCGGCAAAACGCATACAAAAAAACGCATGCGTTTTTAATGTTAAATATAGGAAAAAAACGCATGCGTTTTTTGGCGCTAAAACGCAGCGGCAAAAAACGCAAATGTGATACCAGCCTTAGAGACATCACGAGAAAAAGAGACACCCCGTTGGCAAGACATATGAATTCTGTCCATGGGGGTGATTTAACGGTAGTGAAATTTATGGGCATCGAAAAGGTCACAAAACCATCATGGGGTGGTGACTGGGATAAATTGATTCTTCAGAACGAGACAAGATGGATATACAAAATGGGTTCCATTCACCCAGCAGGACTGAATTAGCAACTTTCCTTTGTCTCTTTTCTATGAAGATGTGAGGGCCTTAATAGGGGTTTCCAGTAAGGGAGAGCCGTCGTCGAGTGGGGGCGCCACTGCGCAGGTCTAGGGTGCCAACCTCCGCTGTCAGGCAGGGCGTATGTAATATAGGAAAGATATTAGGGTAATTTGTAGATTTTTGTAACTCCCTTTTTTTCCTATTCCTCTTCTTTATTGTGGCGGTGAGATTGAAATCCTGTTTGGAGACTGGTGCCTCGGCTAGCCATATGGTTTAAATCCCTCTTTCTTCACCATCCTCCTTGAATGTCCTTGTTCCTTTGTGACTGAGTTTATATGTTTATGTCGTATATGAGAAGCCAGCCAAAATACTCTTTATTTCATACTGATTATATTAGCTACTTTCACACACAGCATATTTGCTGCGTATTTTTACGCGCGCGTATTTTGCTGCTGCTTTACCTGCGTTTTTTTACGCAGGCAAAAAACGCAGCTGCTTTCACACACTGCGTTTTTTGCTGCGTTTTTTGCTGCGTTTTTTGCAGCTGCGTTTTTTTCAGCATTGTGTACTGAAATTAAAGTTTGTTTGAAAAAAAAAAAGGGGGAAAAAAAAAAGAGTCATTGAGGTCATTTCCTGTCTTTATGACTCAGAATACAATACACACTGGAGTTAACACTGGAGTTTTCCGGTACTCCACATTGTTTGCTGTACGTTATTCCTGACACTCCTGTGAGTTCTTCTACCATAGATATACACTCACCGGCCACTTTATTAGGTACACCATGCTAGTAACGGGTTGGACCCCTTTTGCCTTCAGAACTGCCTCAATTCTTCGTGGCATAGATTCAACAAGGTGCTGGAAGCATTCCTCAGAGATTTTGGTCCATATTGACATGATGGCATCACACAGTTGCCGCAGATTTGTCGGCTGCACATCCCAAAGATGCTCCATACAAGGCAGGATGGATCCATGCTTTCATGTTGTTTACGCCAAATTCTGACCCTACCATCCGAATGTCGCAGCAGAAATAGAGACTCATCAGACCAAGCAACGTTTTTCCAGTCTTCTACTGTCCAATTTCGATGAGCTTGTACAAATTGTAGCCTCAGTTTCCTGTTCTTAGCTGAAAGGAGTGGTACCCGGTGTGGTCTTCTGCTGCTGTAGCCCATCTGCCTCAAAGTTCGACGCACTGTGCATTCAGAGATGCTCTTAGGCCTACCTTGGTTGTAACGGGTGGCGATTTGAGTCACTGTTGCCTTTCTATCAGCTCGAACCAGTCTGCCCATTCTCCTCTGACCTCTGGCATCAACAAGGCATTTCCGCCCACAGAACTGCCGCTCACTGTATTTTTTTTCTTTTTCGGACCATTCTCTGTAAACCCTAGAGATGGTTGTGCGTGAAAATCCCAGTAGATCAGCAGTTTCTGAAATACTCAGACCAGCCCTTCTGGCACCAACAACCATGCCACGTTCAAAGGCACTCAAATCACCTTTCTTCCCCATACTGATGCTCGGTTTGAACTGCAGGAGATTGTCTTGACCATGTCTACATGCCTAAATGCACTGAGTTGCCGCCATGTGATTGGCTGATTAGAAATTAAGTGTTAACAAGAAGTTGGACAGGTGTACCTAATAAAGTGGCCAGTGAGTGTAGAGTGCCTTCTATTCAGCAGTTCCCCTCGTAGTATATCTGATTTCTAGGGGGTGTCCTCTATTCATGGCAAGTGGGTGTTATGTAATGTGTATTTTTTGCCATGGTCGACAAATCAAAGAAGCAGACTACATCATAGTTAAAAGTTCAAATATTTATTTGTAGTAACTGTCAAAATTGAAAAACTTTTCTAATAAAATTGAGAATAGAATGATTTGTTGTTTTTTTTTGTTATTAACAAAATTCAACACGTAAACACTGTAAACATCCCCAAAATGGGATTATAAACCTGTGGATGTCCAAGTCCACTCATTAATTGCCGCCAGGAGGGCATGCTTCCAGCTTTCATTAGTATTGCGCAAGGCCCTTTCCTCGTCACCACTGACGGTGAGTCATTCGGCACTTGCGCAACACTTATCAGAGCTGGAAACATGCCCTCTTGGCGGAAACTGAGGAGTGGACTTGGACATCATGGCGTTTTAAACATGAAAAGCAACATTATGCCTACTGGTCCTCATATAGGCTTTGTGAATATGAGTAGTAGCTCCAGTCTGGATAACATCCCCAAAATGGGATTATAAACCTGTGGATGTCCAAGTCCACTCATTAATTGCCGCCAGGAGGGCATGCTTCCAGCTTTCATTAGTATTGCGCAAGGCCCTTTCCTCGTCACCACTGACGGTGAGTCATTCGGCACTTGCGCAACACTTATCAGAGCTGGAAACATGCCCTCTTGGCGGAAACTGAGGAGTGGACTTGGACATCATGGCGTTTTAAACATGAAAAGCAACATTATGCCTACTGGTCCTCATATAGGCTTTGTGAATATGAGTAGTAGCTCCAGTCTGGATAACATCCCCAAAATGGGATTATAAACCTGTGGATGTCCAAGTCCACTCATTAATTGCCGCCAGGAGGGCATGCTTCCAGCTTTCATTAGTATTGCGCAAGGCCCTTTCCTCGTCACCACTGACGGTGAGTCATTCGGCACTTGCGCAACACTAATCAGAGCTGGAAACATGCCCTCTTGGCGGAAACTGAGGAGTGGACTTGGACATCATGGCGTTTTAAACATGAAAAGCAACATTATGCCTACTGGTCCTCATATAGGCTTTGTGAATATGAGTAGTAGCTCCAGTCTGGATGGTGTTCTTCAGACTGGGCTACTACTCTGGATGTTGGTGCACCTGCAGCAGCACTTGGAGCAGATGGCAGAGGTCTATTGAATGCTGCTGCAGGTGCAAGAGGAGTCGGCGTCGGTGGATGCCAGATGTGGTTTAGTGAACAAACCATTTCTTCAAAGGTTGGATTTATATGCGGATACTTCTTAAAACATGTCACCGCCATTGAAATATACGTCATGCAGGAGTCCTGGACCTCGGGGGACAGAGTACGCATTCTGGAAGCTAGAGTGGTTCCATATGCTGAGAATTGATCCTCTTCAGGTTGGCGATCAATTAGAGAAATTGCCCTTGCCAAGGCAGCCGTCTCCTCATCCTCCTTTGAAGAGCCTCTTTTCCTCTTCCTCTGTGTTGAGGCTGGAGGTGGAGGTGGTGTTGGTGGCGGTGGTGGCGGCGGCGATGCCAATGAACTAGTCTCGGAGAGGGGCAGATCATCATTTTGGGTAGAAGGGTCAGGCCTTGGCTCATTTGGAAGAGAGCTGGTAGCAGGCTGTGAAGCATGTTCATACACTGGAGTTGTTGCTGTGGCCGGGATTTCGGTCATCGGCTGGACATTGCCTATGGTTCTGTAAAGAGAAACATCAAAACAATAGTTTTAATACATTTTATTTTCTATTCAAAATTAAAGACGTTACTGATACTTACGGTCGGTAATGTAGACTGCCGCTTAAAAATTGGAGTTCCTGTTCAAAACGCCCTTGAGAAGCAGGTGCCGCAGAGCCACTTGGTGCTTCTGACCGTGACCGTGTAAATCTGTCCCTCACCGACCTCCAGCGGGTTCTCAAGGCTGAAACTAAAAAGTGAAAAATTGAACCTATTAATATACTATTCAACTACATACAGACAAGAAATTCAAAAATACTCCTCCAAAATGGAAAATATTTACCAATTTCTTTTTGCCGCTCCTTTGTGTATGACTCGTACAGGGGATAGAGGGTGACACAGACCTTGTGCCAGGAAGCAGTTTTTGTATATTTGTTGGAAAACTCCCGGCACCCCTTATCCCAAAGACATGGGAAGTTTTGAACCTAAAAAAGGTAAAACATTAACTACTAGTTATACACACAAAATTTGACAAACTTGATAGAGGCAGAAAAAGTAACACAGGCTGCTGAGGAATGACAACCCCAACTGCTTGTTATTACCTTCACACGCATACGGGACACACACGCACAGGGGACACACACGCACAGGGGACAGAAAATCCGGTGAAGAGCGTTTTTTTTAATAAATATTTTGCTAGGTTTAAAACTAAATTGGAAATAAATAGGGATTCAACGCAGGGCGCAGAGAACGCAGCAAGTTGCGTATCTAAGTGCCACGTATCACGTATTTCGGTGCCACGTGCCAAGTATTTAAGTGCCACGTGCCACATATTTCAGTGCCACGTGCCACGTATTTCAGGGCCACGTGCCACGTATTTCAGTGCCACGTATCAAAGTGCCACGTGCCACATATTTCAGTGCCACGTGCCACGTATTTCAGGGCCACGTGCTACGTATTTCAGTGCCACGTGCCACGTATCAAAGTGCCACGTATTTAAGTGACACGTGCCACGTATCAAAGTGCCACGTATCAAAATGCCACATATTTCAGTGCCACGTGCCACGTATTTCAGGGCCACGTGCCACGTATTTCAGTGCCACGTATCAAAGTGCCACGTGCCACATATTTCAGTGCCACGTGCCACGTATTTAAGGGACACGTGCCACGTATCAAAGTGCCACGTATCAAAGTGCCACATATTTCAGTGCCACGTGCCACGTATTTCAGGGCCACGTGCCACGTATTTCAGTGCCACGTATCAAAGTGCCACGTGCCACATATTTCAGTGCCACGTGCCACGTATTTAAGTGACACGTGCCACGTATCAAAGTGCCACGTATCACGTATTTAAGTGCCACGTATTTAAGTGACACGTGCCACGTATTTCAGTGCCACGTGCCACGTATTTCAGTGCCACGTGCCACGTATTTCAGTGCCACGTGCCACGTATTTCAGTGCCACGTGCCACATATTTCAGTGCCACGTGCCACGTATTTAAGTGACACGTGCCACGTATCAAAGTGCCACGTATCACGTAGTTCAGTGCCACGTATTTAAGTGACACGTGCCACGTATTTCAGTGCCACGTGCCACGTATTTCAGTGCCACGTATCAAAGTGCCACGTGCCACATATTTCAGTGCCACGTGCCACGTATTTAAGTGACACGTGCCATGTATCAAAGTGCCACGTATCACGTATTTCAGTGCCACGTATTTAACCCCTTCATGACCCAGCCTATTTTGGCCTTAATGACCTTGCCGTTTTTTGCAATTCTGACCAGTGTCCCTTTATGAGGTAATAACTCCGGAACGCTTCAACGGATCCTAGCGATTCTGAGATTGTTTTTTCGTGACATATTGGGCTTCATGTTAGTGGTAAATTTAGGTCGATAATTTCTGAGTTTATTTGTGAAAAAAACGGAAATTTGGCGAAAATTTTGAAAATTTCGCAATTTTCACATTTTGAATTTTTATTCTGTTAAACCAGAGAGTTATGTGACACAAAATAGTTAATAAATAACATTTCCCACATGTCTACTTTACATCAGCACAATTTTGGAAACAATTTTTTTTTTTGCTAGGAAGTTATAAGGGTTAAAATTTGACCAGTGATTTCTCATTTTTACAACAAAATTTACAAAACCATTTTTTTTAGGGACCACCTCACATTTGAAGTCAGTTTGAGGGTTCTATATGGCTGAAAATACCCAAAAGTGACACCATTCTAAAAACTGCACCCCTCAAGGTGCTCAAAACCACATTCAAGAAGTTTATTAACCCTTCAGGTGTTTCACAGCAGCAGAAGCAACATGGAAGTAAAAAATGAACATTTAACTTTTTAGTCACAAAAATGATCTTTTAGCAACAATTTTTTTATTTTCCCAAGGGTAAAAGGAGAAACTGGACCATGGACGTTGTTGTACAATTTGTCCTGAGTACGCTGATACCTCATATGTGGGGGTAAACCACTGTTTGGGTGCACGGCAGGGCTCGGAAGGGAAGGAGCCCCATTTGACTTTTTGAATGAAAAATTGGCTCCAATCTTTAGCGGACACCATGTCGCGTTTGGAGAGCCCCCGTGTGCCTAAACATTGGAGCTCCCCCACAAGTGACCCCATTTTGGAATCTAGACCCCCCAAGGAACTTATCTAGAAGCATAGTGAGCACTTTAAACCCCCAGGTGCTTCACAAATTGTTCCGTAAAAATGAAAAAGTACTTTTTTTTCACAAAAAAATTATTTTAGCCTCAATTTTTTCATTTTCACATGTGCAACAGGATAAAATGGATCCTAAAATTTGTTGGACAATTTCTCCTGAGTACACCAATACCTCACATGTGGGGGTAAACCACTGTTTGGGCACATGGTAAGGCTCGGAAGGGAAGGAGCGCCATTTGACTTTTTGAATGAAAAATTATCTCCATCGTTAGCTGACACCATGTCGCGTTTGGAAAGCCCCTGTGTGCCTAAACATTGGAGCTCCTCCGCAAGTGACCCCATTTTGGAAACTAGACCCCCCAAGGAACTTATCTAGAGGCATAGTGAGCACTTTAAACCCCCAGGTACTTCACAAATTGATCCGCAAAAATGAAAAAGTACTTTTTTTCACACAAAATTTCTTTTAGCCTCAATTCTTTCATTTTCACATGGGCAACAGGATAAAATGTATCCTAAAATTTGTTGGGCAATTTCTCCTGAGTACACCGATACCTCATATGTGGAGGTAAACCACTGTTTGGGTGCACGGCAAGGCTCGGAAGGGGAGGCGTGCCATTTGACTTTTTGAATGGAAAATTAGCTCCAATCGTTAGCGGACACCATGTCGCGTTTGGAGAGCCCCTGTGTGCCTAAACATTGGAGCTCCCCTACAATTGACCCCATTTTGGAAACTAGACCCCCCAAGGAACTTATCTAGATGCATAGTGAGCACTTATAACCCCCAGGTGCTTCACAGAAGTTTATAACGCAGAGCCATGAAAATAAAAAATAATTTTTCTTTCCTCAAAAATGATTTTTAGCCCAGAATTTTTTATTTTCCCAAGGGTAATAGGAGAAATTGGACCCCAAATGTTGTTGTCCAGTTTGTCCTGAGTACGATGATACCCCATATGTGGGGGTAAACCACTGTTTGGGTGCACGGCAGGGCTCGGAAGGGAAGGCACGCCATTTGGCTTTTTGAATGGAAAATTAGCTCCAATCATTAGCGGACACCATGTCGCGTTTGGAGAGCCCCTGTGTGCCTAAACATTGGAGCTCCCGCACAAGTGACCCCATTTTGGAAACTAGATCTCCCAAGGAACTAATCTAGATGTGTGGTGAGCACTTTGAACCCCCAAGTGCTTCACAGAAGTTTATAACGCAGAGCCATGAAAATAAAAAATAATTTTTCTTTTCTCAAAAATGATTTTTTAGCCCACAATTTTTAATTTTTCCAAGGGTAACAGGAGAAATTGGACCCCAAAAGTTGTTGTCCAGTTTCTCCTGAGTATGTTGATACCCCATATGTGGGGGTAAACCACTGTTTTGGCACACGTCGGGGTTCGGAAGGGAAGTAGTGACGTTTTGAAATGCAGACTTTGATGGAATGCTCTGCGGGCGTCAGGTTGCGTTTGCAGAGCCCCTGATGTGCCTAAACAGTAGGAACTCCCCACAAGTGACTCCACTTTGGAAACTAGACCCCCAAGGGAACTTATCTAGATGTGTGGTGAGCACTTTGAACCCCCAAGTGCTTCACAGAAGTTTATAACGCAGAGCCGTGAAAATAATAAATGTGTTTCCTTTCCTCAAAAATATTTTTTAGCCCAGAATTTTTTATTTTTGCAAGAGTAACAGGAGAAATTGGACCCCAAAAGTTGTTGTCCAGTTTCTCCTGAGTACGCTGATACCCCATATGTGGGGGTAAACCACTGTTTGGGCATATGCCGGGGCTCAGAATGGAAGTAGTGACGTTTTGGAATGCAGACTTTGATGGAATGGTCTGCGGGCATCATGTTACGTGTGCACAGCCCCTGATATGCCTAAACAGTAGAAACACCCCACAATTGACCCCATTTTGGAAACTAGACCCCCCAAGGAACTTATCTAGATGTGTGGTGAGCACGTTCAACCCCCAAGTGCTTCACAGAAGTTTACAACGCAGAGCCGTGAAAATAAAAAATCATTTTTCTTTCCTCAAAAAAGATGTTTTAGCAAGCAATTTTTTATTTTCACAAGGGTAACAGGAGAAATTGGACCCCAATATTTGTTGCCCAGTTTGTTGTGAGTACGCTGATACCCCATATGTGGGGGTAGACCACTGTTTGGGCATATGCCGGGGCTCGGAAGGGAAGTAGTGGCATTTGAAATGCAGACTTTGATGGAATGGTCTGCGGGCCTCACGTTGCATTTGCAGAGCCCCTGATATGCCTAAACAGTAGAAACACCCCACAAGTGACCCCATTTTGGAAACTAGACCCCCCAAGGAACTTATCTAGTTGTGTGGTGAGCACTTTCAACCCCCAAGTGCTTCACAGAAGTTTATAACGCAGAGCCGTGAAAATAAAAAATAATTGTTCTTTCCTCAAAAATTATGTTTTAGCAAGTAATTTTTTATTTTTGCAAGGGTAACAGGAGAAATTGGACCCCAACAGTTGTTGCCCAGTTTGTCCTGAGTACGCTGGTACCCCAAATGTGGGGGTAAACCACTGTTTGGGCGCACGTTGGGGCTTGGAAGGGAGGGAGCACCATTTGACTTTTTGAACGCAAGATTGGCTGGAATCAATGGTGGCGCCATGTTGCGTTTGGAGACCCCTGATGTGCCTAAACAGTGGAAACCCCTCAATTCTAACTTCAACACTAACCCCAACACACCCCTAATCCTAATCCCAACTGTAGCCATAACCCTAATCACAACCCTATCCCCAACACACCCCTAACCACAACCCTAACCGCAACACACCCGTAACCCTAATTCCAACCCTAACCCTAATCCCAACCCTAACCCTAATCCCAACCCTAACCACAACTGTAACCCCAACACACCCCTAACCCTATCCGTAACCCTAACCACAAGCCTAATCTTAACCCTATTTCCAACCCTAGCCCTATTTCCAACCCTAACTCTAATTCCAACCCTAACCCTAAGGCTATGTGCCCACGTTGCGGATTCGTGTGAGATTTTTCCGCACGATTTTTGAAAAATCTGCAGGTAAAAGGCACTGCGTTTTACCTGCAGATTTACAGCAGATTTCCAGTGTTTTTTTGTGCAGATTTCACCTGCGGATTCCTATTGAGGAACAGGTGTAAAACGCTGCGGAATCCGCACAAAGAATTGACATGCTGCGGAAAATACAACGCAGCGTTTCTGCACGGAATTTTCCGCACCATGGGCACAGTGGATTTGGTTTTCCATAGGTGTACATGGTACTGTAAACCTGATGGAAAACTGCTACGAATTCGCAGCGGCGAATTCGCAGCGGCGAATTCGCAGCGGCCAATCCGCTGCGGATCCGCGGCCAATCCGCTGCGGATCCGCGGCCAATCCGCTGCGGATCCGCGGCAATCCGCTGCGGATCCGCAGCCAAATCCGCACTGTGTGCACATGCCATAACCCTAACCCTACCCCTAACCCTAACCCTACCCGTAACCCTAACCCTACCCCTAACCCTAACCCTACCCCTAGTTCTAACCCTAGTTCTAACCCTAACCCTAGTGGAAAACGAAAAAAAAAAAAAATAAATTCTTTATTTTATTATTGTCCCTATGGGGGTGATAAAGGGGGGGGTTTATTTATTATTTTTTTTATTTTGATCGCTGTGATAGAACCTACCACAGCGATCAAAATGTACCTGTAAGGAATCTGCCGGCTGGCAGATTCGGCGGGCGCACTGAGCATGCGCCCGCCATTTTGGAAGATGGCGGCGCCCAGCGAGGAGACGTACGGACACCGGGAGGATCGGTAAGTATGAAGGGGTGGTGGGGGGGTGGATCGGAGCACAGGGGGGGTAATCGGAGCACAGGGGGGGTGAATCCAAACAAGGAGGGAGCGGACAGGAGGACGGGGGAGCCGGCAGGCGGACGGAGGGGACCGGACCCCATAACGGAGGACTGGGGGGGCGATCGGTGGGTGTGGGGGGGGTCACTTGAGTATTTCCAGCCATGGCCGATGATATTGCAGCATCGGCCATGGCTGGATTGTAATATTTCACCAGTTTTTTAGGTGAAATATTACAAATCGCTCTGATTGGCAGTTTCACTTTCAACAGCCAATCAGAGCGATCGTAGCCACGGGGGAGTGAAGCCACCCCCCCTGGGCTGAAGCACCACTCCCCCTGTCTCTGCAGATCGGGTGAGATTGGAGTTAACCCTTTCACCCGATCTGCAGGGACGCGATCCCTCCATGACGCATACGCTGCGTCATAGGTCGGATTGGCACAGACTTTCATGACGCAGCGTATGCGTCAAAGGTCGGGAAGGGGTTAAGTGACACGTATCACGTATAAGTGCCACGTATTTAATTGCCACGTATTTAAGTGCCACGTATCAAGATTTTCCATGGAGAACAGACACATCCAGAGATATGTCTGCTCTCCACAGCTGCAGCAACACACTGACAGGAGCCATAGTTCCTGTCGGTGTGTCACTGCGCATGCGCGAGCGAGTTTACCGGCGGTCATTGACCCCGGCACTCTCGCTTAACGGCAGTGCTGCGTGGGAAAGTTCAACGCAGCTGTACTGCTGTTAACCGAGACGCCGGAGTCATTGAACTCCGGAACAGTACGCGATACACTGCTAGGAGCTTCGCTCCTGGCAGTGTATCGCCGGAGAGCAGGGGATCGGCGTGGGACACTCGTTTTATGGATTCTGCGGACAGGGAGTATGAATTTGGTTTATTATTTTTGGATTTTTTCCTGGAGGATCGAGGGCTTCGCCTACAAGTGTGCTGTTGGTGAGTATATACTCTATGTTATGTGTTGTATGTACTGTACTGTGTGTCATGTATGTGTATTGTGTGTAGGTGTTTTGTGTAACTTTACAATTGTGCTAAGTCGCCGGACACAGGGACAACTCTCCCATCCTAATACCGGATGGGAGTAGTAGTCCCATACGGCGACTTAGCACAATGGAGGCACTAGCGTCGCATGGGGACACACACACACACACACACACACACACACACACACACACATACCGTCTCGATCAGCAGCCCCACGTTTATGGTCATTCTGTTGAATGACTCCATGCTGCTTCACTGGCACTGGGGGGCGGGGGCTTCCCTCTTCCTGTCCGACGTCACGTCCGGTCCTGGGTGTCAACCCCTCCGTACAAAGACGCCGACACCCAGGACAAAGGCGCTGTGTGTGGACGGTAAGATGGGGCCCTATGGGGATACGCAGACACGCCGCTGCGTAAAGAATTGACATGTCAATTCTTTTTACGCCGGCGTGTTTGCAGACAAAAGCGCCGCGTTTTTTTGCGGTGTGTCTGAACGGCAAAGTGAATTTCTCATTCACTTTGCCGGCAGACGAAAATGACATTGCGCATTTTTGAAAAGCGCCCGCAAAATAGCGCTCAAAAATGCGCTATGTCTGAAAGTAGCCTTACATGCTCCTTGATCTATTTGAAATTTATATTGATCTGAGAGCTTGTTTTTCTATGACACAAACATGTAATGCCCTTCACCATAGCCCAGAATTATTTCTTTCTCATTGTCATAAGCCATAATTTTACTATATAGCCACGCAATGTATATGTACATAAAATCCAAAAGTAGAGACATATAGTGGTCTGAAGGATTTGGTATCCGACAGGGTTTAGTATGTACTCATCTCCTGAGTATGTGATATATATATAAAAAACTTTTGTCAGTCTCAATATTGTGCGGTGCACACAGTGAATTCAACAGTTTAATCTGATAGGAGATATGTGAGCATTAATCTTGTCATATGGTTGTTAAATATAACATGCGTTGTGGTACTATGAGAATTGTTGTGGTATTTAGTTTAAATCAATGGGTATTCTTTGTAATACATCTATGACCATATAGTGCACATATGCGCAGTTAGGTTTTTGATATTTATATAAAGGGTCTCAATGTATGCCATATGGTTTTGAGATGTATCAAAACTATGGGTACAATATACAGGCCTGATTGGCAGATTTACATTTATCTTTCTTGGTAGTGGCAATGTGCACGCAAGCGCAATTAAGCATCTAGTGTATGGTGATATGCACTGTTATGCCCCGATGTCAGAGGCTGGAGCCGCCTAACCGGAAATGGTCATAGATAAGGTACACGCCCCTTCACCGCTTGCGTTCCGGGGCTTTCACTGTGCGCCTCAGTGACTCACTGTTTTGAGTCATCGGCACGTGTCTCGGAACTGCAATGCGGAAGTGTCTACATACCCCTTGCACACCTTCCTTTGGTGTGCATTCCACCTGGAACATGAAGTGCCGGGGGTTTTTAAAATCTCTTAGCCACCAATGAGGTGAGTGTAATTACGGGGCACCGGCTGGATAGTTGATCCTTGATTGGTTGTGGACTGGTACCTGATGAATGGGCCTTACCCCTGATATGAGTACTTTATTTAAGAGATGTCATTATGTAAACTATCCATGAGAGGCTCTTTAGAGGTGCCAATAATGGTGGAGCACTCCATTATCATGACCACAGACTGACTGCCTTGTCCCCTGATGATTCCCCTTGGGATGAAACGCATAGGGAGGTGGTCCTGAATACAAATAATCTATGGAATTCTGAAATGATCCATTGGATTTCTGTCTAATGTAAACGAGAGGGACTCATTTTCCGTGCGGCATCGTCATAACTTTGTGAGTCCGTTCTATTTATTTATGTATTCCTCTCTGTGACAGCATAACATGGGTGATCATCAGTGGAACTGAATTTTTGCTTTATATGTGCTGTTTTTCTGACAGAAGCACTAATGCCTTTATGGATTTATGCATCTGGGTCCCTTGCTTTGCCCTATTAGATGTCTTCAGAATAGAGACTGCGGTGGGAGTGCAGTGAACTAGTCTGTCTCTAATTTATTTTTCTTTGTCTCTGGACTTATTATCAGAATATTGTCTGGCTAACTGCTGGTTAATATACAAGTGTGTCTTTGTGTGTTGTGTCATGCAATTTTAATGGTTCATAATAAATGCTATGTTTTAGGTCCCTTTTTGCTATTCCTTGAATGTGATACAGCCTGCCATATCCTATGTTGTCATTTTGTGGCGGTGATATGAAGCTGTCTGCAGACCTCAAGCTCATTAAAATATTTATTTTTTTCTGTTGATAATGTGATACAGCCTGCTATCTCCAACCTTTTCATTTAGTGGCTATGAAATTGTTCTGTGTGCAGAGCTATTGCACATTAAAACTAATTTATTTTATTTTTTTACAAATGTGATGCAGGAGCCAAGATTTGAGTTTGAAATTGTTTTGAGCTTATCTTCTAGATGATGTGGATCTCTGGCATCCAATTTCTCAAGGCTTTTTTTTACACCTAGATTGAGAAGCACATCTGTTACATCTATCTTCTGATGAACATCAAATGCTCTCTGGTAATTGGTGCTCTGTAAATGAGTAATAGTTGCAGGCTGGATCCTGGATCTCATACTTCCCATATCCACCCTGCTACTGATCCTGTTGTACGTTCCCATTCCCACCATCGCCCTGCTCCTAATCAGTTAATCTAACGACACATTGGCCACATCTCTCCAGCAAACCTGCACCTTACCAGCAGCAAGAGGCATTCCAACGCCACGGACAATCTTCTAGATTATACAGGCCTCATCCACACTAAAAATATAATTTTATGTTACTAACTGAATACAGAAGGGGAGATCACAGTTTGAAATTGTTTTAAGCATCTAGTCAATGTTATACAAGCTTCATAGACAGGCACCCCAAAAATGTTACTGCTACTACCGTAATACAGTTGGGGAAATCTAATTTAAAAATTGTTTGGAGCATATCTTCTTTGTCATCCAGCCCTCATCCACACTTAAACAATTATTTATTCTGTTACTACAGTAAAAAAGCAGGGGACATCTCATTTAGAAATTGTTTGTAGCATCAAGTCAATTTTATACAGGCCTCCTCGACAGGCCCCCCCGAAATTATTTTGTTACTATTGTCATACAGTAGAAGACATCTCACTCTGATATTGTTTGGAGCATGTAGTCAATGCTTTACAGTTAATGCTAAACATCCACACCAAAAAAGAAACAAAAAAAATCTGTTACTAAAGTCATACAGTAGGGGACATCTCACTTTGACACTTTTTGGAGCAGTTTTTCTTTGTCATACAGGCCTCATTGACACAAACAATTCTTTCTGCTGTGAGTAATGTGATTCATCATGCCATATTTCACCTTTTAATTTTGTGCTGCTGAAATTCAGCTATGTGCAGAGGCTGTGCAGAGTAAATACTCTAATTCTTAGTTGCTAATAGTGTGCTCCTAGCACACTATCTGAGCAACATGACTGGGAAAAAAGCGAGGTTGTAGAGGAAGGGGGATTAGGCTTGGTGTTTGAGGTGTCATGATCTCCATGGCCAGAGAACTAGCATAAGCCTCTATAGGAACAAGCTCTTGGAAGATGTAACTGTACTGACCATGAACTAAACCTACCGCATCATCTAGAAGTAGCCAGGTAGCATGTCCTACTTTTTATCCCTATATGCCCAGCGCCGGCCGGAGAACTAAATAATGCTAGCAGAGGGAAATATAAGACCTGACTCACCTCTAGAGAAATGCCCAAAAGGAGACAGAAGCCCCCCACATATATTGGCGGTGATATGAGATGAAACAACAAACGCAGCAGGAAAATAGTTTTAGCAAATTTGAGGTCCGCTTTCTAGATAGCAGAAGACAGAAAGCATACTTTCATGGTCAGTAGAAAACCCTAACAAAACACATCCAGAAATTACTTTAGGACTCTGGCATTAACTCATAATACCAGAGTGGCAATTCCTGATCAACAAGAGCTTTCCAGACACAGTAACGAAACTGCAGCTGTGAACTGGAACCAAAATACAAAAACAAAACATGGACGAATGTCCAACTTATCTAGTAGATGTCTGGGAGCAGGAACAAGCACAGAGAGGCTTCTGATAACATTGTTGACCGGCAAGCATCTAACAGAGAAGCCAGGTTATATAGCGACACCCAGATCTAATCAGAACAGGTGAACAGGGAAGATGATGTCACAAGTTCAATTCCACCAGTAGCCACCGGGGGAGCCCAGAATCCAAATTCACAACAGTACCCCCCCCTCAAGGAGGGGGCACCGAACCCTCACCAGAACCACCAGGGCGATCAGGATGGGCCCTATGAAAGGCACGAACCAGATCAGAGGCATGAACATCAGATGCAGTGACCCAAGAATTATCCTCCTGGCCGTATCCCTTCCACTTGACCAGATACTGGAGTCTCCGTCTGGAAACACGGGAGTCTAGGATTTTTTCCACAACGTACTCCAACTCACCCTCAACCAACACCGGAGCAGGAGGCTCAACGGAAGGCACAACCGGTGCCTCATACCTGCGCAATAACGACCGATGAAAAACGTTATGAATAGAAAAGGATGCAGGGAGGTCCAAACGGAAGGAAACAGGGTTAAGAATCTCCAATATTTTATACGGACCGATGAACCGAGGCTTAAACTTAGGAGATGAGACCCTCATAGGGACAAAACGAGAAGACAACCACACCAAATCTCCAACACAAAGCCGAGGACCAACACGACGGTGACGGTTGGCAAAAAGCTGAGTCTTCTCCTGGGACAACTTTAAATTGTCCATCACCTGCCCCCAGATATGATGCAATCTCTCCACCACCGCATCCACTCCAGGACAATCCGAGGATTCCATCTGACCGGAGGAAAATCGAGGATGGAACCCCGAATTACAGAAAAACGGGGAAACCAAGGTGGCAGAGCTGGCCCGATTATTGAGGGCGAACTCCGCCAATGGCAAAAAAGCAACCCAATCATCCTGGTCAGCAGACACAAAACACCTCAGATATGTCTCCAGGGTCTGATTAGTCCGCTCGGTCTGGCCATTAGTCTGAGGGTGAAAAGCAGACGAAAAAGACAAATCTATGCCCATCCTAGCACAAAATGCCCGCCAAAATCTAGACACAAATTGGGTTCCTCTGTCAGAAACGATATTCTCAGGAATACCATGCAAACGAACAACATTTTGAAAAAACAGGGGCACCAACTCGGAAGAAGAAGGCAATTTGGGCAGGGGAACCAAATGAACCATCTTAGAAAAACGGTCACACACCACCCAGATGACAGACATCTTCTGAGAAACAGGCAGATCTGAAATAAAATCCATCGAGATGTGTGTCCAAGGCCTCTTAGGAATAGGCAAGGGCAACAATAATCCACTAGCCCGAGAACAACAAGGCTTGGCCCGAGCACAAACGTCACAAGACTGCACAAAGCCTCGCACATCTCGTGACAGGGAAGGCCACCAGAAGGATCTTGCCACCAAATCCCTGGTACCAAAAATTCCAGGATGACCTGCCAACGCAGAAGAATGCACCTCAGAGATGACTTTACTGGTCCAATCATCAGGAACAAACAGCCTATCAGGCGGACAACGATCCGGTCTATCCGCCTGAAACTCCTGCAAGGCCCGCCGCAGGTCTGGAGAAACAGCTGACAAGATAACTCCCTCCTTAAGAATACCTGTGGGGTCAGAGTTGCCAGGTGAATCAGGCTCAAAACTCCTAGAAAGGGCATCCGCCTTAACATTCTTAGAACCTGGTAGGTACGATACCACAAAATTAAACCGAGAAAAAAATAATGACCAGCGCGCCTGTCTAGGATTCAGGCGCCTGGCGGTCTCAAGATAAATCAAATTTTTGTGGTCAGTCAATACCACCACCTGATGTCTGGCCCCCTCGAGCCAATGGCGCCACTCCTCAAACGCCCACTTCATGGCCAAAAGCTCCCGATTCCCAACATCATAATTCCGCTCAGCGGGCGAAAATTTACGGGAAAAGAAGGCACAAGGCCTCATCACGGCGCAGTCAGAACTTTTCTGCGACAACACTGCCCCAGCTCCGATCTCAGAAGCGTCGACCTCAACCTGAAAAGGAAGAGTCACATCAGGCTGACGCAACACAGGGGCAGAAGAAAAACGGCGCTTAAGCTCCTGAAAGGCCTCCACAGCATCAGGGGACCAATTAGCAACATCAGCACCCTGTCTAGTCAAATCGGTCAATGGCTTAACGACATCCGAAAAACCAGAAATAAATCGACGATAAAAGTTGGCAAAGCCCAAAAATTTCTGAAGACTTTTAAGAGAAGAGGGCTGCGTCCAATCACAAATAGCTTGAACCTTGACAGGATCCATCTCAATGGAAGAGGGAGAAAAAATATATCCCAAAAAGGAAATTCTCTGAACCCCAAAAACGCACTTAGAACCCTTGACACACAGAGAATTAGACCGCAAAACCTGAAAAACCCTCTTAACTTGCCGGACATGAGAGTCCCAGTCATCCGAAAAAATCAGAATATCATCCAGATACACTATCATAAATTTATCCAAAAAATCGTGGAAAATATCATGCATAAAGGACTGGAAGACTGAAGGGGCATTAGAAAGACCAAAAGGCATCACCAAATACTCAAAGTGGCCCTCGGGCGTATTAAATGCGGTTTTCCACTCATCCCCCTGCCTGATCCGCACCAAATTATACGCCCCACGGAGATCAATCTTAGAGAACCACTTGGCCCCCTTTATGCGAGCAAACAAATCAGTCAGCAACGGCAATGGGTATTGATATTTAACCGTGATTTTATTCAAAAGCCGATAATCAATACATGGTCTCAAAGAGCCGTCTTTTTTTGACACAAAGAAAAAACCGGCTCCTAAGGGAGATGACGATGGACGAATATGTCCCTTTTCCAAGGACTCCTTTATATATTCTCGCATAGCAGTATGTTCAGGCACAGACAGATTAAATAAACGACCCTTTGGGTATTTACTACCCGGAATTAAATCTATAGCACAATCGCACTCACGGTGCGGAGGTAGTGAACCCAGCTTGGGTTCTTCAAAGACGTCACGATAATCAGACAGGAACTCAGGGATTTCAGAGGGAATAGATGATGAAATGGACACCAAAGGTACGTCCCCATGAGTCCCCTTACATCCCCAGCTCAACACAGACATAGCTCTCCAGTCAAGGACTGGGTTGTGAGACTGCAGCCATGGCAATCCCAGCACCAAATCCTCATGTAGATTATACAGCACTAGAAAACGAATAGTCTCCTGGTGATCCGGATTAATACACATAGTCACTTGTGTCCAGTATTGTGGTTTATTATTAGCCAATGGGGTGGAGTCAATCCCCTTCAGAGGAATAAGAGTTTCCAAAGGCTCTAAATCATACCCACAACGATTGGCAAAGGACCAATCCATAAGACTCAAAGCGGCGCCAGAGTCGATATAGGCGTCAGTAGTAATAGATGACAAAGAGCAAATCAGGGTCACAGACAAAATAAATCTAGACTGCAAAGTGCCAATGGAAACGGATTTATCAAGCTTTTTAGTACGCTTAGAGCACGCTGATATAACATGAGTAGAATCCCCACAATAGAAACACAACCCATTTTTCCGTCTAAAATTCTGCCGCTCGCTTCTGGACAGAATTCTATCACACTGCATGCTTTCTGGCGTCTTCTCAGTGGACACCGCCAGATGGTGCACAGGTTTGCGCTCCCGCAGACGCCTATCGATCTGAATGGCCATTGTCATGGACTCATTCAGACCCGCAGGCACAGGGAACCCCACCATAACATCCTTAATGGCATCAGAGAGACCCTCTCTGAAAGTAGCCGCCAAGGCACACTCATTCCACTGAGTAAGCACAGACCATTTACGGAATCTTTGGCAGTAAATTTCAGCTTCATCTTGCCCCTGCGATAGGGACATCAAAGTTTTTTCTGCCTGAAGTTCCAAATGAGGTTCCTCATACAGCAAGCCCAAGGCCAAAAAAAACGCATCCACATTGCGCAACGCAGGATCCCCTGGTGCCAATGCAAAAGCCCAGTCTTGAGGGTCGCCGCGGAGCAAGGAAATCACAATCCCAACCTGCTGTGCAGAGTCTCCAGCAGAACGAGATTTCAGGGACAAAAATAGCTTACAATTATTTCTAAAATTCTGAAAGCTAGATCTATTCCCTGAGAAGAATTCCGGCAAAGGAATTCTCGGCTCAGATACCGGAGCATGAATAATAAAATCTTGCAAATTTTGTACTTTCGTGGTGAGATTATTCAAACCTGCAGTTACACTCTGAAGATCCATTATTAACAGGTGAACACAAAGCCATTCAAAGATTATAAGGAGAGAGAAAAAAAAGAAAGACTGCAGCATAGACAGACTGGCAAGTGATCCAATTAAGAGCACAGAGGAAAAAAAAAAAAAAAAACTCTCAGCAGACTTCTTATTTCTCTCCTTTCTCAGCCAAGGATTTTAACCCTTTAGTGGGGCCGGTCAAACTGTCATGATCTCCATGGCCAGAGAACTAGCATAAGCCTCTATAGGAACAAGCTCTTGGAAGATGTAACTGTACTGACCATGAACTAAACCTACCGCATCATCTAGAAGTAGCCAGGTAGCATGTCCTACTTTTTATCCCTATATGCCCAGCGCCGGCCGGAGAACTAAATAATGCTAGCAGAGGGAAATATAAGACCTGACTCACCTCTAGAGAAATGCCCAAAAGGAGAAAGAAGCCCCCCACATATATTGGCGGTGATATGAGATGAAACAACAAACGCAGCAGGAAAATAGTTTTAGCAAATTTGAGGTCCGCTTTCTAGATAGCAGAAGACAGAAAGCATACTTTCATGGTCAGTAGAAAACCCTAACAAAACACATCCAGAAATTACTTTAGGACTCTGGCATTAACTCATAATACCAGAGTGGCAATTCCTGATCAACAAGAGCTTTCCAGACACAGTAACGAAACTGCAGCTGTGAACTGGAACCAAAATACAAAAACAAAACATGGACGAATGTCCAACTTATCTAGTAGATGTCTGGGAGCAGGAACAAGCACAGAGAGGCTTCTGATAACATTGTTGACCGGCAAGCATCTAACAGAGAAGCCAGGTTATATAGCGACACCCAGATCTAATCAGAACAGGTGAACAGGGAAGATGATGTCACAAGTTCAATTCCACCAGTAGCCACCGGGGGAGCCCAGAATCCAAATTCACAACATTGAGGTGTATCTGGGATAGCTGTTAATGCTTCTGAAAGCACTAGTGAACCACTAAAGTGATATCCTATCCAAAGACAACTGACAACTTCTGTTACTGGATATTGTAGTTTTTAGTGTGCTGCACTGTTCTCGTGTTATTGCAGTCTCTGATATCTTTAGTGGAGCTTATATGCCTGCTGTTGCTGTTGGAGATGTTAACAATAATTTGTGGAAATGTGAACAGTCCTGCTTGGGTGTCCATTTGCTGGGCTGGGTGTATTGGAATACCTGTTGGTTCCTATTATACTATTTCTTCTGTGGTAAAATTGTTGCTACTTTGTTAGTGTCTGCCACTAATTTTTGGAAATGTGAACACTCCTGGTTGGATGTCCATCTGCTGGATTGGGTGTAGTGGAAGACCTGTCGGTTCCTATTATACTATTTCTACAGTGGTGAAATTGATGCCAATTCTGTGGTGTAAGGCCCTCATTTGTTTAAATGTGAACACTCCTTATTGGGTGTCCATCTGCTGAATTGGTCATAGAGGAAGATCTGTCGGTCCCTATTAGACTATTTCTACTGTGGTGAAATTGATGTTACTTTGTTGGTGTGCGCGAATACATTTTCTGTAAATGTGTAGATTCCGTATTGGCTCTCCTTCATGTATGTTGCCTGTAGCAGTAGGTCTCCAATATCGGCAGCTCTCCACTGTCTTTGAGTCAACTACCTGTGTTACTATCCTTACATTTTTCTGACAATAGTAATCTATGAAACTGATAAGTGTGCCACCTGAGTGTGGATGAACATCAATTTCAATTTTTAGGGGGTTTTATCACTTAAATAGCACCAATAATTAAACATTCGCATTACAGACATTACTGGCACTGTCATCATTGGGACTCACAAATCTAAATTTACTATCGGTATGTCTTTGTAGTCTCGGTAGAAAAATAATTACTAGGAGCAAACCCTCGCAAACATGGGTAGAACATACAAACTCTTTGCAGATGCTGTCCATGGTGAAGTTGTAATATTTTTGCGTTGACAACTGATCGTTTCTGTGATTGGAAGGCTATCACTGTGATGAAAACTGTGTGCCTCACTGCTGTTTTGGGAAAAACCACTGTCAAGATTGTCTTCCAGCATGTTTTGATACTGCAGCATGGGCGCGCCCTTTTCCAAGGGGGGGGGGGGGGGGAAGCAACTGGAAAAAATTACTTTTGTATTGTGGATAAAACACACTGGGCAGATAGTGCTGCAAGAAGGCGCTCATGAGTCGGTCTCTTTCATGAGGTCCAACTCCACAGTGTGTGGGTAGTGGTATAACACTCAAGCCTTCGTACTGGATCACCTCCTAACAACCACAGACAACATAGAAGGAATCATTATTGTCTTCATCTCCTAACTGTTGAGCGTCCATCACCTCTTACTTCTCATCCTTCTCATGGTCCTTTTCCATTTGTTCTTCCCATGGCAAACGTCTGTGAGATGACAGACCTGAACTTATAGATATTGTTAATGCTACAGGTATCCTCCTCGGCTTCCTCCTCTTCCCCCAGGACCACCACGACCACCTGCTCACCAACACTATTTAAAGTGTGCCCCAGCATGTAGATGACAGTAATAGGGATGCTGACGATGGCATCATCACCGCTAACCAACTAAGTAGCCATTAAGAAAACGTACAGAAGGGTGCAGAGGTCCTTCATCTGTATCCAGTATGAAAGTGTGAATTGCACCACGTCGTACTGCGTTGTGCCAGGCTATGAGAAGTGTCATCCTGCACCAGGTCTCGGCGCTGCTGCCACAGTCGCTGCAACATGTGCAGAGTTTAATTCCATGGTGTGGTCATATCACATATCAACCAGTTAACCAGTTGTCCAAAAGATCTCTATACCAACTGAAGTGGAATGGTGGAAGTCAGCACAACAGTGGTTTCTGCAGCAGTGCATCCAGGCTGGGACAGTGGCGGAGGAATTGCTGTATCATCAGGTTGAGGATGCAAGCCATGCAAGGCACGTGTGTAAGGTTGGCCCGGCATAGGGCCGTCACCAGGTTTGCACCGTTAGCGCACACGGCTTTCCCTGGATTCAGGTTGAGTGTAGACAGATATTGCTCAAACTCGGCATGGATAGTTGTACACAACTGTTGATCTCTATGACTGCAATCTCCAAGGCATATTATTGTAAACACTGCCTGATTATGGTGAACCTTTGCTGCGCAGTATGGAGGTGGTGGAGGGATTATCTCTGCAGTGTTTGAACATATGTTTCATTAATGAAGAGGATGAGGGGGCAGGTGGTGGTCCTAGAGGAGGTGGAGGAGGCAGAAGCACTAGAGGAACTGTTACATATAGAGGTTTGTTCCGCAAGCCCTGGGGATTTCAAGACTTGGGGTGACACCTTGGTGTCTACTGCTTTAGTTCTCCATCCCCTCGTGAGTACTAGTTTAGTTCTCCAACCCAAGCTGCTTAGTAGTTCACAACCCATGTTGTCTATTAGTTTAGCTCTCCATATTCTGGTATTAATTTGTTTAGTTCTGCAATCATAGCTGTTTAGTAGTTTAGTTCTCCAACCCCTGTTGTCTAGTAGTTTAGTTTTCCATCTTATGGTGTGTAGTGGTTTATTTCTCCATCCCCAAGCGCCCTGCAAGCCTTGGAGCTTGCAAGACTTGTGGAGCAGCCCCATCCCTGACTGCCACTACAGCCACCAGAGGCACCCAGTGCCCAGTCATCTACATGTAACTCACCTGTCCATGCTGGTTTGTCCAGGTGTCATTGTTGAAATGCACCCTGGCATAGAATTTTTCAGGGAACGGGTGATGTTGTCTGTAACTTGTTGCTTTAGCACAGACACATCTTTCTTAGAGAAGTAATAGTGACTGAGCAACTGGTACTGGGGGGACTGTTATGGCCATCAGCTTTCGGAGACCATCTGTATCCATAAGGTGGAAAGGCTGCTTTTCCATGACGAACAGATTGGAGTGGCTATGCAATAATCACAGTGATCACAAGCCATGAGTCATACAGAAACAAGTGCTGTGATCTTTGTAGTGAATAGCTCTCACCTGGCCCCTATCGTCCAGACAATGACACGATCGGGCGACAAATCATCCAAGGAGGCCATATGCTGTTCACAATAATTAGTTTTCAGGAAAGTAATATTGAGCGTATGGCTTATCCACGTCCAGCTTAGAACACATGGAATATATGCATATCCATCCGTACGATCACTGCTAACGCCACGACAACACTACTCTCCTCGCTGCCAACAACAATCCTGTTTTTAACCCAATAAATAAATACAGGCCGATTGGATGCCATTCCTCCTTTGAGGTTCACACCATCAGAGTGTTCCATCCCCGATCCCTCAGAGTTCAAGTCATATACCATCCCCTAGGTTCACCCACCCACTTCCTTGGCCACTTTTATGCGTTGCTGCCATACTTCATATCCCCGGAATTGACAACCCTTATCCTGGGAGCCTTCAACAGCGCCACCTCCCCAACTGCATCCCAGCTTCTATCTCTAGCCAATTCTTGTAGTCTCTCACAACTTTCAAATTCTGAGACACACAAAGACGGTAACACCCCTGATCTGGATTTTGTTCGGCTCAGTACAATCTCCTACCTAGATGATTCACCTCTTACCCTTTGTCACCCATGAAATTAGGAGTATAACGACACCTTAGACTTTTTTAGGTGCTCCCTAAAAGACATCTGTTTAGAGTTGCCTATCACATTTCCTAATCAAAGTTCTTTTTATATACAGTGCCTTGCAAAAGTATTCGGCCCCCTGAAACTTTTCAACCTTTTCCCACATATCATGCTTCAAAAATAAAGATACCCAAAAAATTTTTGGGTGAAGAATCAACAACAAGTGGAACGCAATGGTGAAGTTGAACAAAATTTATTGGTTATTGTAAATTTTTGTGAAAATTCAAAAACTGAAAAGTGGGGCGTGCAATATTATTCGGCCCCTTATCTTAATACTTTGTTGCGCCACCTTTTGCTGCGATTACAGCTGCAAGTCACTTGGGGTATGTCTCTATCAGTTTTGTACATCGAGAGACTGAAGTTCTTGCCCATTCTTCCTTGGCAAACAGCTCGAGCTCAGTGAGGTTTGATGGAGATCTTTTGTGAACATCAGTTTTCAGTTCTTTCCACAGATTTTCGATTGGATTGAGGTCTGGACTGTCACTTGGCCATTCTAACACCTGGATACCATTCCATTGTAGATTGTGCTTTATGTTTGGGTTTATTGTCTTGTTGGAAGACAAATCTCCATCCCAGTCTCAAGTCTTTTGCAAACTCCAACAGGTTTTCTGCTAGAATGGTCCTGTATTTGGCTCCATCCATCTTCCCATCAATTTTAACCATCTTCACTGTCCATGCTGAAGAAAAGCAGGCCCAAACCATGATGCTGCCACCACCATGTTTGACAGTGAGGATGGTGTGTTCAGGGTGATGAGCTGTGTTGCCTTTACGCCAAACATATCGTTTGGCATTGTTGCCAAAATGTTTGATTTTGGATTCATCTGGCCTGATCTTTGAGAAATGGCTTTCTTCTTGACACTGTTCCTTAAAGGCCAGATTTGTGCAGAGTACGACTGATTGCTGTCCTATGGACAGACTGTCCCACTTCAGCTGTAGACCTCTGCAGTTCATCCAGAGTGATCATGGGCCTCTTGGCTGCATCTCTGATCAGTCTTCTCCTTGTTTGAGATGAAAGTATAGAGGGATGGCCGGGTCTTGGTAGATTTGCAGTGGTATGATACTCCTTCCATTTCAATATGATCGCTTGCACAGTACTCCTTGGGATGTTTATAGTTTTGGAAATCATTTTTTATCCAAATCTGGCTTTAAACTTCTCCACAACAGTATCACGGCCCTGCCTGTTGTGTTCCTTGGTCTTCATGATGCTCTCTGTGCTTCAAACAGAACCCTGAGACTATCACAGAGCAGGTGCATTTATACGGAGACTTGATTACACACAGGTGGATTATATTTATCATCATTAGGCATTTAGGACAACATTGGATCATTCAGAGATCCACAATGAACTTCTGGAGTGAATTTGCTGCACTGAAAGTAAAGGGGCAGAATAATATTGCACGCCCCACTATTCAGTTTTTGAATTTCCACAAAAACTTTAAATAAGCAATAAATTTGGTTCAACTTCACAATTGTGTTCCACTTGTTGTTGATTCTTCACCAAGAATTTACATTTGGTATCTTTATGTTTGAAGCATGATATGTGGGAAAAGGTTGAAAATTTCCAGGGGGTCAAATACTTTTGCAAGGCACTGTATATATCTTATTCTCTACTTCTCTGAACATAATTCACCATCAAACTCAGTCGTGCCCATAAGGCTCATGCAGCCTTTATCTACCCCCCAATTCCTACGATGGTTGTACCATCATTGTAAATAAGCACCTGTAATTGGTGTCACCCCTATCTCATTGTAGATTGTAAGCTATGAAGAGCAGGGTCGTCATTATTTTTGCTTGAATTGTTTGATTAGCTTAAACTTGGTAACTTTTGACTTTTATATGAACTGCTGACTTGTAAAGCTATGCGTAATGTGTTTGTGATATATAAATAAAGGATATTAATAGTAGATTGAAGATGGTGAAATTCAAGCTGTTAACTTTGCCATGTGTAGGAGTAAAGAATCTTTTACGTGAGCACAACTGCACAAACGAGGGTTTGTTGTTGTGCCAACATAGGATGGAGTAGGGTGAACATGCCACCTCCTGGACTGTGAGAGAGGTGCAGACGGGGATGTTACGGTGGATTGAGAAAGATGGGGTGTGCTTGGTATGTAAGATCAGTCAAAAGCAGCAGGTATGTCCAATTCTGTATCGGATGACAGGCTCTCAATCACCCCAACTGTAGGGGGTAAACAAGCGGTGGTTAGTGATTAGCGAGTGTGCTCATTACTCGAGTTTTCCAAGCATGCTCGGGTGTTCTCCGAGTATCTTGGGCGTGCTTGTAGATTATGTTTGAGTCCCCGCAGCTGCATGATTTACAGCTGTTAGACAACCTGAACCCTTGCAGGGATTGCCTGTTTGTTAAAGAATCCCCACATGTATTCAAGCTGTCTAGCAGCCGCAAATTATGCAGCTGCGGAGACTAAAATATAATCTGCGACCATGCCCAAGATACTCAGAGAACACCCGAGCATGCTCAGAAATCTCAAATAACAAGTATACTCGCTCATCACTAGTGGAGGTTCTTCGGCCTATGTGACAACACTTGCCATGGTGAGGAAGGAGGAAGAATCAGAAGATGCGGTGGACGGTGGTTGGCGAGACCCGCTAGTCTGTATTTTAGCACAATGACATTCCTAGATTAATGCATGCTGATTAGTGTTGAGCATTCCGATACCGCAAGTATCGGGTATCGGGTATCGGCTGATATTTGCGGTATCGGAATTCCGATACCGAGTTCCGATATTTTTGCGATATTGGGAATCGGTATCGGGATGCATATTCATGTGTAAAATAAAGAATAAAAATAAAAAATATTGATATACTCATCCCTGCGGCGACCCCTGCTCTTAGCGGTGCCTTCGTTCCTAAGAATGAGCGCGTGAAGGACCTTCGATGACGTCGCGGCTTGTGATTGGTCACGTGAGCGGTCACATGAGCAGTCACGTGACCAATCACAAGCCGCGACGTCATCGAAGGTCCTTCACGCGCTCATTCTTAGGAATGGAGGCTGCCGGTTGCAGCGGTTACAACCAGGGCGCGTCCGAGGGTGAGTATATCCCTATTTTTTATTTGTATTCTTTAGTTTACACATGAATATGGATCCCAGGGCCTGAAGGAGAGTTTCCTCTCCTTCAGACCCTCGGAACCATCCAGGATCACTTCCGATATTTGTGTCCCATTGACTTGTATTGGCATCGGGTATCGGTATCGGCGATATCCGATATTTTTCGGATATCGGCCGTTACTATCCGATACCGATACTTTCAAATATCGGAAGGTATCGCTCAACACTAATGCTGATCGCACATGTGCTAGTTCATGCATGTAGTACTGAAATTATTTCATTTTTTTACTCTACTAGGTCTTTTTTTTTAAATTTGACAGCTAACAAGATTTTTTAGATTTTTGTCAGTCTGAAAAAAAGACCCAAGATAGCCAACTGAAGAACCTCAAATGCTGCTGTCCACATGTTCTCCAGTTGGCCGGAAGCATTCCCCGTTACCAACATGACTGCAAAAACTACAGCAAAGAAACTGGTGATGGAAGTTATATGCAGATATGGTGTTCCAGAAGTCGTTGAAAGTGACCAAGGCCCGGCCTCTTCTTCTCATGTGTATCAGGAGGTTCTGACAATGCTTGGATCCACTGTAGCCCTCCATATTCCATACCATCCACAATCCAGTGGGAAAGTTGAGAGGCTGAACGACACACTGAAGGGACAATTGACCAAAATGATGCAGGAGACTTCGGCTCTATGGCAAGAGCTCCTACCCATTGTACTGTAACACATTCGTACTACCCCTATTGCAAAACATGGCCTGTCCCCATATGAGACAGCTTAGTAAAAATCTGAATAACATATTGAACAGCACGGTCAGTTTCTTCTGACAACTGTTGAGGCTGAAAATTTGCAACTGGAGGCCTAGCACCAAACAATATCTCATATTGGGAGTCACATCTATGCAGAAATGTATTGATAGGCTCTTTTGGTGGCCGACTATGAATAAAGATATTACAGATTTTGTATCTACTTGTGAAGTTTGTGCATGTGCTAAGGTCTGTCATAACCGCTGGGGGAATTGGGCCCACTGCCAATTCCAAAGGGCTGTGAAGCCATTTGTCCATGGATTTCATCACAGAGAGAGGAGTGCAATTTGTCTCCAAATTCTGAAGAGCTTTTTGTAGTAAACTGGGGATTGACTTGTCCTTTTCCTCTGCATACTACTCTTAAACCAACAGTCAGACAGAATCTATCTTTGGAACAAATGTTAAGGTGTTTTTTTCGGCTGAGCAGGAGGACTGGTCTTCAATTCTACCTCTTGCTAAGTTTGACTTTAAAGCACCACTCTAATGTTTCTTTTATTTCACTGCTGCAGTGGTGCATTAAATGTAAGTCCCCTGCCCCCTGTCTGATACTCACCTTCTGGCGTTTTCACCTGTTTTCGCCACCACTTCCATTGGTCTCCGACGAAAAGTGACCTGCCTTCAACTCCAGTGTTTCATGCAGTTACTTTTCAATACAAGTCTATGAGAGCCTTGTTCTGGCTCTAATAAACTTGCATTGCCAGTCAGAAGCTACTGTCACCAAATGGCACCACGGAACCGGAGAGGTGTTGGAAAACGGGGAAAACAAGGATAAGTATGTGACCGGGAACAGGGGGCTTACATTTAAAGTGCCACTCTAGCTATGAAAAAAAAACAAAAAAAAAACAGAGTGGTGCTTTAACAGTTGGGTCAATCAGTCCACTGGAATATCCCTGTTTTTGTCATTATAGTTTTCATCCCCATTTTAGTGAATTTTTTTTAGAATAATTTCTGAATGTCCTGGGGTGGAGGTCGCCATACAGAAACTTGGGTATGTGTGAAGGGAGGTTGAAAAGAATATTGGGGCAGCTCAGATTCACCAAAAACAGAAGGATGATTGAAAGTAAAGTAGGTGATAGGGTTTGGTGGTCATTCAAAAATATTACATTTAAGATACTGCCAGCAAAGTTTGGTCTGATGTTCATTGGCCCCTATGAGATTCTGGAAGTAGTCAGTCTGGTGACTTTTAGGTTAAAGCTTCCTCCACCTCTTCAATGTCCCTATCGTCTTCCATAGATCTCTGGTAAAGGAGTTTGTCATTTTGATTTTATCAAACTCATCCCCACCTCTTCTGTCGATGGTAATTTAGAGTATGAGATACTAAGAATTGTGGATTCTCAAAAGATCTGAAATGCCCTCCGGTACTTCATCCATTTGAAGGGCTACAGACCGGATGAGAAACCCTGAGATCCAGCCTGATCTATGGTTTCCAATTGTCTGGTCAGGGCCTTTCATTCCAGGCTTCCTGGGAAACATGGGGTTCCAGTGGCCCAACCTAGAAGGAGGGGTACTGTCACGATTCCATCACTCATGGTATTCAAAGGATGCTGTGACAGCTCAGATGCCCTGTAGGATCAATGGTGTGCTGAGCTGTCACTCCCAACACAGTATTACAAGTGAGTTAGGCAGGGGCATGCTGGGCTGTCAGTATTGTGAATGACAGCCCAGCAGTCCAATCTGGTCTGTGAGATTTCCTCCAAGTGTCACCCATTTCGGGTTATAACATGGCTATTTAGCTTGCTGGTAATGATAAGAACATTGCCAATTATAGCCTTGCTCTCTGCTGTGTTTGCTATGTGTTCTGATTTTCTGATCTGTGTTGTTGGACCTTGGATTTGCCTTTAGACTACTTGTTTGGATTACCCCTTCTTCCTTTATGCACTCTGACCTTAGCTATTTAACCTAGGACTTTGCCTCTTACAATCCATTTGTCTTATCGCTTTGTCTCTGCCGTACCCTCCTGGCTTTTGGCCTCAGATTCCTTGACTTCCTTGCCTCAAGGCTTGTACATGAGAAGTGACCCTGCATCACACATTTCCTTTGAACAGTACTGTATATATATATATATATATATATATATATATATATATATATATATATATATATCTCCAGAGAAAATTACTGCATATTACCTACCTCCTTGTAAAGGTTTTGCAAAAAAGGATGGTAGAAATCCAATGGAGAAGGAATTGTCTAGTTGCCGTAAGGCAAGTGATCTTTTTGACCTCGCTATTCTCTGATTCTGCATGCATTATTATGTTATTGAATCTATATTACATAGCTGGTGTTTATGCAATGTTTTCATCTTTCCTTATTACAAACTTTCCTCTTCTTAAGGTTGCAAGCATAAATCAGCACGGTATAGAATCCAAGTTTCATATACAGTGATATAATGCAATTTGCAACTTTTTTTTATATTTGACTGTCTTCTTATAAATCTTACATTCTGCTCATAATTTTTATATATAACAATATCAAATGTATGTTTCGCATAAGCAACTTTAAAAAAAATAAAATCATTTAAATTAGTCTTACTACTGACATAGATATTTACCGTATATACTCGAGTATAAGCCGACCCGAGTATAAACCGAGACCCCTAATTTTGCCACAAAAAACTGGGAAACCGTATTGACTTGAGTATAAGCCTAGGGTGGGAAATGCAGCAGCTACTGGTAAATTAAAAAAAAAAATACCAATAAAACTAAAATTAATTGAGACATCAGTAGGTTAAATGTTTTTGAATATCCATATTGTATCAGGAGACCCATATAATGCTCCATACAGTTCATGATGAGCCCCATAAGATGCTCCATACAAAATACGCCCCATATAATGCTCCATAAAGTTCATGATGGGCCCCATAAGATGCCCCATACAAAAAATATGCCCCATATAATGCTCCATAAAGTTCATGATGGGCCCCATAAGATGCCCCATACAAAATACGCCCCATATAATGCTCCATAAAGTTCATGATGGGCCCCATAAGATGCCCCATACAAAAAATATGCCCCATATAATGCTGCATAAAAGGTTAATGATGGCCCCATAAGATGCTCCATACAAAAAATATGTCCCATATAATGCTCCATAAAGGTTGATGGCCCTATAAGATGCTCCATAGAATAATATGCCCCATATAATGCTCCATAAAGTTTGATTGCCCCATAAGATGCTGCTGCGAAAAAAAAATGAAATACCTCTCGTCGCTGGGGGAGAGGTGTCGGTGGCCTGAGCAGGCGGGGACATCAGCGCACTATGGGGGCCAGGTGCCGGTGTCGCCGCTGACTCAGACCTCCGGCCCTTGCGATATTCACCTGTCCCCGTTCCACCACCACGTGCTGCTGTGTCTTCCAGGTCTTTGCAGTAACTGTTCTGGCATATGGCCCACACTAAACACGTCATCACGCCCTCTGACCTGAACATCACAGCCAGAGGAAGCGGAAGACAGAGCCCGGCGGTGGAACAGGGAGAGGTGAATATCGCATGGTTCTCCCTCCCCGTCATACTCACCCCATCCTGACGTGGTCTCTGCTTCTCAGATGGTCTCTCATGCCTACAGCTTTTCCTGTGTTCAGCGGTCACATGGTACCGCTCATTAAAGTAATGAATATGCACTCCATTTCTATGGGAGTGAAGTCCATATTCATTACTTTAATGAGCAGTACCATGTGACCGCTGAACACAGGAAGAGCTGCCGGCACCAGAGACCATTTGAGAAGCAGGGACGTGCGGAGACCGCATCAGGTGGGGGTGAGTATGATGTGACATCCGCCACTCCTGCCACTCCCCCTCCCCCCGCTGACCCCCTGGGACAATGACTTGAGTGTACTCGAGGGGCACTTTCAGCCTAAAAAAATGGGCTGAAAATCTCAGCTTATACTCGAGTATATATGGTATTTCTCTGAGAAAACATAAAATTGATATCTATAATTTGCTTAAATAGATTCACATTGTATTTTTACATAAATAGCTTTGCCCCTATCACAAATTGCATCATACAATATTCATTAATACATTGTAAAACACAAAATGTTTCAGAGTTACTGAGCAGTCAGTTCCATAATTTGATGTTTTGTTAAACAAAAGCCTCATTGGTATGCTTTAACTAGAGCTACATTACTATTATGAATCATCGTAATTCATCCTAAATAAGCAGGTGGCTGATTTGGACCTCTGTAGAGGAACAGCAAGAAAGAGAATGGCTTTCTTGAGCTAACAGCCTGCAATAATGACAGTGACATCAACTTGGCATAGCATTCAATATCCATTTCAGTGATTAATGCCGAAATTTAGCTTTTTGGTATTCTGTTGAAAATCTGATAGATGAATAAATGTATACTGAAAATTCTCAGAACTGTATTGATTATGACAATTACTTAAAGGGAATCTGTCACCTCATTTTGGCCCTATAAACTGCACCCACTGCCATCAGGGGCTTATCTACAGCATTCTTTAATGCTGTAGATAAGCCCCCCGATGTAACCTGAAAGATAAGAAAAACAAGTTAGATTATACTCACCCAGGGGCGGTCCGGTCCGATGGGCGTCGCAGGTCCAGTGTCTGTTTACCTTTTCAAGGAGTCGCAAACGCCACTCTTAAGCTGCTTGGATCACTGGAACCAGCCAGCTTCAATCCCCGATACTGCTGAGGCAAATGTGTCTCTGCTATCAGGCTGGTTGAAAGAACATTTCAGCTGAGCCGTGTGAAAATACTGCTGCCCCAAATTTGCAATCTTCAAGAGTGCACTCCCCCTGGTAGGTGCCAACCATAAACTGGAGCAGAGCTGCATGATCGGACACAACCATTACACAATACATACAATTATCTCAGCACAGGAATATGTTTACTTTTTTTTAGTTAGTAAGTGAGAAGGGTTAAAATTTTATCAACAAATTCTCATTTTTCAAACAAAATTTACAAAACCATTTTTTTTAAAGGGAATCTGTCACCTCAAATTGGCAAGCTATGTAAATGCCCTGTGTCCAGTCCGATAAGCGGTGTTTCGTCTTCTTTTCTCTACCCCGTCCTTCCCCGCTGTCCGCAATATTTTCGTGAATTTGAGTAGGTGTCCTCCATAGTTCGCGCATGCGCAATGCAATCTTGCCTCGTGCACTCACAGTATGATTTGCCCAACTGCGGGCAAAGCCGAAAAGCATTACTGCGCATGCGCCGGCGAGCTATGTCCCGGACGTATTTTGCTGTGTTCCGGGACATAGTGCACCGGCGCATCCCATTTGAAGTGACTTTAAGGAGGCTATGTGACAGAAAATACTCTAAAAGTGACACCTTTTTAAAAACTACACCCATCACAGTTCTCAAAACCATATTCAAGAAGCTTACTAACCCTATAGGGGTTTCACCAGAATTAAAGCAATGTGGAAGGACAAAACTAAAATTTCATTTTTTTTCCCACAAGAACATTGCTTTAGTCCAAAATTATACAGTATTAAAAAGGTAACAGGTGAAAATGGACCATACAATTTGTTGTGCAGATTCTCATGTATACACCAATATACCATATGTGGTGGAAAACTTCTGTTTGGGAGCATGACAGGACTCCGAAGAGAAGGCGCACCATTCACTTTTGAAGCCATGTAGCATTTACAGAACCCCTGATGTGCCTAAACAATGAAAATCCCCCACAAATGACTATTTTGGAACCTACACCCCTTAAAGAGGTTTGGTAAGAACCTTCAACCTACTGGTGCTTCACAGAATTTTATAACGTTGAGCCATGAAAATGAAAAAATGTTGCTTCAGCACCAAATTTTTCATTTTCACAAGGGTAACAAGAGAGAATGGACCCAAAAATCTATTGTGCATTTTTTTTGTTTGTTTTTTACACAATAAAAACTATTTTATAGAAAAAAAGAATTGTTTTTGCACCACTGTATTCTGAGAGCTATAGCCTTTTCTTTTCTCTGCTGATGGAGCTGTATGGCGGCTTGTTTTTTGCAGGACAAGATGACGTTTTCATCTATTCCATTTTTATCTCCATTTGACTTTTTTATTGCATTTTACACCACTTTTTGATCGGCAGCATGACGATAGAGCATAGATTTTTTTCCATATTTTTTATTTATTTTTCTACGATGTTCACTGAATGGGTTGACCACTTCACCCCGACTCTGTTTTTTACCATTCTAACAAGTGTCACTTTATGTGGCAATAACTCTGGAACACTTCCACAGATCCCTGTCATTTTGAGAATGTTTTTTCGTGACATTGTACTTCATGACAGCGGTTAACTTTTAGTTTGAAATGACTTGCGTTTATTTGAGAAAATATTGGAAATTTGGTGAAAATTTCACAATTTTCAAATTTCTAATTCTTATGCCTTAAAACCATAGAGTTATATCACACAAAATAATTAATAAATAAACTTTCCCACATGTCTAGTTAACAACTGCATAATTCTTGTCTGCTAGAAAGTTAGAAGGGTTAAAATGTGATCATCAGCAGTTTCTCACGTTTCCAACCAAATTTACAAAGCCATTTTTTTAAAGAGCACATCATAATTGAAACAACTTCAGGGGGCCTTTATGACAGAAAATACTCAAAAGTGACATGATTTTGAAAACTGCCATCTAAAACTTCTCCAAACCACATCCAAGAACTTTATTAACCCTTCAGGAGCTTCACAGGAATTAATTCAGTGTGGAAGGAAAAAATTAACATTTTACTTTTTTTCACAAAAATTTTACTTTAGCCAAAAACATTTTATTTTAACAAGGGTAACAGGAAAAATGGACCTCAAAATTTGTTGTGCAATTTATCTTGAGTACATTGATACCTCATATGTGGGAGAAAACTACTGTTTGGGCGCATGGCAGGGCTCGGAAGGGAACAAGCACTATTTGGCTTTTTTAAACCAAAAATTGCTGAAATCAAGAGTGGACACCATGTCACATTTGGAGAGACCCTGATGTGCCTAAACAGTGAAAATTCCCCAGAAGTGACCCCATTTTGGAAACTAGACCCCTCAAGGAATTTATCTAGATATGTGCTTAGCACCTTGAACTCCCCGGTGTTTCACTGAAGCTTACATACAGTGCCTTGCGAAAGTATTTGGCCCCTTTGAACTTTTCAACCTTTTCCCACATATCATGCTTCAAACCTAAAGATACCAAATGTAAATTTTTGGTGAAGAATAAACAACAAGTGGAACACAATTGTGAAGTTGAACGAAATGTATTGGTTATTTTAGATTTTTGTGGAAATTCAAAAACTGCAAAGTGGGGTGTGCAATATTATTTGGCACCTTTAACTTAATACTTTGTTGCTCCACGTTTTGTTGCGATTACAGCTGTAAGTCGCTTGGGGTATGTCTCTACCAGTTTTATACATCGTGAGACTGAAATTCTTGCCCATTCTTCCTTGGCAAACAGCTTGAGCTCAATGAGGTTTGATGGAGATCATTTGTGAATGGCAGTTTTCAGCTCTTTCCAGAGATTCTCGATTGGATTGAGGTCTGGACTTTGACTTGGCCATTCTAACACCTGGATACGTTTATTTGTGAACCATTCCATTGTAGATTTTGCTTTATGTTTGGGATTATTGTCTTGTTGGAAGACAAATCTCTGTCCCAGTCTCAGGTCTTTTGCAGACTTCAACAGGTTTTCTTCAAGAATGGTCCTGTATTTGGCTCTATCCATCTTCCCATCAATTTTAACCATCTTCCCTATCCCTGCTGAAGAAAAACAGGCCCAACCATGATGCTGCCACCACCATGTTTGACAGTGGGGATGATGTGTTCAGGGTGATGAGCTGTGTTGCCTTTCGCCAAACATATCATTTGGCATTGTTGCCAAAAAGTTCAATTTTGGTTCATCTGACCAGAGCACCTTCTTCCACGTTTGGTTTGTCTACCTGGTGGCTTGCTGCAAACTTTAAATGACACGTTTTATGGTTATCTTTGAGAAATGGCTTTCTTCTTGCCACTCTTCCATAAAGGCCAGATTTGTGCAGTGTACGACTGATTGTTGTCCGATGGACAGACTGTCCCACCTCAGCTGTAGATCTCTGCAGTTCATCCATAGTGAGATGAAAGTTTAGAGGGACGGCCGGGTCTTGGTAGATTTGCAGAGGTATGATACTCCTTCCATTTCAATATGATTGCTTGCACAGTGCTCCTTGGGATGTTTAAAGTTTTGGAAATCATTTTGTATTCAAATCCGGCTTGAAACTTCTCCACAACAGTATCATGGACCTGCCTGTTGTGTTCCTTTGTCTTCACGATGCTCTCTGTGCTTCAAACAGAACCCTGAGACTATCACAGAGCAGGTGCACATATCCGGAGACTTGTTTACACACAGGTGGATTATATTTATCATCATTAGGCATTTAAGACAACACTGGATCATTAAGGCCATGTTCACACTTTGCGGTTTTTACCGCGAAACCGCGGCGATTTTGATGCTGCGGGTCCGCAGCAGTTTCCATAGCGTTTCCATTTACATGTAAACCCTATGGAAACCGCAAACCGCTGTGCACATGCTGCGGGAAAAACCGCGCAGAAACGCAGCGGTTTAAAACCCGCAGCATGTTACTTCTTTGTGCAGAATCGCTGCGATTCTGCACCCATAGGAATGCATTGAAACGCTTACTTCCCGCATGGGGCTGTGCCCACGTTGCGTGAAGTAAGCGGTTAATGTGCGGGTGGTACCCGGGGTGGAGGAGAGGAGACTCTCCTCCAGGCCCTGGGAACCATATTTGGGGTAAAAAAAAGTATAAAAATAAAAAATCATGTTATACTCACCTCTCAGTGCTGCACGCGGCCGGCCGGTCAGAGTTGCTGTGCGAACAGGACCTGCGGTGACGTCGCGGTCACATGACCGTGATGACGCCCGGGTCACATGACCGTGACGTCACGAAGGTCCTCCTCGGCACAGCATCTTTGGAACCGGAGCGCCGCGTGCAGCGCCGAGGAGATCCGGACATCGGATTGTGAGTATAACCAATTTTTATTATTTTTAACATTACTATTGATGCTGCATATTGCTGCATATGCAGCATCAATAGTATAGGAGTAATCCCGCAGCGGAAACCGCGGAACAAACCGCGATAAGTCTGCAGGGATAACCGCAGCGGTTTTGCCCTGCAGATTTATCAATTCCACTGCGGGAGAACCCGCAGAGGGACGCCGCAAAGTGTGAACGTGGCCTTAGAGATCCACAATGAACTTCTGGAGTGAGTTTGCTGCACTGAAAGTAAAGGGGCAGAATAATATTGTACGCCCCATTTTCAGTGTTTGAATTTCCACAAAAATTTAAAATAACCAATAAATTGAATTCATCTTCACAATTGTGTTCCACTTGTTGTTAATTCTTCACCAAAAATTTACATTTGGTATCTTTATGTTTGAAGCATGATATGTGGGAAAAGGTTGAAAGTTTCAGGAGGGCGAATATGCAGCACCCCAGAGTCCTGGTTGTTGCAGTACTGTGGCTCCGCCACTATGGGGAGCTATGGTACGTCTGATTGCACTAAGGAGTTTCTCTGACCAGGTACATTCTCACCACACTTCACACTCCGGCCACCAGGGGGGGTGGTCCTATCTAGTAGGCCACTCCTCACAACTCTGGTAAAACTGGGGGTTGGACAGAAAGACAGGAAGAAGTAGCTGGGAAGAGCTAGTGAGAGGACCTGTCAGGGATGGGGATCCTGGCAGACTCCTCAGAGCAGAACTAACCAGCAAACAACGGGAATACAGAAAAGGAGAATACCAGCAGGGGTTGTGTTGAAAGAGGCAGCACCTTGCTGAGGCGCAAACAATCGGTGGCCGGAACGCCGAGCAAGTAAGAGACTTTAAGTACATTGCAAACCACGGCAGGACAGCTAATTACAGGTTGGCTGTCTCACTTAACACCTAAGCAGACAACGGAGGCAGCTGTGGGAGAGGGGCGACTCTAGAGTCCCGGAAGAACTCCAGGCCTACCCCGTCATACGGGTGCGTCCTACCATATCACCTGGAGGACGGAGAACGAACAGTAGAGACAGAAAGAAACAGTTGTGAGGACTATCCCGGGAGCTCAGCAGGGAAGAACTACAACACACAGCGCTAGAAGGTAGATACTGATTCCCACCTGTGAGGAGAACTCCTGATGTGTCGTTGGACCGGCCGGTCTCTGAAAACCCAGTTAACAGCGCTCTGGACTGAGGTCTCCAACATCTTCAGTAAAGAGGTAAAGAGACTGCAAACTGGTGTCCTCGTTATTTACCGCGACCTGCACCGTTACCACATCACTTATTGCACCGGACGTCCCCCATTGACAGACAGGGCCACGGACCGGGTCTAGCCACCGTGACAACCCCAGGACTGAGACCTAGAGGCCCGGCTCCGGGTACCCCTCGGCCCTGCGGCGGTGTGGGGGCGCTCCAAATACTTTCACAAGGCACTGTAAGTATCTGAAGAGATGTTACAGTGTAGAGGGATCATCCTTATTCTCATTTGCACATGGAAACGCGAGAAGCAATGGAATGAAACTGAAAAGGAGAAGATACAAATTATATATCAAAAAAACTTTTTGCCAGTAAGGTTGGTCAATGAGTGAAACAGGCTGCTACAAGAGGTGGTGAGTTCTTCTTCAAAGGAAGTTTTCAAACAGAGTCTAGGCAGACATCTCTCTGACATGGTTTAGTGAATCCTAAACAATGACCCTGGACATGATGACCCTTCGAACCATAACATTCTTTGATTCTATAATGTAGAGCCATGGAAATAAAAAAAAGTCATTTTCCCCACAAAAATGTTCTTTTAGCCCCAATTTTTTTACTTTTATATGGGTAACAGAAGAAAATGGACCTGAATGTTTGCTTTGCAATTTCTCCTGAGTATGCCAATATGCCACATGTGAGGGAAAATTACTGTTTTGGAGCACAGCAGAACTTGGAAAGGAAGGAGTGATGTTTTGGAAAGCAGACTTTGATGGAATTGTGAGCACCTTGAACCCCCAGGTGCACAGAAGTTTCTAACATAGAGCCCACAAAAATGTTTTTAGCCTCAAATAATTTATTTTTACAAGGGTAAAAATGGACCCCAAAATTTGTTGCGAAATTTCTCCTGAGTGCGCCGATACCCCATATGTGGGGCAAACTAATTTTTGGGTGCATGGCAGGGCTCAGAAGGGAAGGAGAACCCTTTGACTTTTTGAACTCCAAAATGTCTGTAATAATTAGCGGATAACATGCTGCCTTTAGAGAGCCTCTGATGCTCCTAAGCAGTGAAAAAAACACAAGTGACCCAATGTTGGAAGCTAGACTCCTCCAGGAATTTATCTATATGTCTGGTGAGCACCTTATACCCCAAGGTGGGGAAGTTTATAATGTAGAATCGTAAAAGTAAAAAAAAATCTAATTTTTCACACAATAATGTTTTTTAGCCCCAATTTTTTTATTTTTACAGGAGAAAATTGACCTTAAAATTTGTTGTGCAATTTCTCCTGAGTACGCTGATTCCCCAGAAATAGAGGATATTGGGAAAAACTACTGTTTGAGCGCATGGCAGGGCTCAGAATGGAAAGAGTGTTGTTTTAGAATGCAGACTTTGATGGAATGGTCTGCGGGTGTCATAGTAACATAGTTATTAAGGTTGAAGGAGGACTTTAAGTCCATCTAGTTCAACCCATAGCCTAACCTAACATGCCCTAACATGTTGATCCAGAGGAAGGCAAAAAAAAACCATGTGGCAAAGAGTAAGCTCCACATTGGGGAAAAAAAAATCAAACTTTGAGAGCCCCTGATGTGTCTAAACAGTAAAAAAAACACAAGTGACCCCATTTTGGAAACTAGATGCCTCAACAAATTTATCTAGACATGTGTTGAGCACTAGGGTTGAGCGAAACGGGTCGACCATTTTCAGAAGTCGCCGACTTTTGGCAAAGTCGGGTTTCATGAAACCCGACCCCTGTGTGGGGTCGGCCATGAGGTCGGCGATCTTCTGAATCTGGTATCGGGATTCCGATACCGAGTTCCGATATGTTTGCGATATCGGAAATCGGTATCAGAATCCACATTTAAGTGTAAAATAAAGAATTAAAATAAAAAATATTGATATGCTCACCTCTCCGACGCAGCCTGGACATCGCCGCTGGTAACCGGCATCTTCCGTTCCTAAAAATGGCGCTTGAAAGACCTTTCGAATGCTTCACGGCTTGTGATTGGTCGCGGCGGCCCACGTGACCGCTGAGCGACCAATCACAAGCCGGTGACGTAATTCTCAGGTCCTGTTCTGGTTCTCAGGTACATGAGAATTACATCACGGCTTGTGATTGGTCGCTGAGCGGTCACGTGGGCCGCCGCGACCAATCACAAAGCCGTGACGTCATCGGAAGGTCCTTCACGCGTTCATTCTTAAGAAGGAAGGCTGCCGGAAAGAAGCCGAGGGTGAGTATATTCCTATTAGGTATATACTCACCCTCGTACGCGCCCTGCTTCTTTCCGGCAGCCTTCCTTCTTAAGAATGAACGCGTGAAGGACCTTCCGATGACGTCACGGCTTTGTGATTGGTCGCGGCGGCCCACGTGACCGCTCAGCGACCAATCACAAGCCGTGACGTAATTCTCATGTACCTGAGAACCAGAACAGGACCTGAGAATTACGTCACCAGCTTGTGATTGGTCGCTCAGTGGTCACGTGGGCCGCCGCGACCAATCACAAGCCGTGAAGCATTCGAAAGGTCTTTCAAGCGCCATTTTTAGGAACGGAAGATGCCGGTTACTACCAGGGTGCGTCAGAGGGTGAGTATATACATTTTTTTTATTTTAATTCTTTATTTTACACGTAAATATGGATCCCAGGGCCTGAAGGAGAGTTTCCTCTCCTTCAGACCCTGGGAACCATAGTATCCCATTGCACTGCATTGGGTTTCGCGTTTCGGCCGACCCCGACCCCGACTTTTTTATAGGATCGGCCGATTTCACTCGACCCGACTTTTGAGAAAGTCGGGTTTCGTGAAACCCGACCCGATCCTATAAAAATAAAAGTTGCTCAACCCTATTGAGCACTTTAAACCTACGGGTGTTTCACAGAATTTTACAATACTGAGCAGTGAAAATGAAAAAAATATTTTTCCTCAAAAAATGCTGTTTTAGCCATAATATTTTTCATTTTCACAAGGATAGCAGGAGAAAGTGGCTGACAAAATTTGTTATACAATTTCTTCTGAGTACACCGATACCCCATATGTGGTCAAAAACTACTACTGAGGCACAATGCAAAGCTCAGAAATGGAGAAGCACCATATAGGAGTCCAGATTTTGCTGGAATGGTTTGAAGGTGCCATGTCACATTGGCAGAGCCTCTGAGGTGCCAGAACAGCAGGAACCCCCCCATAAATTACCCCATTTTGAAAATTACATCTCCAAATGAATACATCTAGGGGTGTAGTGAGCATGTTGACATATGTGCCTTAGAATTTTATACCATTGGGCGGTGAAGAAATAACTAATTTTCCATTTTTGCCACTAAAATGTTATTATATCCCCAAGTTTTTCTAAGGGCTAATAGGAAAAAGTGGGCCCCTGGGTTTGTTGTGTTACTTTTGAGTGTGCCAGTACCCTACAAGTATATGGGAAATACTTTTCAGGCACAGTGCAAAGCTCAAAATGGAAGGTGTGCCACATTATAGTGCAAATTTTATTGTTATGGTTTGAGGGTGCCATGAGCCACTGAGAGAGCCCCTGAGGTGCTCGAACAGCAGAACCCCCCCATAAACTACAACTCTCAATGGAGTAATCTAGGGGTGCAGTGATCATACTGACACTGCAGGTGTGTCACATAATCTTATACCATTGGACAGTGAAGAAAAAATAATTACCGTATTTTCCGGCGTATAAGACGACTGGGTGTATAAGACGACCCCCCAACTTTTCCAGTTAAAATATAAAATCTTCTTAAAAGTCGGGGGTCTTCTTATACGCCGTATGTCGTCTTATAGGGCCGGTGACTAATGTGTTGTGAATTAGACTTTTCTGGCTACCTCTTGTGGTCACTAGTGATATGACTCTGGGATTGTCTTTCCTCAGTTTGGCACCCACCTGGGTCGTTAGTCCAGGGGTGTTGCTATATGAACTTCCTGAATTCTCAGTCTGGTGCCTGGCATCGTTGTAATCAGTTCTTTCTGTTTGCTCCTGTCTGCTGGTCCGGGTTCTTGCAAAATTAAGCTAAGTCTTGCTTCCTTGTTTTTTTGGTTATTTGTATTGCTCTTATTTTTTGTCCAGCTTGTACTAAATGTGATTCCTGATTTTGCTGGAAGCTCTAGGGGGCTGGGGTGGAGAAGATCTTGGATTCTCGTCTCTCCAGGCGGAGGCTTCAGTATCTGGTCAAGTGGAAGGGCTATGGTCAGGAGGATAATTCCTGGGTGGTTGCCTCTGATGTGCATGCGGCTGATTTAGTTCGTGCCTTTCACGCTGCTCATCCTGATCGCCCTGGTGGTCTTGGTGAGGGTTCGGTGACCCCTCCTTAAAGGGGGGGTACTGTTGTGAATTAGACTTTTTTGGCTCCCTCTTGTGGTCACTAGTGATATGACTCTGGGATTGTCTTTCCTCAGTTTGGCACCCACCTGGGTCGTTAGTCCAGGGGTGTTGCTATATGAACTTCCTGAATTCTCAGTCTGGTGCCTGGCATCGTTGTAATCAGTTCTTTCTGTTTGCTCCTGTCTGCTGGTCCGGGTTCTTGCAAAATTAAGCTAAGTCTTGCTTCCTTGTTTTTTTGGTTATTTGTATTGCTCTTATTTTTTGTCCAGCTTGTACTAAATGTGATTCCTGATTTTGCTGGAAGCTCTAGGGGGCTGGTATTCTCCCCCCGGGCCGTTAGACGGTTCGGAGGTTCTTGAATATCCAGCGTGGAAATTTTGATAGGGTTTTTGCTGACCGTATAAGTCATCTTACTATATTCTGCTATTAGTCAGTGGGCCTCTCTTTGCTAAATACCTAGTTCATTCTTACGTTTGTCTTTTCTTCTTACCTCACCGTTATTATTTGTTGGGGGCTTGTATCCAACTTTTGGGGTCTTTTCTCTGGAGGCAAGAAAGATCTATCTTTTCCCTTCTAGGGTTAGTTAGTTCTCCGGCTGGCGCGAGACGTCTAGAACCAACGTAGGCACGTTCCCCGGCTGCTGCTATTTGTGGTGCTAGGATTAGATATACGGTCAGCCCAGTTACCACTGCCCTATGAGCTGGTTTTTTGTGTTTGCAGACTTGGTATTTATTCCTGAGACCCTCTGCCATTGGGGTCATAACACTAATGTGCCTTTTGGGTGGGAGTGGTCCCGATGACAACGAGGGGGCGTCTCACAGGAAAGTGTGAGTGGACTATCCCCCATTACCTCATCGTAGCGCTGAAGCATGGGGTCTCTGCTGGGAGCGGCGGCTCCTCTTTGTGCCGCGTGGGTGCTGTGGGGCGGCGGCTCCTCTTCTGCAGTGTGGGGCCTTTGTGCTGTGGGGCGGCGGTGAATTTTCATGCGGTCAGTCGGGGCTCCTCCGGCATCTTTTTAAAGCCCGGAGGCAGCTCCATTGCTACGATGCGGTGGCCTCCGGGAAAATGGCCGCTAGGGGCGGCGCATGCTCAGATTCAGATCTCGTCCCGAGATCTCGGGAGACGAGATCTGAATCTGAGCAGTGGCCATTTTCCCGGAGGCCACCGCATCATAGCAATGGAGCTGCCAGCGGGGCCTCCGGGCTTTAAGGAGATGCCAGAGGAGCCCCGACTGACTGCATGAAAGTACGCCGCCGCCGCCCCACAGCACAGAGGCCCCACACTGCAGAAGAGGAGCCGCCGCCCCACAGCACAGCACCCACGCGGCACAAAGAGGAGCAGCAGCCGCCGCTCCCAGCACAGAGACCCCACGCTGCAGCGCTACGATGAGGTAATGGGGGATACTCCACGCACTTTCCTGTGAGACACCCCCTCGTCGTCATCAGGACCACTCCCCCCCCCTCCACCCACCATATACACCCGGCGTACAAGACGATACCCGGCGTATAAGACGACCCCCGACTTTTAAGAAGATTTTCAGGGGTTAAAAAGTCGTCTTATATGCCGGAAAATACGGTACATTTTTGGAACAAAAATGTTGTTCAAGATACAGATGATACATTTTCAAATAGAGAAATGAGTAAAAATGGCACAAAAATTTGTCATACAATTTCTGTTGAACATGAAAATACCCCGTATTTTTTTGTACTGTAATGTTTAGCTACACGGTGAGACTTAGGAGGTAAGGAGCACCGTTTGACTCTCAGAGTACAGATTTTCCTACAATAGCTTGCAAACTCCATATGCAGAGCCCTCAAGTGCTAGAAGAGTGGAACTTCCCATGTAAGCGCTTACCGTATAGCGCAAGATATGCCATACTGCAATCTTTGGAAGGCAGAATGAACAAATCAACAGCAGGTCAAAAGTTGGATTTATTTATTTTTTACACCATTCCTCATGCGGTATAATCGATTTCACAACTTTATTCTTCAGGTTGGTGCAATTAGACTGATACCAGATTTACATTTTTTTCTGTTTGGCTGCTGTCACAAACCCAATGACGCTTTTTTTTGTGCAAATACTAGATTTTGCATCTCCATATTTGAGAGATATAATTTTTTCATATTTCTACAGTCAGAGTCATGTGGGGGTTTGTTTTTTGCGGGACAAGTGGATGTTTTTAATGTTACCATTTTCAGTTCCATAAAATTTTTTGATCACTTTCTCTTCCATTATTTGGGAGGAAGAATGACAAAAAACAGCAATTCAGGAATTGCTTTTTTTATGATTTTTTTATATCATTATTTTGCATCATTGCATTCTAAAAGGTATAGCTTTTTAATTTTTACACTGATGGAGCTGTATTGTGGTTTGTTATTTGTGGAACCAGACAATGTTTTTAGAGATACCATTTTTATTTACATTTGCCCTTTATGATCACATTTTAATGTACTTTTTGCTCGGCAATATGATGAAAAAGAATAATTTTTTGGCTCTTTTTTTAAAAAAAAAAAAAAATTTTTTTTACTGTGTTCACTGAAGGGGCTAACTAGTGTGACAGCTGGTTGGGTTGTTCTTAACATGGCCAAATATGTGTACTTTTTTTGTTTATGTTTTTTGCATACAAATACTTATTTAAGGGTACAATTTTTTATATCTTTTACTATTATTCTGTTTTTTATTTTGTTTTTTTTTATATATTTTTTTTACTTTTTTTTTACTTAGTCCCTCTATGGCACTTTCATTTCCATTACTCTGATCGCTCTTATAAAGCATCCCTACCTGTTATATAAATCCCCACCTGACCATGACATATTGCTACTTAACTGTCATGAAGAAGTTAAAAAGGAGTAGGTTGAACGCTATAATATTTGCCATACTGCTTGATAACTCGTATATCATGCCATTTTCAGGCACCAACTTTGCATATATCATACTTGTTAGGAAAGGACGAGAAAACAAAAAACAGGTTTAAATAATACATATGGCATTGATACCTGTACACCTACCCCATATCTTGTAAAAAAAAAAAAAAACACCAAACCATGGAAAAAGACTGCATGTTGTAGCTCTTTATTACTAAAAGCATTTTTTTTTTCCTATTGCATTAACTTTCCACACAGCTTAGAATACGCTCACTTGGCAGTCTTCTTTTTGTCGTCTGTGGTTGTATAAATACCGAAGCCCTTGGGATGTGAATGTCTTGGGATTGTAGATAAAGTGACAGCTGACAGCCACACGGTGTAGATGTGACATGGAGACTGCTCTGTTTGGTGGCATTTTATTTCCATTTCATGTTTATATGTGAAGATTAGAACATAATAAGAAATGTATCAGTGATGTGACTGTAACAGTGCAGGATTACAGACAGAAATGCCAGGACTCACGCAACAAGTGACGCACGACTGTTCACATACTTGGTTTTTGATGTCACTTTGCAGTCCTGCAGCGTCGTAATTAGCATTTTTATGGGGTGACAACAGCTTGTGCGTGTATGTGGCACAGAAACAAAGCTTCTCACTCCATGGCAGATCCGATATATGTAGGGGGTATCATTGGTGTCTCACGCCAGAATGCAGGTGGTTTACAATTCATGTATTAAAAATAGGACAAGCTCAGCTATACTTCTTTCTAGAAATCTACAGACTGGTCCTTCTTATATTAGTGTTTTTCTGTTGTTTTTGCTTTTATTCGCTGTTCCGTATAGTGCCATACAGTTGTCGCCTATCTGCAGAGGTTGTAATCCTAGAAAGAAGGGATGGAGTCATCCAGGTCTGGCAGATTGGCAGCTTCAATTAAGCAATGTTAATAAGATCAATGGTAAATGGCAACTACTTAGGAGATGACATGGTGCTTTATGTCACAAATCGACATTATACCATATGCATAAGCAAGCCTACCCATAAAATTTACATAATAAAGAAAAAAGAAATTAACATCAGTAAATCAAGTCATTTAAAATCGTATTTAACAATCCATTTGATTCTTTTAGTACTGAGGAAATTATTTAAAAAAAACAATGTGGTTGCCACAGGCGCAGTGATGGGCAATATATTTTTTATATTCAGAAAGGATTCAACAGGATTACCAGACATATTCTAAAATCCACCTACCCACGCTCCCATTCCAAGAAACAGAGGGGGAGAGAGAGGGGAAAATAATTATCACCAATTATAACAAACATCTTCCCCAGATTTTCATATGTGGTATATAGGAATAAGGAGAACATTTATATTTTATAGAAAATCTTTTTTTTTCTGTACTTATCATTATTTTTTACCATTCAGCTGTTACAGGTCCTTCATTAGAAGTACAATTCTTACTTTTTAGAAACCACAAAAGGGAACAAATATATATTATATCACTATTAGTGTTGAGCATTCCGATACTGCAAATATCAGGTATCGGCCAATATTCGCTGTATCGGATTTCCGATACTGAGTTCCGATATTTTTAAGATATCGGATACCGGAATCGGAAGTTCCTATAGTTCAATGATCCACTATAATGGAGTGTGGGCGGTGCGTGGGTGGAGACTGTCTGTGTGTGCGGGCGGGGTCTGTGCGTGACAGTGGGGGGGTCTGTGCGGCCTGCCGAGGGTCTGTACGGGCCTGCTGGGGGTCTGTGCGGCCTGCCGGGGGTCTGTGCGGGCCTGCCGAGGGTCTGTGCGGCCTGCCGGGGGTCTGTATGGGCCTCTTGGGGGTCTGTAAGGGCCTGCCGGGGGTCTGTGCAGCCTGATGGGAGTCTGAGAGACCTGTTGGGGGTCTGTACGGGCCTGCCGGGGGTCTGTGCGGGCCTGCCGGGGGTCTGTGAGGCCTGTCGGGGGTCTGAATGGGCCTCTCGGGGGTCTGTGCGGCCTGCCGGGGGTCTGTGCGGCCTGCCGGGGGTCTTTGTGTTTGTGTGCAGGCATCGTCCGATGGGACTACAAGTCCCATCGGGCTATGCCTGCTACAATGGCAGTGATTGACCCATTAGCCAATGATGGGACAGTAGTAGTCCCATCATCTGGCTAATGTGTTGAATGTAAAAAAAAATACTACATACATACAGCATACATACTACATACATACATACATACAACATACACACAACATACTACATACATACTACATACATACAACATACATACTATATACATACTACATACATAATACTACATACATACTATATACTGCATACATACTACATACAGACATACTACATACATACAACATACATACAACATACATACTGCATGCATACATACAACATACTACATACATACAACATACATACAACATACTACATACATACAACATGCTACATACTACATACATACTACATACATACTACATACATACATACATACGACATACTACATACATTCTACATACATACAACATACATACGTACATACTACATACATACTACATACATAGAACATACTACACACATACAACATGCTACATACATACTACATACATACATGCATACTACATGCATACTACATACATACAGCATACATACTACATTCATACTACATACAATACATTCATACATTACATACAATACATACATACATACAGACATACAGTACATATAACATAGAGTACATACTCACCATTACTTGTCATTTTGATCCCTGAAGCCAGTGTCATCTGTAAAAAAGATTAAAGCGACAAACAACCAATATACTCCCTGATCCGCAGAAATCCACGAGTGTCCCACGACGATCTCCCGTGGAGAACGGCAGTATCAGCTGATGCGACCGCTCTCTAGGGGCTCCAGGAATACAATGATGGGAGGAAGCAAGGTGACATTAACCCCTTATTACCCCATATCCCACCACTACACGGCAGTGGAAAGACAGGGGCTAAGTGCAGGAATTGGCCCATCTTACATCTTTTTTCGCCGGACAGAAAAACAGTTCCTCTGTGTGTAAGAGAATAGACACCACGCTTAAAGGGGGGGGGGGGAAACTCTAGGGCAGATGTCCGAACTATGTGGGAACAAATGCCGGAGTACCCAGCATTTGTTCCCACATAGTTCGGACATCTGCCCTAGAGTTTTTATCCCCTTCTTTAAGTGCGGTGTCTATTCTCTTGCAGCAGCCACTATCTATTCACCCACGACAGTTTTCCAGCACTCTCTGTCTTGATCCCAGCTGCTGAGGGGGGCTCTTCCACAGTGTAGCGCTGGTGTGTTTCTTTTCTAGTTCCTCTGTTTGTGTTTTCCGTCCGGCGGAAACTGCTTTTTTGACGGATCCGTCAAAAAACGGATGAAACATGTGGCCATCAGGCGCAATCTGGCGCTAATATCTCCCCTATAGAACAGTGACATCGGGTGATGTCACTGCTCTGTATGACCTTCAGTGACACACTGACAGGAGACAATGGCTCCTGCAGTGCAACACTGAGGTTACTATAGTTCAAAGTCTCACTTTATGGCAATTGCTGCGTGGGAAAATTTCTCACATAGCAATGCCATAAGTGAGACTAGGGACTATTTTTTTACAGTGGCGGAGGAATACAGTGCGGAAGGATAGCTTCCTCCTGTCATTGTGTTCCTGGAGCCCCTAAAGAGCGGTCACATCAGCTGATGCTGCTGTTCTCCACGGGAGATTGTCGTGGGACACTCGTGGATTTCTGCGGATCAGGGGGTATATTGGTTGTTTGTTATTTTAATCTTTTTTACAGATGACACTGGCTTCGGGGATCAAAATGACAATTAATGGTGAGTATGTTATATGTACTGTATGTCTATATGTATGTATTGTATGTAATGTATGAATGTATTGTATGTAGTATGTATGTAGTATGTTGTATGTATGTAGTATGTTGTATGTATGTAGTATGTATGTATGTAGTATGTAGTATGTATGTAGTATGTTGTATGTATGTAGTATGTATGTATGTATGCATGTAGTATGTATGTTGTATGTATGCTCTATGTATGTAGTATGTATGTAATATGTATGTATGTTGTATGTATGTGGTATGTACTGTAGTATGTATGTATGTATGTAGTATGTATGTAGTATGTTGTATGTATGTTGTACGTATGTATGTAGTATGTATGTAGTATGTTGTATGTACAGTACAGACCAAAAGTTTGGACACACATTCTCATTTAAAGATTTTTCTCCATTTTCATGACTATGAAAATTGTACATTCACACTGAAGGCATCAAAACTATGAATTAACACGTATGGAATTATATACTTAACAAAAAAGTGTGAAACAACTGAAAATATGTCTTATATTCTAGGTTCTTCAAAGTAGCCACCTTTTGCTTTGATGACAGCTTTGCACACTCTTGTCATTCTCTTGATGAGCTTCAAGAGGTAGTCACCGGGAATGGTCTTCCAACAATCTTGAAAGAGTTCCCAGAGATGCTTAGCACTTATTGGCCCTTTTGCCTTCACTTTGCGGTCCAGCTCACCTGAAACCATCTCGATTGGGTTCAGGTCTGGTGACTGTGGAGGCCAGGTCATCTGGCGTAGCACCCCATCACTCTCCTTCTTGGTCAAGTAGGCCTTACACAGCCTGGAGGTGTGTTTGGGGTCATTGTCCTGTTGAAAAATAAACGATGGTCCAACTAAACGCAAACCGGATGGAATAGCATGCTGCTGCAATATGCTGTGATAGCCATGCTGGTTCAGTATGCCTTCAATTTTTAATAAATCTCAAACAGTGTCACCAGCAAAGCACCCCACACCATCACACCTCCTCCTCCATGCTTCACCGTAAGAACCAGGCATGTAGAGTCCATCCGTTCACCTTTTCTGCGTCGCACAAAGACACGGTGGTTGGAACTAAAGATCTCAAATTTGGACTCATCAGACCAAAGCACAAATTTCCACTGGTCTAATGTCCATTCCTTGTGTTCTTTAGCCCAAACAAGTCTCTTCTGCTTATTGCCTGTCCTTAGCATTTTTTTCCTAGCAGCTATTTTGCCATGAAGGCCTGCTGCACAAAGTCTCCTCTTAACAGTTGTTGTGGAGATGTGTCTACTGCTAGACCATTGGCCTGGTCTCTAATCTGAGCTGCTGTTAACCTGCGATTTCTGAGGTTGGTGACTCAAATTAACTTATCCTCAGAAGCAGAGGTGACTCTTGGTCTTCTTTTCCTGGGGCGGTCCTCATGTGAGCCAGTTTCTTTGTAGCGCATGATGGTTTTTGCCACTGCACTTGGGGACACTTTCAAAGTTTTCCCAATTTTTCGGACTGACTGACCTTCATTTCTTAAAGTAATGATGGCCGCTCGCTTTTCTTTACTTAGCTGTCTTTTTCTTGCCATAATACAAATTCTAACAGTCTATTCAGTAGGACTATCAGCTGTGTATCCACCAGACTTCTGAACAACAAAACTGATGGTCCCAACCCCATTTATAAGGCAAGAAATCCCACTTATTAAACCTGACAGGGCACACCTGTGAAGTGAAAACCATTCCCGGTGACTACCTCTTGAAGCTCATCAAGAGAATGCCAAGAGTGTGTAAAGCAGTCATCAAAGCAAAAGGTGGTTACTTTGAAGAACCTAGAATATAAGACATAGTTTCAATTGTTTCACACTTTTTTGTTAAGTATATAATTCCACATGTGTTAATTCATAGTTTTGATGCCTTCAGTGTGAATGTACAATTTTCACAGTAATGACAAAACAGAAAAATCTTTAAATGAGAAGGTGTGTCCAAACTTTTGGTCTGTACTGTATGTATGCTGTATGTATAATAATAATAATAATAATAATAATAATAATAATAATTTTATTTATATAGCGCCAACATATTCCGCAGCGCTTTACAACTTATAGAGGGGGACTTATACAGACAACAGACATTACAGCATAACAGAAATCACAGTTCAAAACAGATACCAGGAGGAATGAGGGCCCTGCTGCTCGCAAGCTTACAATCTATGAGGAAAAGGGGAGACACAAGAGGTGGATGGTAACAATTGCTTTAGTTATTTGGACCAGCCATAGTGTAAGGCTCGGGTGTTCATGTAAAGCTGCATGAACCAGTTAACTGCCTAAGTATGTAACAGTACAGACACAGAGGCTATTAACTGCATAAAGTGTATGAGAACATGATGGAGGAACGTGATTATGTTGTTGTTTTTTATTAATAGGCCACACAGGGATAATTAGGTTAATGCGTTGAGGCGGTAGGCCAATCTGAACAAATGAGTTTTTAGTGCACGCTTAAAACTGTGGGGATTGGGGATTAATTGTATTAACCTAGGTAGTGCATTCCAAAGAATCGGCGCCGCACGTGTATGTAGTATGTATGTAGTATGTTGTATGTATGTATGTAGTACGTATGTAGTATGTAGTGTGTATGTATGTAGTATGTTGTATGTATGTAGTATGTATGTTTTGTTTTTTTTACATTCAACACATTAACCGGATGATGGGACTACTACTGTCCCATTATTGGCTAATGTGTCAGTCACTGCCATTGTAGCAGGCATAGCCCGATGGGACTTGTAGTCCCATCGGACAATGCCTGCACACCTGCACAGACCCCCGGCAGGCCGCACAGACCCCCGAGAGGCCCGTACAGACCCCCGGCAGGCCGCATAGACCCCCGGCAGGCCACACAGACCCCAGAGAGGCCGTACAGACCCCCAGCAGGCTGCACAGACCACTGGCAGACCGCACAGACCCCCGAGAGGCCTGTACAGACCCCTGGCAGGCCTCACAGACCCCCGGCAGGCCACACAGACCCCCCGAGAGGCCCGTACAGACCTCCAGCAGGCCGCACAGACCTCCGAGAGGCCCGTACAGACCCCTGGCAGGATCGCACAGACCCCCGGCCGGCCGCACAGACCCCCGGCAGGCCCACACAGACCCCCGGCAGCCCGCACAGACCCCAGAGAGGCCTGTACAGACCCCCGGCAGCCCACACAGACCCCCCAAGTCACGCAGTCTCCGCCCACGCACCACCCACACTCTTCCCCTCTCCGGAACAGGATGTACAAGGACAGAAAGGGCTTATTTTCATTCCAATATTTGTTTCCCATTGACTTGCATTGGTTTCCGGTATCGGTATCGGCGATATCCGATATTTTTTGGATATCGGCCGATCCAATCCGATACGATATTTCCGAATATCAGAAGGTATCGCTCAACACTAATCACTATATGTATCCAGCGACGCATCCAATAAATGATGCAAATATGTCTCATAAAGCATAGCTTTTATTTAAATAAAAGCTGTTTATACAATAAAATCAGTAATTAGAGCTACAGAATACCCCAAAGGAGCACCACATGCACAGTTTGTACTGGTTCAGTCATCTCTTCTTGTATATCGTCTCTGTGGAGAACTACAGGTTGTGAAATAGTCTCTCTGGGGGAAATATTACAACAGACATGTAACACCCTAGTGTCCAGCTTGTTACAGTGGCGTTGCTTTCCTCATGGGGTGAGTGATGTCACTCTTGAAAGTGAGGGAAGATCTTCTTTATCAGGTAAACACAAACATACAACATGTTCACACTTCAGGACAGAAGGGGGAGCTCTGATCCAGCTTATGGGTGGCTCCCCTATATATATATTCTGGTCTGGAAGGAAAGTAGTCAGTTCCTGTCAGAGAGTGCCAGACAGCAGACTGGAGCAGTCTGAGGCAGAGAGGAAAGTAAGGGGCCGTGCAACCATGAGGGTGCTGCAGCTCCTGGATAGAGATAATACAGAAGGAAGAACACATTGCAGTGAGCGTGGAGGAGAGCGAAGCAAAGGAGAGTAAAGAACTGGGGAGAATAGCTGTGACTGAGCTACTTCCTTGCAGAGCGCAGATTCCGGTAGCCGGAAGACCGGGGTTGTATCAGACTCCAAGAGGCACAGCAGAAACTGGAAGGACAGCTGGGCTACACATCATCTGTCTGCCGTAATACCTTAAGACACAGTGGCGCATAGAGCCCGGGTCATGACAGAGACCTTGTAAAATGGCTCGAGCCACCTGTCATACCGGTTTGTGTCCTACCCTTTATGGAGGACAGAGAGAACAGTGAGGACCTTGACAGAAGCCACAGGCAGCAAGGGACTACACCTCAGCGCTAGTAGGAAGGCTTTTAACTCCACCTGGTAAAGGGGACTCTGAACTCGCTTTCAAGCCGGCCGTATTCTGCCTGTACCTGTGATCTGGTGCCCCGGACTGTGGCTGCCTAAAGTCTTCAGTAAACCAGGTAAAGAGACTGCAAACCTGTGTCATTCATTTCTTTCTGCACTACCTACTATCTCCATCTACATCTATCTTCCTCAATCTGATCCTCCTTCTGAACTGCAATTTGAGGCTGACCTGATGATAACTGTGCCTCCTAATTATACTCCACCTCTTCAGACATCAATTGAACTTCCCCAACGTGCCTTTCTCCTCGCTGTGAGTGCTCAAATGTTTGAGTATCACTGCACGCCACCTCCTCATGACCTTCTTTGATGGTGCATGTTGAGAAGCCTGACAAATTACAAGGGTACTTAAACAGTTCCTCAGAGTGGCCAGCGTTGGGGTCATATGACTCCTGGGACTCTTGATGGTGGGAGAAAGAAGGACCAGGTTGAGGATTCAGAGGCCCAGCCTCTTGGCTACCGAGACTGGACCGTATGGAAAACTTCATGGTGCTACTTGTCAACACACTGGAGCCTTTGTCTGCCATCCAACCCACAACATCCTCGCACTTGTCTGGGTTTGTTAGTGGTGTAGCACCCTGACCAAATTTTGACAGGAACCTTGAATGAGATACAGTCACCTTTGGATCTGTCACACAGCCTTGGCGGGCACCACCACATCCATGTCCTGTAATGTCACCCTTTCTCATCTTTAATGCGTTATGCTTATGAAACCAAAAAAATACTGGCTTTATTTTTCACAAGTACCTTTACAAAGGTCTTATTAACAAATTCACTGTATCTAGCAATGTGTGGCTATTTTTTGGGAGATCGTCTTGCTAACACACTCCAAATATGGAGTAATAAAAATTATTGCCCCTGGTAAATTGTCAAGTAAGATTATCTGTACCCGGATTGCGCCAGTCGCACAACTCCTAGATAAAGAAATGAAAAACAATAGAAAATTATGATTTTTTTTTTCAATCGCCTTGCTTACACACTCCAAATGCTTAGTAATGAAGATTATTGCCCCTGATAAATGGTCATGTACCCAGATTGTGCCAGTTGCACAACTCTTAGATAAAGATACGCTACCTTTTAAAACAATAGAAAATTATGAATTCTTTTCAATCGCCTTACTGACACACTCCAATTTCCTTATAACCACATATGGGGTATGACTGTGTTTGGGAAAAATTGCATAACAAATTATAGGGTCAGTATTATTCGATTATCCTTTGTGAAAATTACAAACTTGGGGGTAAAGCAATATTTTACTGGAAAATGTATTTTTTTTATTTTCACACTCAAATGTTAGAAAGTTCTGTGAAGCAGCGTTTAAATGCTTAGCACAGCACTAAATTCCTTCAGGTGTCCAGTTTCCAAAATGGGGTAAATTTTGGTTGTTTCTGCTGTTTTGATACATCAGGGACAACACATTTAACAATTCTGAGACATGAATGCCAATGTGAGGTCTTAGGAGCCAGGTCAAATACTACCAAACCGAAAGGCCATGTTCACACAACCGCATTTAGGTCTGAGTGGTGTCTGTGAAAAAAACTGATGCACTCAGACCAATGTAATTCAATAGCGCTGATCAGATGACCGTTTGTTTTTTAAGACAAAATGTTTGCGTGCAAAACAAAATCGCAGCATTCACTAGTCTTCTCGTATTTTGGATGCCTCGACAATTTAGATCTATGGATGTGCAAGATGCCCAAGTGAGGTAGTCGTTGGCGAGCTTCTGTTCCCACTCGCTTTGGCATCCTACAGACATCTCGTGTCCTAGTTCCAGTGTGCTGCTGTGTGTGAGGTGCATTACACTTACTTTAGGGTGGCAGGCCTCTTTTTCTGAGTCCAGGAATCCCTCTTCTGGAACCAGGGTAGCAATTAACCCAGGAGACATGAGGTTCATAAAAACTACCAAACTTTTACTTGGTGAACAGCAGTATTTACATGCAGATCTAAAGGATAAGGCCCAACGGGCTGCCATCTTTCCCACAGGTACCGGCTACAACTTTAGCCCTGATTCTCAGTATAGGTAGAATGTCCCTCTCACTGGCTTCTCTAACCATAAGGAGTCTTCTCCACCACTAGAAGTATATTAGGATTGCAATACCTTCCACCCCATTTAGTCTGAGTCCATCTTTCCCTGTAGTCTCACTGGCTGAGTTCGCCCCAGGGCTCCCGATGTCCATCCCGAGGTTGCCCCAGGCCATTAGACGGAATCACGTGGAAGGGTATTTTCGGCAATCTATTTCCCAGAGTATTAGGGCCACACTGTCCATAGCAGCCTCTTGACTTAGGCCTGCTACTTCACATACTGCTCTCCACACGCTCAGTAACTCTCTCACTTCTTGTCCTTGACAATAACTCTCAGTTCCCCCCAAACTGGGTCGGCCATTACAGTTAACCCTGTCTGAGCTAACTGCAGTCTCATTGGGTATCATCCTTTGATAATATACATAAACATCGAATACATTTAACCCTTTAGATTGTCAGAGAGCAAACCATCAGCACTCACCACTGCTATATTCCCCCACACTTAAAGGGAACCTGTCACCCCCAAAATGGAAGGTGAGCTAAGCCCACCGACATCAGGGGCTTATCTACAGCATTCTGTAATGCTGTAGATAAGCCCCTGATGTATCCTGAAAGATGAGAAAAAGAGGTTAGATTATACTCACCCGCTGCGGTCCGGTCCGATGGGTGTCGCGGTCCGGTCCTGGGCCTCCCATCTTCTTACAATGACGTCTTCTTCTTGTCTTCACGCTGCGGCTCCGGCGCAGACGTACTTTGTCTGTGTAATAATTATAGGGGATAACTCAGGAGACTCTTTGCGTGGAACAAGACAACTACAGGACACAGTTTTATAAGTGGTAAAGTCTATATTATCGCACAGTGATTCAAACAGGTGCAGAGAGAAACTCAAGTCCACAACACTTGGTGTAAATATTAAACACAGCTTAGCAGTCTATAGAAAACTTCAGAGGAAAATGCAATCAAGCAGAAAGTCTATGAAGCACAGTATTTCTTGAGGATACTTGACACGAATAAATCCTTGTCTTAGTCCAAACACAGATAAATAGGCTTATAAGGCAGTTCAAAACATGTCTTAGCTCAACCAGGGAGGCCTGGTTAATAGTCTCAGGTTTTTGCAGAGCAGCAACAGCTTACATGTCCAGCAAATGCAGATGGAAGTAAACACGAGCAGCAGATGAAGGAGGATTACTGAAAACTGGTGTATGCAGCAGGAACTCAGAGCAGAGTAGCAGGATCACCACACAGGTTCACAGGAGCAGGTATATAGCCAGGGAGTAATCAGAGGTCAGGAGCTGATGCAAGGCAGAATAATCTAGCAGAGACTGAAGGCTGGGGTGGAGTTTTATAGCAGGAAGACACAGTGCACATGAGACCAAAGACGCCATCTTGGAAAAGGGCAGTAATGCACAAAAGGTAATAAAAAAATGTTCAGAGTCCTGACAGTCTGCCCTGTTGAGGGCAAAGTACTGCAGTGCGCAGGTGCCGGGAAAGGTCAGAGAGGCATGGCGCCTGCGCACTACAGTACTTTGCTCTGCCCTCAACAGGGCAGACAAAGTACGCCTGCGCCGGAGCGTTAAGACAAGAAGAGGACGTCATCCTACGAAGATGGGAGGCCCTGGACCGTACCGCTAAGCCCATCGGATCGGACCGTCCGCCCAGGTGAGTATAATATAACCTCTTTTTCTCATCTTTCAGGATACATTGGGGGCTTATCTACAGCATTACAGAATGCTGTAGAAAAGCCCCTGATGCCGGTGGGCTTAGCTCATCTTTCATTTTGGGGGTGACAGGTTCCTTTTAATTATGGTTGTCCCTGATCATATCAGACCTAAAAAGAAGAGTTAGTTCAGAGATAAGGCACTAGAAAACTCTATCAAACATTATAAAACATCAGAATGCAAGCTAGTCCCGACGTCTTCTTCCTTTTGTAAATCCAGCCCTTCAGCCATGTGCGCACGTTGCGGAAAGTGGTGCGGTAATTCTGCAGCTAAACTGCACTGCGGATTTCCTGCGGAATTACCACAATTTTTTTGTGGATTTTGTGCGGATTCCACCTGCGGTTTTATACCTGCGGATTCCTATTATGGAGCAGGTGTAAACCGCTGCGGAATCTGCACAAAAAATTGACATGCTACGGAATAAACAACGCTACGTTTCCACGCGTTTTTTTCCGCAGCATGTGCACTGCGGATTTTGTTTTCCATAGGTTTGCATGGTACTGTAAACTCAGGGAAAACTGCTGCGAATCCGCAGCGGACTGGCAAAAGCAAAATCCGCAACGTGTGCACATACCCTTCTTAGTTAAAGGCCCCGGAACAGCAAGTGTGACAGTCCATAATCATAAAACTTTTCAGTAGTACCTGTCCTTCTCGGTAAGGACCTTGGAAACAAAGTGTCTATTTCCATTTTATCAATTGTGCCCACAGGCCAACACAGCAGTAGTCTTCCATTGAAATACAATCCAAAAACGTAGTCCTTGTTGTAGAGGATCAGAAAAAAGCAGAAAAAAGCGCAACAAAAAAGAAAAACAAACAAACACTGGTAACACTGAACTTAGCTACTTCAGGCCATGTCAGTCCCTAAGGGAAAACAGGAATTAGTCCTTAAAAATCTCCTCTGGGAAATGTCAGCAATGAAAGTCAAACTCTTGGTAATTTAGAAACAATGGACGTTAAGTCCTGAACTTCTCCTTTCGAAACCTTGCCTGTGCCTTCCTTCTCTCCTCCATGAAGAAGGCCCAAGCAGTGGGAGATGGTGGCCTCCTTCATCTCCAAAGCTAGTCAAGAAATTTAACCTGGGTCTGCTCCGCTGCCGTCATGCTCTCATAACTTACCTGGGTAGGGCAATAGCTGGTGTCCCTAAATTTTTGGCCCACCTGACCTGCTGCAGCCCGGCTGTTTTCACTGAATGCTGGCCTCATGGGGTTCACCTCCCCAGCCCATGGTTTTGGAAAGCTGGATGGTGGCGCCCCCTTGGGAGATTCAGTCGGTCCCCGGTCCTCTGAGGGATTTCGATCAGCACCCTCCTACTCTTTAGGAGACCCTTCGGTGGTTATCTTCCCCTCACTAGGATGCCCAGTCCTAGGCACCTGCACCATTTTAGTGGGGACTGTTCCAGCTCCCCCTTGGTGGGCCTTTCTTTCAGCTGTTTGAAGACTTCCTGGTCCCGCTATATGATGTCTTCCCAGGTATGTGGGCACACCAAAGCTGCTGCATACCAGCCTTGCTGACACCCGCATTTTACAAATTCTGCTATCTCCCCTGGACATAGTGTAACCATGAGGGTAAATATTTTCTCTTCACCATGTCGTGGCTGACATAGACCTTGTCCCCAGTCCATTCCTCCCTGAGAAATCCATACCCCCTCTTGATGTCGAAATCGATAACTCATCCAGAGGTCTGGGACACATTAACTAATTCTTGCCGAGCTGCTTTACACCTTCCGAGCCACCCCCGCAGGAACAGGTCAGTCCACTTCCATTGCTCCAATAAACTAATGGGGGAGTACGCTTAGCCTTAGTTCACATTAGCGTCGGGCGCCGCTGCGTCGCCGCATGCGTCATGCGCCCCTATATTTAACATGGGGGCGCATGGACATGCGTTGTGATGCGTTTTTTGACACATGCGTTTTTTGCGGCGCACGCGTCGGGGCGCACAGGACGCAGCAAGTTGCATTTTTTTTGCGTCCAACTTTCGACAAAAAAGGACGCATGCGTCGCAAAACGCAGCGTTTTAGCGTGCGTTTTGTTGCGTTTTTGTTTGCGTTGTGCGTTGCGTCGCCGACGCAGCGGCGCACAACGCAAATGTGAACGTAGCCTAAGCCAGCCACGATGGCTTGTAGTTGGGGTGACTCTTGACCAGTGGAGTACTTATAAAATCCTGCTCTATCCCCCTTCAGTCAATAAACAGAGCCTTCTTCTGACGGGACCTCACCTAAGACTTAACCACTGCCGCTCCTCCTCCCGGCATCTTCTCAACAAGGGCCGAATCCAGAACATTCAATGACGGGGCTCGTCCTCCTTCTTTAGATGCACCACTCTAGCACCCACTGTGGCATTATCTCCCTCGGCCATGGAAGTCTCACCCTCCGGCAACCGGCTCCAGCACATCAACCGCAGATCATGAACCAAGAGGCCCATGTCCGGCTGTGGCACCGTCGCCTATTAGACAAGCATTGGCAGCGGAAGCAGAGGCTCCTGAACGCGATAACTTACTGCTGCGGCCCCTGAGGTGATGATTTATCATCGCCCACCACCACTGGATAACTCTGCGCCTTTTGCTCCATTTTCTCCTCAGGGTTTCACGCTCCTCACTCCTTGTGGGTAACCAAGAAAATGGCATCTGACACTTTTTGGTGATGTGCATTATGTGTGTCCAATCCGCCTCTTTCTGGGCGAAACCACTAGCGTGACCACCGCATCACTCCTCACTCTCGGCGGCTCCCCCTTCAGCCACGCCGAATCGCAATTTTCCACTCAGTAGGCCGCACCTCACAATGCGCCATACCCTCCTCCGGAACATACCTCCCATTCTGAGCCGAACTCTGGCCACTGAGCCCATCCTTCTCTGGGCCGTCACTGGGGGATGAACACTTTTTGAGAACTCAGACACGTCCATGCCCACGATCGGTGACATTTATTCTTCTCTTCACTGCCACTGTCACCATCTTAGAATCCATGCTTTGGGTCACCATCTTGGGCTGCATGTATCGGAGCACCCTTTCATCTGTGCCATGAGCCATATATTCCCCGCTTTCTTCATGAGAGGCACTCGCAACCTGCCGGCTGCATCAAATGTAAGATGCCCAAGTGAGGTAGTCATGGGCGAGCTTCTGTTCCCACTAGCTTTGGCATCCTACAGACATCCTGTTGTCCCAGTCCCGATGTGTTGCTGTGTGTGAGGTGCATCACACTTACTTTAGGGCTGCAGGCCTCTTCTGAATCCAGGAATCCCTCTTCTGGAACCAAGGCAGCAAATATTCCAGGAAACATGAGGTTCATAAAAATAACCAAACTTTTACTTGTTGAATAGCAAGATTTATTGTATTTACAGGCAAATGTAGAGGATAAGGCCCAACGGGTTTTTATCTTTCCCACAGGTACCGGATAAAACTTCAGCCTTGGTTCTCAGTATAGGTAGAATATCCCTCTCACTGGCTTCTCTATCCCTAGGGAGTCTTCTGCACCACTAGCAGTATATTTGGATGGCAATACCTTCTGCTCCACATAGTCTAAGTTCATCTTTCCTTGCAGCCTAACAGGCTGAGTTCACCCTAGGCCCCCGACGTTCATCTTGAGGTTGCCCCAGGCCATTAGATGGAATCACACAGGATATTTTCAGCAATCTACTTCCCCAAGTATTAGGCTTCTTTTACACTTGCCGTGATTTTGCGGCCTGTTTTTGTGGCCCCTATAGATTTCTATGGGGCCGCAAAAACGGGCCGCATAAATTTGTCGGAGCGCCGTACGTTGTATGGCCCTGAGGGCCATATTTATGGCCATGAAAAAATATCGAGCCTGCTCGATATTTTTAACAGATTACGGACACAGCCCCCATTGAAAATCAATGAGGCTGCAAAAACAACAGAAGCTTGTTTTTGCGGTGCACCGTCATGAACGTATTTGCGAATCGCCATTTTTTTCCCTTAGTATTCTAAAACCAGAAAAACGGCGATCTGCAAGATTTTTGCAGCCCGTTTTTGCGGCAGACCGTGAAAGTTACGGCAATTTGGCCCGCAAAAATCACAGCAAGTGTAAAAGAAGCCTTAGGACCACGCTGTCCCTAGCAGCCTCATGACTTAGGCCTGCTACTTCACACGCTGCTCTCCACCCTCTAGAGTAACTCTCAGTCCCCCCCCCCCCCCCCCGTCAAACTGGGCCGGCCAATACAGTTAACCCTGTGTGAGATAACTGCAGCCCCAGTGGGTATCATCCTTTTATAACATACATATGAAATAAATTTAACCCTTTAGAGTGTCAGGGAGCAAACCACCAGCCCACACCATTGCTACAGATACGTTACAATTCTTTAACACAGGAAACTATTAGGTCTCATAATTTTTAATAACTACTGATGTATAAGAACGGATGCCATACGGATGACAATACAGAGGAAAAATTGTGGGGTTTTTATAATGAAATTTTTTTTTTAACATGCTGGTGTGAACTTTTCCTTGCTATCATATAGTTCCAGCCCTTAGACTCCAAAGAATTGAGCTGGATTAAGCAAATATCCAAAGAGAGGATGGCACCCACATGGAGACTTGTTCTGTTTTCCCAAAATTAGTCTGCAGAGGGAGGAAGAGAGGGAGGAGATAAGGAAAGAGGGTCTCTGCTTCCCTGCTCTGGGTCTGCTGAGACTCAGCAAGAAGACAGTACATGTGGCAGAAGAAGCAGCTCTGCTTATACACAGCTCTGTCCTGCAGGAGGTAGCAGAGACAGTGCTGGGGGCAGAGACAGTGCTGGGGGCAGAGACAGTGCTGGGAGCAGAGACAGTGCTGGGGGCAGAGACAGTGCTGGGAGCAGAGAGAGTGCTGGGAGAAGAGAGAGTGCTGGGAGCAGAGACAGTGCTGGGAGAAGAGATAGTGCTGGGAGAAGAGAGAGTGCTGGGGGCAGAGAAAGTGCTGGGACTAGAGAGAGTGCTGGGAGCAGAGACAGTGCTGGGAGCAGAGAGAGTGCTGGGCGCAGAGACAGTGCTGGGAGCAGAGACAGTGCTGGGAGCAGAGACAGTGCTGGGGGCAGAAAGAGTGCTGGGGGCAGAGACAGTGCTGGGAGCAGAGACAGTGCTGGGAGCAGAGACAGTGCTGGGAGCAGAGAGAGTGCTGGGGGCAGAGACAGTGCTGGGAGCAGAGACAGTGCTGGGGGCAGAGACAGTGCTGGGAGCAGAGACAGTGATAGGAGCAGAGACAGTGCTGGGAGAACAGATAGTGCTGGGAGCAGAGACAGTGCTGGGAGAAGAGATAGTGCTGGGAGAAGAGAGAGTGCTGGGAGCAGAGACAGTGCTGGGAGCAGAGAGAGTGCTGGGGCAGAGACAGTGCTGGGAGCAGAGACATTGCTGGGGGCAGAGACAGTGCTGGGAGCAAAGACAGTGCTGGGGCAGAGACAGTGATGGGAGCAGAGGCAGTGCTGGGAGTAGAGACGGTTCTGAGAGAAGAGATAGTGCTGGGGGCAGAGACAGTGATAGGAGCAGAGACAGCGCTGGGAGTAGAGAGAGTGCTGGGAGCAGAGAGTGCTGGGAGCAGAGACAGTGCTGGGGGCAGAGATAGTGCTGGGAGAAGAGAGAGTGCTGGGAGCAGAGACAGTGCTGGGAGTAGAGAGAGTGCTGGGAGCAGAGAGAGTGCTGGGAGCAGAGGCAGTGCTGGGAGCAGAGAGAGTGCTGGGAGAAGAGAGAGTGCTGGGAGCAGAGACAGCGCTGGGAGTAGAGAGAGTGCTGGGAGCAGAGAGAGTGCTGGGAGCAGAGACAGTGCTGGGAGAAGAGAGAGTGCTGGGAGCAGAGACAGCGCTGGGAGTAGAGAGAGTGCTGGGAGCAGAGAGAGTGCTGGGAGCAGAGACAGTGCTGGGAGAAGAGAGAGTGCTGGGAGCAGAGACAGCGCTGGGAGTAGAGAGAGTGCTGGAAGCAGAGAGAGTGCTGGGAGCAGAGACAGTGCTGGGAGTAGAGAGAGTGCTGGGGGCAGAGACAGCGCTGGGAGTAGAGAGAGTGCTGGGAGCAGAGAGAGTGCTGGGAGCAGAGACAGTGCTGGGGCAGAGACAGTGCTGGGAGAAGAGAGAGTGCTGGGAGCAGAGACAGCGCTGGGAGTAGAGAGAGTGCTGGGAGCAGAGAGAGTGCTGGGAGCAGAGACAGTGCTGGGGGCAGAGACAGTGCTGGGAGAAGAGAGAGTGCTGGGAGCAGAGACAGCGCTGGGAGTAGAGAGAGTGCTGGGAGCAGAGAGAGTGCTGGGAGCAGAGACAGTGCTGGGGGCAGAGACAGTGCTGGGAGCAGAGAGAGTGCTGGGAGCAGAGACAGTGCTGGGAGCAGAGACAGTGCTGGGGGCAGAGACAGCGCTGGGAGTAGAGAGAGTGCTGGGAGTAGAGACAGTGCTGAGAGTAGAGAGAGTGCTGGGGGCAGAGACAGCGCTGGGAGTAGAGAGAGTGCTGGGAGTAGAGACAGTGCTGGGAGTAGAGACAGTGCTGGGGCAGAGACAGTGCTGGGAGTAGAGAGAGTGCTGGGGGCAGAGACAGCGCTGGGGGCAGAGACAGTGCTGAGAGCAGAGACAGTGATAGGAGCAGAGACAGTGCTGGGGGCAGAGACAGTGTTAGGAGTAGACAGCGCTGGGGGCAGAGACAGTGCTGGGGGCAGAGGCAGTGCTGGGGCAGAGGCAGTGATAGGAGCAGAGACAGTGCTGGGGGCAGAGGCAGTGCTGGGGGCAGAGACAGTGCTGGGAGCAGAGACAGTGCTGGGGCAGAGACAGTGCTGGGAGCAGAGAGAGTGCTGGGAGCAGAGACAGTGCTGGGGCAGAGACAGTGCTGGGAGAAGAGAGAGTGCTGGGAGTAGAGACAGTTCTGAGAGAAGAGCAGAGACAGTGCTGGGGCAGAGACAGTGCTGGGAGTAGAGAAGTGCTGGGGGCAGAGACAGTGTTAGGAGTAGACAGCGCTGGGGGCAGAGACAGTGCTGGGGGCAGAGACAGCGCTGGGAGTAGAGAGAGTGCTGGGAGCAGAGAGAGTGCTGGGAGCAGAGACAGTGCTGGGAGAAGAGAGAGTGCTGGGAGCAGAGACAGCGCTGGGAGTAGAGAGAGTGCTGGGAGCAGAGAGAGTGCTGGGAGCAGAGACAGTGCTGGGGGCAGAGACAGTGCTGGGAGAAGAGAGAGTGCTGGGAGCAGAGACAGCGCTGGGAGTAGAGAGAGTGCTGGGAGCAGAGAGAGTGCTGGGAGCAGAGACAGTGCTGGGGGCAGAGACAGTGCTGGGAGAAGAGAGAGTGCTGGGAGCAGAGACAGCGCTGGGAGTAGAGAGAGTGCTGGGAGCAGAGAGAGTGCTGGGAGCAGAGACAGTGCTGGGGGCAGAGACAGTGCTGGGAGAAGAGAGAGTGCTGGGAGCAGAGACAGCGCTGGGAGTAGAGAGAGTGCTGGGAGCAGAGAGAGTGCTGGGGGCAGAGACAGTGCTGGGAGCAGAGACAGTGCTGGGGCAGAGACAGTGCTGGGAGCAGAGAGAGTGCTGGGAGCAGAGACAGTGCTGGGGGCAGAGACAGTGCTGGGGGCAGAGACAGTGCTGGGGGCAGAGACAGTGCTGGGGGCAGAGACAGTGCTGGGGGCAGAGAGTGTTAGGAGTAGACAGCGCTGGGGGCAGAGACAGTGCTGGGGGCAGAGACAGTGCTGGCAGCACAGCAGGGACCTCTCTGGTCACACACAGATCAGGGCGGCAGCAGCAGCAGCCGAGGACTCTGAGCCGGGATACAGCCCATGGCGAGCGGCAGGAGGGAGGAGGGCAGCAGTGGCAGCCGGGCGACCCTGTGTCAGCTGCGCACTTGCTCCACCTCCACCGATGAATAGATAGCACCTGAACCCGGGGAGCAGCGCACAGGAGCCGGCAGCATGTTCTGCACCAAGCTGAAAGACTTGACGCTGTCCGGAGAATGCCCGTTCTCCATGCTAACCCAGAGCCGGGGATCCGAGGAGGCTGACGAGGAGGTGCCGGCCAGTGCCGCAGCTGCTGCACCGCCGCCTGTCTGCACTGACGCCGCTGTCCGGCAGAGGAGACTACCAGAGGAGCCGCCGCAGAGGAAGAGCAGCCGCACCAGGGTCTACCTGCACACGTTGGCGGAGAGCATCCGCAAGTTACTCTTCCCTGAGGTAATGGCGCCCAGTGTGGGGCTCGGATAACAGTCCGGGCAGTGCCAGATATGTCGCACGATTCCTGTCAGCTGTCTGCTCACTTCTGTGTACTTGTAATGTCGCAGATTGCCACTTACTGTCAGGTGTCAGAACAGCCGCCGAGGTGCCAGATGGCACAGATACAGAGGATTGCAGAATGTGGGGGGCATAGAGCTGCCCCCATCACTGGCACCACAGTGTGCAGTCCTGTGTGAACAGTCTCTATGCATTAGACATTTATCAGAACTAGTGCACACAGTGGAGCAGTTGCCCACAGCAACCGGGCGGCCTCCATGTAGGACATGACATGTGAATATTGGTTGGTTGCTAATGGCAACTGCTCCACTTTGCATTTGTGCCAGTTCTGATATATATTGTGTTTCCTGTATATCACATGATGACTTAACCCCGTACGCAACTTCATAATTAGGACTGTGACGACAAATGTTTTAATGACCGCCATGTGACCCAAATCACGACATTCTCTCTCCTGGACTTGGCATTTATCGTTCTCGTTAGGACGGGGCAAAGTTATTAAGTTGCAGCCTGGAACAATAATAAGATACTAATAATTAGAATCGTATAAGTGTACCGCGCGCAAGAAGTGAGCAAGATATCCAAGAATCAGAGACGAGAAACAAGTTTATATTCTATTTCTCTGCCCGAAGCCGGAGAGAAGCCTCCTCCCTTTGGAAGACTGCATGTTATCCTCCTTGTGGAAGACTGCATGTTATCCTCCTTGTGGAAGGCTGCGTGTTGTCCTCCCTATGGAAGGCTGCATGTTATCCTCCTTGTGGAAGGCTGCATGTTGTCCTCCCTATGGAAGGCTGCGTGTTATCCTCCGTGTGGAAGGCTGCATGTTATCCTCCTTGTGGAAGGCTACGTGTTATCCTCCTTGTGGAAGGCTGCGTGTTATCCTCCTTGTGGAAGGCTGCGTGTTATCCTCCTTGTGGAAGGCTGCGTGTTATCCTCCGTGTGGAAGGCTGCGTGTTATCCTCCTTATGGAAGGCTGCGTGTTATCCTCCTTGTGGAAGGCTGCGTGTTATCCTCCTTGTGGAAGGCTGCGTGTTATCCTCCTTGTGGAAGGCTGCGTGTTATCATCTTTGTGGAAGGCTGCGTGTTATCCTCCTTGTGGAAGGCTGCGTGTTATCATCTTTGTGGAAGGCTGCGTGTTGTTCTCCCTCTGGAAGGCTGCGTGTTATCATCCTTGTGGAAAGCTGCGTGTTGTTCTCCCTCTGGAAGGCTGCGCGTTATCCTCCTTGTGGAAGGCTGCATGTTATCCTCCTTGTGGAAGGCTGCGTGTTATCATCTTTGTGGAAGGCTGCGTGTTGTTCTCCCTCTGGAAGGCTGCGTGTTGTTCCTCCTTATGGAAGGCTGCGTGTTGTTCTCCCTCTGGAAGGCTGCGCGTTATCCTCCTTGTGGAAGGTTGCGTGTTGTTCTCCCTCTGGAAGGCTGCGTGTTGTTCCTCCTTATGGAAGGCTGCGTGTTGTCCTCCTTATGTAAGGCTGCGTGTTATCCTCCTTGTGGAAGGCTGCGTGTTGCCCTCCCTATGGAAGGCTGTGTGTTGTCCTCCCTCTGGAAGGCTGCGTGTTATCCTCCTTGTGGAAGGCTGCGTGTTATCCTCCTTGTGGAAGGCTGTGTGTTGTCCTCTTTGTGGAAGGCTGCGTGTTATCCTCCCTATGGAAGGCTGCGTGTTATCATCCTTGTGGAAGGCTGCGTGTTATCCTCCCTATGGAAGGCTGCGTGTTATCCTCCCTATGGAAGGCTGTGTGTTGTGACTCCATACTTGGACCCTTTCCCCCATTGCTGACAGCCTGCGATGTGGACACTCGGCGTTACGTCTCCTGATTGTAGTAAAGTGACAGCTGACAGCCACACGGTGTAGATGTGACATGGAGACTGCTCTGTTTGGTGGCATTTTATTTCCATTTCATGTTTATATGTGAAGAACATAATAAGAAATGTATCAGTGATGTGACCGTAACAGTTCAGGATTACAGACAGAAATGCCAGGACTCACGCAACAAATGACGCACGACTGTTCACATACTTGGTTTTTGATGTCACTTTGCAGTCCTGCAGCGTCGTAATTAGCATTTATATGGGGTGACAACAGCTTGTGCGTGTCTGTGGCACAGAAACAAAGCTTCTCACTCCATGGCAGATCCGATATATGTAGGGGGTATCATTGGTGTCTCACGCCAGAATGCAGGTGGTTTACCGTCCATGTACACTTCTTACTTGGCATTCTTGTTTAAGTCCCTCATTGTTATATCTTGATTGTTTGTGTGTGTATATATATATATATATATATATATATATATATATATATATATATATATATAAATAATGTATATGTCGTGTTTTCTGTTACTTTTTCTTTTATTTGCTGTTCTATACATTGTTGTGCAGTCCTCACCTATCTTCCGAGGTTGTAATCCTAGAGAGAAGGGAAGGAGTCATCCAGGTCAGGCAGATTGGCAGCTTCAAATTAGAAATCTTGACGGGGTCAATGATAAATGGTGACTAGTTAGGAGATGACATGGTGCTTTATGCCACAAATTGACATTATATCATATCCGTAAGGAAGCCTACCCCTTCATTTTGCATAATAAAATAACAAATAATCCTCAGCAATTCAACTAATTTAAAATCATATTCACCAATATGTTGTTTTATTGTAGTGGATATGGATAAAACGATGTGGCTGCCGTGGGCGATGTACTTTTTCCTGAAAGTCCTGTGTGCCTGTTTAGGAAGCGATATCACCCGATTCTAGATTGCTACATTCTTGGCTTGTTCTTCAGGACTCTGAATAACCAGCACTGTAATGCTCCCTAACATTTCCAGTAGTAGTTATCACAAAGAAACTGATGAATTATTTTTTTTAACTACTTACACCCTGTGAACTTGTCCAGTTGTCATCCATTTGTAATGGACCCTGTATAAAAAAACTGGATCCGATGCAAATGTAGCAAATACGGATTCAAAATAGAAACTATTGGGTCAAATTCATTTTCAATGTTAACAAAAATAAAAAAGGACATCCAGTTGCTATTAATTTTTTTTTGGCAAGACAGAAAAGTTGTGCAGACATTGTTTTTGGATGCAGCCTAGAGCAGATAGCGGGAAGGTGCTGGAGAGACATTTTATAACACGTTCATTCTCATTCAAATTAATTGATCATAAACTTGACCGTTTTATTACTGGACATGTGAGAAACAATCGGAGCAAAATGTTCTTGTCTTCTCATCAGTGTTAGTGTAAAGTGGATGTGTTTAAATACTTAACAACGTCTTCTCCAGCTTCCAGCGACTTTCCAATAATTTTCTGACCTCAATTCAGACTAGCCGGCTCACAGAACGTTTTTTGTGTGGCCCGGAAGCCTCTGTCTCAGAGTAAGTGCAGGAGAGCCTTCATGAAGTCGTGTAGGCTTATATTGAGAAACTAATGCTGCACACGGGAAACGCTGTGTGAGACGACGGCTAAGGCCTCTTTCACACTAGCATCGTGCACTGCACGTCGCTATGCGTAGTTTTGTAGAAAAAACGCATCCTGCAAAATTGCTTGCAGGATGCGTTTTTTCTCCATAGAGTTACATTAGCGACGCAGTGCGACGGTTGCGTCGTGTTGCGTCAGACCGTCGCCACAAAAAAGTTACATGTAACTTTTTTTGTGCGTCGTGACCGTCTTTTCTGACCGCGCAAGCGCGGCCGGAACTCCGCCTCCTCCTCACCGCACATCACAATGGGGCAGCGGATGCGTTGTAAAACTGCATCCGCTGCCACCGTTGTGCGGCGCTTTCACAGTTTGCGTCGGTGCGCCGCAACGATGCAGGAAAGGGTTGGAAAGTTTGTAGGAACTTGAAGAAGACAGCGATCAACAATTACTTAAACAGATACACACTCTGGCACACATGTAATTATAGGGGATGAGAGAATCAAATATTTATTTAACAAAACAATACTCAAAGACAGAGAAAATGCTCTTTATTGTATCATAGTCTCTAGTAAAAGTCCGCTTTCAGGACCCACCTGATGTCACAGTATCAGTGAATTCCAGACGTCCCCGTACCATTATTAGAGCATGGGGATATTAGACATGGGGATACACAATATAAAATGTGGTGAGTAGCCCTAAGGCTCCTGTCACTTTCCTACAAATACCCTGCTACAGACCTTGTTTCCTTCCTTGGTGGGTTTCTCATCTGTTTGACAGCTGAAGGAAGACCTCTAGATAACCTGCAATCTCTGGTGAGCCTTCCCATTCCTTAACTCCGTTGTCTTGCTTTCTGTTAACTCAGAATACTGTGGCCCTGATTCATTAAAAGGAATCTGTCATTAGGTTTTTGCTACCTCATCCGAGGGCAGAATAATGTATTGAAAGAAACCCTTATTTAAAGATGTATCACTCAGTTTACTGGGTGCAGTAGTTGTGACACAGACTTTTTAGATTATAGTGTGTAGCAGAGCTCAGAAAGCTAACCACACCCACATCAGACTCTGTATATGCATTGTGTATGGACAGTGAGCTGCTTATCAGAGGAGGGGGCGTGGTCAGACCTGTGCTCGCGTGAGCTGTAGTACAACACAGTGATTATCTTCTGATGATAAGACATTCATTGTATTGAAATAACAACACAAAGTCTAATAAGTGACATATCCTGAAATCTGTGCCTCAGCCCTTACCACATGATGCCCTCGGATTACATAGCAAAAATCTGCTGACAGATTCCCTTTGAGACTGGCAACTCATACTCCATCCTTAATAAGGGGCGTGCAGGAATAAGATGTGCCAAATTCATTAAAGGGTTCCTGTCAGCAGGATTGTGCACAGTAACCTACACACACAGTCAGGTCGGTGCCGTTATACTGATTAAAATGATTCCTTGGGTGATGAAATCCGTCTTGTGGTTGTTGTGTAATCTTTATTTTTAGTTTGTAGTTAATGCCCGCACAGTAGCAGCTCTCTGCTATCTCCGAGCTGCACAGGTGTGGGCGGCACCATCTTAGAAGAGGAATTTTTGGCACACAAAGCATGCGATTTTGCTGCACAACAGGTGACATGGCCGACACCTGCCTGCAGAAGGTTTTTTTATTTTTAAGTATATACAGATATTCATTATGCAAACTAGGGGGCAGGTCAGTGAGGGATCAGTGACCTTTCAGCAGTCTGCATTATGAATATCTAATCAGAACCACATACCCCAACCCCGCCTTAGGGCACGAGCATCTCATTACCACAAAATTGAAAATAAAGATTAAAGAACAATCACAAGATGGATTTCATCAACCAAAGTATCATTTTATTCAGTATAACGGCGCCAGCCTGACACTGTCTGTAGGTTATTGTGCACAATCCTGCTGACAGGTTCCCTTTAAGAGGTGTATGTCATTAAATTATAGATAGGAGGGGGTAGGCTTTGGAGATGACTGCACTTCTGCAGGAGGTAAAAAGATTCCACACTCCAAGGTAGATGCAGGAAATTACGCTTTTCTGATGTGAACCAAGCCCTTTTTCAAATACAAATTGCTACTTATCAGTGGTGCACGTCTCTGTGAACCTTGCCAGAAATGCTACTTTAGTTAGGGACTGGTTACAGCCCCCCAAGGAAGCCCACGCGAAACGCGCGTTGGGGCTGACAGCATTCGGTCCCAGGGGGATATAGTATGTGAGAAATGAATGTGGCACGATTTTTTGCAGTTCTTGCTCCCTTAAAGTGATACACACCTCATTATTTGAGTGGCTCTTTATAAACTTTTTTTCAAATAGTTTGTATTTATGTGGTTTATGAGCTAGTATTTTTTCTGTGGGGGAGTATGTTCCACATAAGCACTGGCACTTTATAAAATTTGCTGCTATTTTTCGTTTTCCCCTGTACTTACGGTACTTTTGAGACCTTATGCTTCACACCTGTGTTTATCAACTATCCAATTTGTCTTTTTATATGATTTGTGAAACGTTATCTTTTTGAATTATATATTTTGTATAAACTTTTTGATTATATTTTATATGGGATGATTCTTTGCTCTTTTGTTGCTTCTGTGTGTTGTATAGTTAAGGACTGGAATAATGTTTTTGGCGTAAGAAATACTACCACTTTCCATGAATTTGTCAGACAGATATTGCCTTGTCCTTCGCTGATGAAGACGCCAAAAGTTTCAACATATTGCAACTAATCAATGTGTTTTACAGAAATTTTTGGGCATAAACACTTTGATGTATCAGCTCCTAAATTATTATTATTATTCTTGCTTATAACAGCACTGCCATAATCTGCAGTGTTTTACAGACATTATCATCACTGTCCCCATTAGGGTTCTCAATCTAAATTCCCTAGTATTATGTCTTTGGAGTGGGGCTTTCTTTTTTGTCTTGTAGTACTTGTAACCATATTTTGCATTAACCCATTTCCAACATCGGACATAATAGTACGCCGATGTCGGACTCCCTCCCTCTGATGTGGTCTCCTGCGGTGAGCCCACATATTTCCTGGGACATTTCAGCTGTTTTGAACAGCTGACATGTGCCCGGAATAGCTGTGGGTGGAATCGCGATACACCCGCGGCTGTTAACCAGTTAAATGCCGCTGTCAAACGCTGACAGCAGCATTTAACAAGCGCTTTCAGCAATTGCGCCAGAAATCCGCCCACCGGTGACCTCCGTCACATGATCACGGGACATCGGTGGGTTGGCTTGACAACCAGAGGTCTCCTGGAGACCTCTATGGTTGTCGCTGCCGGCTTGGCTTGTTGTGAGCGCCGCGCAGTGGTTGGCGCTCTGTTGTGAATTCCGTTCTCGGGCTCCCTCCTGTGGTCATGAATGGTGCTTTGTTGAGTTCTGTTCGTGGGCTCCCTCTGGTGGCTTTGAGTGATACTGCTGGTCTTTAGCTGGGCTCCAGCTGCCTCGTTTTCTGCTGTGCTGCTGCCTATTTAACTCCACCTAGATCTTTACTTGTTGCCAGCTGTCGTTGTATTCAGTATTGGTTCAGATCTCTCTGGGACTTCTCGTGTGACCTGTCTCCTCTTGGAGAAGCTAAGTTCATGCTAGTTCATTTTTGCTCACTGCTTTTGGAAAATGTTTCTCAGTATATGTTAAGTTCAGTCCAGCTTGCTTATATGCTATTTTCTTGCTAGCTGGAAGCTCTGGGGAGCAGAGTTGCTCCCTCACATCGTGAGTCGGTGTGAGGGTCTTTTGTATTCTCTGCGTGGATATTTTTGTAGTATTTAATACTGACCGCACAGTTCCCTTGCTATCTTCTTACTATTTAGTACTAGTGGGCCTCCTATGCTAAAACCTGTTTTCATTCCTATGTTTGTATTTTCCTCTGAACTCACCGTCATTATTTGTGGGGGCTGACTTTACTTTTGGGGGAAATTTCTCTGAGGCAAGTGAGGCTTTTGTTTCTCTCTAGGGGTAGCTAGTTCTCAGGCTGTGAAGAGGCGTCTAGGGAGAGTTAGGTACGCTCCACGGCTGCCTATAGTGTGTGTGATAGGATCAGGGTTGCGGTCAGTAAAGTTTCCACGTCCCCAGAGCTTGTCCTATATTTCTGGTTTACCTATCAGGTCATCTCAAGTGTTCCTAACCACCAGGTCCATAACAGCACTCATAGCAAGTGAGTAATTTAGCTACATATAGGCGAACTGATCTCATCTCATCTATGTAGCTGAGCTGATTGGGTTATGGCAGCTTCTAATCTCCCATGGAGACTATTAAAGAATGCCAAAAGTAAAAAAAAGTTTAAAAAAAAAAAAAAAATATATATATATATATATATATATATATATATATATATATATACACTCACCGGCCACTTTATTAGGTACACCATGCTAGTAATGGGTTGGACCCCCTTTTGCCTTCAGAACTGCCTCAATTCTTCATGGCATAGATTCAACAAGGTGCTGGAAGCATTCCTCAGAGATTTTGGTCCATATTGACATGATGGCATCACACAGTTGCCGCAGATTTGTCGGCTGCACATCCCAAAGATGCTCCATACAAGGCAGGATGGATCCATGCTTTCATGTTGTTTACGCCAAATTCTGACCCTACCATCCGAATGTCGCAGCAGAAATCGAGACTCATCAGACCAAGCAACGTTTTTCCAATCTTCTACTGTCCAATTTCGATGAGCTTGTACAAATTGTAGCCTCAGTTTCCTGTTCTTAGCTGAAAGGAGTGGTACCCGGTGTGGTCTTCTGCTGCTGTAGCCCATCTGCCTCAAAGTTCGACGCACTGTGCGTTCAGAGATGCTCTTAGGCCTACCTTGGTTGTAACGGGTGGCGATTTGAGTCACTGTTGCCTTTCTATCAGCTCGAACCAGTCTGCCCATTCTCCTCTGACCTCTGGCATCAACAAGGCATTTCCGCCCACAGAACTGCCGCTCACTGGATTTTTTTTCTTTTTCGGACCATTCTCTGTAAACCCTAGAGATGGTTGTGCGTGAAAATCCCAGTAGATCAGCAGTTTCTGAAATACTCAGACCAGCCCTTCTGGCACCAACAACCATGCCACGTTCAAAGGCACTCAAATCACCTTTCTTCCCCATACTGATGCTCGGTTTGATCTGCAGGAGATTGTCTTGACCATGTCTACATGCCTAAATGCACTGAGTTGCCGCCATGTGATTGGCTGATTAGAAATTAAGTGTTAACAAGAAGTTGGACAGGTGTACCTAATAAAGTGGCCGGTGAGTGTATATATATATATATATATATATATATATATATATATAAACGTTCAAATTACCCCCCTTTCACCACCTCAAAATAAAAGAATAATAAAACAAACAAAATAAAAACAAAGTACTGCAGTGCGCAGGTGCCGGGAAAGGTCAGAGAGGCCCACGCCTGCGCACTGCAGTACTTTGTTCTACCGTCAACAGGGCAGACAAAGTACGCCTGCGCAGGAGCCGCAGAGAGAAGACCAGAAGAGGACGTCATCTGATGAAGATGGGAGGCGACGGACCTGTAGCAGCAGCGGGAAGGCCCCTGGGTGAGTATAATCTAACGTCTTTTTCTCATCTTTTATGATACATCGGCGGCTTATCTACAGCATTACAGAGTGCTGTAGATAAGCTCCTGATGCCGGTGGGCTTACCTCACCCGCGATTTTATTGGTGACAGGTTCCCTTTAAATAAAAAAGAACCTAGACATGTTTGGTGTCTATGAACTCGTAATGACATGGAGAATCAAAATGGCAGGTCAGTTTTAGGCTGTGTGCACACATTGCTGATTTTTTGCGTTTTTTTGCGTTTTTTCCTGATAAAAACGCTATAAAACCGCAAAAAACCAGCATACAATATGCATCCCATCATTTAGAATGAATTCTGCAATTTTTGTGCACATGATGCTTTTTTTTCCGCGAAAAAAACGCATTGCGGTAAAAAACGCAGCATGTTCATTAATTTTGCGTTTTTTGCGGATTTCCCACTATAAAATGCATTGGGAAATGTCCGTGAAAAAACGCACCAAAAATGCGGCAAAAACAAACCGCGGCAAAAACACGGCAAAACCGCCGCAAAAGCGCATGCAGATTTCTTGCAGAAAATTTCAGGTTTTTCTCAGGAATTTTCTGCAAGAAATCCTGACGTGTGCACATAGCCTTAGCATTTAATGAACCTAGTGAAAAAGCCAAACAAAAACAAGTATCGGATTTCACTTTTTTTGCAATTTCAGCGACATGGTAAAGCCAATGATGCCGTTCAAAAGTACAACTCGTCCCACAAAAAATAAGCCCTCACATGGCCATATTGATGGAAAAATAAAAAAGTTATGGCTCTGGGAAGGAGGGGAGCGAAAAATGAAAATGCAAAATCAAAAGTACCTCTGGTCGTTAAGGAGTTAAATTGTTCCAAATGTGACACATGGGTTGATGAATTGTGCATAAAAATAAAGATTTTCTTTTTTTTATACTTTTTATACTTTACCTTTTCAGAGAAAAAAGTCACATACCGTATTTCGCGGACTATAAAATGCACCGGACCATAAGGCGCACCCCAAATTTGGGGTGAAAATTGCAGAAAAAAAGATTTTTTATAAGATGGGGGTCCGTCTTATTGTCCGAATTTACAGTATCTTACCTGAGGGCTGGTGGTGGCAGAGCAGGGTCACAGGAGGCATGGTGGCGGCAGAGGTGGTGTGATGCTGTACGGCGTGCACCTGAGCAGGGTCCCTTCCTGCTTAGGTGGGCGACGCCACGGCCTGGTGTCCATGGGAGGGTGGCAGCAGTGGTTACCGACAGGAGCTGGGATGAGGAGGCACAGTGAGAGGTATGGCGTGGGCAGGGTCCCTTTCCCCGGTGAGGTGATGGAAGGATCTCGTGGGCACATGGACTGGAGATGATGGAGGTAGTGGTGTACATTGTGAAGCGAGTATTCCACAGGAGCTCATATGTCTGAGTCCTTGCCGCTTCCCGGCGCTCCTCAGCGCAATAATTATTTCAGAAGCCGGTAATAAGTGAGGAGCTCCGCTACCGAGACACAGCCGCCATGACCGGACACTGCGGGAAAAGCGCCTCTGTACTGCTGCGAACCCTGCTGGAGGCGGAGAGCCGGCCATGCCATGCGGTGCTGAGGAGCGCCGGGAAGCGGCAAGGACTCAGACATCTGAGCGCCTGTGGAATACTCGCTTTACAATGTACACCACTACCTCCATCATCTCCAGTCCATGTGCCCACGAGATCCTTCCTGAACCTTGCTGCACCCATCCTGGGAAGCAAAAGGATGGAGTATACAGAGTCCAAAGTCCCGGTGAGGTGATGCAGCTGCAGCAGCCCGGTAATGCAGCAGAGCCGGGTGAATCCTGTTGATATCGGTGGGCGCGGCCATCTTCCTGAGGCCGCGCGTTCGCAGATGGAGCTCTGCTGCCCGGGGCTTCAGGAAAATGGCCGCCGCGATCCCCATCTGCGCACGCGCGGCATCCCGCGGCCATTTTCCTGAAGCCCCGGGCAGCAGAGCTCCATCTGCGAACACGCGGCCTCAGGAAGATGGCCGTGCCCACCGATAACATCAGGATTCACCCGGCTCTGCTGCCTTACCGGGCTGCTGCATCACCTCACCGGGAAAAGGGACCCCGCTCACTGCGCCTCCTCATCTCTGTACCTCTGCTGCCACACCTCTGCCGCCGCACCTCTGCCACTGCACCTCTGCCGCCACGGTAAGCCTGCATTGCGACTATTAGACGCACCCCCCATTTTCCCCCCTTTTTTGGGGGGGAAAAAGTGCATCTTGTAGTCCGAAAAATACGGTAATTCTTTAAAATGTCACACGTTCGTCTTCAACTGTGCAAAAATAAAATTAAATAGATTTTGCACTCCCATTAGGGAACTGAGTACAGTTGCTGACATTATGCGTGCCAAATAAACATGTCATCAGGCTGACGAACATTTCAGCATAAGCCTGAAGAAGGCTTATGCTGGAACGCACTTCCAGGCTTGGCGCCATTTCACCAGGAGCACATTGACATGGGTAACGTTTACTTCTTCTATCATCTTGATTCACTATGAAATGTTTATTTGACACACTTAATATACTGATGGAATGATTTATTGCAGACGTGTCAAACTGCATTCCTCGAGGGCCGCCAACAGGTCATGTTTTCAGGATTTCCTTAGCATTCCACAAGGTGCTGGAATCATTCTGTGCAGGTGATTAAATTATCACCTGTGCAATACAAGGAAATCCTGAAAACATGACCTGTTGGCGGCCCTCGAGGAATGCAGTTTGACACCTCTGATTTATTGTACCTTGCATCCTTGATGTGCTGCTATTTACTCCATGGTCAGCATATAATTGGATGCAAATTCATCTCGTCTCCTATATGTGTCTCTGCCACCCTCTAATTTCGGCGATGAGCCCACATCTTTTCCGGCACATGACAGCTGACATGTGCCCCTAACAGCCGCAGGTGGAATCGCCGCTGTCAAACTCTGACAGCGACATTTAACATGCACGCACTGGAAGCGCGTAATTACCTCCACATGACCGCCGGTCGCCGATGGGTTGGCATGACAACCCGTGGTCAGCAGGAGACCCCTGTGGTTGTCATAGCCGGATAGCTATGAGCACTGCCCATCGGTTGGCGCTCATAGCAAGTGAGCATATCTGCTATATAGATAAGGGCTGCAGCACAAGCGATCAGATGATTACAGCTTCTAGTCTCCCATGGGGACTATTGAAGCAAGTAAAAAAAAAAATGTTTTTACTAATATAATTAGTAAAAAAAATAATAGTTCAAATCACCCCCCTTTCGCCCCATTCAAAATAAAACAATTAAAAAAAATCAAATATTTGGTATTGCCGCATTCAGAATCGCCCAATCTATCAATAACAAAAAAGAATTAATCCAATCGGTAAACGGCGATTGGATTGCTATTCAAAAGTACAACTCGTCCCGCAAAGAACAAGCCCTCGTATGGCCATATTGACGGAAAGTAAAAAAGTTATGGCCGTGGGAAGAAGGGGAGCAAAAAAGGGAAACGCAAAAACAGAAATACCCCTGGTCCTTAAGGGGTTGATATTAAATCTTGTAACTTTCACACTGACCACGGGGGCTTTTTTTGGCAATAACCTCCTTTTGTTTAAGGAAACTACACATGTACATAGCAACGATCGTTAGACTCCAGCCATATCTTTTGTATGGAAGTGTTTTATGTGCCTGTGCAAACGTTATTTTAAAGGAAGGGGTAGCAGTGTCAGCTGTGATATCACCTATTTTGAATGATGGTTCCTGTGTTATGAACTGTGTAATTTAGAAATTAGAAGTATACTGTTGTAATCTTCATTGTTTATGAATTAACTTGTATGTGTGTGACGCCCAAAGTTCCTGGTTGTCACAGTGGAATTGCTTTCCTCACGGGGAGAGTGATGTCACGCTTGGAATCGATGGAAGATTCCTTTTAACAGGTAATTAGCACATACAACACCGTTCTGACTCCAGGCCAGAAGGGGGAGCTCTTCACCTGACTTCAGGGGAGCTGCTCTCTCTGGTCAGGAGGAGGAGGAGTTTGTTGCTAGGCAGTTGCTAGGCAGTTGGTGAGAGTTAGACAGTTGGTAGCAGACAGTGAAAGAGCACAGAAGGACTTAGGGTATGTGCACACGATGCGGAAAACGCTGCGGATCCATCGTTTCCACAGCTGCGGGTCCGCAGCAGTTTCCCATGAGATTATATTACAATGTAAACCTATGGGAAACAAAAAACGCTGTGCACATGCTGCGGAAAAAAACGAGCGGAAGCGCAGCGGTTTACATTCCGCAACATTTCACTTCTTTCTGCGGATTCCGCAGCGGTTTTACAGCTGCTCCTATAGAAAACCGCAGTTGTAAAACCGCAGTGAAATCTGCAGAAAAAACGTGGTAAATCCGCTATAAATCTGCAGCAAAAATGCGTTGTTTTTGCCCGGCAGATTTATCAAATCCGCTGCGGAAAAATCTGTAGTGGACCATTATACGTGTGCACATAGCCTTTGGAGCTAGAGGAGGGCTGCGACTGGACCTCTCTAAGCTGACCACAGAAACTGGGCACCGGGAGCCCGCGGTCGTGAGGAACTACAGGTCCCACGGCAGAACTGGAGGGCGGGAAACTAAAAGGGACTTGCCCACATAATACCTGAGGTACAGCAGCAATCAGAGGCTGGAGTCACCGTGGACAGATACCCCAAAGAGACGGCTCAAGTTGCCTACCGTGCAGGTACTGTCCCTGGACAGGGGAAAAAGAGGACCTTGTTAGACAACTACAGGCAGCAAGGGACCACAGACCAGCGCATAGTGGAAGGCTCACTAACTGACCTGTCAAGGGGATTTCCACTTGTCTTCAGGCTGCCTGGACTCCATATATACCTGTTGCCAGTACCCTGGACTGAGGCTGCTAAACACCAGTAAACCAGGTAAAGACTGCAACCCTGTGTCCTCCAATTATTTGCGGCATTCATCATCCCTGCCAAACACATCAAGAGCCCTGGGGACACCGCTTCACCTGTGGGAAGCGACACCATCTTTGCTGCAGCACCATCGCCCCCAGAGGACCCCTTTAAGTAGCGTCGGTCACCTCTGACCGAGAACCACAGGTGGCGTCACAAACTTTCATTATTTCCACAACCCCTTTAAAGATCGTCCCTTTTACTTGGGCGCCCAGGGCCACGGGCCGGATCGCTGCCACCGTGACCACCCCTTTAATTGCGACCGGACCCGGTACCGAATCCCCCACTGCCCTGATGGGCGACTCAGGTGTCTTTATGTAAAAGCCAAATATGGAGAAAATTAGAAAGATCAGAGAAAAGAACAAAGGTGCAGAATTTGACCAATAGTATGGGGCTTTACGAGAAATAAACTTAATCCCATTTTTAAGAAATGATGACCATGTCTTGACACAAGATAAGGATATATTTTGTAACAATCACAGAAATTGTTTTGAATTCTGTCCAGTATCTGATAGAAAAAAATGGAATTGAATTATTAAACTGTGATACTTATTTATTGTATGGTAGCTATTGCTATCCAGTGATACAATTGGCTTGTCGTGGAGACTGGGTTTTGTAAACTCTATTTGCCAATCTTGGTAGTGGAGTGTCACCAATAGCGGTGAACTACCTACAGTGGGGCAAAAAAGTATTTAGTCAGTCAGCAATAGTGCAAGTTCCACCACTTAAAAAGATGAGAGGCGTCTGTAATTTACATCATAAGTAGACCTCAACTATGGGAGACAAACTGAGAAAAAAAAATCCAGAAAATCACATTGTCTGTTTTTTTATCATTTTATTTGCATAATATGGTGGAAAATAAGTATTTGGTCAGAAACAAACAATCAAGATTTCTGGCTCTCACAGACCTGTAACTTCTTCTTTAAGAGTCTCCTCTTTCCTCCAATCATTACCTGTAGTAATGGCACCTGTTTAAACTTGTTATCAGTATAAAAAAACACCTGTGCACACGCTCAAACAGTCTGACTCCAAACTCCACTATGGTGAAGACCAAAGAGCTGTCAAAGGACACCAGAAACAAAATTGTAGCCCTGCACCAGGCTGGGAAGACTGAATCTGCAATAGCCAACCAGCTTGGAGTGAAGAAATCAACAGTGGGAGCAATAATTAGAAAATGGAAGACATTCAAGACCACTGATAATCTCCCTCGATCTGGGGCTCCACGCAAAATCCCACCTCGTGGGGTCAGAATGATCACAAGAACGGTGAGCAAAAATCCCAGAACCACGCGGGGGGACCTAGTGAATGAACTGCAGAGAGCTGGGACCAATGTAACAAGGCCTACCATAAGTAACACACTACGCCACCATGGACTCAGATCCTGCAGTGCCAGACGTGTCCCACTGCTTAAGCCAGTACATGTCTGGGCCCGTCTGAAGTTTGCTAGAGAGCATTTGGATGATCCAGAGGAGTTTTGGGAGAATATCCTATGGTCTGATGAAACCAAACTGGAACTGTTTGGTAGAAACACAACTTGTCGTGTTTGGAGGAAAAAGAATACTGAGTTGCATCCATCAAACACCATACCTACTGTAAAGCATGGTGGTGGAAACATCATGCTTTGGGGTTGTTTCTCTGCAAAGGGGCCAGGACGACTGATCCGGGTACATGAAAGAATTAATGGGGCCATGTATCGTGAGATTTTGAGTGCAAACCTCCTTCCATCAGCAAGGGCAACCAAGATGAAACGTGGCTGGGTCTTTCAACATGACAATGATCCAAAGCACACCGCCAAGGCAACGAAGGAGTGGCTGCGTAAGAAGCATTTCAAGGTCCTGGAGTGGCCTAGCCAGTCTCCAGATCTCAACCCTATAGAAAACCTTTGGAGGGAGTTGAAAGTCCGTGTTGCCAAGCGAAAAGCCAAAAACATCACTGCTCTAGAGGAGATCTGCATGGAGGAATGGGCCAACATACCAACAACAGTGTGTGGCAACCTTGTGAAGACTTACAGAAAATGTTTGACCTCTGTCATTGCCAACAAAGGATATATTACAAAGTATTGAGATGAAATTTTGTTTCTGACCAAATACTTATTTTCCACCATAATATGCAAATAAAATGATAAAAAAACAGACAATGTGATTTTCTGGATTTTTTTTTCTCAGTTTGTCTCCCATAGTTGAGGTCTACCTATGATGTAAATTACAGACGCCTCTCATCTTTTTAAGTGGTGGAACTTGCACTATTGCTGAATGACTAAATACTTTTTTGCCCCACTGTATCTGTAGTTGAGCCTGTGAGTTGAGGAACAAGTTTGTGAGGACCTCAATACAGTGCATGGGGTTGTCATTCTGTGTGGGGTGGCTGTGAAGGCAGTCATGCCGTGTGGGGGAGAAGTGTAGGGACCGTCATGCTTTGAGGCAGTCAGATTTTCCGAGCAATACGGCGTGTGGGAATTGTACTATGTTTGGGGGGCTATGGGTTCAATCTGTTACGTCTGTCAGAAGGCACAGGCTCAAAAAGACAACCTTGGACAGACTAAAAACTGAAACCATTGCACGCGTCACCTGCAAAGACAGCGCAGAGCCGCCCTGCGGCAGAAGCATTGGCAAGAAGGGCAAGCACCGATGGAGATGTCACACCATCATGCTGTAAGGAGCTGTGGGAGCATCATACTATGTAGTGAGTCTGGGCAGGATATTTTACCGTGTGGAGTATTATGTGGGGCATCATTCTGTATGTGTATGGGGGTGGCTGTGGAGCCCATCATCCTGTGTGAGAGGGTTATTGTAGAGGCCATTATACTGTGTGTTTGGCCATAATATTGTGTGGAGGGCTTCATATTGTGTGATGGGCATCACTCAGGGGCCTTCCTGGGGCGTAGGCTTGGTCTGCTGGACTTATTATGGGTAAGCTGGTTGATGAATGGACACACTACACCTCTGAAGCGGCCACCATGTATGGACTTTGGTCCTTTGATTATTAACTCTCTTCGCACTTATGGAGTGGCTGCAGTTTTAATTAGAATGGCTTACTTACCCTAGTCTTTTTACTCTGACCAGTTACTTACCCCAGGTACACCGCTTTTGTCCTCCTTGTTGCAGACTACTGTATTTATATGGATTTAGTCTAAATTGTTTTTATATATGTATTTGTCTTAATAAAGAAATTTTTGGTACTTTTGGATCCATATTGTGGCTTGCAGTTACTCCGGTTCTGTGTAGTTTCAAATGTTGTATTTTGGAGTACTCCACATAAATAATTCTTATATATTTGCTTGGAAGAGCTGGATTGTACCATGCTCTTAGCCCCATTACTTGAAAGGTGTTTTCGGATTATTGTGTCAATCACTCTGTGTGTGGGAGAGGCTGTGGGGGCTATCGCACTGTGTCAGGAGCTGTGGGGGCCATTGCTCTGTGGAGGGGCATCATTCTGTGGCGGTTTCCCTTATTCAAAAAGTGCATCCTGGTGTCATCCCTTCACCAATTAAGTTACTCATCCATCTCCGACAAACATATAAAAAAAAATGGTTGCATTTTCATGTTGCATTTTCAGACTTGGCTGCCTTCTACTCTATGGCCCAGTTAGGATGCTCATGTGCCAAGTGTAGGCATTTTTGGCAGTGGACAGGGGTCAGTGCAAGCACTCAGCGACTGCACAGCCGCACACTCAGCAAGTTGTGTTGCGCTGTATTGTGCCACCTTTCTATCATTGCCATCCATTAGCCATAAAGACATTTTCCAGGAGTTTGAAACATTTGGATAACAGCAGGCAATGTGAAAACATAAAATAACCATCAACTCCTCTAACTTTGTATTTAGTATTTGTGCTATGGTATCATTACGTTCTGGTTCTTGAGCAGAAGGGTCATTCGTTTTAATGTTATGGATGATCAGTGTATATCACATTGTCTGCTTCGGTAAATCTTTCTTGATTTCAAAATACTAATTAACAATCTCTTGTTTGCTTCAATTTTCTTCTGATGTTAAACAATGAAGTCAGCTTGCAGCAAATTGTGCAGTTTGGTAATTACTTTGCCTCTCGTTAACAAAGTAATTACCGTATGTTAAAATTTTCATATACAGTATTATCCTTCTGAGCTATATGCTTGACTGTAAAGGTTTACCAAAAAAATATTCATTAGTGTAATTTAATATTGTGTTCTATATTAACAACTAATTCCAAACTATAGTTTAAAAATTAGTCATATTAGATCTTGTCCATTTTTAATCTCCGTGTTCTATCCGTGTTTTTCATGGCTAGAACACGAACACATTATAGTCCATGGGGCTGTTTATATGTCCACATTTCTTTTGTGGAGCTTATATGCATAGCATGAGTGCAGATTAAAGTTTGATTTACAATTCTAGAGCAATCACTAAGGCATAAGAAGGAGCTTTATAACACGTTTTTGTCCTCTTAATATCAAACTTACCTTAATTAGATGGGTTATACTGCAAATAATACTCTAATAACCACAACCAAATTACCCATTGGTAAACTAATTCCCAGGTAAAGATGAAGTATGCTTTTCTTCATATAACATACTATTTTATTAATATAAGTATATAAAAAAACATTTTAAAAGGTAAAGAAAGGTACTGGAAAAGAAAAGAGGGACACTATCCCATAGTATGCATCGCAATCAGGGTCACAAATGCATGGAACTCCACAGTAATTATCACTATAAGGTCCAAAAGACACAGGATTAAAGAACCAATACTATTAAAGCTGCTGTGCCTGCATACTCTATTGGTATTTTAAAAGTTTGTGTTTCATCGACGTACATGTGGTGGCATTGCTATAGTGCATTCCTGTCTGGAAAATTAAGTGTGCACAATCAAATGGCATGATAGTGGAGCATGTTTTACCTGTTAGTATTGATCGCTGTGGATGCAATGGCATCCCTCTGCCCCGACACACGTTTCACTCTGCTTTTTCGGGAAGCGACTTTGGGGACTTTGAATACATCTCCCCTATAATTTAATAGGACATGGACACTACATAAATGCATGTACAACCTCTGGCAAACATTATGGAATCACCGGCCTTGGAGGATGTTCATTCAGTTGTTTAATTTTGTAGAAAAAAAGCAGATCTCGGACATGGGACAAAACTAAAGTCATTTCAAATGGCAACTTTCTGGCTTTAAGAAACACTAAAAGAAATCAAGAACAAAAAATGTGGTAGTCAGTAATGGTTACTTTTTTAACCAAGCATAGGGGAAAAATTACGGAATCACTCAATTCTGATGATAAAATTATAGAATCATGAAAAACAAACAAACAAAAAAACACTCCAACACATCACTAGTATTTTGTTGCACCACCTCTGGCTTTTATAACAGCTTGCAGTCTCTGAGGCATGGACTTAATGAGTGCCAAACAGTACTCTTCATCAATCTGGCTCCAACTTTCTCTGATTGCTGTTGCCAGATTAGCTTTGCAGGTTGGAGACCTGTCATGGACCATTTTCGTCAACTTCCACCAAAGATTTTCAATTGGATTGAGATCCAGACTATTTGCAGGCCATGACATTGACCTTATGTGTCTTTTTCAAGGAATGTTTTCACAGGTTTTGCTCTGTGGCAGGATGCATTGTCATCTTGAAAAATGATTTCATCATCCCCAAACATCCTTTCAATTGATGGGATAAGAAAAATGTCCAAAATATCAACATAAACTTGTGCATTTATTGAAGATGTAATGACAGCCATCTCCCCAGTACCTTTAACTGACATGCAGCCCCATATCATCAATGACTGTGGAAATTTGCATGTTCTCTTCAGTCAGTCATCTTTATACATCTCATTGGAACGGCACCAAACAAAAGTTCCAGCATCATCACCTTGCCCAATGCAGATTCGTGATTCATCACTGAACATGACTTTCATCCAGTCATCCACAGTCCACGATTGCTTTTCCTTAGCCCATTGTAGCCTTGTTTTTTTCTGTTTAGGTGTTAATGATGGCTTTCGTTTAGCTTTTCTGTATGTAAATCCCATTTCCTTTAGGCGGTTTTGGAGACATATTGCTTTAAGAATCCGGTCTTGACGCTGTGATTTCTTCCTTGGTCTACCAGTATGCTTGCCTTTAACAACATTCCCATGTTGTTTGTATTTGGTCCAGATTTTAGACACAGCTGACTGTGAACAACCAACATCTTTTGCAACATTGCGTGATGATTCACCCTCTTTTAAGAGTTTGATAATCCTCTCCGTTGTTTCAATTGATATTTCTCTTGTTGGAGCCATGATACAAAAACTAACCATTACTGACTACCACATTTTTTGTTCTTGATTTCTTTTACTCTTTCTTAGGGCTCATGCTCACTTGCGAGAAACTGGGATGAGTCTCGCACGGCAATACCCGGCGCTGTTGCCAGCACTCAGATCGGAGCGTGTGGCCGCATAGGAAAACATGCAGCCACACGCTCCACTCCTGAGTGCCGGGTGCAGTGTTGGGTATTGCCGTGCGAGACTCATCAGAGTTTCTCGCAAGTGAGTATGAGCCCTTAAAACCAGAAAGTTGCCATTTGAAATGACTTTAGTTTTGTGCCATGTCTGTGATCTGTTTTTTTTCTACAAAATTAAACAACTGAATGAACATCCTCCAAGGCCGGTGATTACATACTTTTTGTCAGGGGTTGTATGTTGGCTAAGGATTTTTTTTTGCAATAAGATCTCCTTGAAAATGTTGGACTGTTTGGCGTCTACATCTTCTATATACCATAGCAGACTGCACAATGAATTAAATTAAGTTACCATGATGAGTTTTTGGTGAGTTTTTGTCACTGGGTATCCTCGCTGCACAAAAAATGCAGTGTCTTACAGTTCCAGCAGAGGGGATGGGATCTATAGAAATATGCCGGTACTCTAAGTTTTATGTGTGGATTTTCCCCATAGAATTCTAATAGATGCAGAAAATCAGCAGGTAAAAAATGTATATATGTTTTTATATGTTATAAATTATAGTGCATAATTGTCAGTCCACAGTGCATATTATATAGCACTGTGTATGTACAATTGCCCATTTTGCCTTTCTACCCAGATAGTTCTTCTGTTTTCTCTACTGTATGTAGAAACAGAAAGTGTCTTGTCCCTGCATTTATAATTCCCCTCTTCAACTCCTGACCGGGCCTTCATATTCAGTTTTGCATCCCAACTGGGGTGTTTTTAGAGAGCGGCAGCCAGTCTGTGTCTGCTGATCAGCCTCCATGTTCATATTTCATACTTAACTTTTTTTTCCAGATGTACAGAATGTGATTGCTGCAGTCATTCAAAACCCTGAGCTTGCTGGATGCCAAAGGAATGGACCTGAACAGGTCTGAGTTCGTGGGGACTAGTGGGTAGTCCAGAGTGATAGATTCAGGGCATCCGTAGTGGTAGGACGCTGAACTTCTGAGCAGGTAGAGAGACTTGCTGATCAGGACTGTAGCCACAAGCTAGGCTGTGACAAAGTAAGGCAAAACAGTGTGCTTCACTTCATTGAGTAGACTACAGTTGAAGGAAACTGTGTGTGTGAAGATGTATTACACTGTGAAAGAAACGTCCAGAAGACTTTATACCCGTTACCATGTTTGAACAGAAGTCTCCTTTATTAATCTGTGGAATACGTGGCCCTGGCCAGCCAATACCATTGTCTACTGGTGGCCTGCATGGGTACAAGGCCCTCACAACACTAACACCCAGCTAGGACCCACAATTTTTCGTAATATGCCGGGGTATCGGACACATGATACTCGCCTATGGCTACCACCCTGGGCACTGTTACACGTGCACAACATGACTTGTTCCCTTTAAGAAGGTGATGTTCTGTAGTGATCAAACACTTTATGGCTATAAGGCCAATTCAAGCTATGATTTTCATTTTTAACCCCTTTACCCCCAAGGGTGGTTTGCACGTTAATGACCGGGCCAATTTTTACAATTCTGACCACTGTCCCTTTATGAGGTTATAAATCTGGAACGCTTCAACGGATCACGGTGATTCTGACATTGTTTTCTCGTGACATATTGTACTTTATGATAGTGGTAAAAAAAATTTGATATTACCTGCGTTTATTTGTGAAAAAAATGAAATTTGGCGAAAATGTTGAAAATTTCGCAATTTTCCAACTTTGAATTTTTATACAATTAAATCACAGAGATATGTCACACAAAATACTTAATAAGTAACATTTCCCACATGTCTACTTTACATCAGCACAATTTTGGAGCCAAAATTTTTTTTTGTTAGGGAGTTATAAAGGTTAAAATTTGACCAGCAATTTCTCATTTTTACAACACCATTTTTTTTTAGGGACCACATCTCATTTGAAGTCATTTTGAGGGGTCTATATGGTGGAAAATACCCAAGTGTGACACCATTCTAAAAACTGCACCTCTTAAGGTGCTCAAAACCACATTCAAGAAGTTTATTAACACTTCACGTGTTTTACAGGAATTTTTGGAATGTTTAAATAAAAATGAACATTTAACTTTTTACACAAAAAATGTACTTCAGCTCCAATTTGTTTTATTTTACCAAGGGTAACAGGAGAAATTGGACCACAAAAGTTGTTGAACAATTTGTACTGAGTACGCCGATACCCCATATGTGGGGGTAAACCACTGTTTGGGCACATGGCAGAGCTCGGAAGGCAAGGAGCGCCATTTGACTTTTCAATGCAAAATTGACTGGAATTGACATGGGATGCCATGTTGCGTTTGGAGAGCCCCTGATGTGCCTAAACATTGAAACCCCCCACAAGTGACACCATTTTGGAAAGTAGACCCCGTAAGGAACTTATCTAGATGTGTGGTGAGCACTTTGACCCATTAAGTGATTCACAGAAGTTTATAATGCAGAGCCTTAAAAATAAAAAATCGTATTTTTTCACAAAAATGAGTTTTTTGCCCCAATTTTTTATTTTCCCAAGCGTAAGAGAAGAAATTGGACTCCAAAAGTTGTTGCACAATTTGTCCTGAGTACGCTGATACCCCATATGTGGGGGTAAACCACTGTTTGGGCGCAAGGGAGAGCTCGGAAAGGAAGGAGAGCCATTTGACTTTTCAATGCAAAATTGACTGGAATTAAGATGGGACGCCAATTTGTGTTTGGAGAGCCCCTGATGTGCCTAAACATTGAAACCCCCCACAAGTGACACCATTTTGGAAAGTAGACCCCCTAAGGAACTTATCTAGATGTGTGGTGAGCACTTTGACCCACCAAGTGATTCACAGAAGTTTATAATGCAGAGCCGTAAAAATAAAAAATCATATTTTTTCACAAAAATGATTTTTTCGCCCCCAATTTTTTATTTTCCCAAGGGTAAGAGAAGAAATTGGACCAAAAAGTTGTCCAATTTGTCCTGAGTACGATGATACCTCATATGTGGGGTAAACCACTGTTTGGGCGCATGGCAGAGCTCGGAAGGGAAGGAGCGCCATTTGACTTTTCAATGCAAAATTGACTGGAATTGAGATGGGACTCCATGTGGCGTTTGGAGAGCCACTGATGTGCCTAAACATTGAAACCCCCTCACAAGTGACACCATTTTGGAAAGTAGACCCCCTAAGGAACTCATCTAGATGTGTTATGAGAGCTTTGAACCAAGTGTTTCACTACAGTTTATAACGCAGAGCCGTGAAAATAAAAAATCCTTTTTTTTCCACAAAAATTATTTTTTAGCCCCCAGTTTTGTATTTTTCCAAGGGAAACAGTGTAAATTGAACCCCAAAAGTTGTTGTCCACTTTGTCCTGAGTATGATGATACCCAATATGTAGGGGGAACCACTGTTTGGGGGCATGGCAGAGCTCGGAAGGGAAGGAGCGCCATTTGGAATGCGGACTTAGATGGATTGGTCTGCAGGTGTCACATTGCATTTTCAGAGCCCCTGATGTAACTAAACAGTAGAAACCCCCCACAAGTGACGCCATATTGGAAACTAGACCCCCCAAGGAACTTATCTCGATGTGTTGTGAGAACTTTGAACCGCCAAGTGTTTCACTACAGTTTATAACGCAGAGCCGTGAAAATAAAAAATATCTTTTTTTACACAAAAATTATTTTTTAGCCCCCAGTTTTGTATTTTCCCAAGGGTAACAGGAGAAATTGGACCCCAAAGGTTGTTGTACAATGTGTCCTGAGTACGCTGATACCCCATATGTTGGGGTAAACCCCTGTTTGTGCGCACGGGAGAGCTCGGAAGGGAAGGAGCACTGTTTTACTTTTTCAACGCAGAATTGGCTGGAATTGAGATCTGACGCAATGTCGCATTTGGATAGCCCCTGATGTGCCTAAACAGTGGAAACCCCCAATTCTAAGTGAAACCCTAATCCAAACACACCCCTAACCCTAATCTCAACTGTAACCCTAACCACACCCCTAACCCTGACACACCCCTAACCCTAATCCCAACCCTATTCCCAACCGTAAATGTAATCCAAACCCTAACCCTAACTTTAGCCCCAACCCTAACTTTAGCCCCAACCCTAATTTTAGCCCCAACCCTAACCCTAACTGTAGCCCTAACCCTAGCCCCAACCCTAACCCTAGCCCTAACCCTAACCCTAACCCTAATGGGAAAATGGAAATAAATACATTTTTTTAAATTTTTAAATTTTTCGTAACTAAGAGGGTGATGAAGGGGGGGTTTGATTTACTATTTATAGTGCATTTTCTAGCGGATTTTTGATTGGCAGCCGTCACACACTAAAAGACGCTTTTTATTGCAAAAAATGTTTTTTGCGTTACCACATTTTGAGTGCTATAATTTTTCCATATTTTGGTCCACAGAGTCATGTGAGGTCTTGTTTTTTGCGGAACGAGTTGACATTTTTATTGGTAACATTTTCGGGCACGTGACATTTTTTGATTGCTTTTTATTCCGATTTTTGTGAGGCAGAATGACCAAAAACCAGCTATTCATTAATTTCTTTTTGGGGGGGCGTTTATACCATTCCGCGTTTGGTAAAATGGATAAAGCAGTTTTATTCTTCGGGTCAGTACGATTACAGCGATATCTCATTTATATCATTTTTTATGTTTTGGCGCTTTTATACGATAAAAACTATTTTATAGAAAAAATAATTATTTTTGCATCGCTGTATTCTAAGGACTATAACTTTTTTATTTTTTCGCTGATGATGCTGTGTGGCAGCTCGCTTTGTGCGGGTCAAGATGACGTTTTCAGCGATACCATGGTTATTTATTTCCGTCTTTTTGATCGCATGTTATTCCACTTTTTGTTTGGCGGTATCATAATAAAGCGTTCTTTTTTGCCTAGTTTTTTTTTTTTTTTTTTTTACGGTGTTCACTGAAGGGGTTAACTAGTGGGACAGTTTTATAGGTCGGGTCGTTACGGACGTGGGGATACTAAATATGTGTACTTTTATTGTTTTTTTTTATTATTTAGCTAAAGGAATGTATTTATTGGAACAATATGTTTTTTTTTACTATTTATTTAGGAATCTTTTTTTATTTTTTTTTTACACTTGTAATTTTTTTTTTTGTACATTTTTACTTTGCCCCAGGGGGGGGCATCACAGTAAAGTGACAGATCGCCGATCTGACACTTTGCTGTGCACTGTGTCAGATCAGCGATCTGACGTGCACAGCAGGGAGGCTTCCCGGTGCCTGCTCTGAGCAGGTGCTGTGAAGCCACCTCCCTGCAGGACTCGGATGCAGCCCCGCGGTCATTTTGGATCCAGGTCTTGCAGGGAGGAGACGCTCGGAGACGCAAGGTGAGCACATCGCATTGTACCGATCGTCTCAGGGAAGCACGCCGGAACACTGCGATCATGTTTGATCGCAGTGTGCCAGGGGTTAGTGTGCCGGGGGCAGTCCGTGACCACTCCTGGCACATAGTGCCGGATGTCAGCTGCGATAGTCAGCTGACACCCGGCTGCGATCGGCCGCGCTCCCCCCGAGAGCGCGGCTGATCGCGCTGGACGTACTATTCCGTCCTTGGGAAGTAGGACCCACCCCACATGGACGGAATAGTACGACCAATGACAGAAAGGGGTTAAACTTTAATATACAACCAAATATTTATGTACCATCGTATTAGTCCATATAACAAAACTTGTGCATGCCGTAGTTTAAAGGGAACCTGTCAGCAGGATTGTGCACAGTAACCTACAGACAGTGTCAGGTTGGTGCCGTTATACTGATTAAAATTAAACCTGGTGATGACATCCATTATGTGGTGTTGTTTAATCTTTATTTTCAGTTTTCATTTAATGATATGCTCGTGCTTCGGGGCAGCCTGTGGGGGTCCTTATGTGGTGCCCTGCTTAGTTTTTCATGTGTATGGCTTATGAAAGATCACTGATCCCTCAGTGACCTGCTCCGTTTTACATAATGAATATTATATATATATATATATATATATATATATATATATATATATATATATATATATATATATATATACACTCACCGGCCACTTTATTAGGTACACCTGTCCAACTTCTTGTTAACACAATTTCTAATCAGCCAATCACATGGCGGCAACTCAGTGCATTTAGGCATGTAGACATGGTCAAGACAATCTCCTGCAGTTCAAACCGAGCATCAGTATGGGGAAGAAAGGTGATTTGAGTGCCTTTGAACGTGGCATGGTTGTTGGTGCCAGAAGGGCTGGTCTGAGTATTTCAGAAACTGCTGATCTACTGGGGTTTTCACGCACAACCATCTCTAGGGTTTACAGAGAATGGTCCGAAAAAGAAAAAAAATCCAGTGAGCGGCAGTTCTGTGGGCGGAAATGCCTTGTTGATGCCAGAGGTCAGAGGAGAATGGGCAGACTGGTTCGAGCTGATAGAAAGGCAACAGTGACTCAAATCGCCACCCGTTACAACCAAGGTAGGCCTAAGAGCATCTCTGAACGCACAGTGCGTCGAACTTTGAGGCAGATGGGCTACAGCAGCAGAAGACCACACCGGGTACCACTCCTTTCAGCTAAGAACAGGAAACTGAGGCTACAATTTGTACAAGCTCATCGAAATTGGACAGTAGAAGATTGGAAAAACGTTGCTTGGTCTGATGAGTCTCGATTTCTGCTGCGACATTCGGATGGTAGGGTCAGAATTTGGCGTAAACAACATGAAAGCATGGATCCATCCTGCCTTGTATGGAGCATCTTTGGGATGTGCAGCCGACAAATCTGCGGCAACTGTGTGATGCCATCATGTCAATATGGACCAAAATCTCTGAGGAATGCTTCCAGCACCTTGTTGAATCTATGCCACGAAGAATTGAGGCAGTTCTGAAGGCAAAAGGGGGTCCAACCCGTTACTAGTATGGTGTACCTAATAAAGTGGCCGGTGAGTGTATATATATATATATATATATATATATATATATATATATATATATATATATATATATATATACAGTATATATATACGAGAATATATATATATAGTACAGACCAAAAGTTTGGACACACCTTCTCATTTAAAGATTTTTCTGTATTTTCATGACTATGAAAATTGTACATTCACACTGAAGGCATCAAAGCTATGAATTAACACATTTGGAATTATATACTTAACAAAAAAGTGTGAAACAACTGAAATTATGTCTTATATTCTAGGTTCTTCAAAGTAGCCACCTTTTGCTTTGATGACTGCTTTGCACACTCTTGGCATTCTCTTGATGAGCTTCAAGAGGTAGTCACCGGGAATGGTCTTCCAACAATCTTGAAGGAGTTCCCAGAGATGCTTAGCACTTGTTGGCCCTTTTGCCTTCACTCTGCGGTCCAGCTCACCCCAAACCATCTCGATTGGGTTCAGGTCTGGTGACTGTGGAGGCCAGGTCATCTGGCGTAGCACCCCATCACTCTCCTTCTTGGTCAAATAGCCCTTACACAGCCTGGAGGTGTGTTTGGGGTCATTGTCCTGTTGAAAAATAAATGATGGTCCAACTAAGCGCAAACCTGATGAAATAGCATGCCACTGCAAGATGCTGTGGTAGCCATGCTGGTTCAGTATGCCTTCAATTTTGAATAAATCCCCAACAGTGTCACCAGCAAAGCACCCCCACCCCATCACACCTCCTCCTCCATGCTTCACGGTGGGAACCAGGCATGTAGAGTCCATCCGTTCACCTTTTCTGTGTCGCACAAACACACAGTGGTTGGAACCAAAGATCTCAAATTTGGACTCATCAGCCCAAAGCACAGATTTCCACTGGTCTAATGTCCATTCTTTGTGTTCTTTAGCCCAAACAAGTCTCTTCTGCTTGTTGCCTGTCCTTAGCTGTGGTTTCCTAGCAACTATTTTACCATGAAGGCCTGCTGCACAAAGTCTCCTCTTAACAGTTGTTGTAGAGATGTTTCTGCTGCTAGACTCTGTGGGGCATTGACCTGGTCTCTAATCTGAGCTGCTGTTAATATGCGATTTCAGAGACTAGTGACTCGGATAAACTTATCCACAGAAGCAGAGGTGACTCTTGGTCTTCCTTTCCTGGGGCGGTCCTCATGTGAGCCAGTTTCTTTGTAGCGCTTTTTGCCACTGCACTTGGTGAAACTTTCAAAGTTTTCCCAATTTTTCGGACTGACTGACCTTCAATTCTTAAAGTAATGATGGCCACTCGTTTTTCTTTACTTAGCTGCTTTTTTCTTGCCATAATACAAATCCTAACAGTCTGTTCGGTAGGACTATCAGCTGTGTATCCACCAGACTTCTGCACAACACAACTGATGGTCCCAACCCCATTTATAAGGCAAGAAATCCCACTTATTAAACCTGACAAGGCACACCTGTGAATTGAAAACCATTCCCGCTGACTACCTCTTGAAGCTCATCAAGAGAATGCCAAGAGTGTGCAAAGCAGTCATCAAAGCAAAAGGTGGCTACTTTGAAGAACCTAGAATATAAGACATATTTTCAGTTGTTTCACACTTTTTTGTTAAGTATATAATTCCACATGTGTTAATTCATAGTTTTGATGCCTTCAGTGTGAATGTACAATTTTCATGGTCATGAAAATACAGAAAAATCTTTAAATGAGAAGGTGTGTCCAAACTTTTGGTCTGTACTGTATATATCTATATCTCTTGAAAAAACCCTTCTGCAGGCAGGTGTCGGCGGTGGTGCCTGTGCGGCAGCATGATCTCATATATAATATGTATGTATTCCTCTTCTTTCATGTTATCCATAAATTCCTAAAAAAAATCAGTTTGAAAATAGCAGTGCAGTAGCAGCTGTCGGCGATCCACTGATGATAATTGCCATCACTATTATGTAGCTTATTTGCACTATTTGGCTTGTTTTGCAGTTTGAGAGGCTGAATCTTGCTCTTCAAAGATCAATTGCAAGACATAAGACGAAATATACAACCAACAGGTAAGCTACAATTTCTTATGGTTGTTTTCTGTATCGATTTCATATAGCACTAAAGGAATTTTAAGCTTTAGTGTCAGTGTTCAGGCCTTCGCCGTGCATCTGCTGTTCTCTAGTGTTTTTGTCGCAGGCAGCTGGGATAAAAATAGTCCTGTGTAAGTCCTCTTAATTCTCCGAATGATGACCTGTCTTTAAAACCCATCTGAGCTAAAACTAATCATATTAAAAAGAGGCCAGCATGCTGAGTGCTTGCAATATTTTACAGCTGCTTCAACATTCGCCATTCTCTATGAGCATTATTGCAGATCTAATGAAATGAATAATAATGAACATGTTGGAATTTTTTGTATTTCTGTAAAGAAGAGTTCAATGTGTTATGTGAAGAGTGAAAACTATTGTTTTACTTCCTTTTTTCGGTATGTGTATATTATATACATATGTGTATATACAGTAGATCACAAAAGTGAGTACACCCCTCACATTTTTGTAAATATTTTATTTTATCTTTTTATGGGTCAACATTGAAGATATGACACTTCGATACAATGTAAGGTAGTCAGTGTACAACTTGTGTAACAGTGTAAATTTAGTGTGCTGTGAAAATAACGCAGCACACAGCCATTAATATCTAATATTAATATCTAAACCGCTGGTAATAAAAGTGAGTACACCCCTAAGTATAAATGGCTAAATTGTGCCCATAGTGTAAATATTTTGTGTGACCACCATTATTTTCAAGCACTGCCTTAACTGCCATTGATGACATCACGGATCTGGTGGATCTTAGAGACCTTGTTATCCTCCACCTTCCATTTGAGGATTTCCCACAGATGATCAATAGGGTTTAAATCTTGGCCAGTCCTGCACCTTTACCCTCAGTTTCTTTAGCAAAACAGTGGTCATCTTGGAGGTGTGTTTGGTGTGTAATCATTTTGGAATACTGCCCTTAGGCCCAGTTTCTGAAGGAAGGGGATCATGTCCTGCTTCAGTATGTCACAGTGTATGGTGTCATTCAATGGACTGTACAGTAGCTCCCCACAGCCGGCATCACTCATGCAGCCCAAAACCATTACACTCCCACCACCATGCTTGACTATAGGCAAGACACACTTGTCTTTGTACTCCTCATCTGTCTGCCACCACAAACGCTTGACACCATCTGAATCAAATATGTTTATCTTGGTCTCATCAGACAACAGGACTTGGTTCCAGAAACCCATGTCCTTCATGTGCTTGTCTTCACCAAACTGTTTGTAGGCTTTCTTGTGCATCTTCTTTAGAAGAGGCTTCCTTCTGAGACAGCAGCCATGCAGTCTAATTTGATGCAGTGTAGGCAGCGTATGGTCTGAGGACTGACAGGCTGAGCCCCCACCCCTGTAATCTCTGCAGCAATGCTGGCAGCACTTATACATCTATTTAGAAAAGAGAACCTCTGGATATGGCGCTGAGCATGTGCACTCAATGTCTTTGGTCGACCATGGCGAGGCCAGTTCTGAGTGGAACCTGTCATGTTAAATTGCTGGATGGTCTTGGCCACAGTGCTGTAGCTCAGTTTAAGGGTGTTGGCAATCTTCATATAGTCTAGGCCATATTTATATAGAGCAAAAATTCTTTTTTTCAGATCCGCACCGAGGATGCCGTGAGGTGCCATGTTGAACTTCCAGTGACCAGTGTGAGAGAATGTGAGAGCGATAACACCAAATTTAACTCCACATTCACAACTGAGATCTTGTAACACTAACGAGTCACATGACACCAGGAAGGGAAAATGGCTAATTTGGCACAATTTCCCGATTTTGACTTATGGGTGTACTCGCTTTTATTACTAGCGGTTTAGATATTAATGGCTGTGTGTTGAGTAATTTCGAGGGCACCCCACATTTACACTGTTAAACAAGCTGTACACTGACTACCTTACATTGTATCAAAGTGTCATATCTTGTCTCATGAAAAAATATAATAAAATATTTCACAAAAATGTGTGGGGTGTACTCACTTTTGTTATATACTGTGTATGCATTTGCAGTGTACTCACTTTTTTTAATATGATCTTGAATGAATTTATTAGGAAACTACTTTTTTGGATGTACAAAATATGCATATATCCCATAGAAAATGTTGTTTCTGAAAGAAAACTAAAGCTTTTTAGACAAATCCATTGGGGAGTACTCATTAATGCTGAGCACGGTAATTATCTATCTATCATCTATCTATCTATATCTATCATCTATCTATCTATCTGTTATCTATCTATATCTATCATCTATCTATATCTATCATCTATCTATCACCTATCTATATATCAATCTATCTGTTATATATCATCTATCTATCATCTATCTATATCTATCTATCTATCTGTTATCTATCTATAATCTATCTATATCTATCTATCATCTATCTATATCTATCACCTATCTATCTATCTATCTATCTATCTATCTATCTATCTATCTATCTATCTATCTATCCTATCTGTGTATCTATCTATCCAATGTGTGTGTATATACACATACATATACTATATACTGGTGAAGTCTCCCTTTTCCATTTTATGTGGCACATGGGAAAATTAAAAAGCCTAGCAGTCCTGTTTTCTATTAGGTGACTAACAAAGCAGTCTGCCTACAGTTTAACACCGATGGCCACATCTTTGACGTTATCACACAAGCAAAATGAAGGTGCAAGGAAAAACTGATGCAAGATGTTGAGTTAGATAGCTGACCGAATTAGAGCACTGTTCAGAGATCGAGATACATAAGTGTCAGTTTCTTGAAGAACACGCTGATCATTTTGTAGATAAATGTTGTTATAAAAGCAATCGAATTTTGCAACAAAGGCAAAAAAAATAGCATGCGGGCGTCTGTGCTGTACTTGGGACAAGCATTAGTAAGAAATGTCCAGTTTCTTTACAATTATTTAATTACCATAGCCACCTGCATACATGTTTTATGTTTTTTACTTCTATTTATTGAGATGCTGGTATTTATACCTAGAATTTCTGCAGTAAATATTCTCAAACATTTATGTATATGTTAGATTTACCCAACAGAAATATGAAGTACAAGTGCTTCTCAATATCATCAAAAAGCTATTTTTGTGAGAAGCACCTGTATAAACCTACCTTTATAAAAAGTGGCATTGTTTTAGTTTAAATTTCAGCTAATTTATTGAGATCATTCCTAGTTTCCTCATTTACCGATATGATACATTTGTCAGTATACATCACTGTCTTTAAAGGGGTATTCCATCTCCGAGATCCTATCCCAATATGTAGTAGGTGTAATAATAATATTATCAACTACCTCCAATTAGAAATGCAGTATAGTTTTTCTGATTCACTATGTCTCTTTTCGCATGTGCAGGCATTGCAGGACCTTAGGTATCCCTGGTTACGACCACCGATATAATGACAGTTAGATAGCTAGTTACTTGTGGTCGTAACCAGGGATACCTAAGGTCCTGCAGTGCCTGCACATGAGAAGAGAAACATAGCGAATCACAAAAAAACTATACTACATTTCTAATTATTATTATTACACCTTACATATTGGGATAGGATCTTGGAGATAGAAATACCGCTTTAACTTCACTGGCTGATGTCACTGTTTCACGATGGGCACAAATTCAACAGTTTTTTTCTTGTCCCATAACATAATAGTGTAGAGGGACATCATGGCTTAATCACACATGTGCTGTCCAGTTTTTAAAGGATAGCACATGGACATATTATAGTCTATTGATATTTTCACTCACACTATTTTGCCGGCCGATGACATTCACTGCATTAGAATTGATTAAAATATTTCCCATGTGAGGCAATTATTGATAGACTGACACTTCAAAGAGAAAGTAGATGGATATTTACTAACTCTGCAGTGCCACGGGGATCAATCAAGTGAATACTGTATATCTGATTTTCTACATTATCTGTGACTTTTCTACAGTAGGTGTCCTTTATAGGGAATCTGTAATTTTCCCTGACTGTCTCCAACTGATACTATAGTAACTTCACTTTTTATTTTTTCTGGACAGCTTGTCAAAAAAAATCACAGACAGACAGATGATATTATTTACGGACAAATTGTAAAACCATAATAAATCATAACGATTATAAGGTGTAATTATCTGCAGCCCATACAGTCATGGCCAAAAGTATTGACACCCCTGCAATTCTGTCAGATAATACTCAGTTTCTTCCTGAAAGTGATTGCAAACACAATTCTTTGTTATTATTATCTTCATTTAATTTGTCTTAAATGAAAAAACACAAAAAGAATTGTCCTAAAGCCAAATTTGATATAATTCCACACCAAACATAAAAAAGGGGGTGGGCAAAAGTATTGGCACTGTTCGAAAAATCATGTGATGCTTCTCTAATTTGTGTAATTAACAGCACCTGTAACTTACCTGTGGCACCTTATAGGTGTTGGCAATAACTAAATCACACTTGCAGCCAGTTGACATGGATTAAAGTTGACTCAACCTCTGTCCTGTGTCCTTGTGTGTACCACATTGAGCATGGAGAAAAGAAAGAAGACCAAAGAACTGTCTGAGGACTTGAGAAACCAAATTGGGAGGAAGCATGAGCAATCTCAAGGCTACAAGTCCATCTCCAAAGACCTGAATGTTCCTGTGTCTACCGTGCGCAGTGTCATCAAGAAGTTTAAAGCACATGGCACTGTGGCTAACCTCCCTAGATGTGGACGGAAAAGAAAAATTGACAAGAGATTTCAACGCAAGATTGTGCAGATGTTGGATAAAGAACCTCAACTAACATCCAAACAAGTTCAAGCTGCCCTGCAGTCCAAGGGTACAACAGTGCCAACCCATACTATCCGTCAGCGTCTGAATGAAAAGGGACTGTATGGTAGGAGACCCAGGAAGACCCCACTTCTAACCCCAAGACAAAAAAAAGCAAGGCTGGAGTTTGCCAAAACTTACCTGAAAAAGCCTAAAACGTTTTGGAAGAATGTTCTCTGGTCAGATGAGACAAAAGAAGAGCTTTTTGGGCAAAGGCATCAACATAGAGTTTACAGGAGAAAAAAAGAGGCATTCAAAGAAAAGAACACAGTCCCTACAGTCAAACATGGCGGAGGTTCCCTGATGTTTTGGGGTTGCTTTGCTGCCTCTGGCACTGGACTGCTTGACTGTGTGCATGGCATTATGAAGTCTGAAGACTACCAATAAATTTTGCAGCATAATGTAGGGCCCAGTGTGAGAAAGCTGGGTCTCCCTCAGAGGTCATGGGTCTTCCAGCAGGACAATGACCCAAAACACACTTCAAAAAGCACTAGAAAATGGTTTGAGAGAAAGCACTGGAGACTTCTAAGGTGGCCAGCAATGAGTCCAGACATGAATCCCATAGAACACCTGTGGAGAGATCTAAAAATGGCAGTTTGGAGAAGGCACCCTTCAAATATCAGGGACCTGGAGCAATTTGCCAAAGAAGAATGGTCTACAATTCCAGCAGAGCATTGTAAGAATCTCATTGATGGTTACTGGAAGCGGTTGGTCGCAGTTATTTTGGCTAAAGGTTGTGCAATCAAGTATTAGGCTGAGGGTGCCAATACTTTTGTCTGGTCCATTTTTGGAGTTTTGTGGGAAATGATCAATGTTTTGCTTTTTGCTTCATTCTCTTTTGTGTTTTTTCATTTAAGACAAATTAAATGAAGATAATAATACCAAAGAATTTGTGATTGCAATCATTTTCAGGAAGAAACTGAGTATTATCTGACAGAATTGCTGGGGTGTCAATAGTTTTGGCCACAACTGTATATTTGATATTAGATATCATCTGCATTTACTGTGAAATGTAAAATGATTTTAACTACTGTCAAAAAATCTGTATAAATTTCCTCAGCGTCAAAACAAATCACAGACTCCTTCATTTTTTTTATTGGACAGAGCAAAAAAGTGCCCTAATTTTACGGACTATCCTGGTATTTCTGGACGGTTGGCGCTCTGATGTTTATTTGTTTTCTATCCATGTGTTTTTTATACAATAGTAACCTCCTCATCTCACCCTCTCTCTATTGGTATCGCTCAAGGCTCTGTCTTGGAACCCCCTGGTACTTTTGGCATTGTGGACAGGTGCCAAGTCTTGATGGAGAATGAAATTTCCATCTCCAAAAAGCTTGTCGGCAGAGGGAAGCATGAAGTGCTCTAAAATTTCCTGGTAGATGGCTGCGCTGACTTTGGTCTTGATAAAACACAGGGAACCTACACCAGCAGATGACATGGCTCCCCAAACCATCACTGATTGTGGAAACTTCACACTAGACCTTAAGCAGCTTGGATTGTGTGCCTCTCCACTCTTCCTTCAGACTCTGTGACCTTGATTTCCAAGGTATAGTGTGAAGTATCCACAATCAGTGATGGTTTCGGGAGCTACCTAAATGTCACTGCCAGTCTCTCATAGCAACATTTAAGTAGTGCGATCTGTGATCAGTGTGCATTCCAATGCCAATGCAATCATGGGGTATCAAAGGGTTATCATTGCAGTGCGAGCCTATATCTATATAAAGGGGTTGTCCACTACTAGGACAACCCTTTTTTGAGTTAAATGTTTGGCCCCGACAAAGTAAAAAACCTATACTCCCCTCCCGTGCTGGCGATGTTCTAGTGGTGTCAGCACTCGCGGTCCCTGAGTGCTCGTGCGATGTGACACGTTGTGTCCGGTGCCCAATCAGCACTGGCGTCATTGTCTCCGCCTTCGTAAGGAATGAACATGAAGAGGAATTCCGGCCTGCAGCTGTTCCCTGACTTCCTCTTCATGTTCAATCCATATGAAGGCAGAGACAATGACGCCAGTGCCGACTGGGCACCGGACACCACGTGTCACATCGCACGAGCGCTCAGGGACAGCGAGTGCTGACATTTTTTAATTTCATAGGAAATCAATGTATTACAGTATATAGTACAAGCAATCGCACAGTTGAATTCCCATAGGGGGACTAAAATAAGTAAGAAGCATTAAACAGAGTTTCTGGAAATTCTTAAATAAATAAAACATAAGTTTTTGAATCACTCCACTTTTCTCAATGAAGAAATTTATAAACAAATAACATTTGGTATCACTACATCTGCAAAAGTATGTTTGCCACCCTTCAACACATCTTTCACAATATAAAGAACACCATAAAAAAAGCTATGCAAGTTTGATATTGCTGAAATTGCACTGCTAGGAGAAAAATATTACCAGATCATTTTTATTGCAACATCATAAAAACAAAAAACAGCAAAATTGTATGATTTTCCCCATTTCCATCCCACATTGATTTTTTTTCTTTTGTTCAGTATAACTGCAACTTTTCCCACACAAAAAACAAAACAGACCTCAAATGGCTATGTTGATGGAAAAAAGGAAAATGTTATGGCTCTTGAAAGAAGGGAAAGAAAAGACAAACAAAAGTGCAAAAATTCACTGAGTTGGGAATGCGTAAATTAGCCTATAAATGGTGTCTTTGATGTTGAAAAGGACAGTTTTATGTATTCCACTTATTATTTTCATATTACTTTTTGCCTTAAATAACATAAAAAAATGCCACAAAAACATAGTATTTTTTTTCTAAAGATGAGTGAGACATGGCAGTTTGTGAAAAGAAAATACAAGGATGCAGCACAAAGAGTTACAGAATCAGCCCAGAGTTGAATACACAATATAAATGAACAATTCCAAACTATATATCAATTACTGTTACTTGTGAAACAATACAATAGAATAGCTTGGCACAGTCATGTTTAGATTTGTCATGTGTTCATTGTACTGAATGTAATTACATCTTATTGTTCTGTCTGCAGATCTACTTGTGTTACTTTCAAGCTGCCTGCTTTACCAGTGTGTGCAAAAGCTGCTGAGAGAGATGATTTTGAGAAAATTGTTATAGACCAATCAAGTGCTGCAGGTATTATTTTTTTATTCACGTTCTGAAGACAAAATGTAACTATAGTCATTAGACATTACAAGGTGGCTTATGAATGGTGAAGGGTGAGGGATGTAGCAAGTAGTACAGTTGCTGCTTGACTATACTAACTGTAATCTAACTAGTTGCGGCTACACATTTGCCTCTAATTTGTATTGATTTTCATATACTGTATACTGTATTTTTCGGATTATAAGACGCACTTTTCCCCCCAAATTTGGGGGGAAAATGGGGGTGCGTCTGATAATGTGTATACACTTTACCGGTACCATTGCTGCAGGCTGGGATGAGGGGGTGCTGCGGGTGCCCGATGGTGCTATGCGGGGGTCTCCGGTGCTGCTCGGTGGTCTCCGGTGCTGCGTGGGGGTCTCCGGTGCTGCGGTGGGCTCTGCCAACATTTTGTGAAAGACCAGAGCCTCCCGCCGCAGTTCCATGGTTTCCTGTGCGGTGAACTCTGGGAAAATGGCTGCCGGGGGGCAGTGCATGCGCAGATGGAGATCTCAGCACCAAGATCTCAGGAGATGAGATTTCAGCACATAGGAAACCATGAAACTGCGGGGGGCTCTGGCCTTTCACAAAATGTCGGAGACACCCGCAACAGCAGCGGAGACCGCCGCAGTGGCACCAGAGACCCCCGATGCGGAGCGCCGCACATCGGAACACCCTCCTCATGCCAGCCTTTGACCTGCAGCATCACCCCACTCCGGCCTCCTCCAGCAGCGACCCCGCTTCACCGCAGCCACCACCCCCGGTAAGCAATAAGACGCATGGATTATAAGAAGCACCACCATTTTATTTAAAAAAAATAAACTTCTTATTTTTCTCCTCAAAATTTGGGGTGCGTCTTATAATCCGGAGCGTCTTATAATCTGAAAAATATGGTAATCTCCAGTGTGCGTTGTTTGATTTCATTGGAGAACAGTATCAGATACAGGGGCATGTTAAGAATTATTAAGAGGAACCTGTCACCAGCAAACATGCAAATAACCTGCAGATATGGGGTTAATCTGCAGGGTAATTAACCTGCCTGGTGCTGGCACGTAGAGAAAATTAACTTTTATCCCCCCGGCAGCATTCAGTTTCCCAGGTCTCTTCTACACGTTCTCAAAGTTGGTGCATACTGGTCCACTCACTTGGGTATGTATACAGCTTTTTCTTCAACTCTACCCACAAGTTGTCGATTGAGTTGAGGTCTGGGGACTGTGGGGGTCAATCAAGCACCTCTACTTCATTGTCATTGAACCATTTATTCACCAATCTTGACTTATTCTTCGGGTCGTTGTCCTGCTGGAACGCTATTTTGTCCTTTTCATACTCATAGTACTCAAGTGTACGAAGTAACTCGTCTAGTGGGATACTCGCATATAGCTTAGCATTGAGACCACCATTGATCCTGGTCAAGTACCCAATGCCTTTTGCTGTAAAACAACCCTATACTTCCTCCACCAAACTTGACAGTTCCTTCAATTTCTTGATCTGTTAGAATCTTTTTACCTTGTATCTTCCATACCCATTTGCACCAATCAGAGCCTAGTGTATTGACTTTTGTCTCATCGCTCCAAATCACCCATCTCCAATCTTCTACTGTCCACTTTTTGTACTTTTTTGCAAACTTGAGCTTTCGCTCTTATGCCGATATTGAAGTCAAGGCTTCTTCACCTATTTTCGGGCCATCATTCCAGCCTCGCACGGAGCTTGCATGGACATCTGTGATCTCACTATTACGAAGCTTATGAGCCACCTCCACTGTCGTGGTTGTCGCGTCAGAACTGATAGACATTGTGATGAGCCGACTTGTTGACTCCGATATTTTGCCTAGACGTCCACCTCTTGGCTTTTGAAGGGATGGCCAGACTTCATTTCATATTCTTCCAACTGTCACGGCACTCACATGATGCAGCTTGGCAATTTTCTTGGCTGAGTTACCACTATCGATGAGCTGGATGATGCTGTTTCTCTTTTCTTGGGAAAGTTTGTTCATTGCTGCCTCTTGATTTGAACCAGTGATCTTTCACTTGGGAATCAAGCTAATAACACACTGAGCTATTAAGGAATGTGAGAACATGTTGTAATTTTCTAGTACACAGGAAGAAAAAGATTTTTCCACTACCAGGCGTAAAACAGTAAAAAAGGAGTGCAATGACAAGACTCTGCATCACTAATCATATGCCAATTATAAGTTTAAAACATTATTACCGTATATACTCGAGTATAAGCCGAGATTTTCAGCCCATGTTTTTTGGGCTGAAAGTCCCCCTCTCGGCTTATACTCGAGTCATACTCTGGTTTTCGGCAGGGGAGGGGGAGCGGCAGCTGTCTAATTATACTCACCTGCTCCTGGTGCAGTCCCTGCACGTCCCTGGTTCCCCGGCACCACAGCTTCTTCCTGTACTGAGCGTTCACATGGTACCACTCATTACAGTAATGAGTATGCGGCTCCACCTCCCATAGGGGTGGAGCCGCATATTCATTACTGTAATGAGCGGTAACGGTGACCGCTCAATACAGGAAGAAGCTGCGGCACCGGGGAACCAGGGACCGCACCAGGAGCAGGTGAGTATAATGGGGAGGGGGAGCTCTGCGCGATAGTCACCTCTCCTCGTTCTCGCGGCGCTCCGTCTTCAGCGTCTTCTGCAGTGACGCTCAGGTCAGAGGGCGCGGTGACGTGGTTAGTGCGCGCCCTCTGCCTGAACGTCAGTGCAGAAGACGGAGCGGCACCGGATCGAGGAAAGGTGAATATTGCAAGTGCCGGGGGCCTGAGCGACGAGAGGTGAGTATGTGATTTTTTTTTTTTTTTTATCGCAGCAACAGCAAATGGGGCGAGTGTCTGTATGAAGCATCTTATGGGGCCATAATTAACGTTTGTGCAGCACTGTATGGGGCAAATGTGTGTATGGAGCATCTTATGGGGCCATAATCAACATTTGTGCAGCACTATATGGGGCAAATGTGTCTATGGAGCATCTTATGGGGCCATTATTAACCTTTATGCAGGATTATATGGGGCATATTTTAATGTGGAGCATCTTATGGGGCCCATCATAAACTGTATGGAGCATTATATGGGGCGTATTTTGTATGAAGCGTCTTATGGGGCGCATCATAAACTTTATGGAGCATTATATGGGGCTCTTGATTCGATATCAATATTCAAAAACACTTAACCTACTGATGACTCAATTCATTTTACTTTTATTGGTATCTATTTTTACTTTTGACATTTACCGGTAGCTGCTGCATTTTCCACCCTAGGCTTATACTCGAGTCATTAAGTTTTCCCAGTTTTTTTGTGGTAAAATTAGGGGGGTCGGCTTATACTCGGGTCGGCTTATACTCAAATATATACGGTACCTTTTGCTCATCAGTGTACCAAGAAAATGCCAGGCTAGCTGTGGTTTTCTCAGGCAAAATCAATCTTCTGACCACTGTAGGGGTTACATTCTGAAAGGATTTGTCTCTCATTTCTACTATTGTTGATACTGAATGTTGTCCAAAAATTTTAACCACTTTGACTTTTCTTGATTCAATCTAAATGTCCAGTATGTTGAAGTTTGCAAGTTTGCCTAGGCTATATGCCGGCACACTGGAGCTAAGGAACTAAAAGCAAAAGAAAAGAAACTAAAAGGCTGAAGATGCTTTTAAGCAGAAATATTATAATTATTTTTAAGAATGCTCATTTCACGATTATCTTTCAATATAACGAGGCTATGGACGAGCAAAATGCACATTCATTGTTTGAAATGATCTTTTGTTCTGCTCAAATGATCATCTCTCTTGGCTGCACATCATTCTTTATAAACAGGACCCGTGCTGCCGAGAACAATGGCAGCCTATGCGCCCTCAACGAGCAATTATAGATTGTTCGGTACGCATCATTCAGAGCGCTCTGCCTGTGTAAACAGGCTCTTGAGCGACCGCAGATCTGTGAATATTTTCTGATTGGTGGACATTTAATGAGGCTAGTTGGTCCATGAAAACAATATGGATTTTGACATTTGCATCAGGTCTATATAGAGCTCTGCTTGTCAGTATGTAGGAATGAAGTCAGTTTTATGAGAGGAAAATGAAACGCCCAGAACTTGCGAAGTTTTGTGTTACTAATTGAAGGCAGTTAAGAGATAATCTAATGTATGTAGGTAGTTGTATTTTGATAGCTACTAGAATTAGTATTAAAAGGGGTCTTCAGGAATGTTACAAACTTATGTTTAGCTTCACATATGCATTGCTATAATTACTGTTTAAATGATTGAAATTCAATTGAAATCAATATTCTATATACAATAAAATGTACGGTACATTCTTGAAAAATTAATCTTAAAATATCTCGAAGACTTAGGGTATGTGCACACGTTGCGGATTCTCTGCGGATCCGCAGCGTTTTTTGAGGTGCAGAAACGCTGCAGATCCGCAATTGATTTACAGTACAATGTACACTCACCGGCCACTTTATTAGGTACACCATGCTAGTAACGGGTTGGACCCCCTTTTGCCTTCAGAACTGCCTCAATTCTTCGTGGCATAGATTCAACAAGGTGCTGGAAGCATTCCTCAGAGATTTTGGTCCATATTGACATGATGGCATCACACAGTTGCCGCAGATTTGTCGGCTGCACATCCCAAAGATGCTCCATACAAGGCAGGATGGATCCATGCTTTCATGTTGTTTACGCCAAATTCTGACCCTACCATCCGAATGTCGCAGCAGAAATCGAGACTCATCAGACCAAGCAACGTTTTTCCAATCTTCTACTGTCCAATTTCGATGAGCTTGTACAAATTGTAGCCTCAGTTTCCTGTTCTTAGCTGAAAGGAGTGGTACCCGGTGTGGTCTTCTGCTGCTGTAGCCCATCTGCCTCAAAGTTCGACGCACTGTGCGTTCAGAGATGCTCTTAGGCCTACCTTGGTTGTAACGGGTGGCGATTTGAGTCACTGTTGCCTTTCTATCAGCTCGAACCAGTCTGCCCATTCTCCTCTGACCTCTGGCATCAACAAGGCATTTCCGCCCACAGAACTGCCACTCACTGGATTTTTTTTCTTTTTCGGACCATTCTCTGTAAACCCTAGAGATGGTTGTGCGTGAAAATCCCAGTAGATCAGCAGTTTCTGAAATACTCAGACCAGCCCTTCTGGCACCAACAACCATGCCACGTTCAAAGGCACTCAAATCACCTTTCTTCCCCATACTGATGCTCGGTTTGAACTGCAGGAGATTGTCTTGACCATGTCTACATGCCTAAATGCACTGAGTTGCCGCCATGTGATTGGCTGATTAGAAATTAAGTGTTAACAAGAAGTTGGACAGGTGTACCTAATAAAGTGGCCGGTGAGTGTAAATCAATGAGAAAAAAAAAATGCTGTGCACACTTTGCGGAAAATCCGCTGCGGAAATGCTGCGGTTTAAAAGAAATAGCATGTCACTTCTTTTTTGTGAATCTGCAGCGTTTTTGTACCCATTCCATTATAGAAAACCGCAGGGGTAAAAAACGCAGCAAATCTGCAAGAAAACCACAGCAAAAACGCACAAAAAAAACGCTGCGGAACCGCACAAAAAACCGCAGGTGCGTTTTCTGCCAGGAGAGACAGATTCCTCACCAGAAATTCCTAAGCCTAATCCGCAACGTGTGCACATAGCTTTAAGCGGGTTTGCTCCCTTTGAGGACAATTTATTTATTATTTTTTCAATTGGATTTATTTACATGCTTTTTATTTTTGCACTTTTTTTTTTACAGGCTGTCTACCAGCACATTCACCTTTTAATGTGTTTTGTGGATATAAATCAACAGAGACGAGCTCAGAAGCAGACAGATAAGAGTTACAAACTTTCCTGTTGAACTGTCAGAGCCAGCTCGCTGACTTATTGTGTGAAGACATCACCACTTTACAGTATAGTGACCAGCACTTCTGTCCATACAATGGCTGGCGGTGGATGAGCATGTGACCAGACCTGCCCATCAGCCTCCTCCAATAGAAAAACACCTCACATGGGAAAGCTGCTTTTCTATTGGAAGAGGCTGATGGGCCGGTCTGGTCACACGCTCCTCCACCAGCAGCCATTGTGTGGACAGAAGTGCTGATCAGTGTGTGAGGAAAGCTGCACTAACAAAAGAAAGTGGCGACCTCTTCACCTGGGAATCTGTCACTGAGATCATTCTCACGGTTCAACAGGAAAGTTTGTATTTCTACTTACATCTGTCTTTTTCTGAGCTCCTCTCAGATGATTTATAACCATAGAGTACATTAAAATTAAAAGAGCCGGGAAAGAAAGAGCCTGTAAAAGCGAAACAATGCGTAATTTGTAATGAAACCTGATTGCAAATTTAATTTTAAGCTGAAAATACATGTTTTTAAGTGAAATGTAAAAAGTTATCCCCAAAAGGTGGCCAACCCCTTTAAATTTGCAAGTCTTATTTTTGAACTAGATAATGGACAACCTTTTATTGTATGTCTAATTATGAATTTGAAATTTCGCACTTGCAATAGAATATCACATTTGGAAATGTGAGGATGGCCAATTTATCTTACCCCTGGAGTTTGACAAGCCAAAAAATGTGGCTTTAGCTGATCTCCTGGATAACGTCATTACACTAAGGAGTGCACTATTATGATCATGTCCATGTTTCCTCATTGTTTCCACATATTAAAGGGGTTGTCCAGTCTAGAACTCTGTGACTGCAGACTTGTTCATCCTCACATTGCACATACTGCACGCTGTGAGGATTCTCTGGCTCTAGCAGCGACCGGTCATGTAACCGCAATGATGCGATCTGCTTACTTCAGCCACATTCCGACTAGACTGTGTCCGGAGTCACTCAATACACTTGCATTGCCCATCTACTTGTCACATGACTGCATGTATGCAAAGCGCATATTGGTGGTCACACTCCTTCCTCTTCCGGTGCCGTCATCGGAGAATCCTCACAGCGTGCACTGCGTGCAATATGAGGATTCATAAGTCTGCAGTCACATAGAGCGTCTGCAGACTTGTAGGTTTAGACCGGACAACCCCTTTAAGGTTATAGTCTAATTAATGATACATTGTTCTCATTCTAGGTATCCCTATAGATGACGTTAAAGCATCTCTAGGTGAAGAGCTCTTTAAAATATGTTACGAAGAGGACGAGCACGTTTTGGAAGTTGTTGGCGGGACGTTAAAAGACTTTTTGAACAGTTTTAGCACCCACCTGAAGCAGTGCGGACAGTCCCGACCACATGAAAATGATGGTGGTCTGCAAGAAGGATCAATTCTGTGCCTTGAAAAAGATCCAGATTTCCTAAACGTGTATTATTTCTTTCCTAACAACATCACCACACTAATTCTCCCTGGAATCATTAAGGCAGCAGCGTATACTTTATATGAAACTGAGGTGGAAGTGACGTTGATCCCACAACGCATCAATGATGGAAATGACTTTATTAAGGAGCCTTATATATTGTATTCTGTTCAGGTCAACAACACAAAACCTTCTTTATCCCCGTGCAAACCGCAATCATATGTCGTTATTTCGGCCTCTATCTTTTGCAAGACCTTTCCTTTTCATTTCATGTTTGATACAGACATGAATATGCTACAGGTTGGTGATGGAGTCAAGAAACTACTCAACAGAAAGGAAATTCCCGGAAGATCGAATTTTGAGGAATACTTTGAAATCCTTTCCCCAAAGATCAGCAGTACCTTCAGCGGGATAATGACTATGTTGAATATGCAGTTCACTATAAGAGTTAAACGATGGGACAGCGCTATTGAGAGTTCACCAAAGGTGAGAAGCATGGCTATAACTTACAATATTCTGTTACTGCTTTGTATTTGGTCTGGCAATTTGCCATTAATGTTTTTAGCTATTAGATAAGAGTTTACTATTTATAGTACAACCTAATCTATATAATAAGGTCTAGCCTGATTAGTAGCTTTTATCATTAGTTTCATGATATGTCTATTCAAATGGGATTTATGGAATTTATCCTGTCACATGGATATGGAATCTGTCACCAGGTTTTACTACCCCATCTGATAGCAGTATAACATGGGGCAGAGATCCTGATTCCAGCAATGTATGTTTTACTCGTTGCTGTTTTAGCTGCTGCAGTTACACCACGGATCAGAATGCTGAGCTCTATATAACCACACCACTGATAGACAGCTTCCTGTGTACACTGTGCATAGGCAGAAAGCTGCCAATCAGTGGTGGATGTGGGGTTGGACTACCTGGCAGCAAGCCAAGTAGTTCTGTATGGATATTCTCCTTTTGATGAAACAGTGATTTTGTCAAAACTACGCTTAGTAGGACCAGTAAGTGACACATCGCTGGAATCAGGGTTTCTGACCTTATTTTATACTGCTCCCAGATTAGGTAGCAAAAACCTGGTAACAGATTCACTTTATGTAGCTTTCAGTTAGCCTTTTTTTATATCAAACACAATAAAAAACATTTTGTGTTGTGCTCGATAGGCTCTCTTGAGATGTCACTTATAAGTGTCAATCCATGATCTTCTTGTTTCTAACCACATACGCTCCTCTCTCTATTCATATGGACACCACTGCCTCTGTAAAAGGAATATAAAAAAAAACAACAGTACGATAACATCTCAGGCAGTCTGGAGTAAATACACACAGTTTTATCTAGATTTGAGCGAATTTGATTGGGTCAGGGCTTATTCGGCAAGCTATAGCGCTTATCTAATAAGCTGCAGAGGGAACCCGGCTTCCTGGATCACTCCCGATAATCAGCTGTTCATCTCCGCAGCTATGTGACAGACACAACACATGCATGGAAAACAACACACAGGCTCTCCGTGCATGTGTTGTGACTGTCACATACACTGACACATGCAGCGCCGAATAGCTCATTATCGGGAGCGATCCAGGTATCTGGGTTCCTGATGTAGCTCTATAGCTATAGCCAAATAAGCAGGGACCCAATCAAATTCGTTGATCTCTAGTTGTGACGTCACACAGGAACCTACAGCTCCATTTTTGAAAGGACAATATTAGTTGTGCCATTGGCCAGGGCACTAACGGCAAACACCCCTCGGACGAGCACAAAAACCCGTGCTACATTTGGACACATATTGGCTGCGAACAAGTTGGCTAATCCATTGTTTTCAGTATAATTCAATTGAATTTGCCTAAAATTATATTGACTTCTATTATATTCGCAAATAGTTTATTACTATTATTATTATTATGCAAATCTGGTGGAATGAGAATAGTATTTTACTGCAGATGATGTAATTGTCTATTGTTACAAATTATGTAGTTTAAGCATTCTCACAAGCAGTAGATAAAAACCTGTATATTACAACCATAAAAAAGTTCCTCCACCCAACTGAAATTTGCCAAAATCGGCTTCATCTGGGGCTGTGTGACACCTTCTATACTACAGTATACATGGATTGATTGGATTCTTTTAATATTGTCGTGCTAAGCATTCATTCTCTGAGCTGCAATCTTAGGGGTCACAGTTGTTTCTGGGAGTCCCATAGACCGTGGATGGAGCAGTAGCACGCATACTCATTCTCTGATCCATTGAACCCCTTCATCCCGAAGCCTGTTTTCATCTTCCTGACCAGGCCAATTTTTACAATTCTGACCTCTATCACTTTATAAGGTCATAACTCCGGAACACTTCAATGGATCCCACTGATTCGGAGACTGTTTTCTTGTGACATATTGTACTTCGTGATAGTGCTAACCTTTATTTGATATGACTTGCGTTTATTTGTGAAAAAAAAGGAAATTTGGTGAAAATTTTGAAAATGTAGCAATTTTCAAACTTTCGTATCTCACAAAATAGTTAATAAATAACATTTCCCACATGTCTAATTTACATCAGCACAATTTTTGAAGCATTATTTATTTTTTGTTAGGACATTATAAGGGTTAAAAATTGACCAGCGATTTCTCATTTTTACAACTAAATTTGCAAAACCATTTTTTTAGGGACCACCTCACATTTGAAGTGACTTTGAGGGGTCTATATGACAGAAAATACCTAAAAATGACACCATTCTAAAAACTGCACCCCTCAAGGTACTTCAAACCACATTCAAGAGGTTTATTAACCCTTCAGGTGCTTCACAGGAATTTTTGGAATGTGGATGGAAAAAATAAACATTTACTTTTCTCTCACTAAAAATTTCCTTTAGACCTATTTTTTTTTACTTTCGCAAGGGTAACAGTAGAAAATGGACCATACAATTTGTTGTGCAATTTCTACTGAGTACGCTGATACCCAGTATGTGGAGGAAAACAACTGTTTGGGTGCACGGCAGGGCTTGGAAGGGAAGGAGCACCATTTGCCTTTTTGAATGTAAAATTGGCTGGAATAATTAGCGGATGCCATGTCGCGTTTGCAGAGCCCCTGATGTGCCTAAACAGTGGAAACCCCCCACAAGTGGCACCATTTTGGAAACTACACCGTATGCAGAATTATTAGGCAAGTTGTATTTTAGAGGATTATTTTTATTATTGATCAACAACTATGTTCTCAATTAACCCAAAAGACTCATAAATATCAAAGCTTAATATTTTTGGAAGTTGGAGTGGTTTTTTTTTAGATTTTGCTATCTTAGGAGGATGTTTGTGCAGGTAACTATTACTGTGCAGAATTATTAGGCAACTTAATAAAAACCAACTATATTCCCATCTCACTTGTTTATTTTCACCAGGTAAACCAATGTAACTGCACAAAATTTAGAAATAAACATTTCTGACATGCAAAAACAAAACACCAGAAACTGTTCCGAGAGGTGTACTGTTTTTCCTCCCTGTAGATCTCACATTTTATGAGGGACCACAGGTTCTCTATGGGGTTCAGATCAGGTAAACAAGGAGGCCATGTAAATATTTTTTCTTCTTTGAGACCTTTACTGGCCAGCCACGCTGTGGAGTAGTTGGAGGCATGTGATGGAGCATTGTCCTGCATGAAAATAATGTTTTTCTTGAACGATACCGACTTCTTTCTGTACCACTGCTTGAAGAAGTTGTCTTCCAGAAACTGGCAGTAGGTCTGGGAGTTGAGCTTCACTCCATCCTCAACCCGAAAAGGTCCCACAAGTTCATCTTTGATGATACCAGCCCATACCAGTGTCCCACCTCCACCTTGCTGGCGTCTGAGTCGGAGTGGAGCTCTCTGCCCTTTACTGATCCAGCCTCTGGCCCATCCATCTGGCCCATCAAGAGTCTTTCTCATTTCATCAGTTCATAAAACCTTTGAAAAGTCAGTCTTAAGCTATTTCTTGGCCCGGTCTTGACGTTTTATCTTATGTTTCTTGTTCAAAGGTGGTCATTTTTCAGCCCTCCTTACCTTGGCCATGTCCCTGAGTATTGCATACCTTGTGTTTTTTGCTACTCCAGTGACGTTGCAGCTCTGAAATATGGCAAAACTGGTGGCAAATGGCATCTTGGCAGCTTCACGCTTGATTTTCCTCAATTCATGGTCAGTTATTTTGCGCCTTTTTTGCCCAACGCGCTTTCTGCGACCCTGTTGGCTATTTGCCATGAAACGCTCGATTGTTCGGTGATCACGCTTCAAAAGTTTTGCAATTTCAAGACTGCGGCATCCCTCTGCAATTCCCTCCCTCACAATTTTGGACTTTTCATAGCCCGTCAAATCTCTCTTCTGACCCATTTTGCCAAAGAAAAGGAAGTTTCCTAATAATTAAGCACACCTTATATAGGGTGTTGATGTCATTAGACAACACCCCTCCTCATTACAGAGATGCACATCATCTGATTTACTTAATTGGTAGTTGGTTCTCAAGCCTGAACAGCTTGGAGTAGGACCACATGTATAAAAAGTATCATGTGATCAAAATACAACTTGCCTAATAATTCTGCACACAGTGTAGACCCCTTAGGAAACTTATCTAGATGTGTATTGAGCGCCTTGAATCCTGAGATGCTTCACAGAAGTTTATAACGTAAAGCCGTGAAAATAAAAATAAATTTAAAAAATAAAAAAAACAACAATTTTTTCACAGATAAATCTTTTTTAGCTCCAAATTTAGTATTTTCATCAGTGTAACAGGAAAAAAATGGACCCAAAATTTGTTTTGCAACTTCTCCTGAGTTTACTGATGCCTCTTATGTAGTCAAAAACTACTTTTGCGGCACAGTGCAAAGCTCAGAATGGAAGAAATGCCATATTATAGTGCAGATTTTGCTCCACTTGTTTCATGATGCCATGTTACATTGGCAGAGCCCCTGAGGTGCAAACACAGCAGAATTCCCCATAAGTGACCACATTTTACAGACTAAACCTCTCAATGAATTCATCTAGGGGTGCAGTTATTATATTGACATCACAGGTGTGTCACAGACTTTAATACCATTGGGTAGTGAAGATAAAATAATCTACATTTTTACCACCAAGATTGTGTGTTATCCCCAAGTTTTACATTTTTATACTGGGACATGGGTATGGGCAGTACCCCATATGTGTCTGTACAGTACTAAGCCATACGGAGAGACTCGTGAGGGATGGAATGCTATTTGCCTCCTGGAGCGCAGATAGTCTACGCAGTGTCTGCTGCGTAAATTACCTATAGACTGTCATTAGATGCGGTAAAACCGTATTATCTTCCTAATCACATGCGTATTAAGTGCGGGAATGCAGCTTACTACGCATGTGTAATAATTTAAGTAATGTTGAATCCTGTGACACAGCCAGAAGTACATGACACAGGAAGTGGAGGAAAGCACAGAGAGAGGTCCCCTCCTTTTTAAATCAATAAATAATATATATTTTTTAAAATTGTGTGGGGTCTCCCTATATTTGTTAACTAGCTAGAGTAAAGCAGACTACTGGGACTGATATTTCAGGTTGGTAAGGATCCAATATCCATGAACCTTACCAGCCTGATATTACTAGGCCACTGCAGTCTGCTTACCTTGGATGGTTAGCAAAAATAGTGGGATCCCCTCCAAAAAAATAGCATGGGGTTCCCCTATTTTTGTTAACAGCCCAAGAAAAAGCAGACAGCTGCGGCCCGGTATTCTCAGGCTGGCGAAGCCCATGGATTTTGGCCCTCAACAGCCTAAAAATAGCAGCCTGCAGCCACCCCACAATTGGCACATCCAAAGATGCACTAACTGTGGCACTCCACCCAGCTCTTCCCACTTGCCTTGTATCAGTGGCAAGTGGGGTTCATATTTGTGGGGTTGATGTCACCTTTGTTTTCCCAGGTGACATCAAGCCCATGGCTTAAAAATGGAATAATGGAGAGACGTCTAAAATACACCTATCCATTTCTAATCCTATAGTTATATGGTAAATAAACACAGACACCCAGAATAAAGTATTTTAATTGAAATAATGACACAGACTTTTTTAATAGATCTAAATTAAACCATGCATACTGCATGACCTATTCCACCGATGCCCTTGTCTCCTGGAAAATAATTAAAATTAAAAAGCAACAATATTCTTACCTGTCCGCTGAGAAGGTATACATACAGTCCCACGATGAGTGCAGCTCTGCTACATCTGTATGCCTTTAGCTGAATGGTGGCATTATGCCACCATTCAGCCTGACATCCAGAACACAACTAAGCTTGAAGCTGAGGACTGGAGATAACTCAGTCCCAGGCAATCACGTTCACTGCATTTCTACATGTACTTCCAGCTGAAACAAGGTACACCATTATTTAAATTAGTACACATGCGTAGTAAGCTGCATTCCCGCACTTAATACACATCTGACTAGGAAGATAATGTGGTTTTACTATATCTGATGAAAGTGAATGGGTAATTTTCGCAGCAGAGACTGAGCGTCTCCGCTACATAAACTTAGGGCCCCTTCACACTGTGCAATCAAAGTCTGAACGAGCGTTCGATTTGTGACGTTTATCCGTCCTCGTTCCGAGGTTGCAAAGTGTGACATGGCGTTACGATCTGCGACGCAGCCCAGCATCGTACGATGTGAAAGAAAGAGCAGAACTTTCTTTCGTCGTAAATGTCTCGCTGTGGCGGTCGAAATCGTAGTATGTGACGGCGGTCATACGAGCTCGTAATGCGACTACGTGGGTTGGGCTTCCGCATACCTGTCTCCTGATTGGGCGTGACGTTTTAGCACGCCCATGCTGGTAATACGTCACGCTCGGAGTCGTAGGACTATGGCGGTGTGAAGGGTAGCGTACGATTGCGACGCGTGACGTTCACATCGCAACTACGTCAGAAAAAGCGTTAACATCGTAGAGTGTGACCGCTGGCTACGAGCTCGTACTGCGATGTCGAATATGACGCAAATGCGTCGTAATCGTAGCAGAATCGACCAGTGTGAAGGGGCCCTTACATGCTGCAGTCTGGAAAGACACTCCGCATGTCCGTCTCCGCAGGTAAGCCGAAGGCGCCTCAGCATGCATAGTGGGCATGGAATTTCTTGAAATCCCATCCACTATGCTGTAACATCTGACCGCTGCAGGTTGTTTGCTGTGGATGTATGCAACGTCCACTGACCGTGGTAACATACCCTTATAGAGCGGGTTGTTGAGGGAGGTGGCGATACCAAATATGTGTAGTTTTATTGTTTCTTATATAAATAAATGTATTTATTGGATAAATAATTGTGTTAGGTGCTGGGATTCTCCAACTGCACAGGGTAGATCCAAAGGCTTGTGCCTCTGTGGTCTCCCATTTTGCTTTGGCCACAGTGGGAGCTGCTCAGTAAAGATGTCAGTCTCAGCATCTTGCTCATACTCATGCTGTTTGCTTGGTCACTGCTGGCTCTCCAGCAAAATCTATAGTAACTAGTAGTGTTGAGCATTCCGATACCGCAAGTATCGGGTATCGGCCGATATTTGCTGTATCGGAATTCCGATACCGAGATCCGATACTTTTGTGGTATCGGGTATCGGTATCGAAACAACATTAATGTGTAAAATACAACATTAATGTGTAAAATAAAGAATTAAAATAAAAAATATTGCTATACTCACCTCTCCGACGCAGCCTGGACCTCACCGAGGGAACCGGCAGCGTTCTTTGCTTAAAATGCGCGCTTTTCCTTCCTTCCGTGACGTCACGGCTTCTGATTGGTCGCGTGCCACCCATGTGGCCGCGACGCGACCAATCACAGCAAGCCGTGACGTAATTTTCAGGTCCTTCTAGGCATTCAGGATTTTAAAATTACGTTCCGGCTTTGTGATTGGTCGCGTCGCGGTCACATGGGCGACGCGACCAATCACAAGCCGTGACGTCACGGGAGGCAGGAAACGCGCGCATTTTTAAAATTACGTCGCGGCTTGTGATTGGTTGCGTGCCGCCCATGTGACCGCGACGCGACCAATCACAGCAAGCCGTGACGTAATTTCAGGTCCTGAATGCAGAAATAGGCATCAGAAGCCGTGACGTCACGGAAGGAAGGAAAAGCGCGCATTTTAAGCAAAGAACGCTGCCGGTTCCCTCGGTGAGGTCCAGGCTGCGTCGGAGAGGTGAGTATAGCAATATTTTTTATTTTAATTCTTTATTTTACACATTAATATGGTTCCCAGGGCCTGAAGGAGAGTTTCCTCTCCTTCAGACCCTGGGAACCATCAGGAATACCGTCCGATACATGAGTCCCATTGACTTGTATTGGTATCGGGTATCGGTATCGGATTAGATCCAATACTTTGCCGGTATCGGCCGATACTTTCCGATACCGATACTTTCAAGTATCGGACGGTATCGCTCAACACTAGTAACTAGCAATAGGCAGCAGCGAACAGGCTTTCCAGAGGCTAAGTCCAGAAATCACCCTACTGAGCATGCTCTTGAGGTGGCGATCTCTCATTGGTGGTCGGTTGTCAGCTGCTTGGGTGAGGTGGCAGTTCCGGATTGGTCCACAAGCTAGGTCGTGCCTGACTGGACTTGAACAGGAACATATAAAAGGTTTCCTGGAGCGCACACTGGCGCGCTAAGATCATTTTTTATCTTATGAGTGTGTGGAACATAATGGTAGTGTGGACTTGTCTGCTCAGGGCAGGCGTATAGCCTTTGGAATTCCGTCAGCTCCAGAGAGGAATTTGAGTGAATTCAAGGCAGGCGCATAGCCTTTAGGATTCCGGAACCTCCGGAGAGGAGTTTGTGTGTGTGCACACGCTGTGATTGTGTCCACTACCTGTTCCCTTGCCCTTGTGAGGGTTACGTTCTCCTGTGGGGTTAACAGGGATCGTGTTTAGCGCCATATCTGCTCTGTTACTGTGTGCGACTGGCACAGCTCTACTGCAGAGCATCTATTCCGTTACTGTGTGCGAGTGACACAGCTCTACTGCAGAGCATCTATTCTGTTGCTGTTTGCGAGTGACACAGCCTCATGTGCTATACGCTGAGTGACATTTAATTCAGTGTGAGCTAGCCAACGATCCCTGCGTGTTCCTCCACTATTCATACTAGCTGCAGTTTTCCATCTCTGCACGGTGGACACCGAGTTGCGAACACACTTCATCATAGATTATATTTAGTGCTATCCGCCCACCCTAACAATTTGTTTCTTTTTTTTCCCTTTATTTGGGGATTTAAAAAAAAATATTTACACTTTGTAATATTTTTTTTAAACTTTTTTACATTGTCCCATCCTGGGACATCACTGTATATCATCAGATCGCTGCACTGATACTCTGCAATGCAACTGCACAGCAGAATAACGGCGCAGCATCTGACAAGCATCAGTATCGGAGTGGCATCTGACAGGCACGAAGGAGACATGTCAGCACCTGCTCTCAGCAGGCGCTCACAAGCCACCTTCCCTGCAGGACCCTGCGGCCGACATGCGGCAGGGGGTCTCCATGGAGACCATCAGGACAACGCAATGGACAACGTCCTGATGGAAGCGCGTAGGGAATCAGTTCAGTGTCACGACTGACAGCGGCATCAGAGGGGTTAAATACCTGCGATTGGTGCTAGCTCCGATCGTGGGCATTGCTGCAGGGTGTCAATTCTAACACAGAGCTGACACATGCACCCGATCCCTGCGGCGCTCAGTGTGAGGCCGTGCGATTGCCGCACCATACATATACTGCTGTTTGCAGCTCCCGGAGAGCAGTATATGTACGGCGCATATTGTGAAGGGGTTAAACTCCACTGTATTACAGTTATGCTACCAGGGCACATGAGCACCTCTGTCTTTCACCAACCTAATATGATATTTCCAGTTAAAATACTTCTTTATAAAATTTCCTGGATTTTCCTGTGCACTGTTGATATTAATATATTCTATATAATTCTGCCGCATATCAACAACATATTAAGTTTAACATATGACCTTCCAAGAATAGTTGGGGAAGGAAGTTTAAAAATAATTGTGTTGTGGAATGGTGGTTTGTATTTGTCTGCAATTTTGAGTATATTTTACCAAATTGTAGAACATTAAGTGTGCCCAAAGTGAAGAAATTGCAAAGTAAATAAACTGAACAGATTATAATAACATAATAATAAAACCCTTTTAAAAAATTATAATTCTGCTCCCAAATAATACTTATTTTTATTCAGTCGCCATGACAGCGCTACGAGAGAGGTGGTCCGCCCTTCGGGGACAGGAAACCTACAGACATAAAAGGGCGGCACCTCTCTCCTGCATCAGTTGGTTTCCTGTCCCTGACTGGGGACCCCTTCAGACATACCTTATGAAAAAAGGTGAAGACAGAAGACGTGCCCAGGCCCGGCAGGCCGGTCCAGGTAACGGGGGTTCCCTTCCTCGGCCTGTCCGGCATGCTGGAAGCACCACACAGCAGGGGAGCTGCTTGTGTAGGCGGCAGCAAAAGGAAGCAGCTTTCAGGGGGAGTGCTGGCTTCAAGGTGGCCTGTCACCACAGGTACTGGTAAGTATGAGCCACAGGGTGGGCCGTCTCCTGGGACTGTACTGGCTGGTGGGGGTGTTCCGGGTCGGGGTAGTGGTTCCGGCGGCGGTCTTGGCGTGCATTGTGCACGGTGGCAGTGTGGTTCTGGTGTGCCTCTGGCGTGGTCGGGGTGACGCGACCGGAAGGGGCGGTCTCTGATGACGCGGCCGGCAGTGAGGCCCGATGTCACAGCTGGGCAGGAGGTGGTGACATCTGCCGGCGCGACCCTGTAGAGTGCCGGGGGTCGCCAGGATGATGGTGGCTCGTGGGCGCAAATGGGGCACACGGTCCGAGGACGGTGCACAGTGCGGGCACCGGGGCTCTGTGATGAGCTGGGGCACATGTCCGGACCAATGAAGGACACGCGTTTTGGTTAGGGGTGCTGTCTCGGGGGGAGGGCTGCCCAGTAACGCGCATTATAGTACCGGGCAGACCACCCGGATTTGCTTGCTGACCCCATCCGGGGGCAGTACCTTGGGGGTTGCCGGCTACTTCAGAGAACGTCAATGGCTGCCAGGTGCTTCTAGACTCATTCGTCAGGATGGAGTCACCGGAGCAAGAAGCACAGAAGCACTCTCCAGAGCAGCAGTGTCAGCTCCCAGAGAAGCGCCAGGCAACAGTTACCCAGAGGCGGTCTAGTGGCAGTAGTCGCCCTGGAGGAGCTAAAGCCAGTCACTAATCTAAGCCCGGAAAGTCTTCAGGCCGTAGAGATGTATCAGTGGCTGAGAAGGACCCCCCACAGATTACAATACCACTCATTTACACATCACGGGTAAGTGATATTCGAGAAAGTTCAATTGGTGATGTATTGTTTCCCCTTATGTTCCCTCTCTCCTTATCTGTCAGGGGAAAAAGTGTCCACTAAAGCTAAGCATAGGGAATGTGCTGAGTGTGGAGTGCCACTTCCGGATGGCCATGGAAAGAAACTGTGCAGACCGTGCATTCAGTATTTGATAGCGGAGGAGGCCCCAGACTTTACCACCAGCCTGAGGGAGATGGTCAGACAGGAGGTCAGGGGTTCGGTCAAGTCCCTATCTCTGGAAAGAGGGGTTAAGGGAAAAGGGCCCAGTTCCCGATTTCAATTTCAGAGAGTGACTCGGGAGAACTAAGGTCAGATTCATCCTCTTCATCCTCATCATCTTCAGAGGCCAGATCCGGTCGCTCATGCTTTCCATTTGATCAGATAAATTGACTTGTCAAAGCGATAAACAATACCATGGGGATTAAAGAAACCTGATCAGAAAAGTCTGTGCAGGACGTAATGTTTAAAGGACTAGACGGGAAAACATCGTAGATGCTTCCCACATTGATTGATAAAGTAAACTCCCTTATTACACGAGAGTGGAAAAAACCCAAAAGGAAAGGTTCTCTTCTGCTAGCATTTAAAAGAAGTACCCATTTGAGGAGGCAGCATCTTCCGTATGGGATAAAGCCCCAAAACTTGATGTGGCTGTGGCTTGCAAAAGAACCTCCCTACCATTTGAGGACTTAAGGAGTTTAAAGAACACACTAGACAGAAGGGCCGACATGTTTCTTAAAGGGAAACGTCGGCGGGATCCCTCAGGCCAGCTATTGCAGCCACTTGTACAGCCCGGTCACTAATGGTATGGCTAGACCGCATAGAGGAGCGGCTTAAGGACAAGGACCCTAGAGACGAGATCCTATCCTCCCTTCCTATGATCCAGGGAGCGGCGGCTTTTCTTTCAGATGCGTCAGCAGATTCCGTAAAGCTAGCAGCCAGGTCAGCGGCCCTTTCTAGTGCTGCCCGTAGAGCTATATGGCTGAAGTGTTGGCCGGGGGACATGCAGACCAGATCAAAGCTGTGCAGCATCCCATGTGAAGGGGTACATTTGTTTGGCTCAGTACTGGACAAACTGCTGGAAAAAATGTTGAAAAGTAAATTCGTAATTACTGCTGGAAAGTAATGTTGGCCTTACAGAGATTGGGGTGGATTATTAATTTTAAAAAGTCACGATAACAGCCCTTGGACGTGCAGGAGTTCCTAGTCTCGTCCTAGACTCCAGAACGCAGGAATGTCACCTACCAGAGTCGAAGGTGGACAGTATTCGACGTCAGACTCTCAGGGTGATAAATAATCAGTCAGTCACACTAAGAGGGGCAATTTCTCTGTTAGGCTCATGTATTTCGGCGGTTCTTTGGGCCCAATGCCACACCAGAACCCTACAGTGTGATCTATTGCACAATGCTCGTCGTCTAGAGGGCTACCTTGAAAGTAGGTTTTCCTTGTCTGCCACCTCTATACAATCCTTACGTCTCCGGCGCAGGCGTACTTTGTCTGCCCTGTTGAGGGCAGAGCAAAGTACTGTAGTGCGCAGGCACCGGGCCTCTCTGACCTTTGCGCACTGCAGTACTTTGCTCTGCCCTCAACAGGGCAGACAAAGTACGCCTGCGCCAGAGCCGCGGCGTGAAAACCAGAAGAGGACGTCATGGAATGAAGATGGGAAGCGCCGGAGCGGACCTGAGACACCCATCGGAGCGGGACCGCCCCTGGGTGAGTATAGTCTAATGTCTTTTTCTCCTCTTTCAGGTAACATCGGCGGCTTATCTACAGCATTACAGAATGCTGTAGATAAGCCCATGATGACGGCGAGCTTACCTCACCATCGATTTTGGGAGTGACAGGTTCCCTTTAAGTATTTTTAGTACGGTAGTTGTGTACTTTTAAAGTTTATAGTTGTACAGAACCTCAGAATCAGAGACATCCAATTTTTGGCCTTTGGATGGCAAAGCGTCCTCACGTGCCCTCTTATAACATCAGTGCCCCTAGTATTTTGCCAAAATCATGAGTAGATCTTGAAAGATCTTGTTTTGGAATTTGTTTTTATCTGTTTTTAGCCAAGTAAAATAGATTGAGAACATGTTAGTCACAATTACAGCTATGTAGAAAAGTAATTAATTATCTGTGCCTACCTGATGTGCTGCTCCTTGATGGAGCGAGGTATTTGTGAGCCGCTCCAATATGGAAGACTGACAGCTACAGTTCTAAGCGCTATGTAGTTTATCGGAATTATATGTAATATTTATTAAAAAAAGGAACTCTACGAATAGATATTTCTTTCTTAGGAAACTGCATTTCCTTTCATTATTTATCACTTTTCAATTAACAGTAACTATACCCATTATATATCCACTTGTGTAGGGTGGGCATACTATACTATACTATACAAACACTTGTGTAGGGTGGGCATACTATACTATACAAACACTAGTGTATGGTGGGCATACTATACAAACACTTGTGTACGGTGGGCATACTATACTGTACTATACAAACACTAGTGTACGGTGGGCAAACTATACTATACAAACACTAGTGCAGGTTGGGGATCCTATACTATAATACAAGCACTCAAGTGTAGGGTGGGCATACGATACTATACTATACAAACACTAGTGTAGGGTGGGCATACGATACTATACTATACAAACACTAGTGTAGGGTGGGCATACTATACTATACAAACACTTGTGTACGGTGGGCATACTATACAAACACTAGTGTAGGGTGGGCATACGATACTGTACAAACCCTTGTGTACGGTGGGCATCATATACTATACTATACAAGCACTTGTATAGGGTCGGCATACTATACTATACAAACACTTTTGTACGGTGGTCATACTATACAAACACTTGTGTAAGCTGGGCATACTATACTATATAAACACTAGTGTATGGTGAGCATACTATACTATACAAACACTTGTGTAGGGTCGGCATACTATACTATACAAACACTTGCGTAGGGTGGGCATACTATACTATACAAACACTTGTGTAGGGTGGGCATAGTATACTATGCTATACTATACAAACACTTGTGTAAGGTGGGCATACTATACTATACAAAAACTTGGGTAGGGTGGGCATACTATACTGTACTATACAAACACTTGTGTAGGGTGGGCATACTATACTATTCAAACACTTGTGTAGGTTGGGCATATTATACTATACTATGCAAAAACTTGGGTAGGGTGGGCATACTATACTATAAAAACACTTGTATAGGTTGGGCATACTTTACTATACAAACACTTGTGTAGGGTGGGCATATTTTACTATACAAACACTTGTATAGGGTGGGCATACAATACTGTACTATACAAACACTTGTGTAGGGTGGGCATACTATACTATACATACACTTGTCTAGGGTGGGCATATTATACTATACAAACACTAGTGTAGGGTGGGCATACTATACTATACTGTACTATACTATACAAATACTTGTGTAAGGTGGGCATACGATACTATACAAACACTTGTGTAGGGTGGACATACTATACTATACAAATACTTGTGTAAGGTGGGCATACGATACTATACAAACACTTGTGTACGGTGGGCATACAATACTATACAAACACTAGTGCAGGTTGGGGATCCTATACTATAATACAAGCACTCAAGTGTAGGGTGGGCATACGATACTATACTATACAAACACTAGTGTAGGGTGGGCATACTATACTATACAAACACTTGTGTACGGTGGGCATACTATACAAACACAAGTGTAGGGTGGGCATACGATACTGTACAAACCCTTGTGTACGGTGGGCATCATATACTATACTATACAAGCACTTGTATAGGGTCGGCATACTATACTATACAAACACTTTTGTACGGTGGTCATACTATACAAACACTTGTGTAAGGTGGGCATACTATACTATACAAACACTAGTGTATAGTGAGCATACTATACTATACAAACACTTGTGTAGGGTCGGCATATTATATTATACAAACACTTGCGTAGGGTGGGCATACTATACTATACAAACACTTGTGTAGGGTCGGCATACTATACTATACAAACACTTGCGTAGGGTGGGCATACTATACTATACAAACACTTGTGTAGGGTGGGCATAGTATACTATGCTATACTGTACAAACACTTGTGTAAGGTGGGCATACTATACTATACAAAAACTTGGGTAGGGTGGGCATACTATACTGTACTATACAAACACTTGTGTAGGGTGGGCATACTATACTATTCAAACACTTGTGTAGGGTGGGCATATTTTACTATACAAACACTTGTATAGGGTGGGCATACAATACTGTACTATACAAACACTTGTGTAGGGTGGGCATACTATACTATACATACACTTGTCTAGGGTGGGCATATTATACTATACAAACACTAGTGTAGGGTGGGCATACTATACTATACTGTACTGTACTATACAAATACTTGTGTAAGGTGGGCATATGATACTATACAAACACTTGTGTAGGGTGGACATACGATACTATACAAACACTTGTGTACGGTGGGCATACAATACTATACAAACACTAGTGCAGGTTGGGGATCCTATACTATAATACAAGCACTCAAGTGTAGGGTGGGCATACGATACTATACTATACAAACACTAGTGTAGGGTGGGCATACTATACTATACAAACACTTGTGTACGGTGGGCATACTATACAAACACAAGTGTAGGGTGGGCATACGATACTGTACAAACCCTTGTGTACGGTAGGCATCATATACTATACTATACAAGCACTTGTATAGGGTCGGCATACTATACTATACAAACACTTTTGTAGGGTGGTCATACTATACAAACACTTGTGTAAGGTGGGCATACTATACTATACAAACACTAGTGTATGGTGAGCATACTATACTATACAAACACTTATGTAGGGTGGGCATACTATACTATACAAACACTAGTGTATGGTGGGCATACTATACTATACAAACACTTGTGTAGGGTCGACATATTATATTATACAAACTCTTGTGTAGGGTGGGCATACTATACTATACAAACACTTGCGTAGGGTGGGCATACTATATTATACAAACACTTGTGTAGGGTGGGCATAGTATACTATGCTATACTATACAAACACTTGTGTAAGGTGGGCATACTATACTATACAAAAACTTGGGTAGGGTGGGCATACTATACTGTACTATACAAACACTTGTGTAGGGTGGGCATACTATACTATTCAAACACTTGTGTAGTGTGGGCATATTATACTATACTATGCAAAAACTTGGGTAGGGTGGGCATACTTTACTATACAAACACTTGTGTAGGGTGGGCATATTTTACTATACAAACACTTGTATAGGGTGGGCATACAATACTGTACTGTACAAACACTTGTGTAGGGTGGGCATACTATACTATACATACACTTGACTAGGGTGGGCATATTTTACTATACAAACACTAGTGTAGGGTGGGCATACTATACTATACTGTACTATACTATACAAATACTTGTGTAAGGTGGGCATACGATACTATACAAACACTTGTGTAGGGTGGACATACTATACTATACAAATACTTGTGTAAGGTGGGCATACGATACTATACAAACACTTGTGTAGGGTGGACATACTATACTATACAAACACTTGTGTAGGGTGGGCATACTATACTATACAAACACTAGTGTATGGGGGGAATACTATACTATACAAACACTTGTGTAGGGTGGGCATACTATACTATACAAACACTAGTGTATGGTGGGCATACTATACTATACAAACACTAGTGTATGGTGGGCATACTATACTATACACACACTTCTGTAGGGTGGGCATACTATACTATACAAACACTAGTGTATGGTGGGCGTACTATACTATACAAACACTTGTGTAGGGAGGGCATACTATACTATACAAACTAGTGTAGGGTGGGCATACTATACTGTACTATACAAACCCTTGTGTAGGGTGGGCATACTATACTATAGAAACACTTGTGTAGGGTGGGCATTCTATACTATGCTATACTATACAAACACTTGTGTAAGGTGGGCATACTATACTATACTATACAAACACTTGTGTAGGGTGGGCATACTATACTATACAAACACTAGTGTAGGGTGGGCATACTATACTATACTATACAAACACTAGTGTAGGGTGGGCATACTATACTATACTATACAAACACTAGTGTAGGGTGGGCATACTATACTATACAAACACTTGTGTAGGGTGGGCATACGATACTGTACTATACAAACACTTGTATAGGATGGGCATACTATACTATGCTATACTATACAAGTGCAGCTCCCCAGAGTCCTGGTCGTTGCAGTAATGTCGTTCTTCCACCAGGGGGAGTGATATTACGTCTGAAGGTAATAAAGGAGATCTACCTTCCAGGTATCATAAACCATACATCACATTTCACACTCCAGACCACCAGGGGTAGCATTGCTCTTATCTACTAGGGCACTCCTCACAGAAGGGTAAAACTGGTGGGCTGGATAGAAAGTTAGAGATAAGCTGGCTGGGCTTTGCCCAGGCAACTCCTGTCAGGCAGACAGGGGGAAAAGGAGGAACATCTGAGCTGCAGACAGAGGGTCCCTGTCAGGGGTGGGATCCTGACAGAGGTCTAGCGGGATAGAAAGCTACGGAGCTGCGCCTGCCCCACGTGCGGCAGCATCCTAAGAAAGGACACAAAGAGAACTGTGTTGTAGAGGGTGAGAAACGAAGTCACAGCACAAGGAGAAAACACCGGGAGGAGTTCTGCCCTGAAATAGGCTGCCTCCTTCTGAGGCGCGTAGCCGGTGGCCGGAACACCGAGGGAGTAATTGACTCTACGCTTTACTTCAGAGACCGACAGGACAGTCAATTCCAAGTTGGCTGCCCGACCTAAATACCTAAGAAGACACAGTGGCAAAGTGGCAAATTGTTGGGGTCAGGGTGTCTCTAGGGTCCCTATAAACAAGCCTCAGGCCATCAGTCTTACGGGTTTGTCCTATCCATACCATCTGGGGGACAGAGAGGAAGAAATAACATCTAGAACATCTACAAGAGTTGTGAGGACCTTACCGGGAAGCTCAGCAGGGAGGTACTACAACACACAGGCGCTAGTAGTAAGGCTACCGATTTCCACCTGGATAAGAGGACTCTGGATTTGCCTTCGGACCGGCCAGACTCTGCCTACCCTGTGGTTTGTACCCTGGACTGTGGATGCTGAAGTCTTCAGTAAAAGGTAAAGAGACTGCAACCTTGTGTCCTCGTTATTCTCTGCGCCTCACATCATCCACCATCATCATTTACACGTCTGGGAAGCCCTGGGGATACACTTCACCTGTGGGAAGATATACCATCCAGCTGCCATTACATCACCCCAGTGGACCCCTAAGCAGCGTCGGTCACTCTGACCGAATACCACAGGTGGCGTCATGAACTATCCCTTTAAAGACCTTTCCCAAAAACATAAAAACTTTTCCCTTTTATTGGACGCCCTTCCAAGGGCCACGGACCGGGTCGGGCCACCGTGACATCCCCCGAACCGAGTACCCCATTGCCCTTAACGTGGGGGCGATCCACAAACACTTGTGTAAGGTGGGCATACTATACTATACAAAAACTTTGGTAGGGTGGGCATACTATACTGTACTATACAAACACTTGTGTAGGGTGGGCGTACTATACTATACATACCCTTGTCTAGGGTGGGCATATTATACTATACAAACACTAGTGTAGGGTGGGCATACGATACTATACTATACTATACAAACACTTGTGTAGGGTGGGCATATTATACTATGCCATCACTTGTGTAGGGTGGGCATACAATACTGTACTATACAAACACTTGTGTAGGGTCAGCATACTATACTATACAAAAACATGCGTAGGGTGGGCGTACTATACTATACAAACACTTGTGAGGGTGGGCATACTATACTATACAAAGACTTGTGTAGGGTAGGCATACTATTCCATACAAACAACTGCATGGGGTGGGCATCCTATACTATACTATACAAACACTTGTGTAGGGTGGGCATATTATACTATACAAACACTTGTGTAGGGTGGGCATATTATACTATACAAACACTTGTGTAGGGTGGGCATATTATACTATACAAACACTTGTGTAGGGTGGGCATATTATACTATACAAACACTTGTGTAGGGTGGGCATACTATACTATACATACACTTGTGTAGGGTGGGCATATTATACTATACAAACACTAGTGGAGGGTGGGCATATACATTGCAAACACTTTTGTAGGGTGGGGATACTATACTATACAAAAACATGTGTAGGGTGGGCATACCATACTATACAAACACTTGTGTAGGGTGGGCATATTATACTATACAAACACTAGTGGAGGGTGGGCATATACATTGCAAACACTTTTGTAGGGTGGAGATACTATACTATACAAAAACATGTGTAGGGTGGGCATACCATACTATACAAACACTTGTGTAGGGTGGGCATATTATACTATACAAACACGTGTAGGGTGGCCATACTATACTATACAAAATCATGTGTAGGGTGGGCATACCATACTATACAAACACTTGTGTAGGGTGGGCATACCATACTATACAAACACTTGTGTAGAGTGGGCATATTATACTATACAAACACTTGTGCAGGGTGGGCATACTATACTATACTATACAAACACGTGTAGGGTGGGTATATTATACTATACAAAAACATGTGTAGGGAGGACATACTATACTATACTATGCAAACACTTGTGTAGGGAGGGCATATTATACTATACAAACATTAGTGGAGGGTTGGTATATTATACGATACAAACACTTGTGTAGGGTGGGCATATTATACTATACAAACACTAGTGTAGGGTGGGCATATTATACTATACAAACACTTGTGTAGGGTGGGCATACTATCCTATACAAACACTTGCGTGGGGTGGGCATCCTATACTATACTATGCAAACACTAGTGGAGGGTGGGCATATTATACTATACAAACACTTGTGTAGGGTGGGCATATTATACTATACAAATAATAGTGGAGGGTGGGCATGTGATACTATACAAACACTAGTGGAGGGTGGGCTGTTGTGAACCCTATTTTTGGGCTCCCTCTAGTGGTCACAAGCGGTACTGTGTAGTGTTGTCTTTCTGCAGGTTGGCAGCATCGGCTGGTTCGTTATCCTTGGTTGGTTTCCTATTTAGCTCACCTGGATACTCAGTTCCTTGCCTGCTCTCAATGTATTCAGTGCTCTTCAGATTCATTGTGACTACCTTGCTCCCAGTCTCTCCAAGACAAGCTAAGTTTTTGTTTGTTTATTTTTTGATTATCAGCATTCATCATGTTTCTTGTCCAGCTTGCTAAAATGTATTTCCTCGCTTGCTGGTTGCTCTAGGGGACTGAGTTTCTCCCCCCACACCGTTAGTTGGTGCGGGGGTTCTTGAAATCTCAGTGTGGATATTTTGTAAGGGTTTTTTACTGACCGCACAGACCCCTTTTCTATTTTCTGCTATCTAGTATTAGTGGGCCTCATTTGCTGAATCTGCTTTCACCCCTGTGTATGTGCCTTCCTCTTACCTCACCGTTATTATTTGTTGGGGGCTTCTATATCTTTGGGGATTATTTCTCTGGAGGCAAGTGAGGTCTTTCTTTCTCTCTAGGGGTAGTTAGTTCCTCAGGCTGGCTCGAGACGTCTAGGATTTTAGTCACGTTCACCGGCTACCTCTAGTGTGTTGGATAGGTTCAGATTTGCGGTCAGTCCAGTTTACCACCTCCCTAAAGCTTGTCCTATGTTTTGTTACTTAGCTGGAGTATTTTGTGATCCTCAACCACTAAGGATCATAACAGTGGGCATATTATACTATGCAAACATTAGTGGAGGGTGGGCATATACATTGCAAACACTTGTGTAGGGTGGGCATACTATACTATACAAAGACTTGTGTAGGGTGGGCATACTATACTATACAAAGGCTTGTGTAGGGTGGGCATACCATACTATACAAAGACTTGTGTAGGGTGGGCATATTATACTATACAAAGACTCGTGTTGGGTGGGCATACTATACTATACAAAGACTTGTGTAGAGTGAAACAAAAACAGTTTAGACCGCACCAACGCCTCTATAGATTAGCTGACACTGTTCACCTGCAGTGGAGGTCTAGTCTTTAGACGGCAGACCCGAAGAAGCGCCCGTCAGGCGCGAAACGGCCGTCGTGAGGCTTGCCGCACTCAGAATCTCAGCACCCCCGGCCGTGAAGATTTTATTGTGAGTAATAAATTTACCTGTCTCGGAAGATCGGTGAGTGCTGCCTCTTTTGTCTTCTGCTTCGGATTATTCAAAGACTTGTGTAGGGTGGGCATATTATACTATGCAAAGACTTGTGTAGGGTGGGCATACTATATTATACAAAGACTTGTGTAGGGTGGGCATACTATACTATACAAACACTTGTGTAGGGTGGGCATACTATACTATACAAACACTTGTGTAGGGTGGGCATATTATACTATACAAATACTTGTGTAGGGTGGGCATATTATACTATACAAACACTTGTGTAGGGTGGGCATATTATACTATACTAATACTTGTGTAGGGTGGGCATATTATACTATACAAACACTTGTGTAGGGTGGGCATATTATACTATACAAACACTTGTGTAGGGTGGGCATATTATACTATACAAACACTTGTGTAGGGTGGGCATACTATACTATACAAACACTTGTGTAGGGTGGGCATATTATACTATACAAATACTTGTGTACGGTGGGCATATGCTGCCCCTGGATAATATAAGTACCGTAATACATTGTATATGTGGCAATTAAGTGGAAAATAAATTCCCCAATTTCACGGAAAATACGGCTGTGCTGACTTTCACGGTTCATTGCAGTGCTTACCATTATAATCATAATTCAACACCTCATTAGATTTGATATACGAAGACTGTAATGAAATGTGACAGTTTTTTATATTTGAGCCAGAAAATGTATTTTTTTCCCTCTAGATTTTTTTAAAGTGTATGCAGATTTTAGAGAAGGATATAATTTATTAAGTATATTTATAATTTTCTATGACTGAATATGCTAATATTTTTCTCACTTGAAAAACTTTTTAGATTCGCATTCCTGTTTCTGACGGAACAGTATATTCCTCAGACAAGTGATTATTTGTCTCTGTCTTGGCAGAAATCACTTCTGAAAAGCTGATGGCATTTCACTTGACATGTTAAGATAGGATATAATACAGCACCTGATGAAACTGTATGTCACATCATTACTGTGCTGGCTTTACTAGCTTTTACTTTTTATGGTTAAGGAAAAGCTCTGGTCAAAAACTCCCCTCCAAAAAAATTCACTTAGCATTTGTACAGTATGTGTTCCTCCTATTTTTCCTGTTCTTAAAATGTTCCTAATTGATTGCAGCTAATTTTGAATATGTATATTGAATAATCCTTTCTAATGCCAAAAATTAAAGAGCATCTCTTTAAGGGCAGTATAATGTAGTGACCAACATGTGACAAACTATTATTGAAAGGTTCACACATGTTCTGTGTTTTATAGTCACTCCTCATTTTGGATTGCACATACGGATGAAATACTGGTTTGTGAATAAGGGTACATTCTGTTTTTGCAGCATTTTTTTGCATTGAAAGGCTGGAGTCACACAAGCGTATGGTATCCGATCCAAGAGCATCAGATGCGATATGCCAATGACACTCGGCTCCAGCTCTGCTCCGAACTTTTAGCCGAGTGTCAGTGCTCTGTGCTCCGAGCCTCTCGCATCAGAGAAACACAGCAAGCTGCGGAGTAGACAGAGAAAGTAATTTCTTCGTCTCCTCTGTTGCTGCGTCCATGGTAATTGCACCATACTCAGGTGAGATCCAAGTGCAGTGCAATGTTTCACATGCACCCTTAGACTTGTATGGGTGCGTGCAATCCGAATTTTGCATGCAATCAGTGACTAGCGGTGACTAGGGTTGAGCGAAACGGGTCGTTCATTTTCAAAAGTCGCCGACTTTTGGCAAAGTCGGGTTTCATGAAACCCGATCCGACCCCTGTGCGGGGTCGGCCATGCGGTACGCGACTTTCGCGCCAAAGTCGCGTTTCAATGATGCGAAAAGCGCCATTTCTCAGCCAATGAAGGTGAACGCAGAGTGTGGGCAGCGTGAGGACATAGGTCCTGGTCCCCACCATCTTAGAGAAGGGCATTGCAGTGATTGGCTTGCTTTCTGCAGCGTCACAGGGGCTATAAAGGGGCGTTCCCGCCGACCGCCATCTTACTGCTGCTGATCTGAGCGTAGGGAGAGGTTGCTGCCGCTTCTTCAGAAGCAGGGATAGTGATAGGCAGGGTACATAAAGCTGCAAACCGCTTGTGCTGTAGCGATTTCCACTGTCCAACACCACCTTTTGTTTACAGGGACAGTGGAAGCTAAAATTTTTTTTCCTCAGCGCTGTCGCTCATTGGGCTGCCCTAGAAGGCTCCCTGACCCTGATAGCTGCGTTGCTGTGCCTGTGTGTGTACGACGCTGTGAAAACCAACTGCTTTTTTCAAAGCACAAATCCTCTTGTTCCTTCCTTTCTGCACAGCTATCTTTTTTGTTTGTCCACACTTTTTATTTAATTTGTGCATCAATCCACTCCTTATTGCTGCCTGCCATACCTGGCTGAGATTACTGCAGGGAGATAGTAATTGTAGGACAGTCCCTGTTTTTTTTTTTTTTTTGTGGGAGATTAAGATTGGCATTTCTGCTAGAGTGCCATCCCTGTGTGTGCCATCTCTCACTCAGTGGGCCATAGAAAGCCTATTAATTTTTTTGCTTGATTTGGGTTCTAAAATCTACCTGAAAAAAAATCACTACATCAATCAGTGGGAGAAAAATATTGGCCTCAGGGCTTGTGTGCCACTCCTGACTCCTGTGTGTGCCATCTCTCACTCAGTGGGCCATAGAAAGCCTATTAATTTTTTTGCTTGATTTAGGTTCTAAAATCTACCTGAAAAAAAATCACTACATCAATCAGTGGGAGAAAAATATTGGCCTCAGGGCTTGTGTGCCACTCCTGACTCCTGTGTGTGCCATCTCTCACTCAGTGGGCCATAGAAAGCCTATTAATTTTTTTGCTTGATTTGGGTTCTAAAATCTACCTGAAAAAAAATCACTACATCAATCAGTGGGAGAAAAATATTGGCCTCAGGGCTTGTGTGCCACTCCTGACTCCTGTGTGTGCCATCTCTCACTCAGTGGGCCATAGAAAGCCTTTTTTTTGTTTTATTATTTGGTTTCTAAAGTCTCCCTGAAAAAAAAAAAAAATTCAAACAGTGGGAGATTAATATTGCCCTTTCTGCTTGTGTGCCAGTCTTGACTCCTGGGTGTGCCATCTCTCTCTCTCAAATTGTGGGCCATAGAAAGCCTATTAATTTTTTTGCTTGATTTGAGTTCTAAAATCTACCTGAAAAAAAATCACTACATCAATCAGTGGGAGAAAAATATTGGCCTCAGGGCTTGTGTGCCACTCCTGACTCCTGTGTGTGCCATCTCTCACTCAGTGGGCCATAGAAAGCCTATTAATTTTTTTGCTTGATTTGGGTTCTAAAATCTACCTGAAAAAAAATCACTACATCAATCAGTGGGAGAAAAATATTGGCCTCAGGGCTTGTGTGCCACTCCTGACTCCTGTGTGTGCCATCTCTCACTCAGTGGGCCATAGAAAGCCTTTTTTTTTTATTATTTGGTTTCTAAAGTCTCCCTGAAAAAAAAAAATAAATAAAATAGGTGGGAGATTAATATTGACATTTGTGCTTGAGTGACAGTCCTGCGTGTGTGGCATCTCTGTGATTTGGTGCCACAGAAAACAGAGTGTGTAACATTGGGCCTGATTTTCCTTGTGGTCTCACCAACCTGTAAAGGGATATTGAAATCATACTGAAGTTATAGCTCACCGTGTAAGTTGTTTGACAGCAACAAATAAAGTTACTTTGGTTAAGTTTTTAAAACAATGAGGAAGTCTTGTGCAAGAGGTCGTGGCCGGGGGCGTTCATTGTCAGCTGGTAATGATGGTAGTAGTGGAGCATCAGGTGGTCGTGGGGATAAAAATATTCCACCTAAGTCTGGAGCTGTGGAGCCAGGTTCGTTGTCTGGCTACACAAGGCCTCGAACGCTCTCTTTTCTGGGAGTAGGAAAACCGCTTTTAAAGCAGGAGCAGCAACAGCAAGTTTTGGCTTACCTTGCAGACTCAGCCTCTAGCTCTTTTGCCTCCTCTTCTGAAACTGGTAAATGTAAAAACAGCGCGTCGCTTGTGGATGTTCACGGTCAGGGACAAGTCGCTTCCTTGTCCTCTTCAGCAAAAACAACAACAAGAGAGAAGGATGCAGCAGGCGACACAACGGGTTACTCCATGGAGCTATTTACACATACCGTCCCTGGCTTAGAAAGTGAAACACTTAACAGGCCATGCCCATTACAAGTAGATTCTGACATGGAGTGCACTGATGCACAGCCACAGCCAGAGTACTATGCTGCTCCTTTGACTCAGACCACAACATTGCCCTCTCAGGGTACTGATCCACAATCAGACCCTGATGAGACTATGTTGCCCCGCCACGAACGCTATACCACCGACCGACACGGTGACACAGACGAAGTTGCACACGAGCTCGAAGAGGAGGTAATAGATGACCCAGTTGTTGACCCCGATTGGCAGCCATTGGGGGAACAGGGTGCAGGCGGCAGTAGTTCAGAAGCGGAGGTGGAGGAGAGGCCGCAGCAGGCATCAACATCGCAACAGGTTCCATCTGCCGGTCCCGTATCTGGGCCAAAACGCGTGTCAAAGCCAAAACCTGTTGGAGGACAGCGTGGCCATCCGGTTAAAGCTCAGTCTGCAATCCCTGAAAAGGGATCCGATGCTAGGAAGAGTGCAGTCTGGCATTTTTTTAAACAACATCCAATTGATCAGCGCAAAGTCATCTGTCAAAAATGTTCAACTAGCTTAAGCAGAGGTCAGAATCTGAAAAGTCTCAATACTAGTTGCATGCATAGACACTTAACCACCATGCATTTTCAAGCCTGGAGTAACTACCAAACGTCCCTTAAGGTTGTAGCACCCTCGGCCAATGAAGCTAGTCAGCAACGCAACATCCCTTCCGTCACTGTAAGGCCACCATTTTCCGCACCACCGGCAGTATCTGTGCAGGTTTCTTTGCCAGCCAAAAGCAGTCAGGGTCAGGGAATCACCTGTTTTGTAGGAGGAAATATTGCATCTAGGGCACCGGCGGAAACAATACCGTCTCCAACCGTCTCTCAGTCTGCCATGTCCACCGGCACACCCGAAAGTTCCACGATCTCCATCTCTCCAGTCCAGCTCACCCTACATGAGACTCTGGTTAGAAAAAGGAAGTACTTATCCTCGCATCCGCGTACACAGGGTTTTAACGCCCACATAGCTAGACTAATCTCGTTAGAGATGATGCCCTACCGGTTAGTTGAAAGTGAAGCTTTCAAAGCCCTGATGGAGTACGCTGAACCACGATACGAGCTACCCAGTCGACACTTTTTTTCCAGAAAAGCCATCCCAGCCCTGCACCAGCATGTTAAACAGCGCATCATCCATGCACTCAGGCAATCTGTGAGTACAAAGGTGCACCTGACTACAGATGCATGGACCAGTAGGCATGGCCAGGGACGTTATGTGTCCATCACGGCACACTGGGTGAATGTGGTGGATGCAGGATCCACAGGGGACATCAATTTCGGGACAGTTGTGCCTAGCCCATGGTCTAGGAAACAGTTGGCTGTAGGCGTTCGCACCCCCTCCTCCTCCTCCTCGTCCTCCTGCAGAAGCTACAGCTCTTCCACAGACCGCAGTCGGCCAACCACTCCATCGGCAGATGACACTGTTGCACACCAGTTGTCCCATTATGGGCCAGCTACTGGCAAGCGTCAGCAGGCTGTATTGGCTATGAAGTGTTTGGGCGACAACAGACACACCGCGGAAGTTCTGTCCGAGTTCTTGCAACAAGAAACGCAGTCGTGGCTGGGCACAGTAGATCTTGAGGCAGGCAAGGTAGTGAGTGATAACGGAAGGAATTTCATGGCTGCCATCTCCCTTTCCCAACTGAAACACATTCCTTGCCTGGCTCACACCTTAAACCTGGTGGTGCAGTGCTTATTGAAAACTTATCCTGGGTTCTCCGACCTGCTCCTCAAAGTGCGTGGACTTTGCTCACATATCCGACGTTCGCCTATACACTCCAGCCGTATGCAGACCTATCAGCGGTCTTTGAACCTTCCCCAGCATCGCCTAATCATAGACGTTGCAACAAGGTGGAACTCAACACTGCACATGCTTCAGAGACTGTGCCAACAGAGGCGGGCTGTTATGTTTTTGTGGGAGGATACACATACACGGGCAGGCAGTAGGATTGCAGACATGGAGTTGTCAGGTGTGCAGTGGTCGAAGATACAAGACATGTGTCAAGTCCTTCAGTGTTTTGAGGAATGCACACGGCTGGTTAGTGCAGACAACGCCATAATAAGCATGAGCATCCCCCTAATGTGTCTGCTGATGCAAAGTTTGACGCACATAAAGGATCAGGCGTCTGCACCAGAGGAAGAGGAAAGCCTTGATGACAGTCAGCCATTGTCTGGTCAGGGCAGTGTACAGGACGAGGTAGCGGGCGAAGAGGAGGTGGAGGACGAGGAGGATGATGGGGATGAGTATATTTTTAATGAGGAAGCTTTCCCGGGGGCACTGGAAATTGGTTGCGTGGCAAGGACGGGTTCTGGTTTTTTGAGGGACACAAGTGACGTAGATTTGCCTGAAACTGCCCCTCAACCAATCACAACCGTAGATTTGACAACTGGAACTTTGGCCCACATGGCGGATTATGCCTTACGTATCCTAAAAAGGGACACACGCATTACGAAAATGATGAACGATGACGATTACTGGTTGGCCTGCCTCCTTGATCCACGCTATAAAGGCAAATTGCAAAATATTATGCCACATGAGAACTTGGAACTAATATTAGCAACCAAACAATCAACTCTTGTTGACCGTTTGCTTCAGGCATTCCCAGCACACAGCGCACGTGATCGTTCTCACACGAGCTCCAGGGGGCAGCAGACTAGGAGTGTTAGGGGTGCACACATCAGAAGTGGCGTTGGACAGAGGGGTTTTCTGACCAGGTTGTGGAGTGATTTTGCTATGACCGCAGACAGGACAGGTACTGCTGCATCAATTGAAAGTGACAGGAGACAACATTTGTCCAGTATGGTTACTAACTATTTTTCATCCCTTATCGATGTTCTCCCTCAACCGTCATTCCCATTTGATTACTGGGCATCAAAATTAGACACCTGGCCAGAATTGGCAGAATATGCATTGCAGGAGCTTGCTTGCCCGGCAGCAAGTGTCCTATCAGAAAGAGTAATCAGTGCTGCAGGTTCAATATTAACCGAAAAAAGGACTCGTCTGGCTACCCAAAATGTTGACGATCTAACATTCATTAAAATGAACCACAACTGGATTTCGAAATCTTTTGCCCCACCTTGCCCGGCCGACACCTAGCTTTCCTATGAAAAGCTCTTGCCTGTGGACTACTGTGAATTACTTTTCTAATGTCTAATTTGCTGCAGCGGATTGTCCAGCATACGACATGTTTACACCTCCCTAAATGGCCAAACTCCCCACACGGGGCCGTGGTATCGCGACTTGGCGCAAGCACCCGTGAGACTGCTGTTTGTCTGAAGAGGTGGGTGTGCTCGCTTTTGGTTGACGGCATTGCTACTGGGTCCCTCATAGTACAATAAAGTGTCTCTGGCGGTGGTGGTGCGCACCCAACGTCAGACACACTGTTGTAACATGAGGGGCCCTGGGCCTGTACCGCCGGCCACAAGAGAGTTCACCCACCCCCAGGTCAAACATTGGTCTACCACTTCCACAGTTATCTCTCACACTTCCACCAATGTTTAGTCTATGCACTGACATCCTTCCATACCTGCCACTGACAATACCATTGTGTTGACATGTATGATGGTACTTAACATAGTCAGGGGCAGTGTCCTCTATTTACCACAGTAAATACTTTGCGCTAAATTAGTAGGTCTGAAACAACGCAGAGGATCCCACCCCTGAACCTAATGATTGCACCCTTTAGTGTTTTTGTTTTGTTTTAATGCGAGACATTCACATTTATTTGTTGTTTTGGACTACTAACTGGCAGACACTCATTACAATCGGCCTCCGTTGACCAGACCACTGCTGCCCGTGTACCCCTGGAACCAATTATAAAGTGCCTACAGCCAGCCCATTTTAGTATGTTAGACCTTCGAAGCCTGTCTGCGGTCCCTCCTTCCACTAGGCCTCCACTCACCTGACCACTGCTGCCCGTGTACCCCTGGAACCAATTATAAAGTGCCTACAGCCAGCCCATTTTAGTATGTTAGGCCTTCGAAGCCTGTCTGCGGTCCCTCCTTCCACTAGGCCTCCACTCACCTTACCACTGCTGCCCGTGTACCCCTGGAACCAATTATAAAGTGCCTACAGCCAGCCCATTTTATTATGTTAGGCCTTGGAAGCCTGTCTGCGGTCCCTCCTTCCACTAGGCCTCCACTCACCTGACCACTGCTGCCCGTGTACCCCTGGAACCAATTATAAAGTGCATAAAGCCAGCCCATTTTAGTATGTTAGGCCTTCAAAGCCTGTCTGCGGTCCCTCCTTCCACTAGGCCTCCACTCACCTGACCACTGCTGCCCGTGTACCCCTGGAGCCAATTATAAAGTGGTTACAGCCAGCCCATTTTAGTATGTTGGGCCTTGGAAGCCTGTCTGCGGTCCCTCCTTCCACTAGGCCTTCACTCACCTGACCACTGCTGCCCGTGTACCCCTGGAACCAATTATAAAGTGCCTACAGCCAGCCCATTTTAGTATGTTAGGCCTTGGAAGCCTGTCTGCGGTCCCTCCTTCCACTAGGCCTCCACTCACCTGACCACTGCTGCCCGTGTACCCCTGGAACCAATTATAAAGTGCCTACAGCCAGCCCATTTTATTATGTTAGGCCTTGGAAGCCTGTCTGCGGTCCCTCCTTCCACTAGGCCTCCACTCACCTGACCACTGCTGCCCGTGTACCCCTGGAACCAATTATAAAGGGCCTACAGCCAGCCCATTTTATTATGTTAGGCCTTGGAAGCCTGTCTGCGGTCCCTCCTTCCACTAGGCATCCACTGACCTGACCACTGCTGCCCGTGTACCCCTGGAACCAATTATAAAGTGCCTACAGCCAGCCCATTTTAGTATATTAGGCCTTCGAAGCCTGTCTGCGGTCCCTCCTTCCACTAGGCCTCCACTGACCTGACCACTGCTGCCCGTGTACCCCTGGAACCAATTTTACAGTGCATAGAGCCTATTTTTTTATTTTATTTAATATTAATAAAGCCATGATGGACTACGCTGTACCATGCTATGAGCTACCCAGTTGACAATTCTTTTGCGAGAAAAGCCATCCCACCCCTCCACCAGCATGTTAAGGACCACATTGTCCTTTCATTCTGTCAATCTGTGAGTCCAAAGGTACACCTGACAACAGACACATGGAGCGGTAGGCATGGCCACGGAAGGTTACGTGTCCTTTGTGGCGCAATGGGTTAATGTATTGTATGCATGGTCCACACAGGGGACAGCCTGGTAAGTCTGTCTGCAGTCCCTAATTCAAGTTGTCCTCAAATGAATAAATCTGAGCTTCCACCTTCTGGCTCTCATTAAGTGCTGTTTTTTTAAAAATTGGTGGTTATGGGCCTACTAACGGTGTCTGCCCCTGCCTGGTGTTGTCCTCAACTGAATAAAGCTGAGCTTCTACCTTCTGGCTCTCATTAAGTGCTGTTTTTTAAAAGATTGGTGGTTCCGGCCTACTAACGGTGTCTGCCCCTGCCTGGTGTTGTCCTCAACTGAATAAAGCTGAGCTTCTACCTTCTGGCTCTCTTTAAGTGCTGTTTTTTAAAAGATTGGTGGTTCCGGCCTACTAACGGTGTCTGCCCCTGCCTGGTGTCCTCAACTGAATAAAGCTGAGCTTCTACCTTCTGGCTCTCTTTAAGTGCTGTTTTTTAAAAATTGGTGGTTATGGGCCTACTAACGGTGTCTGCCCCTGCCTGGTGTTGTCCTCAACTGAATAAAGCTGAGCTTCTACCTTCTGGCTCTCATTAAGTGCTGTTTTTTAAAAGATTGGTGGTTCCGGCCTACTAACGGTGTCTGCCCCTGCCTGGTGTTGTCCTCAACTGAATAAAGCTGAGCTTCTACTTTCTGGCTCTCTTTAAGTGCTGTTTTTTAAAAGATTGGTGGTTCCGGCCTACTAACGGTGTCTGCCCCTGCCTGGTGTTGTCCTCAACTGAATAAAGCTGAGCTTCTACCTTCTGGCTCTCCTTAAGTGCTGTTTTTTAAAAATTGGTGGTTATGGGCCTACTAACGGTGTCTGCCCCTGCCTGGTGTTGTCCTCAACTGAATAAAGCTGAGCTTCTACCTTCTGGCTCTCATTAAGTGCTGTTTTTTAAAAGATTGGTGGTTCCGGCCTACTAACGGTGTCTGCCCCTGCCTGGTGTTGTCCTCAACTGAATAAAGCTGAGCTTCTACCTTCTGGCTCTGATTAAGCTTTTTTTTTTTTTTTTTTTTTTTTAATTGCTGGATGGGGCCTAATACCTCTGTTTGCTGCTCCCTGGTGTTTGTCCTCAACTGAATAAAGCTGAGCTTCTACCTTCTGGCTCTCTTTAAGTGCTGTTTTTTAAAAGATTGGTGGTTCCGGCCTACTAACGGTGTCTTCCCCTGCTTGGTGTTGTCCTCAACTGAATAAAGCTGAGCTTCTACCTTCTGGCTCTCTTTAAGTGCTGTTTTTTAAAAGATTGGTGGTTCCGGCCTACTAACGGTGTCTGCCCCTGCCTGGTGTTGTCCTCAACTGAATAAAGCTGAGCTTCTACCTTCTGGCTCTCATTAAGTGCTGTTTTTTAAAAGATTGGTGGTTCCGGCCTACTAACGGTGTCTGCCCCTGCCTGATGTTGTCCTCAACTGAATAAAGCTGAGCTTCTACCTTCTGGCTCTCTTTAAGTGCTGTTTTTTAAAAGATTGGTGGTTCCGGCCTACTAACGGTGTCTGCCCCTGCCTGGTGTTGTCCTCAACTGAATAAAGCTGAGCTTCTACCTTCTGGCTCTCTTTAAGTGCTGTTTTTTAAAAATTGGTGGTTATGGGCCTACTAACGGTGTCTGCCCCTGCCTGGTGTTGTCCTCAACTGAATAAAGCTGAGCTTCTACCTTCTGGCTCTCATTAAGTGCTGTTTTTTAAAAGATTGGTGGTTCCGGCCTACTAACGGTGTCTGCCCCTGCCTGGTGTTGTCCTCAACTGAATAAAGCTGAGCTTCTACCTTCTGGCTCTGATTAAGCTTTTTTTTTTTCTTTTTTTTTTAATTGCTGGATGGGGCCTAATACCTCTGTTTGCTGCTCCCTGGTGTTTGTCCTCAACTGAATAAAGCTGAGCTTCTACCTTCTGGCTCTCTTTAAGTGCTGTTTTTTAAAAGATTGGTGGTTCCGGCCTACTAACGGTGTCTTCCCCTGCTTGGTGTTGTCCTCAACTGAATAAAGCTGAGCTTCTACCTTCTGGCTCTCTTTAAGTGCTGTTTTTTAAAAGATTGGTGGTTCCGGCCTACTAACGGTGTCTGCCCCTGCCTGGTGTTGTCCTCAACTGAATAAAGCTGAGCTTCTACCTTCTGGCTCTCATTAAGTGCTGTTTTTTAAAAGATTGGTGGTTCCGGCCTACTAACGGTGTCTGCCCCTGCCTGATGTTGTCCTCAACTGAATAAAGCTGAGCTTCTACCTTCTGGCTCTCTTTAAGTGCTGTTTTTTAAAAGATTGGTGGTTCCGGCCTACTAACGGTGTCTGCCCCTGCCTGGTGTTGTCCTCAACTGAATAAAGCTGAGCTTCTACCTTCTGGCTCTCTTTAAGTGCTGTTTTTTAAAAATTGGTGGTTATGGGCCTACTAACGGTGTCTGCCCCTGCCTGGTGTTGTCCTCAACTGAATAAAGCTGAGCTTCTACCTTCTGGCTCTCATTAAGTGCTGTTTTTTAAAAGATTGGTGGTTCCGGCCTACTAACGGTGTCTGCCCCTGCCTGGTGTTGTCCTCAACTGAATAAAGCTGAGCTTCTACCTTCTGGCTCTGATTAAGCTTTTTTTTTTTCTTTTTTTTTTAATTGCTGGATGGGGCCTAATACCTCTGTTTGCTGCTCCCTGGTGTTTGTCCTCAACTGAATAAAGCTGAGCTTCTAGCTTCTGGCTCTCTTTAAGTGCTGTTTTTTAAAAGATTGGTGGTTCCGGCCTATTAACGGTGTCTTCCCCTGCCTGGTGTTGTCCTCAACTGAATAAAGCTGAGCTTCTACCTTCTGGCTCTCATTAAGTGCTGTTTTTTAAAAGATTGGTGGTTCCGGCCTACTAACGGTGTCTGCCCCTGCCTGGTGTTGTCCTCAACTGAATAAAGCTGAGCTTCTACCTTCTGGCTCTGATTAAGCTTTTTTTTTTTTTTTTTTTTTAATTGCTGGATGGTGCCTAATACCTCTGTTTGCTGCTCCCTGGTGTTTGTCCTCAACTGAATAAAGCTGAGCTTCTACCTTCTGGCTCTCTTTAAGTGCTGTTTTTTAAAAGATTGGTGGTTCCGGCCTACTAACGGTGTCTTCCCCTGCCTGGTGTTGTCCTCAACTGAATAATGCTGAGCTTCTACCTTCTGGCTCTCTTTAAGTGCTGTTTTTTAAAAGATTGGTGGTTCCGGCCTACTAACGGTGTCTGCCCCTGCCTGGTGTTGTCCTCAACTGAATAAAGCTGAGCTTCTACCTTCTGGCTCTGATTAAGCTTTTTTTTTTTTTTTTTAATTGCTGGATGGGGCCTAATACCTCTGTTTGCTGCTCCCTGGTGTTTGTCCTCAACTGAATAAAGCTGAGCTTCTACCTTCTGGCTCTCTTTAAGTGCTGTTTTTTAAAAGATTGGTGGTTCCGGCCTACTAACGGTGTCTTCCCCTGCCTGGTGTTGTCCTCAACTGAATAAAGCTGAGCTTCTACCTTCTGGCTCTCTTTAAGTGCTGTTTTTTAAAAGATTGGTGGTTCCGGCCTACTAACGGTGTCCTCCCCTGCCTGGTGTTGTCCTCAACTGAATAAAGCTGAGCTTCTACCTTCTGGCTCTCTTTAAGTGCTGTTTTTTAAAAGATTGGTGGTTCCGGCCTACTAACGGTGTCTTCCCCTGCCTGGTGTTGTCCTCAACTGAATAAAGCTGAGCTTCTACCTTCTGGCTCTCTTTAAGTGCTGTTTTTTAAAACATTGGTGGTTCCGGCCTACTAACGGTGTCTGACCCTGCCTGGTGTTTGTTCTCAACTGAATACAGCTGTGCTTCAACCTTCTGGCTCTCATTAAGTGCTGTGTTTTTAAAAATTGGTGGTTAGGGCCTACTAACGGTGTTGCCCCTCCCTGGTGTTGCCCTTAACTGAATACAGCTGAGCTTCTACCTTCTGGCTTTCGGCCTATAGTATCAGATATTAAACTGCATTTGGCCTACTAGTGTGGTTGGGCCCTTAAAACAGTGTCTGCTGCTCTTGGGTTTGCTACTCCACTGAACAAAGCAGTGCCGCCTGTTTAGTCCTGTTACCAATTTTGAAAGGCATTTAGCCTACTTTATTCTTTGGCCCTATATCTGTTTCCTCCTCATCCTGCCCATTGCCCAGCCACTGCTAGATGAGTCTGCTGGTACATTGACCCAGACCACTACATTCCCCTTGCACTCTACACAGCCAGAATCTGACCCTGCTGAAAGTAAGGTTCCCCTTCCCGCATGTTATACCACCTTACACAGGGACAAAGAGGAAGGTGCAGATGAAGGTGCAGGTTCCTTCATCAGGTGGGGGGGGCATACTCGTTGGCGACGTCACTGGCACAGGGCCCCTCAGAGTACGCAAAAGTGTCGCTGCTGGTGGGAGGCGCCCCCACCGTGCAAACACACCGCTGTACTTTGAGGGGCCCTGTGCCAGAGCCAATGCCAACGAGTGGGCCCCCCTGCTTGCTTAGGATCACAGCACTTGCAAACTTGACATACTTACCTCTCACTGCTCCACCGCCGTGACGTAGTCCACGTTTCCTGTGCCCACTAAAACCTTGAACCAGCCCTACCCCCCACAACTTTTGCCAAATGACCCCCAATTTCCAATGCCCAACTATTATTATAAAGTTAGTTAAGATTGACAAGCTTCAGAAACAAGAATGGATGTTTTTGGCATTAAAATGGGCACTGTAGGTGTTTTCCTGGCCTCCACTCACTGCCGACTATGCTTCCCCATTGACTTGCATTGGGTTTCGTGTTTCGGTCGATCCCCGACTTTCAGCGATAATCGGCCGACTGCACTCGACTCGACTCTGGACAAAGTCGGGTTTCACAAAACCCGACTCGACCTTAAAAAAATGAAAGTCGCTCAACCCTAGCGGTGACTTCATCAAAGTTACCACCGGTGACTGAGGCTGCTGCCCAGATGGGCCCCTAAACTGCAGTGACCTTGGTGAGATCCCTGCTAGCACAATGAGAAAGTCTAATAGTGGAGCGCTGAGCACTTAATGTTCACCACAGTTCACCGTGAGAAATTTCTCACGGTAAACTGCGGTGAACTCTCTGGGCTCAGCGCTGCACTGTGAGAAGTTAAATAAATAAATAAATGTTAAAATGACATTGATTTCCCTGTATTTTTGATAGTGAGTCACGCACAACTCACAGATGACCCTCAGCTGTCAGCATTAGCAAGGCTGGTTACCGGCATTGGATCCCCCTCATTTTTGACAACCAACCAAGTTAAAGCAGGGGGCTGGTATTCTCAGGCTGGTAGGGGGCCATGGACATTGGCCCCCCAGCCTAGAAATAGCAGCCCGCATCTGCCCAGAAAAGGCACATCTATAAGATGCATCAATTCTGGCGCTTTGCCTGGCTCTTCCCTCTTGCCCTGTGGCGGTGGCAAGTGAGGTTCATATTTGTGGGGTTGATGTCACCTTTGTATTGTCTGGTTACATCAAGCCCACAGCTTAGTAATGGAGACGTTTATAAGACACCTATACATTGCTAATCATATGGTTACATTGTAAATAAACACGCAGCCAGAATAAAGTCTTTTAATTGAAATAGTAACACAGATTCCCTTAATGATTCTAAATTAAACCATACTCAAGATTTCCCCATTCCACTGAAGCCATAGTCTCCTGTAATAAAACAAAAATAAAAAACCATATCCCTCACCTGTCCGACGTTCTGTCCCACGCCTTAATCCATGTCTGGGAATAGACAGTTTACAACCTGGACGGTGCCAAGATGTGACCGTGTCCAGGCTGAGAACCACTGATGAATGAGTTGCTGCGAGCGCAGCCTCAATGACTAGCGGTTATGTCAACGAGGTTACCGCATGTCACTGACACTGCATTCTAAGCCAGGCCCCTGAATTGCAGTGATCACCGCTAGCACAATGAGAAAATGTCTCACTATGCAACAGTGAGTTCACTGTGAGAAATTTTTCTCATTGTGAGAGTGGTGATCTCACTGAGGTCACCACAGTTCATGGGCCCAGCTGGGAATGCCACCTCAGTGACTCGGGGTAACATTGAAGTCGTTACCGCTTGTCACTGATGCTGCGCTCACAGCAGCTCATTCCTCAGCCTGGACGGTTTCATCTTGCCACCGTCCAGGCTGAAAACTATTTATCCCCAGACATGCATTATGGCATAGGACAGAACAATGGAAAGGTGAGGAATATGGGTATTTTTTATTTTTATTACAGAAATTGGAGGTTTCAATGGAATGGGTGCAAGGTGAGTATTGCCGTGCTTGTTATTTTTTAATAAAAAAGTAAAAGTGTGTTTTGTTTATTTCAAATAAAAGACTTTATTCTGGCTGTGTGTTTATCTACAATATAACTATAGGATTAGTAATGGATAGGTGTCTTATAGACGCCTCTGTTCAGGGGGCTGATCCCGAACAGTAACATTGACTTCCTGGTGAAGTCTATGTTCGGTGTCCATGCCCGAACAGTAGGTGTTTGTTGCAAACGTCGAACTATACTGATCGGGTTCGTCGATCTCTAAATACTATATAGCACTGCAGAAAAACTCAGCTTGTTAACATACGTCAAGGCAAAAGGCCAATTTCATAGTAAGCGTAATAACGTGCCAGTATGTTTTTGTGTGGGAGAAAACTGGAGTACACAGACATACCGTGCATTGGTGCAGATCGGCTCTATTTGAAAATGGCCTTAGACTCACTCCGTTCCTTTTTGCTGCTCTTTTTTTGTCAACTGAAATATTTTCTTGGTTTCTGAAATTAATTAGCTTGACTTCATTTATTTAGGAACGGAATAAAGAGAATTAAAGGAGACTTGTCACCAGGTCAGAAGTAGCCAGTTCTTGCTCTTATTTTATTCACACTTTCCTCCTGATTTATTGTGGGTTTTTTGCTATTTTTTAATCCTCCATATGCTTGCAGAGATATGGTCCTCTTTATTTAGTGCTAAATTTTATGATATTTACCGAGGAGCCATTGCTCACAGGATACTTATGCAGAGCAGTGTGAAGATCCAACTCCAGAGAACACTGAGCCATGCCCCCTTAGTAAAGGCAATACAAATTAAACTAATTAAAAAGGCTCATATATCTAAACTCGTAATGCAGATTTTAAAAAAAAAAATTGCAATATGTAGGGGAAAAGCTGGAGTTTAGTAAGAGCAAAAACTGGCCACTTTTAAGCTAGCGACAAGTCCTCTTTAACCCCTTACTGACCTCGGACGGGATAGTACGTCCGAGGTCAGCTCCCCTACTTTGATGCAGGGCTCCGCGGTGAGCCCGCATCAAAGCCGGGACATGTCAGCTGTTTTGAACAGCTGATGGAGCGCTCCCACACCGCCACAGGGCCGAGGGGTACCCGGAGCCGGGCCTCTAGGTCTCAGTCCTGGGGTTGTCACGGTGGCTAGACCCGGTCCGTAGCCCTGTCTGTCAGTGGGGGACGTCCGGTGCAATAGGTGATGTAGTAACGGTGTAGCGGTGCAGTTGTGGGGTGCAGGTCGCGGTAAATAACGAGGACACCAGGTTGCAGTCTCTTTACCTCTTTACTGAAGCTCTCTGGGTCCTCAGTCCAGAATACGGCTCACCAGGCTGCGCAAGTCCGGCCGGTCCAATGGCACTTCCAGAGCTCTCCTTGCAGGTGGAAATCGGTGCCTTCCTTCTAGCGCTATGTGTTGCAGTCCTTCCCTGCTGTGCTTACGGAAAGTACCCCACAACTGTTGTGTCTGTTTCTCGTGTTCCCTCACAACAACTTAATTCGCAATGATCTTCCTCGTCCCTCCAGATACTATTGTAGGAACGCACCCGTATGACGGGGAGGCTCGGAGATCTTCCGGGACTCTATCTGCGCCCCTCTCCTGTTGGTACCCCCCTTTGCCTTCCTGGGTGATGCGTGAGACAGTCCGCCTAAAGCTAACTGCCCTGCCGTAGGTCTGAGGTATGGCTTGAAACTCTTTACCTCCTCGGCGTTCCGGCCACCGGTAGTGCGCCTCAGTAAGGTGCTGCCTCTTTCAGCACAACCCTCACTGGTATCTCCTTTCGCTTGACTTCGTTTCTCACTCAGCACAATCTATCTCGCTTCTAGTCCTTTCTTGAGTCCCGCCGCTTCCAGGAGCCTGCGCGGACCCGTTACGTTCTTTCAATGCCAAGCCTCTGCCAGGATCCCACCCCTGGCAGAGACCCTACAGTCTCTCCCTTCACAACACCCCCTGCCACAGGGTGTTGCTCCGTTCAATCCCGTCAGCGTTCTCTCTAACTTCCTGCCTGACCCCCAGTTTACCCACTATGGTGGGGAGTGGCCTAATGAATAGCACCCTTAGCTCCCCCCGGAGGCCCAGCTGTGAGATGTATTGGTGACTGTGATACCTGCTCAGAGAACTCCTTCAGTGCCATCGAACGCACCATGGCCCCCCTTAGTGGCTGAGCCATGATACTGCAACGACCAGGACTCTGGGGCGCTGCACTGACATGTGCCCGCAATAGCGGCGGGTGAAATCGCGATTCACCCGCCGCTATTAACTAGTTAAATGCCGCTGTCAAACGCAGACAGCGGCATTTAACTACCGCATCCGGCCGGGCGGCCGGAAATGACGTCATCGCCGACCCCCGTCACATGATCGGAGGTCGGCGATGCTTCAGAATGGTAACCATAGAGGTCCTTGAGACCTCTATGGTTACTGATCTCCGGCAGCTGTGAGTGCCACCCTGTGGTCGGCGCTCACAGCACACCTGCATTTTTGCTGCATAGCAGCGATCTGATGATCGCTGCTATGTAGCAGAGCCGATCGAGTGGTGCCTGCTTCTAGCCTCCCATGGAGGCTATTGAAGCTTGGCAAAAGTAAAAAAAAAAAGTTTAAAAAAATGTGAAAAAAATAAAAAAAATATAAAAGTTTAAATCACCCCCCTTTCGCCCCAATCAAAATAAATCAATAATAAAAAAATCAAATCTACACATATTTGATATCGCCACGTTCAGAATCGCCTGATCTATCAATAAAAAAAAGCATTAACCTGATCGCTAAACGGCGTAACGAGAAAAAAAATCGAAACGCCAGACTTAAGTTTTTTTGGTCGCCGCGACATTGCATTAAGATGCAATAACGGGCGATCAAAAGATCGTATCTGCACCGAATTGGAATAATTAAAAACGCCAGCTCGGCACGCAAAAAATAAGCCCTCAACTGACCCCAGATCATGAAAAATGGAGACGCTACGAGTATCGGAAAATGGCGCAATTTTTTTTTTTTAGCAAAGTTTGGAATTTTTTTTCACCACTTAGGTAAAAAATAACCTAGTCATGTTAGGTGTCTATGTACTCATAATGACCTGGAGAATCATAATGGCAGGTCAGTTTTAGCATTTAGTGAACCTTGCAAAAAAGCCAAGCAAAAAACAAGTGTGGGATTGCACTTTTTTTGCAATTTCACCGCACTTGGAATTTTTTTCCCGTTTTCTAGTAAACGACATGGTAAAACTAATGATGTCGTTCAAAAGTACAACTCGTCCCGCAAAAAATAAGCCCTCACATGGCCAAATTGACGGAAAAATAAAAAAGTTATGGCTCTGGGAAGGAGGGGAGTGAAAAACGTACACGGAAAAACGAAAAATCCCATGGTCATGAAGGGGTTAATACTTACTCACTTTGGCTTTTAAAGAAGTTATAAGTTCATTCTAATAGCTTTAATATGCTTTCTAATATGTTGTGTGCCAATATTTTACCTCCATCAGCAGTCCTCCTGACCAGTGGCTATTGAGGGATGAGGATCATTATTTTGAAAATGATTTCATAGGAATAAATATAAATAAATCCATTCTTGTATTCGCACATTAGGTTTTGCCTGCAAAGACTTTCTCGTCTGCCAACATTTGGTACTGTCACTTTTACAAGGAACCTGTCAGGTCCAATAACATTATTATCCTGCAGCTATTGGGTTAATCTGCAGGTTAATAGCATTATAAAGGTACCTGGTCACTGTACTGAAAGTGTGGCACCATGAAAAAAATGAGCTTTATTCTCTCAAGAACAACCAGCTTTCAGTCATGCAGGCATGTGTAAACAATTAGTCTCTACTCACAGCAGTAAGAATGGCAGCTGTAAGCACACTCTAGCAATGGTTGACAGTTGGCTCTACAGTGTATCAGTACAAATCTGGCTGTCAATCAGTGCCTGGGAGCCAGTGATTGTAATTGCTCCAGGAATGCCTGTATGACTGAAATCCGGCGGCTCCTGGGAGAAATAGAGTTCATTTTCTCCAGGGTCTGCACTTTCAGTACTGAGGCCAAGCACCCTCATAATTCTATTACCTGGCAGAATAACCCGGTTTAAAGCCACTGATGATTACTTTAGAACCTTTTTAAGTTTCACACCCTACAAACGTTTCTGTAAGCATCAGTATCAGTTTGTTCTCAAATACCTTTCTATTTTGTTGTTTAGGATTATCTATTGCCTAATATGATTCCACCCTTTGGTCCTCAAAGTAAAACATACAGAGACAATATCTGTCAATTAATTGCCTGGCTGTGTCATATTCTGCTGATTGGTCTCAAAATCACAGATCTGATCCAACATTATTAGACAATTTTCAGGAGAGTTAAATTTATTGTACAATACATATGGATTAAAGGGAACCTGTCAACTGACGTATGCTGCCCAAACCATGTACAGCATGTATCAGCCACAAGCTTTATGGTTAAAGCCATACTTTTAGTAGCCATTAGGGACCGAGTCATAGTATTGACTAGTTGTACTGTGCACATAGGCAAAGACCCACCTATATGACTAGTCAATAGCAAGACTTGGACCCCTGCAGCTATTAAAAGTAAGTTTTTCTATGAACCATTACAGCACATGTATTAGCTGTTAGGTTCCCTTTAAGTTTCAAAAATGCTGCATATAGATGTAGATGGCGTTTTTGAAGACCCAAATTACATATAGTGAACTGAAAAGGGTAGCAAAGTTTTAATCACATCCTCCATGTTGAAGCGCTGCCTTTTACCTAACAAAGCATGAATTTACTGGTTACTTTGTTCTGCAAAGTCTACAGGACTCTTTATAATGGTCATACCCAATGATTAGGGTTGAGAAATGACATATTATGTTGATAGTCATGTTGCTTTCAACTAGGCAATATGGCAACCAAACTTATAACAACTAAGAGTTTGTAGGTAGAAGCTTACTTAACATTATCTCTCACAATTTATAAATTATAAACAAGCATGTGTACATAGTGCCATTATATTAATAACTGTCTAGGTTAGCTCTAAATGATCTATTTTAAGAGTTTTAGATGGCATAAAGTATAGCAATGATTAAAAAAACCATAATGTCAGCTCCTCGACTCATTAAGCAGTTTAACGGTTTGGAAATGTCAGGGGGGTTGGGTGGTTTTCATGTAGCTGTGCAAAAATGTTGTGTTTTTTTTTTTAAATATGTTAAGATAGCCCAGCTAGCAGTACCTATTTTTTAAAAGTGGGCAGAGCTTGGTCGGGAGAGAAGCAAACAAATTCATCATAATTTATGACCAAAAAGTGGCATAAATTATGACAGAAATGTACTCCAGCTATTTTCTGTGGGATTAATAGAAAATAATTTATGTAGAGAAAAACAGGCTACATTTTGTGCATTATAATAAATGTGCATACAAATTATTTGATATATACAGTTATTATTTTTATTTATTTATTTATATAGCACCATTAATTGCATGGTGTTGTACAGTGGAAACCAGAAGTTTACATACACTATATAAAAAGACACATATGCATGTTTTTCTCAATAGCTGCCATGAAATCAGAATAACCCTTTCCTGTTGTAGGCTAATTAGGATTACCATAATTATTAATGTTTGCCAAATGCCAGAATAATGAAGAGAGGGAGAGAGAAAATGTTTTAAGGCATTTTTATTACTTACTGCAAAGTCAAAAGTTTACATGCACTAAGATTACTATGCCTTTAAACAATTCTGAAAAACCACTCTGCCAGGAAGAAGCCATTACTCCAAAAGAAACATAAAAAAGACAGATTAATGTTTGCAAATGCACAAAGGAACAAAGACCTTAAGTTTTGGAGACATATCCTGTGGTCTGATGAAACTAAAATTGAACTTTTGGGGCATAATGACCATTGTTACGTTTGGAGGAAAAAGGGAGAACCTTGGAAGCCTTCGATCACCATCCCTACTGTGAAACACGGGGGTGGCAGCATCATATTGTGGGTTTGTTTTGCTGCAGGAGGGACTGGTGCATGTCTGTTATGATCCTTAGTGGTTGAGGATCACAAATTACTCCAGCTAAGTAACAAACATAGGACAAGCTCTAGGGAGGTGGCAAACTGGACTGACCGCAAATCTGAACCTATCCAACACACTAAAGGTAGCCGGTGAACGTGTCTAAAATCCTAGACGTCTCGAGCCAGCCTGAGGAACTAACTACCCCTAAAGAGAAAGAAAGACCTCTCTTGCCTCCAGAGAAATAATCCCCAAAGATATAGAAGCCCCCAACAAATAATAACGGTGAGGTAAGAGGAAGGCACATACACAGGGGTGAAAGCAGATTCAGCAAATGAGGCCCACTAATACTAGATAGCAGAAAACAGAAAAGGGAATCTATGCGGTCAGTAAAAAACCCTTACAAAATATCCACTCTGAGATTTCAAGAACCCCCACACCAGCTAACGGTGTGGGGGAGAAACTCAGTCCCCTAGAGCAACCAGCAAGCGAGGAAATCACATTTTAGCAAGCTGGACAAGAAACATGAAGAATGCTGATAATCAAAAAATGAACAAACAAAAACTTAGCTTGTCTTGGAGAGACTGGGAGCAAGGTAGTCACAAGGAATCTGAAGAGCACTGAATACATTGATAGCAGGCAAGGAACTGAGTATCCAGGTGAGCTAAATAGGAAACAAACCAAGGATAACGAACCAGCTGATGCAGCCAACCTGCAGAAAGACAACACTACACAGTACCGCTTGTGACCACTAGAGGGAGCCCAAAAATAGAGTTCACAACACATGTCACAAAATAGACGGTATCATGAGAAAAGATTATGTGACAATACTGAAGCAACATCTCAAGACATCAGCCAGAATGTCAGAGCTTGGGCGGAAATGGGTGTTCCAAATGGACAATGACCTGAAGCATACTGCCAAAATGGTAACAAAGTGGCTTAAGGATAACAAAGTCAATGTTTTGGAGTGGACATTACCAAGCCCTGATCTCAACCGAATTGAAAATTTATGGGCAAAGTTGAAAAGGCAGGTGTTAGCAAGGGGCCCTACAATCCAGGATCAGTTACACCATTTGAGGAGGAATGGGCCCAAATTCCGACCAACCATTGTGAAACGCTTGTGGAAGGATATCCCAAACGTTTGACCCAAGTCATTCAGTTTAAGGGCAATAGTACCAAATATTCATGAAATGTATGTAAACTTTTGACATTGCAATAAGTAATAAAAATGCCTTAAAACATTCTCTCTCATTATTCTGGCATTTGGCAAATATTAATAATTATGGTAATCTTAATTCGCCTAAAATGGGAAAGATTTATTCTGATTTCAAGTCAGATATTAAGAAAAACATGCATGTGTCTTTTTATATAGTTTATGTAAACTTCTGGTTTCAACTGTAAATATTTCTAGTGAATAGATTACAGTAATATTTAATCCTTTAACCGATTCAACCAAGCGATGGTTCTATATGAAGTCAGCTATGGCAGTTGGCTACTCTGGCATGTCTGATCCCCAATAGCGATGAGCGAGTATACTCGTTGATCGGGTTTTCCCGAGCACGCTCGCGTGGTCTCCGAGTATTTGTAACTGCTCGGAGATTTCGTTTTTGTTGACGCAGCTACATGATTTACGGCTACTAGCCAGCCTGAGTACATGTGGGGGTTGCCTGGTTGCTAGGGAATCCCCACATGTATTCAAGCTGTCTAGAAGCCGCAAATCATTCAGCTGCGTCAGCAAAAACTAAATCTCCGAGCATTCACAAATACTCGGAGACCACCCGAGCATGCTCGAGAAAACCCAAGCAACGAGTATACTCGCTCATCACTAATCCCCAACAATCAATCAATAGCATTAGCATAGGAGCTGCTTTTTAAGATGGCTTTCTTATTTGGCTGTTGAAGCATATGGATGGGTCTTAAGCTTGTTGCATGTTCTCTAAGGCTACTTTCACACTAGCGTCGGGCACTGCACGTCGCAATGTGTCGTCGTGGAGAAAAAACGCATCCTGTCTGCAGGATGCATTTTTTCTCCATAGACTTTTATTAGCGACGCATTACGACGCAGTGCCACACGTCGTGCGACGGTTGCGTCGTGTTTTGGCGCACCGCCGACACAAAAAAACATGTTAAGATTGCTTCCGCTGCCCATGTCGGGCATTTTCTTCACAGTATGTGTTGGTACGTCGGGCCGACGCAGCGTGACGGCCCCGTACCGACGCTAGTGTGAAAGCAGCCTAAGGCACCCAAATGCACAAGTTCCTAGTGGAGTTAGTTGAAATTGTTGACATGCTCCAATTTTTTCTCTTCATGATAAAGCCTTTCACTCTGTTGGGAAGAAATTTCTTGTCAGACTAATAAACTAATATATGTACTCCATACAGTTACTAAAGTAGCTGATGTCAAGCTCAGAGATAAGTGACTTTTGACATCTGCATATTTTTTATTCAGCTATTTTTCAAAATGGGCCTTGAGGCAAGTTGCTACTTACTGTAGGCACTGAAAAAATAAATATGGCAAAATTACCCAATAGTATAACTAAATGACAAGGGAGAGCATTCACTTTACATGTAACACCTGTTTGTTTTTCTCTTCCGTAGTCCCAGTCAATGAATCTGAAAGGCCAGATGATCTATGTCTTCGAATCAAGCTCTATTTTGTTCCTTGGCTCCCCCTGTGTAGATAGATTAGAAGACTTCACTGGACGAGGTCTCTATCTGTCAGATATTCCTATCCACAATGCTCTAAGAGATGTGGTGCTGATTGGTGAGCAGGCTAGAGCTCAAGACGGACTGAAAAAGAGATTAGGAAAGCTGAAAGCTACCCTAGAATGTGCTCACCAAGCTTTAGAAGAGGAGAAAAAGAAAACTGTTGACCTTTTGTTCTCAATCTTTCCTGGTGAAGTTGCTCAGCAGCTGTGGCAAGGACAGACTGTGAAAGCCAAGAAGTTTAACAATGTGACCATGCTTTTCTCTGATATTGTGGGATTCACAGCAATATGTTCTCATTGTTCACCCATGCAAGTTATCACCATGCTGAATGAACTTTACACACTCTTTGATTTCCAATGTGGTGAATTGGACGTCTATAAGGTAACACTTTGAGCCTATTTTGTACTGTGAAATAATAATTTTTAGTGTTGTGGTTATTTTGAAATTAAATAGGTCTATTTTATTTTGTATTATTGGGTCCTTTTATTTATTGTTCATTTTTCACGTATATTTTTATGTATGTACTGTATAAAAATAAGTCAAACTATTATTTTAATATACAGTTACAGAAATATTTGGACCGTGACATAAGTTTTGGCATTTTAGCTGTTTACCAAAACATATTTGAAATATTGTTATATAATTATTATTGGCTTAAAATGCAGACTCTCAGCTTTAGGGCTCACACTCATCAGCGTAAATTTAATCGGTCCCAAATTGTTCCTGAAAAGTAGGATGAGTGTCATGTGAGTACAATGTTATTTTTCTCACCTAGCATCTCTATCTTATAGATACCTCTCCAATATCTATGGCTCCTTCCTACGCTATTAATATTGGCCCCCGGCTGTCTGCCTAGCTTCTGATGGTTATTAATTAGAGAGTGGACCCACATCTGTTTTTTTGGGGGGTTCACAATTTTAATAACCAGTAAAGGCTAAGTAGACAGCTGTGAGCTTTCCCTTATCTGGTAATTTAAAATGATGGGGACCCCACGCCAGTTTTTTCTTTTAATTATTTAACTGAATACATGTACAGTAAACTACACACGCACTAATTATATATCTCAATGACATCTTTCTATCTATTATTCTATGTATCTATCTATTCTATTCTGACGTGTCACACTCTAAATTTATTGGATTTGGCAGACGAAATTTCGGGTTTCCTATGAGATGGGTGCGTAAAAATTGGATGTCACACCCATGATCCATGTGCTGTGCAATTTTGTTTTTTATTGCACCCCTTGAGTTGCATTGCCGTGTCTAGTCCAATATACGCAACCACTCGCTGTATGTTGCAAGTTTTTTTTCTCAATCTGATCTGAGCTGAGAAAACAAATGCTGATGAACACATAATCATTCAGTATCATTAGAGTGCCATCCAATTTTTAATCAGCTTGCACTCGTTTGTTTAACGGCAGATGAGTATAGGTCCATAAGTTGAGGGTATTCATATCCTAATTGGAGTAAGTATTTAGGAATTACAGCTCTTTAATATGTAGCTGCCTCTTTTTAAAGTGACCAAAAATAATTGAACAACTATCTGAAAAGCTCTTTAATTGGCTGCCTTGGCTATTTCCACATTATTCCATCATGAAATAAGCAGGAAAGTTCTGGATCTTATTCCCACAAATGGCATTTGCATTTGGAAACTGTTGCTGTAAACTTATAATATTTGGTCAAAGACCGCCAACAATGGATGAAGAGAGCACAAGAATCCCGAATAAAAATTACACATATTTTTATTCAAATTACATATAAAATAGACAAATAATAAAAGTAGCAATTATTTTAAAGACGAAGTTTAGAAGTGACTAACACAGGTGTATCACACTAGGTCCACCTTAATTTCGAAGGATGAGGGAGCAAACTGTGGCAATAGATTCAGAAAAAGAGAAAGTGCCAGTGCAAATAAATATATCAACAATCACATATAAAGACTAAGCAAGTTCAAATGCCGGCCTGCTCAAAAGATATTAATCAGTAATAAATACTTTATCACCCACTCAACAATATGACTGGTACCAGGAGAAAATAGTGATAATCAAAAGCAGTCAGGATATCAAAAGTTGGTCGGTACATATAAAGTAAGAAAATAAGGTATATATCACTTTAAGAAAATCAGCAAGTGATGCCAAAATGCCAGAGGATGCCCTTATCCATAGTATCCAGTCAGGGACCAAGTGAGCGCAGCCCCAACGCGCTTCACGTGAGCTTCTTCTGACAGAATATGTGGACAAAGGATGCCTCATTGGAAGAGAAACAGACCATCATTAGGCTTAAAAAAAAGGAAAAATTCATTATGAGATAGTAGAAATGTTAGGAGTGGCCAAATCATTATCTGACTCCATTTCTTGGAGACATTGAAGCTTGCCTCTAGTCTATGGAGGAAGTCTGTGTGTCTCTTTAATGTGCTTATCTATATATTTAGAAGGGTTTTAGATGGCTACCATGCAGCATCTTTACATCTTACCTCCTGATGATCCGCCATGGAGAAGCACGTTGAGGTTTTATGAATATCAACAAATCTTAAGTACCTTTAAGCTTACTGTTATCAACATTCAGTACCTATCCTGTGCAATATGTGCCATTTAAGGTCTTCTTATCTGTCTTTCTGGCATTTTTTGTTTATTTGCTTTGCGAATTGTTTAATGGCTGTCCTTATGTTAACATTTGAGTGATATTAGGGACCCCAAGGGACAGCCGCCGTGGAGCGGGGGCGCCATTCCGCTGACAAGTAGGGTGCCAACCTCTGCTTTAGGAAGGCTATACAGAAATAGGGAGCAGTATAGCAAGGTACTTAGTGAATGCACTTGTCACTTTATTGTTGTGTTGCCAAGTTCACCTCTCTTTTTTGCAAATGCTTTCTTTTTTTGCCTACCTCAATATTAGTCCTCGAATGGCAATCCCTATACACTCCTTTCCATGTTTTGTTTAAATGGGTGACTATGTGATCCACCAATATAGGGACATCTAGAAGTTTTAGGGCTAGCCACCGAGGAGCGGGGGCACCATTCTTGTATTGTGTTTAAGGTGCCAACCTCCGCTGATAGGTAGGCATGTGATAATAGGTGATAATCATATAGGGTGATGGTAGCCACCATGGTTGTTTGGTTTACGTATGGTAATGTCTTAACTTTTATTATGCCTAAAAAATTAAGTTTTATCTTAAATATCTGTGGTATATAAGGTTTCATATTAACATTCATGATTTTTTTGCCTTATAAGTCTATTTGGAAATAATTTTCTCAGCACTGATGAGCTCAGGAACTCAAAAAGGCCTGGACGTCCAAGGAAGACAACAGTGGTGGATGATGGCAGAATCCTTTCCATGGTGAAGAAAAACCCCTTCACAACATCCACTCAAATGAAGAACATTATTCAGGAAGTAGGTGTTTCAGTATCTAAGTCTACCATAAAGAGACGACTTAATAGGATTAAATACAGAGGGTTCACCACAAGGTACAAACCATTAATCAGCGTTAAAAATAGGCCGGAGTAGACTGCCCAATTCTGCAAAAAAACATTTGTTGATCATATGAAACCAGGGTCAACCTGTACCAGAAGGATGGGGAAAAAGAAAGTATGAAGAAGGCTTGGAATGGCCATGTGCAAAAGCATACCACATCCTGTGTAAAACATGGCAGAGGCAGTGTGATGGCATGGGCATGCATGGCTTCTAATGAAACTAGGTCACTAATGTTTATTGATGTTGTGACTGAAGACAGAAGAAACTGGATGAATTCTTTAGTGTACAGAACGGTACTTTCGGCTCAGATTCAACAAAAATGCAGCAATGTTGATTGGACGGCGCTTCACAGTACAGATGGACAAAGACCTAAAACATACTGCAAAAGCAACCCAGGAGCTTTAAGATAAAGACTTGGAATATCCTGCAATGGCCGAGTCATTCACCAGATCTCAACTACTTCAAGCAGGCATTTTACACGTTTAAGACAACAGTTAAGGCAGTAAGACACACAAACAACTGAAGCCAGCTGCAAATAAAGACCTGGCAAAGCATCACAAAGGAGCAAACCCAGCATTTAGTGACGACTATGGCTTCCTGATGTAAGAAAGTCATTTCTTGTACAGGATTCTGTACAGTGTATGAAAAATGAACATTTTATTTATGGTAAAGTTAAATTAAATTGTCCAATTACGGTACTTTTGAGCCCCTGAAATGAGGAGGCTCTGTGGAAATATGCTTGCAATACCTAAATATTTAACAGGATATTTTTGTTCAAGCTGTTAAACCTGGAAGTCTGTACTTCAATTGCATCTCAGTTGTTTCATTTTAAATCCAAAATAGTAGCATGCAGAGCCCAAATCACAAAGATTCGATCACTGTCCAAATATTTCTGGACCTTACTGTATGTGACCAAGTCCATGGTCCTTTAACAGATGGTAACAAGCAGAATCATGTCCATATAGGTTCAGACGGCCTTATGTCAGGATCCATATGCAGACTTCAATGGATAGACTGTCAAATTTTCAACCTCATAGGCAAATACGAGGATAGTCCATAAACAGACAAGTAAATACAGCCACAGGCAACTGGCCTAAGGAAATGCAGAGATCTGCTATACAAGAACCTCTCCCATTCTGTCCGCTTCGCTGGCCCTCTAGCACATAGTTGAGTATTAATTTGAATTACAGTACATGAGTTGCCGTTAATTGAATCTGTAATGAAAATGTTTTACCTTTATTTTTTACTAATAAAACCAGATACTGAGGTAGATTCATTTTTTTATTTTTACAATTTTGTTTATTCTATTTTCTGCATATCTTTGGGGATAACCATCTTGCTCATGATGCTGTTAACATCATTGACAAATATGACTTGTAGCAGTCAGACCATAGGAACCTTTAGGGAGGTTAGGGAGCTTGTACTGTTCAATCCTCATTATTGGGCAGCATGGTGTTTCAGTGGTTAGCGCTGGAGTCCTAGGTTCAAACACCATCAAGGACAACATGTGTAAGGAGTTCGTATGTTCAACCCATGTTTGTGTGGGTTTCCGCCAAGTACTTTGGTTTCCTCCAACACTCCAAAGACATACAGATAGGGAATTTAGACTGTGAGCCCCATTGGGGACAACAATGATAATGTCTGTAAAGTGATGCAGAATATGATAGCGCTATATAAGCAATGCATAATACATAAACAATTAATGAGTTTTGGCCACTCCTGCTCCCCGTAAATTGTTTGAAAAAAGAGTTCTGTGCATACACAACCAAGCACATAATTAGCATCACTTTAACCAGTGATATTCAGCATTAATTACTTCCTAATGAATAGGACCTTTGCAGGATTATCCCTGGGTGTCAGGATGAATATCTGGGTAATTGTGGTGCCCAGCATGCAGTGGGGTCTCTCCTCCTTCAATGTCAGGTAGGTTTTCCCAAATCTGAGTTTTAGGGTACTGTCTCACAGTGGCACTTTGGTCGCTACGAAGGCACGATCCGTGACGTTCTAGCGATATCGTTACGATATCGTAGTGTCTGACACGCTACTGCGATCAGGGACCCCGCTGAGAATCGTACGTCGTAGCAGATCGTTTGAAACTTTCTTTCGTCGTCAAGTGTCCCGCTGTGGCGGCATGATCGCATCGTGTAACAAAGGTTGTATACGACGTGCGCACAGTAACCAACGGCTTCTACATCGCAAATACGTCATGAAATTATCGTTCCAGCGTCGTGCATTGCAAAGTGTGACCACTGTCTACGACACAGGAGCGATATTGGAGCGACGCTGGAGCGTCACAGATCGTGCCGTCGTAGCGACCAAAGTGCCATTGTGAGACGGTACCCTAAGCATGCAGCAGGTTTTTTTTCTTGTTTTTTAATAAATAGGCAAATTATGCGCCAGTTACATGTCTATATAACTGGAAAAGGATCTACAGACTGTCAGCGAACCTATCAATTTAATGCTAATTTTTATGGTCTTTTTCCAAGCGGGTGTGGCTCACAGAGCAATAATGCACAGCCCCAAAGATACCTTATAATCAACTCCCACTTGTGAAGACCATAAAAATTAGCACTAAATAAAATGGCTATAACCGAGATACTGTGTATTGGATTTATATATATATATATATATATATATATATATATATATATATATATACGGTATATATATATATATACGGTATATATATATATAATGGAATTCTCACGGGAAAGCTGCTGGAATAAAATAAGAGCAAAGACTGACCACTTCTGAAATGGTGACAGGTCCTCTTCAATGTGACTTCTGTAAGGCTACAATTCGTATTATTATTTCCTAACAGTAAGTATGCAAAGTAATATTTGTAATAGAGAGACATGGAAGAGTAGACACCCAGTTGTACATCCAGAGATCTGCTGCACTATTCTATTTCAGAAAACATTTCCAAATGTTACACTTGATATGCTTAGCAAAATATAAAATGGATCATACCATATCGTAATAAATCTGTCATACCACTAACAATTTTGTAGAAATAGAAACAAAGCTTTTATGGAAACTAATATATTTATAGAATTGCATAAAAGCAAACCTCCTAGAACATGATGTTTTGTGACCCCTGGTTCTCCAAGACTGTTACAACACCAATTTTATTTATCAAAACTTATGACCTTCTGCATATATGTATATGGCGTGTTAAAGCAAGTATTTACAATGAATTCTTTTAATTTTAATAGGTGGAAACTATTGGAGATGCTTACTGTGTGGCTGGGGGACTGCATAAGGATAGTGAGACACATGCCTTTCAAGTTGCTCTGATGGCTTTAAAAATGATGGAGCTCTCAGATAAAGTCATGTCTCCTCATGGTGAACCCATAAAGGTCAGTTACTATGAAGGCACTTAGAAGTCATTGAGATACTTATCTTTTAATTCCTTACTTACCTGCTATAAATATCATCTCACATATGATTGCTCTGATTATATTTGATCCCTAATTTTTTCACCTTCTTTGTCTAATGCCTAACTTTTTGGTATTTTTTACATTTATCACATGAAAGCCTCGTGGTCTGTATAATGGCCCATTATGAGGTTTGTGTGCTTTTGTATGGTACCTCGGTGAGGAACACTATTTTCTCATAAGAGCATTGCTTGAAGGGAATAAATCCCTTTGTAATATATAGTATGATAGGGAATGTAACAGCTTCTTATGAATTATATTGGATTACCTGAGGAAAAACTTTGAGTGCGTTACGATAACATTATTGGCACACCTCATTATAATATAGATCTAAAGATCTATATGTCAGCATTATTTCAATGTATCAAAACTACTTTGAGACAACCACTCAGAATTATAATGAAAAGTGGTCTTCCATGGGTTGGTCCACTAAAAGAAGATGGACAGTGTATATAAATGTATGGTGGAACTTAAAATATGTTACAGGAAATCTGGTTTAGATAAACTTTTTGGGAGATTTCAATTTATCTACATTTTTAGGAAAACAACTAAACAATATGTCTTGAGATTAACTGCTATGTTAATACTAAATGGTGTACAACTGTGATATATATTATTAGTAGTTGTTTTCTTTGTGTTCCCTTTTTTATAGATGCGTATAGGACTCCACTCTGGTTCAGTGTTTGCTGGGGTTGTCGGTGTAAGAATGCCTCGATACTGCCTTTTTGGAAATAATGTCACACTTGCCAATAAGTTTGAATCTTGCAGTATACCTAGGAACATAAACGTCAGCCCCACGACATATAGGTGAGCTTCTCTGTGTGTCCGTAACTCAGTAAATGCCCGGATGCTGATAGTAGCCAGAGTACCAAATATTCTGGGTTGTTGGTAGATCATAAGACCAAGGTAGAGAAACCTTTTGGGAAAAGAAGAACAAAATAAAATATCTACCTGAAATCCTTTTTTAAACATTTTTGTTTTATATTTGTATTAATTTCTGCTTTGGTCAACATCCTACTAAATTTTGGGAGTGGGTCAATTGTAATGGAAAGATCTGTCCTACTAGTTTCATTCAAGCCCCTGCTATAAGACCATCCGAATGAGAACATTAAAGGGCCACTGTCACCCCCCCCCCCAGCCGTTATAAACTAAAAGAGCCACCTTGTGCAGCAGTAATGCTGCAGTCTAACAAGGTGGCTCTTTTAGTTTTTGATTCATTTATTACCTCAATAAAGCGTTTTAAAAATTGGCCACAAATACCAGATATTGTACCTGGAGGCGGTCCGAATCATCCTCTATCAATCTCCCAACTGCCGTCACTCTTCTCTTCAGGGGCGATGGTCGCCGCCCCCTTCGCGCTTTTGCTTCTTAAATTCGGCGCCTGCGCTGTGCGTGCCTGCCTGGGGCCTGCGCAGTCTTCATTGTCAGTCACAGCTCAGATGCCGGGTGCCTGACTGCGCCTGTGCGGGCAGTGCGGCCACCCTGTTACTGAAACCCTGCCCCGCACTGTGTTATTCATTATGCACAGTGCGGGGCTGGGGTTCCTGGGCATGCGCACTGCGCTTGTCAGACGCTCCCCCGGTCCCCCGCCTTCCAGCGTTGTTCTTGTGGCTGTTCAAAACGTCGGCAGTGAAACCTGTATATTCCGGCAATGCTGGAAGGCGGGGGACCGTCTGACAAGCACAGTGCGCATGCCCAGGAACCCCAGCCCCGCACTGTGCATAATGAATAACACAGTGCGGGCCCCAGGCAGGCACGCACAGCGCAGGCGCCGGATTTAAGAAGCAACAGCGCGCAGGGGGCGGCGACCATCGCCCCTGAAGAGAAGAGTGACGGCAGTTGGGAGATTGCTAGAGGATGATTCGGACCGCCTCCAGATACAATATCTGGTATTTGTGGCCAATTTTTAAAACGCTTTATTGAGGTAATAATTGAATCAAAAACTAAAAGAGCCACCTTGTTAGACTGCAGCATTACTGCTGCACAAGGTGGCTCTTTTAGTTTATAACGGCTGGGGGGGGTGACAGTGTCCCTTTAATGGACCAGCCTGTACTCTTTCACAGTCGTGTAGTAAGATGGAGATATCAAATACTCCGTCCTTATACTGACACCTTCACATTCGACATTCTCTAAATTTAGAAAACTACTGAGATTTTTGGGTTGCCACTTTAAAAATATTAACGTATTACTAAATACCACTTATTAGTATGTTGTACTACATTTATCTGTTGACAACATATGAATTGCATTCTATTTTGTGATTCTTATAAAATATTCTTCCAGCTTGCTTAAGGATTTCAGAGGATTCAGGTTTATACCGCGATCAAGGGAAGACCTTCCTCCAAACTTTCCAGCTGAAATTCCAGGAATATGTTATTTTTTAGAGGCTTCGAATCAAGAAATGTTGACCAAGACTTGGTCCCAAATAAAGCCTATAGAAGATTCACTTTTCAGCAAAACAAAATAGACCAATTTTCTCTTTTCATGTTTTGCACCTTGTGTAGCGGTATTTCTTTACATTATATTGTCTTCCTTTATGACATTTTTATGTAGCATCTCCTTTACAATGTGCTTGTAGATCACAATATTGCTATATAACTGCACACAGAAATGGGCTCTAGAGATCAGATACAGAAACTCCTTCTAAGTTAGGTATTACTATGCAGTTTAGAAGTATTAATGTTCAGCGTGGTTGTGTGTCAACTCGACTTTGGTCGATGGTGGTGTATTTGCATTATGTTTAGTTTCAGAATTTTAAAAATATATATAGTTTGTTCAATTTAGGTGAAAAAATGTCAATATTTAAACTTTTATTTTCATAAAATATGAGTAACAGAGTTACAAATTATGATTTTGATCAGCCTATTTATTTTTTAAAGATTTAAAAATATCCCCTCCTGTTTCAGTTAACATAATATAGTTTTCTATTGCTTTAAATTCTTGATGTTGCAAAATAAATAGTCGTAAAATATACAGCTCTGTCCAAAACTAAGAGACCACCACATCAGAACCCTGTCATGGGCAGCCCAATCTCCAGACCTAAACCCCATTGAAAACCTCTGGAATGTAATCAAGAGGATGATGGATAGTCACACGCCATCAAATAAAGAAGAACTGCTTACATTTTTGTGCCAGAAGCAGTGTGAAAGACTGGTGGAAAGTATGCCAAGACGCATGAAAGCTGTGATTAAAGATCATGGTTATTCCACAAAATATTGATTTCTGGACTCTTCCTGAGATAAAACATTAGAATTGTTGTTTCTAAATGATTATGAACTTGTTTTCTTTGCATTATTTGAGATCTGAAAGCACTGTTTTTTTTGTAATTTTGACCACTTCTCCTTTTCAGAAAAAAAATACAAAATGTATTGCTTGGAAATTCGGAGACATGTCGTCAGCAGTTTATAGAATAAAAGAACAATTTACATTTTACTCAAATATGCCTATAAAGAGAAAAATCAGACAAACTGAACATCTCTGGTCTCTTAATTTTTGCCAGAGCTGTAGGTAAAACTTCATTGATGTCAGCCACTGTGTTGATCCAGACAAGGCTATAAAAACTATATCCATTGTGATCATCATATCAATCGGATATTAGTTTTGTGTTCTGAAAGTAAAAACATGAACATCAATGTCTGCAGGGAATAACGTTAAATAGGTGTCCCCTTTCATAAAACTCACGTTCTCATACGCAGTTCATACAGACCGTGCTTTACTTACTCTTCCAGTTCAAAGCATCCTTTAGCTCTACAGAGTGCAACTGTATTTCTTTGTTATGTATAGAGATGGCTACTCCTAGTTCGCACCTGTACACAGCAGTTTTCTGATTTGGAAGTGCCAGTCAGTCTTTTGTTATTTGTATGTCAGCCCTCTGACCGAGCACTCCGCCCTCCAGCATGTGGAGGTTTTAATTGCAGTAAGATCCTACCTACCCATAAATTCAGGCTTTAGACTAAGAGAGGTATGCACACTAGATACCGTATTTTTCGGACTATAAGACGCACCGGACTATAAGGCGCACCCAGGTTTTAGAGGTGGAAAATAGGGAAAAAAAATATTTGAAGCAATAAAATGTGGTAAAATATTTAATAACATAAATAACATACTATTATATGTGGTGTTATTACATATAATAGTATGTTATTATGTTGGAAGCTGCGGGACCAGTGTGGTGTCTGTACAGTACTATATGAAGATGCTGGAGGGTGAGTATAAGAATGGGGGCACAGGGCTGATATTGAAAGCACCACTCCAGCACTGCAAAATAGCACTGGAGTGCTGCTTTAAAATCCCATGGGAGAACTATAACTCCCAGCATGTCCTGCAGATCCTATGACATGTTGGGAGTTATAGTTCACCACAGGAGTGGCAGAGTGCTTTATTGTGTTTTGTAAAGACTTACCTCTTAATTGTGGCAGCCTGCCAGCCACTGTGGTGAGGTAAAAGCATCCCATGACTGCACACACAGAGCCCTCCCTCTTGTTGCCTCTCCACAGCACAGGTTTTGAGGAAGCCTGCAGATTCTAGTGTTGGAGTGTGAAGGATCTCTGATGATGTCAAGAAGAGGAAGGGCTCTGAGCTGCCATGTGATGCTCCAGCCCGCCCACTCCTGACATCACACGGGTCCTGTTTGTGCACAGCACTCGGCATCCAGGCATGGCAGGCAGGTATACAGCGATCTCCTCTCCGCTCTGGCCCCTGCTGCTGTTGCTGCCTCCTCCCCCGGACACACAAATCTCCCTAGCTGCTGCAGCAATCAGCGCTGAGGAAGCCATGCGTGTCCCTGCTTAAGTGCAGTATTCATTTGCTGCTCCCGGCTCACCGCTCAGCTGATCTGTGGGCGGGGAGCCGCTAATGAATATTCACTGCACTTAATCATCGGGACCACATGGTTTTCCCAGCGCTGATTCCGGGCAGCGGGGACATCCTGAAGTGGGATAACAGTGCGATCCCACTCACTGCTGCCCCCCTCCCCACATGCTACATCCGTACCATAAGACACACCCACACTTTCCTCCCAAATTTGGATGAAAAAAAGTGCGTCTTATGGTCGGAAAAATACGGTAGGTGCCCAGCAAATCGGAGATCGCCTTGTCGTTGGCTGCTGGGCTTGCATGAATTGGCCAAATTATGGGCTAAGTATCTCCATTTTTTTCTTATTATCTAGAGCAGTAATGCTATTCATATTTCATATATTTCATATTTATATGCCTTAGCACTACATAGTGCAACTTTATTTGTTTGCAGCAGTGATTATTTCATCGACAAAGCTGCAGCCAATAAGTAAGCTTAGCAGCTCTGCCAATGTACACAGCACGTGCCATTGAACTCAGTGATTGGCTGCAGTGCTGTTGAAATGATTTCACTGCTCCAGTCAGACAACAGAGAATGGGGCAGCAGCAGAGACACAGCATAAGACCCCGGGAGAGCATGTAAAGCCCAGTTTGTTATTTTAGTTTTCTGAAATAGGACAACCAATTAAATTCTATGAGCATACCATATACAAGGAGGACAAATGTATAACCTATACAACGCAGTACATCACAAAGTAGACCTAAGCGTTAATCTCTTCTTTTCATGTGGAATATGTAGGGTTCTCAAGCAATCTTATCAGTAGTCTAGATAGTAGGTATATTATTATATAGTGCACATATTTTACATTGCATACTTCACAAAAAAATTTTTTTAGTTGTTTCTGAAGTACTGTAGAAAAGCCTGACCATTTATGTTGGCACCTGGCATATTTATATTTAAATTGTTATATCCAATGCAGCCCTGTATAATAAAAAGGTTATATACACTGTAATTACCATGTTCATTTATTTTACAAATCACACTTGATAATGATGATTTTGTATTAGTATATATTTTCTTTTTTTATTATTTTTGTTAAAGTTTTTTGTTACATTGTCCGGTATATCCTAGGTCTTTGAAATGTTTTGTTCTATGTTGTTACATTCTGCTTCCATCTCCTTCCAGTGTATGCTTTTAATGGAAAAAAATACATACTACATTTTTTAAAACTATACAGTGCACCTGACAGTAAGATGAACCTCTGATATTAGACCACAGGAAAGAGGAGAAAAAAATATTTCATACTAGGTAAAGCTTTTCAGGTGGTGTATGGAAGTGGAAAGGCTATGTCACTAAATGCTTTAGGGAATTTCTCCATTTTTTGGTGTTTTTTAGGATAGATGAAGGGGCTGATTTTGTATTGTTATAATATTTTCACACATTTTCAGTAGTGCTAGTGTAGATTGGGAGGGCTACAGCCGAGAACCGAGAAGTGCATGTAAAAGCAGACTCTGTCTTCATAAACCAAATGCTTAAATAATAAGTAAAAATTTGTAGGTTTAGAGGTGCCCAAATAAAGAATTATCAGCATTCGATAATAGAAAACATTCATTACATTTGTAAAAGCTAGTGATGAGCGAGTATACTCGTTACTCGAGTTTCCCCGAGCATGCTCAGGTGGTCTCTGAGTATTTTTCAGAGATTTCGTTTTCGTCGCCGCAGCTGCATGATTTGCTGCTGCTAGACAGGCTGAATACATGTGGGAATTCCCTAACAAACAAGTAACCCCCACATGTATTCAGGCTGTCTAGCAGTTGCAAATCATGCAGCTGTGGTGACGAAAACTAAATCTCTGAGCACTCACAAATACTCGGAGACCACCCGAGCGTGCTCGGGGAAACCCGAGTAACGAGTATACTCGCTCATCACTAGTAAAAGTCTTTTGCAGTGTATGAGGAATGCAGCTTAGTAACATTTTAAACCATAATTCTACAAAATGTGAGGCAGAAATGGGTAAATGGGATCGTTAAGAGTGCAGAGGAGCCATAAGGAGGAAGAAGATGGGCGTCAGGCAGTAGACAATACAGCCATTCAGAGAGAGGAAGCAGGTAGTCAAAGTGCAGAGAAGCCACAAAGAGGGTAAAGGTGGACATCAGCTAGTCGGAGCGCAGAGAAGCCAGTCAAGACAGATATATGTGGCTGTCGGTGTTGTGAGCAGCAGGCGGAAGTAGCTGGAAAAAGCAAAATATGTGCACTGCCAATCCCCCTGACTACAGAATGTAGGACATAAGGACTTTTTAGCAAGAGTTTTCTTTTTCTTGCTAATAGAGGTCTTGTTTTGGTCCCAAAGATAAGGTACATTGGATGCAGAAGAAAAATAACCAAAGTGTCAGATATATGTTCTATTTTTCATAGATAGGACACATTCCCTTTATAATCTCTATGGTTGTTCATGCGTTATGGAGACATGTCCATGTTTGATCCAAGTCACAGATCACAATTACTCATACAAGTCTATAGGTACGAGACGGTCACAGAGCACATGGATGGCATCAGCATCCTTACTGTGAATAACATTGCAATGGATAGGAAAGGCATTGCAACATTTTTTTTCTGTAAAAAACACTGATAGTAAGAACTAAAGCACTGATCAATCTTGGATGTAAAACAGTGATGAATAATGGCCCATTTATTTTAAATACCAGATGGCCGTATAACACGGACGACAGTCTCATCGCAGTGCACCGACTGGCTGGCAGCTCTCCTGACCTGAACGTGACAGCTGCATAGAAATACATGCTGTCACACTTGGTTCAGGTGAGCCGCCAGCCAGTCCGATCATTACAGTGCGTTTGTTGTCCGTGTTATACGGCCGTCTTAGAGTATGAAATCATTTAAAGGGAACCTGTCACCCCGTTTTTTCGATATGAGATAAAAATATGGTTCAATAGGGCCTGAGCTCAGCTTTACATCAGTACCTTTCCTATCCCCCGATTCCCCACCTTTGCTGCAAAAATACCTTAGTAATCTCTCCGTTTTCTTATGTCAATCACGCCAGTCCGGTCCGATGGGCGGGGCCTAATCGCTGTCTCTCTCCCCGCTCCTTGCCGTGTCAGATGTAACTAGATCTGTGAATAGCACAGATCGCGGTCAGTTTCTGCGGTTGCGCATTGAATTAGCGTCTCTTGCCTGCGCAGTATGCTTTGACCAACTGTGGGCAAAGCATGAAATCATTATTGCTCATGCGCCGGCATTTTCCTTGACGTTCTGTGTCCCGGAAGTCTTTCTATGCTTCCGGGGCACAGAGTGTAGGGTCAAAAGGCGGCGCGTGCGCAATAATGATTTCATGCTTTGCCCACAGTTGGTCAAAGGATATTGCGCACGTGCAAGACTCTAATTCAATGCGCAACTGCAGAAACTGATGCCAAAGAAAGGAAAGAAGATTCGTAGAGCAAAGCCGGAGGTGGGGAGAATCTGCGATTAGGCCCCGCCCATCGGACCGGACCGGGGTGATTGACATACGAAAACGGAGAGATTACTAAGGTATTTTCGCAGCAAAGGTGGGGAATCGGGGGATATGAAAGGTACTGATGTAAAGCAGAGCTCAGGCCCTATTGAACCATATTTTTATCATATCGAAAAAACGGGGTGACAGGATCCCTTTAAATCATTATCTTTACCTGTCATTCAGCATAAATTAATGAATTTTTTTTTTACAAGTAATCCATCTGCTGGGAGTAAAGACACTTTCCAGAATGCAGACCCCTCCCAGAACAAGCTTTTTACATCTTTTAGCAAGCAGAGAATATTTTCAATGTTCATGCACCACTTCATCTTATTTTTATTTATTTTTTACCACTGGCGCCTTTCCAGTCAATCTCCTGCATTTTGTGACTTGCTGGTGGTTAACACCTGCATTTGGTTAGCGATCTGGAAGGCAACACTAAATATAAGTCTATGAAAGCCAGAAGGAGGCTCTCATAGATCTACTTTGGAAGCTTGTGACCATTACCTATGATTTCCAGTCAATCAGAAGATGCGGTCACAAGATGGCGGATCGGGACCAGAGTGGTGCTGGGAACAGCTTAAGACGGCAGCTGGTAACTATATTACAAGGGGGAGAGAACTTACATTAGTGGGGCACCATTCCAGTGATGAAATAAAAATACTGGAGTGGCGCTTCAAAACTTATTTAATAAGTCTTTTTAATATTTAAGCTACATTCCCACCATGAGTATTTGGAGCGTTTTTTGATATTACAGATTTTTTACGCCCATTATGTAAATTGTGTTTTTTGACTGTGTATTTTTACATGCGTTTTTATTGTGTTTTTGACACTGCGTTTTTTTTATCTCTGGTGTATCATGTTTTAAATAATGCTACTGTTTTGATGGGTAAGGCACAAAAGCAATAGGTAAAATCCAGCAATCCAAAAAGGAAAAATATTGTATTTTACCTTCATTAAATGTAAAGTTTTAAATACAATATTTTTTCTTTTGGGATTGCTGGATTTTTCCTTTTGCTCCTGTGCCTCACCCATCCTCCAGCTGGGATTTTCTCCTTATGTCCATTCTTATCTCGATTGAAAGATCCCAGGGCTGCATTACACTTTGAGAGAGCTGATAGGTATTTTTTCTACTTTTTAAATACTTTCTGGTATTTGTCTTTGACAACACTTTAATAATGGTCATGTGCAGATTAAACAAGCTAAGCAAACAACTGTGAGCTGATATCAACAGCCTGGGAATTTTTATGGCTATTGGCCCCTCCCAGAATATTAACATCAGCCCCCAGCCATTGGCTTTTCCTCAGCTGGTTATGAAAATTACGGGGGACCCCACACAATTTTTTTTACTTAATTATTTCTTTATTTAAAATAAAAAATGCAAGTACAGAAAAATAAGCATGCAAAGTACTGATTAGAAATCACACTGACATATTTCTATCTATCATCTATCATGTTCCTCATCACTATCTATATCTTTGAACATCTTTAATACATAAACTCTTTAATTTCTATGCTGCATTTCATTCCATACATGTCACACTGACAGCACTCACAGACTTTATGGAATAGTGCAGCTCAGAAAGCAAAAGTCATCAGCTACTGCATGAGCGCGTGCAAAGAGAAGTGTACAAATCTATATAAAGCCTAAGGGTCGATACACCGTCCTATGTGGTTGCTCATGCAGGGGTTTAGTGCTTTCTGTCTTCTCATCTGCACTTTTCTTTCATTTGATTGGTGCCATCTCATGACCTGCATCACTACTGATTTACAACACGTTGAAAGGATCATATACAGTTGTGTGAGAAAGTGTTTGCCTCCTTCCTGATTTCTTATTCTTTTGCATGTTTGTCACTTAAATGTTTCAGTTCACCAAACAAATTTAAATATTAGACAAAAATAACACAAGTAAGCACAAAATGCAGTTTATTATTAAGGGAAAAACAAAATCAAACCTACAGGGTCCTGTGTGAAAAAGTGATTGCACCCTAAACCTAATAACTGGTTAGGCCACCCTTAGCAGCAACAACTGCAATAAAGCATTTGCGATAACTGGCAATGAGTCTTTTACACAGAGGAATTTTGGCCCACTCATCTTTGCAGAATTGTTGTAATTTAGCCATATTGGAGGGTTTCCAAGCATGAACTGCCTTTTTAAGGTCATGCCTCAGCATCTCAATTGGATTAAAGTCAGAACTTTGACTAAGCCACTCCAAAGTCTTAATTTTGTTTTTCTTAAGCCATTCAGAGGTGGATTTGCTGGTGTGTTTTGGATCATTGTCCTGCTGCATAACCTAAGTGCGCTTCAGTTTGAGGTCATGAACAGATAGATGAACTTTGTCCTTCATAATTTTTTGGTACACAGCAGAATTCATGGTTTCAATTACCACAACAAGTCTTCGAGGTCCTGAAGCAGCAAAACAGCCCTAGGCCATCACACTACCACCACATTTTACTGTTGGTATGATGTTCCTTTACTGAAATGCTCTGTTACTTCTATGCCAGATGTAATGGGACATACACCTTCCAAAAAGTTCAACTGCTGTCTCGTCAGTCCACAGAGTATTCTCCCAAAAGTCTTGGGGATCATCAAGATGTTTTCTGGCAAAACTGAGACAAGCCTTTTTGTTGGCAAGCCTTTGCTTGGCAGTGGTTTTCATCTTGGAACTCTGCCATGTAGGACCTTTTTTCCCAGTCTCTTTCTTATGGTGGAATCATGAACACTGAACTTAATTGAGGCAAGTGAGCCTGCAGTTCTTTGAATGTTGTTATGGGGTCTATTGTGACCTCTTGGATGAGTCATCGCTATGCTCTTGGGTTATTTATAGTCAGCCAGTCACTCCTAGGAAGGTTCACCACTGTTCTATGTTTTCGCCATTTGTGGATAATTGTTCTCACTGTGGTTCGCTGGAGTCCCAAAGCTTGAGAAAGGGCTTAATAAACTTTTCCAGACTGACAGATCTCAAATACTTTGTTTCTCATTTGTTCCAGAATTTCTTTGGATCACAGCATGATGTCTAGCTTTTGAAGATTTAGGTCTACTTCACTTTGTCAGGTCCTATTTAAGTGATTTCTTGATTGAGAACAGGTGTGGCAGTAATCAGGTCTGCGTGTGGCTAGGGAATTTGAACTCGGCTTCCCAAATATGTGATAAACCAAAGTTAATTTATCTTTTTTGGGGGTAGGAATCACTTTTTCACACAGTGCCCTGTAGGTTTGGTTTTATTTTTCCCATAATAATAAAGCTCTTCATTTAAAAGCTGCATTTTGTGTTTACTTATGTTATCTTTGTATAATATTTTACTTTGATTGGAGATCTGAAACATTTAAGCGTGACAAACATGCACAAGAATAGGAAATCAGAATGAAGGAAACAATTGTTCACACAACTGTGTGTGCATATATATATATATTTTTTTTCTTTTTTTTATGTATTTATTTTTAACATTGTAAATGAGAGACTTTATTTCCAAAGGCTGCAGAACTCTGGATGCATCTCTGGCATGTTATATAGCCTGTAACTCTTAAAAACATTAAAAAAAATACCCACCTAAAAATAAAGTGATACTTTCGGGGCCTTTGTTAGAAAATAAAAACTTATTTCAGCTGGTTATTTGTTAGTGTAATATATTTTAGTGACCTAATATATATATATATATATATATATATATATATATATATATATATATATATATATATATATATATATATATATATATATTTATAGTATTCAACACATGTCTATATATACCAATAAATACATACATACTTGCATGCTAAAAAGAAAGTATATTTTGTGTGTTGATTATAAATATCTTTTTTAAAAGAATAATTTATAAATGTTAAAGTTGGTTAAATATTATCTATGTAGGTGTCCGAGATTATGCATATAGAAATTTAACAAGGTCTTCCTGCTGGTGTTGCCAAAAACTGATATAACAAGCAGCTTCCATAAAGAATACTTATTTCAGTTACTGTGTTGATAATGTATCTTCATTTGTAGCGGTATTTAGCTGGGAAGTCTTTGAGTGATTATATAATTTATTTTGCAATCTCTTAATAGATGATATAATGCTGCAGTGCTGTAAACTCTTTAGAACACATCACCAAAAATTTGTCAGCTCTAATGTCAGCGCCAGAATGTGTTTTCACTTTTTTTCCCTGGAATGTACTTGTTACGAGACAAGCATAGGCTTACTGGATGTGAACATCAAGCAATATGTGCTTTGTAGGTTTATGAAACTCTGTTTCAAATTTCTTATTGTAAATTGTTATTGTCCTAGCAATAAATGTATTTTTATTCTACTACTTACTAGGTTTGTTTTTATTAGCATGGCATGTTTTAATATTTTAAGCATACCTTATGTGTATATCCCTAAAAATGTAATCACAAAATATACATAAAAAATACATATGGAAACTGTCCTAACCTCAAGAATGTTAGTACCTATTAGGGAAGCCTACCTGTTAATTTCTTTGCTAATTTGTAACTCTACTCTAGAAGGTGAGAGCATTGATCTGTGATTTCAGCTCGGCTGCCATGTCTACGAGGAGTTTAACGTAGTCTGAGACACATCATTGGTTCAGGCTGCTAACCGCCCCCACGGTAGGTCCGCTGCCTCTGACTGAAGTATATAAATGCAAATCGATCACAGGCTCATCAGGGCAAAGTTTATGGAGAGCTAATTTGCAGTATAGCAAGGGCAGAATAACTGCCCACACATACACTGAAAGAGAAATCTGGAAGATTACTTAAGGTAAAAGATCTTGTTTAAAGCTTTTAGATTTTTGGAAATATGCAAATTGTCTCTTCAGAGAGGAAGAGGACTAGAACTCTAGTGCCACCTATTGGAAGTAGCAATCCTAACAGTCAATGTCAACCCTTTAATGAGCCTTGTCACTCTCCGCAAGGAGAAACAATACTATTTGGATCCCAGTCAGATGCCTCTCAATCAGCCAAACCAGATCTCCGCTTTGCACTGACGAGGGGCAGTACCCCGAAACACAGTGTCTGAAAATTGAGATTCTGGTTTGGCTTTTATCCTAAGTCATGTGACAAGGCTCGTTAAAGGGTCGACATTGACTGTTAGGAATGCTACTTCCAATAGGTGGCACTAGAATTCTAGTCCTCTTCCTCTCTGAAGAGCCAATTTGCATATTTCCCAGAGGAGCATTGCAGCTTTAAGTCTCCTCACCTCGACGTGCTAAACATGTCACTCTGCAAGGAGAAACAACACTTCTTGGATCCAGGATTTTAGGACATATTTCGATTACTACATTTCATCCCCACTGTCTGTATGTTCTTTCACTGCATGTCAGCTTGATAAACACGTTTAGAGTGGAAACGCAGTCTGTTTTTTGTGATGTAAGAACAGATTTATCTACCAACTGGAGTGCTGTGCTACGCCGTTTTCTATGCATGAGTTTGGCGCTCATGGGTCTAAGCCTGACATCATGTGCATTTGCAATTTTGGATCTTTGTCTCCTTAATAATAATAATAATAATAATAATAATCTTTATTTATATAGCGCCAACATATTCCGCAGCGCTTTACAGTTTAACAGTTTCAAACACAACAGTCATAGGTAATGTTAACAATACAGCAATAAAGCAAAATAAGACGACCCTGCTCGTGAGAGCTTACAATCTACAATGAGGTGGGGAGATACAAAGTACAGGTGTGTATTTACAATGATGTATTTACAATGATGGTCCAGCCATCTTCAGGGGGTGGGGGGTAGATGAGATAGTGAATGGGCTACACACACACACAAACATAAAATGACTGATTAGGGAACGTGATAGGCCGCTCTGAACAAATGAGTTTTGAGTGAGCGCCTAAAGCTATGCAAGTTGTGGATGGTCCTAATATCTTGGGGTAGAGCATTCCAGAGGATTGGCGCAGCACGGGAGAAGTCTTGGAGTCGGGAGTGGGAGGTACGGATTAGTGCAGAGGTTAGTCGAAAATCGTTTGCAGAGCGCAGCGGTCGGCTAGGCCGATAGACAGAAATGAGGGAGGAGATGTCTGGGGGTGCCGCACTGTGGAGATTTGTGGGTGAGAACAAGTACTTTGAATTGTATCCTGTAATGAATGGGCAGCCAGTGTAATGACTGGCGAAGAGCCTTGGCTGCTGTCGTTTGGAAAGGATTACTCAGTGCTGGTTTTTGTATTTTTACACACAGAATTAGATGCTTCATTCTTAAAGTAAATTTTATTACTTGAAACAACTATGGAACATTTTTGCTAAGCTAAATTCTGCCATAATTTCTGTTGACAAGCTGTCTTTCCTAACTGGCATGTATATTTATGATGTGCATGAGATGCTATTTATTTACTGAAATGGGCATGGCTTAATGTGGAATGCAGTGCCTCAAAAAACTGAGCCAAAATTGTGGTAGGGAAAACAGACTAGTCAGTCTTAAAATTAGACAGATTTATCAACCCTCATGAACTCCTTTGATAAATTTGGTACATTTTAAGACTCTAAGTTTGCCCTCACATTATGCATATGAACCAAAATCATGCCATTAATATCATTATCTACAACCAATCATATGTAAGAAGGTGGAAAACACACAATGGGGCCTAATGCATCAAAGTATACATGCCAGAATTCTGGCTTCAAAGTTTGGAAAAGTTGCAAAATGTTACTTTTGGGGTTATTACACCAGTTTCTCCCTGCACCAACGCAATGGGCAGAGCTGTGGCAGAATGGAGGCATGACATCCTCTGTTCAAATTCACAAGTACGCGGGGACTGGAGCAGTATTTGTGGTGAGGTGCACATATAGGTGTATAACGCCTGTCTGAGTCTCCTAATTCATGAAGAGGTATGTGCCTCTTCATGAATTATCAGCGTTTGACTCCAGCCCATCTCCTCATCAACACTGGCAACAATTTGTGAATCAGGCCTAATGTGTGTGTGTGTGTGTGTGTGTGTGTGTATAATGTATATCGAATCTGCAATAAGGGCCAAATGCATAATTTGCACATTTTTAAGTTTTTGCTCCAAAGCCTACAAAATGGTGCACGTGCTTCATACACAAAAGTCAAAATAGTCTTTTTTTTGTCTTTAACCCATTTTAAACAATTTTAAAGTGCAAAAAGTCACACGTTTAGAGAAAAGGCACAAAAATAAGTTGTGTACATAAAATTACCCCAAGGGGGAACCGGATTAGATTTGCTGCAATTTTTGCCACTTTTTCAAAAAGTTGCAAATTATAAACATCTGGAGACCCTTTGTCTTGCCTACAGTGGAGTACTACAAAAAAACAGGCGAACACAAAACAATGACTTAAAAAAGGCACAAATGAAAAGATGAATATAGCAAACAAAAAGAAAAGTGCAAAACGCCAAAAAACTGAGGCACAAATGTAATATTGAAGGCGCACTAAGTCACCATGGCAACACTGCATTTGATAGAAATAGGAGTAGAAAATGTCATCTAAATCTCTTCATAATCGAGACTGAGGTTTTAGACCTCTAATTTCAAGCAACAATATCTCAGTATAGAAGAAAAATATTAAAAATAGTTATTCATATTTTATTTTTGCATACACTAAAGTATTTCTTTGCTCTGGCAGAGGAAACTTTCTTAAGAAAAAGCAATGTCATTTATCCGAGAGCAGACCAGAGCTTTTTAAAAAGTCTGTAAAATTAAAGGGGTTGTCTGATCTTAAACTGATCTTAAACTACAAGTCTACGTGAGTAGGCGTAGCACAGCACTCCAGTTGGTAGATAAATCTTTTCTTACATTTTAAAAAACAGACTGCAACGTTTCGACTCTAAATGGCGTTTATTAAGCTAAAATACAGTGAAAGAACATTCAGACTTTGGGTAAAATAAGTATTTGATATACTTCCGATTTTGCATGTTTCCCCACTTACAAAGAATGGAGAGGTCTATAATTTTTGTCGTAGGTACACTTCAACTGTGAGACAGAATCTAAAAATAAAATCCAGAAATTCACATTGTATGATTTTTAAATAATTATATTGCGTATTGCATTTTTTTTGCAGGGAGCAACTAGACCCTGTAGTGTTGATTAAGGATATTGGGTATCTGTCCCTGTGTCCCTGTAGGGTGCACTTACATAAGTGCTGGGCAACCCACCTGATATAATAGTATGGGTGTAAATGTACAGATACAGTTTGGAGGAGCGTGTTTTCATTGTGAAAACTTATTGAAAATCTGAGTCCTTAAAAGGTGCCAAAGTGAGTTTCTAAAGAAATTTGGAGGTCAAAATCCACCATCCAAACCATGTATTTTGCAATTGGTGAATAGGCTGCAGAGTACAGGAAAATTACTGGATAGACATGATGTATGATGTCCGAAAATGTCCACCAGATTTCTTCCTTTGGGTGAAAGGTGGGATGCACAGTAACAAGCCATGCACAGGCACTCTGAGAGAATACAGGAATATTTCTGGATAGGCATCATGTAGGATGTGTTTTTTTCATTTGGGGCCATTTGAAAGGTTGGGCGTATATACACTGCTCAAAAAAATAAAGGGAACACTAAAATACCACATTCTAGATATCTCTGAATGAAATATTCCAGTAGCAAATTTTTATTCATTGCATAGTGGAATGTGTTCAGAACAATAAAACATAACAATTGTCAATGCAAATCAAAATTAATATTCCATGGAGGTCTGGATTTGGAATGATACTCAAAATCAAAGTGGAAAATCAAATTACAGGCTGATCCAACTTCAGTGGAAATGCCTCATGACAAGGAAAAGATGCTCAGTATTGTGTGTGGTCTCAACGTGCCTGTATGACCTCCCTACTGTACAACGCCTGGGCATGCTCCTGATGAGGCGGTGGATGGTCTCCTGAGGGATCTCCTCCCAGACCTGGACTAAAGCATCCGCCAACTCCTAGACAGTCTGTGGTGCAGTGTGACTTTGGTGGATGGAGCAAGACATGATGTCCCTTATGTGCTCAATCGGATTCAGGTTTGGGGAGCAGGCGGGCCAGTCCATAGCTTCAATGCCTTCATCTTGCAGAAACTGCTGACACACTCCAGCCACATGAGGTCTGGCATTGTCGTGCATTAGGAAGAATCCAGGGCCAACCACAGCAGCATATGGTCTCACAAGGGGTCTGAGGATCTCATCTCGGTACCTAATGGCAGAAAGGCTACCTCTGGCGAGCACATGGAGGGCGGTGCGACCCTCCAAAAAATGCCACCCCACACCATTACTGACCCACTGCAAAATCGGTCATGCTGAAGGATGGTAAAGGCAGCAGATCGCTGTCCACGGCATCTCCAGACTCTGTCACGTCTGTCACATGTGCTCAGTGTGAACCTGCTTTCATCTGTGAAGAGCACAGGGCGCCAGTGGCGAATTTGTAATCCTGGTGTTCTGTGGAAAATGACAAGTGTCCTGCACGGTGTTGGGCTGTGAGCACAACCCCCATCTGTGTTTGTCGGGCACTCAGACCATCTTTATGGAGTTGGTTTCTAACCATTTGTGCAGACACATGCACATTTGTGGGCTGCTGGAGGTCATTTTGCAGGGCTCTGGCAGTGCTCCTCCTATTCCACCTTGCACAAAGGCAGAGGTAGCAGTCCTGCTGCTGGGTTGTTGCCCTCCTACAGCCCCCTCCACATCTCCTGGTGTACTGGCCTGTCTCCTGGTAGCGCCTCCAGCCTCTGGACACTACGCTGACAGACAGCAAATCTTCTTGCCACAGCTCGCATTGATATGTCATTCTGGATGAACTGCATTACTTGAGTCACTTGGGTTGGTTGTAGAGTCCGTCTCATGCTACCAAAAGTGTGAAAACACAACCAACATTCAAAAGTGACCAAAACATCAGCCAGAAAGCATTGGTACTGAGATGTGGTCTGTGGTCCCCATCTGCAGAATCACTCCTTTATTGACGGTGTCTTGATAATTGCCAATAATTTTCATCTCTTGTCTATTCCGTTTGCACAACAGCATGTGAAATTGATTGTCAATCAGTATTGCTTCCTAAGTGGACAGTTTGATTTCACAGACGTTTGATTTACTTGAAGTTATATTCTTTTGTTGAAGTGTTCCCTTTTTTTTGAGCAGTGTATTTTTTTTTATTTTGCAGGGAGCAACCAGATCCTATAGTGCTGGTTAAGGAAATGGGGTGCCTGTCCCTATTGGATGTACTTACATAAGTGCTGGCAGCCCACCTGATATAATAATATACAGAACAGACCAAAAGTTTGGACACACCTTCTCATTTAAAGATTTTTCTGTATTTTCATGACTATGAAAATTGTACATTCACACTGAAGGCATCAAAACTATGAATTAACACATGTGGAATTATATACTTAACAAAAAAGTGTGAAACAACGGAAAATATGTCTTATATTCTAGGTTCTTCAGAGTAGCCACCTTTTACTTTGATGACTGCTTTGCACACTCTTGGCATTCTCTTGATGAGCTTCAAGAGGTAGTTACCGGGAATGGTCTTCCAACAATCTTGAAGGAGTTCCCAGAGATGCTTAGCACTTGTTGGCCCTTTTGCCTTCACTCTGCGGTCCAGCTCACCCCAAACCATCTCGATTGAGTTCAGGTCTGGTGACTGTGGAGGCCAAGTCATCTGGTGTAGCACCCCATCACTCTCCTTCTTGGTCAAATAGCCCTTACACAGCCTGGAGGTGTGTTTGGGGTCATTGTCCTGTTGAAAAATAAATGATGGTCCAACTAAACGCAAACCGGAAGGAATAACATGCCGCTGCAAGATGCTGTGGTAGCCATGCTGGTTCAGTATGCCTTCAATTTTGAATAAATCATCAAAAGTGTCACCAGCAAAGCACCCCCACACCATCACACCTCCTCCTCCATGCTTGCTCTATGACCAAAGCACAGATTTCCACTGGTCTAATGTCCATTCCTTGTGTTCTTTAGCCCAAACAAGTCTCTTCTGCTTGTTGCCTGTCCTTAGCAGTAGTTTACTAGCAGCTATTTTACCATGAAGGCCTGCTGCACAAAGTATCCTCTTAACAGTTGTTGTAGAGATATGTCTGCTGCTAGAACTCTGTGTGGCATTGACCTGGTCTCTAATCTGAGCTGCTGTTAACCTGCGATTTCTGAGGCTGGTGACTCGGATAAACTTATCCTTAGAAGCAGAGGTGACTCTTGGTCTTCCTTTTCTGGGGCGGTCCTCATTTGAGCCAGTTTCTTTGTAGCACTTGATGGTTTTTGCCACTGCACTTGGGGACACTTTCAAAGTTTTCCCAATTTTTTGGAGTGACTGACCTTCATTTCTTAAAGTAATGATGGCCTCTCATTTTTCTTTACTTAGCTGCTTTTTTCTCGCCATAATACAAATTCTAACAGTCTATTCAGTACGATTATCAGCTGTGTATCCACCAGACTTCTGCACAACACAACTGATGGTCCCAACCCCATTTATAAGGCAAGAAATCCCACTTATTAAACCTGACAGGGCACACCTGTGAAGTGAAAACCATTCCCGGTAACTACCTCTTGAAGCTCATCAAGAGAATGTCAAGAGTGTGCAAAGCAGTCATCAAAGCAAAAGGTGGCTACTTTGAAGATCCTAGAATATAAGACATAATTTCAGTTGTTTCACACTTTTTTGTTAAGTATATAATTCCACATGTGTTCATTCATAGTTTTGATGCCTTCATTGTGAATGTACAATTTTCATAGTCATGAAAATACAGAAAAATCTTTAAATGAGAAGGTGTGTCCAAACGTTTGGTCTGTACTATACGTGTTTTTATACAATTTGAAAGAGCATATATTCGTTGTGAGAACTTATTGGAAAAATGAGTCCTTAGGCTATGTTCACATTAGCGTTCGGTGCCGCAGCGTCGGGCGCTGCAGCGTCGCCGCATGCGTCATGCGACCCTATATTTAACATGGGGGCGCATGGACATGCGTTGCACTTGCGTTTTGTGACGCATGCGTCACTGTGGTGCATGCGTCAGGGCGCAGAGGACGCAGCAAGTTGCAGTTTTTTCTGCGCCCAAAACCATGCAAAAATGGACGCATGCGTCACAAAACGCTGCGTTGTGCATGCTGCGGCGCACAACGCAAATGTGAACGTAGCCTTAAAGAGGTGTCAAAGTGAGTTTCTAAAGTTTGGAGGTCAAAATCCGCTATCCAAACTGTGTATTCTGTCATTGGTGAATAAGATGCAACGTACAGGAAAATTACTGGATAGACATGATGAATGACATCCGAAAATCTCCACTAGATTTCTTCCTTTGGGTGAAAGGTGGGATGTACAGTAACAAGCCACGAACATTATAGGCACTCTGAGAGAACATACGGCGAGAGATTCAGGCTATGACCCCAGACATCCTGCAGAATACATTCAACAATATGGAATAGCACATGCAGGTGTGCTTTGAAGTGAATTGTGGACATTTTAAATGCCTGCTGTAAAACATCAGTTTCTCATGAATCAAGGTATGTACAGTCTACATTTCAGTACGAAAGATTTTCTCTTTTAGAAGTTACAGCAATTTTTCCTGGTAAAGTAGCGAGTGAATCACACTGTATAAGCCTTATCCGTGTGCATCTATAATACTTGGCAGCCACTCCTTCATGGATGATAGATATGTAAGTGGTTGTTTCATCAGAATTTGCAGCTGTGCTGCCTCCACCTTTATCATGGGTTCCTGTCTGTATCCCACAGTGTATTGATGTTGTGGCCAGCTGTTGGTACGTATGGACCTTTATTTCTGTGAAGACTAATGTTTCTACACCAATAAAGTAAACAGAGAATGACAGACTCAAATAAGAAGACTTAAAACTTTTTTTATTAGTTAAATGTAGGCTATCATGTCCCCAAATGTTATTAAACTGGCTATATAGGGTTAATCTGCAGGCTAATAGCATTGCAATGCTGTTCGACCTCATTACTGAATGCACAGATACTGGCTCAAAATGAAATTCACTACTCCTGGGATCCCCATTTTTCCGTTATAGAGGCAAATATGTGCAGAACAAGCTGTCAATCAAAGTGCCTGAGTGTGCTTGCTGTCACCGCTCACTGTGTACAGAGCAGTAACTGTAATCATACTGGAGCAGTAGCGTAGCTACCAGGGGGCAGAGGGTGCGGTCGCCCCGGGCCCACCACTCACAGGGGCCCCCTCGGAGCTACACTACCCTTAATTATTAGTGTGCACCCACCGATATAGTTAAGCTCCGTCGTAGAGCAGAGAGACACAATCTCCCTGCACTACCGCGGGCAGTGGCCGGAGAGAAGCAGTGGAGCATATGCCCCTCCCCCTGTGCCGACACTGTACCTGTTTGCTGTATCCAGAATACAGCGGACACGCCCACTTTGCACTCTGCGTGGGCGTTTCTGCTGCAGAGAAGTCAGGACCGTAGCGCTGCTTCTTCCATCCAGAGAGGAGCAGAACAGTCACACAACACAGTGCTGTAAGTAACAGCTCAGCCTTCTGCCTGTACTGGCCAGAGGTGCCTGTACTGGCCAGAGGTGTCTGCACTGTGCAGGGAGGAGGTGGCAGGACACTGCTCCTCTCCTGATAAGCCCTGGCCAGATTCTTGTGCTGTATCTGCACTCTCTGAAGCACAGTAGATTTATGGCAGCAGCTTGAACTTTTAAACAGATTGGGTCACTGTCAGTGCAAATCGCCCTAGCATCACCCATCTGTAAAAAACTTCAGAGCAGCTGATATAAATCTAATGGTCCTTAGATAGAGACAAGACTGGTCAGTAATGTGCACCCCACAGGTGAGGATATATGTCTATGTATATATATATATATACTAGCTGTACTACCCGGCTTCGCCCGGGTTAATGACTGCTGTTAGCAAAATAGAATGTGTTAACAAAAATTTATTCTGCACACAAAAACCACAAAACAAATAGATAGAAATGTAATTATTAAAAGGCAAAAACTAAGCAAATAGAAGCATTTCACAACATATATTAGCTTTGTTATACTGAGAATGTCTTTGTTGCCTATATTAACCAATCAGAGCTCAGGTTAATTAACTGTAGCAAAATAGAAGCTGAGCTGTGATTGGTTGCTATTGGCAGCCTGATAAATCCCCAGCCAACAGGAAGCCCTCCCCCCTGGCAGTATATATTAGCTCACACATACACATAATAGACAGGTCATGTGACTGACAGCTGCCGTATTTCCTATATGGTACATTTGTTGCTCTTGTAGTTTGCTTATTAATCAGATTTTTATTTTTGAAGGACAATACCAGACTTGTGTGTGTTTTAGGGCGAGTTTTATGTGTCAAGTTGTGTGTGTTGAGTTGCGTGTGGCGACATGCATGTAGCGACTTTTGTGAGATGAGTTTTGTGTGGCGACATGCGTGTAGCAACATTTTGTGTGTTGAGTTGCATGTGACAGGTTAGTGTAGCAAGTTGTGTGCAGCAAGATTTGTGCATGGCGAGTTTTGCGCGTGGCGAGTTTTATGTGTGGTGCATTTTGAGTATGTGCAAGTTTTGTGTGAGGCAACTTTTGCATGTGGTGCAACTTTTGTACATGTGGCAATTTTTCTGTGTGTGCAAGTTTTGCATGAGGTGAGTTTTCCATGAGGTGAGTTTTGCACGTGTGGCGAGTTTTGCGTGAGCCTAGTTTTGCATATGGCGAGTTTTGCATGTAGCGAGTTTTGAGTGGTGACTTTTGTGTTTCGACTTTTATGTGGCGAGGTTGGTGTGTGTGTGTGGTGAAATGTGTGCTGAGGGTGGTATATGTGTTCAAGCACGTGGTAGTGTGTGGCGCATTTTGTGTTTGTGTTCATATCCCCGTGTGTGGTGAGTATCCCATGTCGGGGCCCCACCTTAGCAACTGTACGGTATATACTCTTTGTCGCCATCGCTCTCATTCTTTAAGTCCTCATTGTTCACATCTGGCAGCTGTCAATTTTCCTCCAACACTTTTCCCTTCACTTTTTCCCCATTATGTAGATAGGAGCAAAATTGTTTGGTGAATTGGAACGCGCGGGGTTAAAATTTCACCTCACAACATAGCCTATGACGCTCTCGGGGTCCAGACGTGTGACTGTGCAAAATTTTGTGGCTGTAGCTGCGACGGTACAGATGCCAATCCCGGACATACACACATACATACATACACACATTCAGCTTTATATATTAGATATACCTGTATGTAATCTCCTGTATATAGTATATACCTGTGTGTCATCTCACCTATATATAGTATATATCTGTGTGTCATCTCCTGTATATAGTATATACCTGTATGTCATCTCCTCCTATACATAGCATATACCTGTGTCATCTCCTCCTGTATATACTATATACCTGTAGGTAATCTGCTCCTGTATATAGTATATACCTGTGTGTCATCTCCTCCTGTATATAGTATATACCTGTATGTCATCTCCTCCTGTATGTAGTATGTACCTGTATGTCATCTCCTCCTCTATATAGTATATACCTGTGTGTCATCTCTCCTGTATATAGTATATATCTGTGTGTCATCTCCTCCTGTATATAGTATATACCTGTGTGTCATCTCCCCTGTAAATAGTATATACCTGTGTGTCATCTCCTGTATATAGTATATAGCTGTATGTCATCTCCTCCTGTATTAGCCCTCGTTCACACGTTATTTGGTCAGTATTTTTACCTCAGTATTTGTAAGCTAAAATGGCAGCCTGATAAATCCCCAGCCAACAGTAAGCCCACCCCCTGGCAGTATATATTAGCTCACACATACACATAATAGACTGGTCATGTGACTGACAGCTGCCGGATTCCTATATGGTACATTTGTTGCTCTTGTAGTTTGTCTGCTTATTAATCAGATTTTTATTTTTGAAGGATACCAGACTTGTGTGTGTTTTAGGGCGAGTTTCGTGTGTCAAGTTGTGTGTGTTGAGTTGCGTGTGGCGACATGCATGTAGGGACTTTTGTGAGATGAGTTTTGTGTGGCGACATGCGTGTAGCAACTTTTTGTGTGTCGAGTTGCATGTGACAGGTTAGTGTAGCAAGTTGTGTGCAGCAAGTTTTGCGCATGGCGAGTTTTGCGCGTGGCGAGTTTTATGTGTGGTGCCTTTTGAGTATGTGCAAGTTTTGTGTGAGGCAACTTTTGCATGTGTTGCAACTTTTGTGCATGTGGCAATTTTTCTGCGTGTGGCAATTTTTCTGCGTGTGCAAGTTTTGCGTGTGGCGAGTTTTGCACGTGTGGCGAGTTTTGCATGTGGAGAGTTTTGCGCGTGGCGAGTTTTGAGCGGCGACTTTTGTGTTTCTACTTTTATGTGGCGAGGTTGGTGTATGTGTGGTGAAATGTGCACTGAGGGTGGTATATGTGTTCGAGCACGTGGTAGTGTGTGGCGCATTTTGTGTGTGTGTTCATATCCCCGTGGTGGTGTGATTATCCCATGTTGGGGCCCCACCTTAGCAACTGTACAGTATATACTCTTTGGTGCCATCGCTGTCATTCTTTAAGTCCCCCTTGTTCACATCTGGCAGCTGTTAATTTGCCTCCAACACTTTTCCTTTCATTTTTTCCCCATTATGTAGATAGGGGCAAAATTGTTTGGTGAATTGGAAAGCGCGGGGTTAAAATTTCACCTCACAATATAGCTTTGACGCTCTCGGGGTCCAGACGTGTGACTGTGCAAAATTTTGTGCCTGTAGCTGCGACGCCTCCAACACTTTTCCTTTCACTTTTTCCCCATTATGTAGATAGGGGCAAAATTGTTTGGTGAATTGGAAAGCGCGGGGTTAAAATTTCACCTCACAACATAGCCTATGACGCTCTCGGGGTCCAGACGTGTGACTGTGCAAAATTTTGTGGCTGTAGCTGCTACGGTTCAGATGCCAATCCCGGACATACATACATACATACATACATACACACACACACACATTCAGCTTTATATATTAGATATATATATATAATAATAATAATAATAATAATCTTTATTTTTATATAGCGCTAACATATTACGCAGCGCTTTACAGTTTGTACACATTATCATCGCTGTCCCCGATGGGGCTCACAATCTAAATTCCCTATCAGTATGTCTTTGGAACATATATATATATATATATATATATATACTCACCGGCCACTTTATTAGGTACACCTGTCCAACTTCTTGTTAACACTTAATTTCTAATCAGCCAATCACATGGCGGCAACTCAGTGCATTTCGGCATGTAGACATGGTCAAGACAATCTCCTGCAGTTCAAACCGAGCATCAGTATGGGGAAGAAAGGTGATTTGAGTGCCTTTGAACGTGGCATGGTTGTTGGTGCCAGAAGGGCTGGTCTGAGTATTTCAGAAACTGCTGATCTACTGGGATTTTCACACACAACCATCTCTAGGGTTTACAGAGAATGGTCCGAAAAAGAAAAAAAATCCAGTGAGCGGCAGTTCTGTGGGCGGAAATGCCTTGTTGATGCCAGAGGTCAGAGGAGAATGGGCAGACTGGTTCGAGCTGATAGAAAGGCAACAGTGACTCAAATCGCCACCCGTTACAACCAAGGTAGGCCTAAGAGCATCTCTGAACGCACAGTGCGTCGAACTTTGAGGCAGATGGGCTACAGCAGCAGAAGACCACACCGGGTACCACTCCTTTCAGCTAAGAACAGGAAACTGAGGCTACAATTTATACAAGCTCATCGAAATTGGACAGTAGAAGATTGGAAAAACGTTGCTTGGTCTGATGAGTCTCGATTTCTGCTGCGACATTCGGATGGTAGGGTCAGAATTTGGCGTAAACAACATGAAAGCATGGATCCATCCTGCCTTGTATGGAGTATCTTTGGGATGTGCAGCCGACAAATCTGCGGCAACTGTGTGATGCCATCATGTCAATATGGACCAAAATCTCTGAGGAATGCTTCCAGCACCTTGTTGAATCTATGCCACGAAGAATTGAGGCAGTTCTGAAGGCAAAAGGGGGTCCAACCCGTTACTAGCATGGTGTACCTAATAAAGTGGCCGGTGAGGGTATATATATATATATATATATATATATATATATATATATATATATATATTTATATATATATTTAGAGACATACAGTACAGACCAAAAGTTTGGACACACCTACTCATTTAAAGATTTTTTTCTATTTTCATGACTGAAAATTGAAAATTCACACTGAAGCCATCAAAACTATGAATTCACACATGTGAAATTACATACTTAACAAAAAAGTGTGAAACAACTGAAAATGTGTCTTATATTCTAGGTTCTTCAAAGTAGCCGCCTTTTTCTTTGATGACTGCTTTGCACACTCTTGGCATTCTCTTGATGAGCTTCAAGAGGTACTTCCAACAATCTTGAAGGAGTTCCCAGAGATGCTTAGCACTTGATGTCCCTTTTGCCTTCACTCTGCGGTCCAGCTCACCCCAAACCATCTCGATTGGGTTCAGGTCTGATGACTGTGGAGGCCAGGCCATCTGGCGTAGCACCCCACCACTCTCCTTCTTGGTCATATAGCCCTTACACAGACTGGAGGTGTGTTTGGGGTCATTGTGCTGTTGAAAAATAAATGATGGTCCAACTAAACGTAAACCAGATGGAATAGCATGCCGCTGCAAGATACTGTGGTAGCCATGCTGGTTCAGTATGCCTTCAATTTTGAATAAATCCCCAGCAGTGTCACCAGCAAAGCACCCCCACACCATCACTCCTCCTCCTCCATGCTTCACTGTGGGAACCAGGCATGTAGAGTCCATCCGTTCAGCTTTTCTGCGTCGCACAAAGACACGGTGGTTGGAACCAAAGATCTCAAATTTAGACTCATCAGACCAAAGCACAGATTTCCACTGGTCTAATGTCCATTCCTTGTGTTCTTTAGCCCAAACAAGTCTCTTCTGCTTGTTGCCTGTCCTTAGCAGTGGTTTCCTAGCAGCTATTTTACCATGAAGGCCTGCTGCACAAAGTCTCCTCTTAACAGTTGTTGCAGAGATGTGTCTGCTGCTAGAAATTTGTGTGGCATTGACCTGGTCTCTACTCCGAGCTGCTGTTAACCTGTGATTTCTGAGGCTGGTGACTCGGATAAACTTATCCTCAGAAGCAGAGGTGACTCTTGGTCTTCCTTTCCTGGGGCGGTCCTAATGTGAGACAGTTTCTTTGAAGCGCTTGATGATGGCCACTCGGTTTTCTTCACTTAGCTGCTTTTTTCTTGCCATAATACAATTCTAACAGTCTTTTCAGTAGGTCTATCAGCTGTGTATCCACCAGACTTCAGCACAACACAAATGATGGTCCCAACACCATTTATAAGGCAAGAAATCCCACTTATTAAACCTGACAGGGCACATCTGTGAAGTGAAAACTATTTCCGGTGACTACCTCTTGAAGCTCATCAAGAGAATGCCAAGAGTGTGCAAAACAGTCATCAAAGAAAAAGGTGGCTACTTTGAAGAACCTAGAATATAAGACATAATTTCAGTTGGTTCACACTTTTTTGTTAAGTATATAATTCCACAGGTGTTAATTTATAGTTTTGATGCCTTCAGTGTGAAATTAGAATTTTCATAGTCATGAAAATACAGAAAAATCTTTAAATGAGTAGGTGTGTCCAAACTTTTGGTCTGTACTGTATATCCTCATCTGTGGGGTCCTGCATCCGGGGTCATGTCTATCAGTGCACATTACCGACCAGTCTTGTCAGTATACCTTGGATTTACTTATATGAGATCCATACAGACATTGTACTGGCAGGATCCTGACCCCGGCTATAGAAAAAAAATAAATAAAATATATATATATATATATATATATATATATATATATATATATATAATGTAATGCAGTCCTATAGCCGGGGTCAGGGTACTATCAGTCCAATGTCTGTATGATTTCATATCAGTAAATCCAAGGTTGTAAACACAAAAACTCATTATAAAATCTTTTATTAAAAAAAAGTTATGGATGAGTTTATACAGTATGATAAATAGCCAGACAGAAGAAAATAAAAACACAAGTAGGGTGTGTATAGAAAATCACATATGGGTGCGGGCCCCTGAACATACAGTATACTCAGTCTAGACAACAAGACCCCAAAGGGGGAGAAGTGAAAAAGAGAGGAGTAGACAAGTCAGGGGTGTACTTTCTTCTTTAGATTGGTAACATTCTACCTCCCCATCTTTTTTCTACTTCCCACGTTTCCTTTTTCCTCTTTGGAGTCTTGTCCAGACGAGTATATTTTTAGGGTTACCAGGATACATTCAGGGGACTATACCCATATGCTGGCCGCTATACACACCTACCAGCTGTTTCTATTTTCTTCTATTTAGCTCTTTGTTAAGTATTTCAACAGGGACAGACAGAGACAAAATTCTAAGTCATGGGACCTATTGCGGGTTCCATTATACAGTGTGGGGGTCATCATGCAGCATGGGAGCTACTGTGGAGGTCATTATACAGCGTGAGAGATAATGTGGGGGTCATTATACAGTATCAGAGATAATGCAGGGGTCATTATACAGCATGGGAGCTACTGCGGGGGTCATTATACAGCATAGGAGCTACTGCAGGGGTCATTATACAGCATAAGAGATAATGCAGGGATAATTATACAGTGTGAGAGATAATATAAGGGCCGTTATACAGTTTGGAGGCTGCTGTCGGGCCATCATACAGTGTAAGGGCGTATATACAGTGTGGGAGCTTCTGTGGAGGCCATTATACAGTGTGGGGACTACTGTGGGGGCTGTAAAGAGTTGGGCTACAGTGAGGGCACATAGGAGACATTTTACTATGTAAGGGCACAGTGGTGGCATTACTATGTGAAGCAGTATGAGGAACAATGCTTTTGTACCACACAGCAGGTGCAGTAATAGGGTCACATACGGCAGCAGCGGCTCAGTATTGGGGTATCAGTAGGATGAGGGGTTTGTGCAGGTTGGGAATAGATGGGACAGTGCAGGAAATGTGAGAATTCATATATGTCTTTGCTGTAATCTCTGAAGCCAAGTCGTGGCTGGAAGAAGTTGCCATGTTGATCTGGGCAACATGGAACAGATGGGAAAAGTGAACGATTCCATCAGAAAGAACGTCAGCGGTAAGTCACCATGTATAACTGTGCTGTGATCTCTTATATGTTCTGCAGGACTGGTATCCACCACTACGCCATGTCCCAAATTATGCAAATTGGATTTAAGTGTCATAAAGATTTAATTGTTTTGTTTCTCAAATAAATTCATGGTTGGTATTGTGTCTCAGGGCTCAATGGATCACTGAAATCAATCTTAAACACATGGGATAATTAGTTTTCCATGTGATTCTAATTAAAGGAAAACTACTTAAAAATGATGTTCCACATTATTAAGCAGGCCACAGGTTTCAAGCAATATGGGAAATAAAAAGGATCTTTCTGCTGCTGAAAAGCGTTAATTAGTGCAATGCTTTGGACAAGGTATGAAAACATTAGATATTTCATGAAAACTTAAGAGTGATCATCACACTGTGAAGAGATTTGTGAGTGAAACAGAGCACAGACAGAGTTCATGCAGAGAAAGGCATAATGAGGAAGGTTTCTGCCAGACAAATTCATAGGGTTAAGAGTGCAGCAGCCAAAATACCATTATAAAGCAGCGAACAGTTATTGAAGCTGCTGGTGCCTCTGGAGTCCCTCGAACCTCAAGGTGCAGGATCCTTCAAAGGCTTGCAGTGGTGCATAAACCTACTATTCGGCCACCCCTAAACAGTGTTCACAAGCAGAAATGGTTGCAGTGGGCCCAGACATACATGAAGACTAATTTCCAAACAGTCTTGTTTACTGAGGAGAGTCGAGCAACCCTGGATGGTCCAGATGGATGGAGTAGTGGATAGTTGGTGGATGGCCACCATGTCCCAACAAGGCTGTGACGTCAGCAAGGAAGTGGAGGAGTCATGTTTTTGAGCGGAATCACGGGGAAACAGCTGGTAGGGCCCTTTAAGGTTCCTGAAGGTGTGAAAATGACCTCTGCAAAGTATATAGAGTTTCTGACTGACAACTTTCTTCCATGGTATAAAAAACAGAAACGTGCCTTCAGGAGCAAAATCATCTTCATGCATGACAATGCACCATCTCATGCTGCAAAGAATACCTCTAAGTCATTGGCTGCTATGGGCATAAAAGGAGATAAACTCATGGTGTGGCCACCATCTTCCCCTGACCTCAACCCTATAGTGTTATGACCCCAATGGCGAGGGTCTCAGAGAAACAAGTAAGTCTGCGACGTACAAAAATCCAGCTCATAGGGCAGTGGTAACTGGGTTGACCATATATCTACTCCTAACGCCAACACTAGTAGTAGCCGGGGAACATGCCTACGTTGGTCGCTAGATGTCTCGCGCCAGCCGGAGGACTAACTACCCCTAGAAGAGGAAAACAAAGACCTCTCTTGCCTCCAGAGAATAGACCCCAAAAGTAGGATAGTAGCCCCCCACAAATAATAACGGTGAGGTAAGAGGAAATAACAAACACAGAGATGAACTAGGTTTTAGCAAAGAGAGGCCCACTTACTAATAGCAGAATGTAGTAAGATAACTTATATGGTCAACAAAAACCCTATCAAAATCCACGCTGGAGATTCAAGAACCCCCGAACCGTCTAACGGCCCGGGGGGAGAACACCAGCCACCCTAGAGCTTCCAGCAAGGTCAGGAAACAGATTATATATAAGCTGGACAAAAATGCAAACAAAAACAAATAGGAAAAAGCAAGGAAGCAGACTTGGCTTAATCAAGCAGAAACCAGGATCAGTAGACACGAGCACTACAGATTAGCTCTGATATCAACGTTGCCAGGCATTGAACTGAAGGTCCAGGGAGCTTATATAGCAACACCCCTGACCTAACGACCCAGGTGAGCATACAAGGAATGAATGACATACCCAGAGTCAAATCACTAGTAGCCACTAGAGGGAGCCAAAAGGTAAATTCACAACATATAGAGAACCTTTGGAGTATCATCAAGCAAAACATCTATGAGGGTGGGAGGCAGTTCACATCAAAACAGCAGCTCTGGGAGGCTATTCTGACTTCATGCAAAGAAATACAAGCAGAAACTCTCCAAAAACTCACAAGTTCAATGGATGCAAGAATTGTGAAGGTGATATCAAAGAAGGGTTTCTATTAGTGATGAGTGAGTATACTCGGTACTCAAGATTTCCCGAGCACGCTTGGGTGTCCTCCGAGTATTTGTAAGTACTCGGAGATTTCGTTTTCTGTGCCGCAGCTGAATGATTTACATCTGTTAGCCAGCATAAGTACATGTGGGGGTTGCCTGGTTGCTAGGGAATCCCCACATGTAATCAAGCTGGCTAACAGATGTTAATCATTCAGCGGCGGCGCAGAAAACTAAATCTCTGAGTACTTACAAATACTCGGAGGACACCCAAGCGTGCTCGGGAAATCTCGAGTACCGAGTATACTCGCTCATCACTAGTTCCTATGTTAACATGTAACTTGGCCTGTTAGGATGTTTTGGAGTTAAATAGCTTTTTTGTTCAGTGAATGTGACCTCCTAATGTGCAAATTCCACAAATGAGCATTTTCAGTTCTTTAAAACATATCAAATGTTTAGAAATTCTACTGTGCCTAATAATTTGGAACAGTGCATTTTGAGTTATTATTCATTTTGGAGATTATACTGTTATCATTGGGAGGTTTATTCAATAAAATCCGATGTATCCTCTAACGGGTGATTACTTTTATTAGACTGACTGTCATTTGCACTGATTCACTGGCCAACAGTGAAAATGTTTCTGAAATGAAAATAGCTGGTTTGTAATAATTTTAGCATCCTAAAAACGAATATGTTACTTAAAAATCATTATTAGCTCTTGTTGCTGAGATACAGGTCATTTAAGATTATTATGCAGGAAAATAGGGAAATTTTGAATTTTCAACAAATGTGTATTGGTAAACCTGATTACAGACCTGTTGAACCAATGTCAGCCATTTTATAAATTGTGTCTGCATAGTTTGTACTAATTGAAGTCTCTTTCTCTTGTTGCAGTAATTTTGTGGAGAGAATTTACACTTTGAAAATGCCTCGTAAATGTGCAAATATTGTTAACAATTTTTGTTACGTGTGTGGTTATGTGACATTTGCCAACCAAAGAAGACCAATTACTCCACTTGTGAAGACTGCTTACCATCATTACTTTGCTTATACGTGGCACTTAAATACGTGGCACTTATACGTGGCACTTAAATACGTGGCACTTATATACGTGGCATTTTGAGACCTATAATTTTTCCACATTTTGGTCCACAGAGTCATGTGAGGTCTTGTTTTTTGCGGGACGAGTTGACGTTTTTATTGGTAACATTTTCGGACACGTGACCATTTTTTATCACTTTTTATTCCGTTTTTTGTGAGGCAGAATAACCAAAAACCAGCTATTCATGAATTTCTTTATACCGTTCTGCGTTTGGTAAAATTGATAAAGCAGTTTTATTCGTCGGGTCAGTACGATTACAGCGATACCTCATTTATATCATTTTTTAATGTTTTGGCGCTTTTATACGATAAAAACTATTTTATAGAAAAAATAATTATTTTGGCATCGCTTTATTCTGAGGACTATAACTTTTTTATTTTTTTGCTGATGATGCTGTATGGCGGCTTGTTTTTTGCGGGACAAGATGACGTTTTCAGCGGTACCATGGTTATTTATATCCATCTTTTTGATCGCGTGTTATTCCACTTTTTGTTCGGCGGTATGGTAATAAAGCGTTGTTTTTTGCCTCGTTTTTTTTTTTTTTTTCTTACGGTGTTTACTGAAGGGGTTAACTAGTGGGACAGTTTTATAGGTTGGGTCGTTACGGACGCGGCGATACTAAATATGTGTACTGTACTGTGCAATTTATACTCTTGTAATGAATTCTTCTCGCTACCTACAGCACATACTTCCATGGCGTGTATCTAAAAAACGAGAGCTAATTAAACAATTCTGTGGGTATATTTGAGTTTCTCGACCCAAAATTAGTAATATTTGCCTATTTTCATCAAAGAAACATAAAAAAAGTTGTTTTTTGTTGGCCTGTGTTATTTAGGAAAATCCGAGAAAAATATCATTTTCATGATTATTTGGAACATGGTGTATATGGTCACAATATGGCGGTAATATCAGTGTTGGTCTTTGTGGAGGTGTTTTTTAGTTACAGGAGGATCATCGGTTGAGGTTCTTATACTCACGATTACAGTGTGATACCGTAGTTGTAATCAGGGGTTATGGGCCCACTCAGATGTTTGGCCCCCTCCTCCCTGAGCTGAAACCCTAGCTACGCCTCTCTACTGGAGGAATAAAGTTAATTTTCCTCGGGTAGCCATACTTTCAGTAAGGCGGCCAAACAACGTTGAATTGCCATTAATCTACAGTTTAACCCTAAAACTGCAGATAGTTTGGGGACATGACAGGTTCCCTTTATTCATACCGTATCTAAGAATTTAATTGACATTAAAAGTGAGCAAAATATGGGGACAGGGGGCATGTAAAGCCTAATGACTGAAAGACATACATATACTCTAAATATTTATACTGTATTATCACATAGAAAACCAAATACTCAAGTGGAGAATACAGTGGGGGAAATAAGTATTTCATCCCTTGCTGATTTTGTAAATTTGCCCACTGACAAAGACATGAACAGTCTATAATTTTAAGGGTAGGTTAATTTTAACATTGAGCGATAGAATATCAAAAATAACAGCTAGAAAATCACATTGTACAAATTATATACATTTATTTGCATTTTGCAGAGAGAAAAAAGTATTTGATCTTTCTGACAAACAAGACTTAATACTTGGTGGCAAAAGCCTTGTTGGCAAGTACAGCAGTCAGACGTTTTTTGTAGTTGATGATGAGGTTTGTGCACATGTCAGGAGGAATTTTGGTCCACTCTTTGCAGATCATCTCTAAATCAATAAGATTTTGAGGCTGTTGCTTGGCAACTCGGAGCTTCAACTCCCTCCATAAGTTTTCTATAGGATTAATGTCTTGATGCATGCCTTGGCTGTATGTTTTGGGTCATTGTCTTGCTGGAAGACCCAGCCATGACTCATTTTTAATGTCCTGGTGGAGGTAAGGAGGGTGTCACTCAGGATTTTATGGTACATGGCTCCATCCATTCTCCCATTGATGTGGTGAAGTAGTCATGTGCTCTTAGCAGAAAAAAACACCCAAAACATAATGTTTCCACCTCCATGCTTGACAGTGGGGACGGTGTTCTTTGGGTCATAGGCAACATTTCTCTTCCTCCAAACACAGCGAGTTGAGTTAATGCCAAAGAGCTCCATTTTTGTCTCATCTGACCACAGCAGCTTCTCCCATTGACTCACAGAATCATCCAGGTGTTCATTGGCAAACTTCATATGGGCCTGCACATGTGCCTTCTTGATAATGGGGACCTTGTGTTCACTACAGGATTTAAACCTTTACGGCGTAATGTGTTACCAATGGTTTTCTTGGTGACTGTGGTCTCAGCTACCTTGAGATCAATAACAAGTTCCCCCTGTGTAGTTTTAGGCTGATTTCTCACCTTCCTCATCATCAAGGATACCCCACAATGTGAGATTTTGCATGGTGCCCCAGATCGATGTCGATTGACAGTCATTTTGTATTTCTTCCATTTTCTTACTATTGCACCAACAGTTGTCTCCTTCTCACCCAGCGTCTTACTTATGGTTTTGTAGCCCATTCCACCTTTGTGTAGGTCTATGATCTTGTCCCTAACATCCTCATAAAGCTCTTTGGTCTTGCCCATGTTGTAGAGGTCAGAGTCTGACTGATTAATTGAGTCTGTGGACAGAAGTCTTTCATAAATGTGACTATGTAAAACAGCTGTCTTTAATGCAGGTAACAAGTTGATTAGGAGCGTCTAACTGGTCTGTAGGAGTAGAACTCCTAATGGTTGGTAGGGGATCAAATATTTATTCTCACTGCAAAATGCAAATAAATGTATATAATTTATACAATGTGATTTTCTGGATTCTATTTTTATTTTATTTTTTTAAATTTGTTTATTAAACAACAAAAAGGATAAGTATAAGATATACATATTTTGCGTATGACCGAATCACCATGAACATATTTGTCACATTTAGCAAGAAAATCACAAATGTATACAATAAGTTTTTGGGTTTTTTTGGCAATGCAGATCATAGTATATGGAATGGGTCATACAAATCTTAAAAGTATCACAAATTGTCTAGGATACCTATACTAAAACCTTAGAAAAAAACAAAAGGAACAAAACATAACCCTATCCTGCTGCCAAAACCATCCCCATCATATTGATTGCTTAATACTGAAACTAGGCGTGATCCAATGTTCATTACATCTTATTATAGTGGAGTTAGACTATCTGCCATGAGTTGACACAGTGAGAGGTGATGAATTCCATACATCCCATATTTTGCTAAATTTCCCCAAGCAGCCTCTACTTTGGTATAACGTTCGTTCGTAGGGTATAATAGAATTTACCAAATCAATCCAGGCCCTATGAGATGGATGAGTATTTCCCATCCAGTGAAGAGCTATTACTTTCTGTGCCAGAAAAAGTGATTCCCTCAAAAAAATTTGAGTATGATATCCCCATGTCTCTTCCTCCAGTACCCCAAATAACAAACTAAAGGATTCAATGGAACGAGAATATGCACAAGGGAAGTCAGTATCGTAGTTACCTCACTCCAAAATGATTGGATAATTGGACATCTCCAAATCATATGAATAAAGTCAGCCTCCATTGTGTGGCATCTTAGATATTCTGAAGAGTTAGACCATCCCATTTTAAATAACCGTATTGGGGTTAGATATACTTGATTTAAGATATACATTTGTATAATTTTATTATTAGCCGAAGGAGACACTCCCATTGGGGATTCAAGAAACATCTCCCAATCCTCTTCTTGAAGATCAGGAATTAGGAATTTCCATTTTTCTTTAACTGCCAATACAGCGGAATCAGCACCCACAGCCAACATATGTGTGTATAGTGCGGAGATAAGACCACAGAGTCCCTGAGATTTAAGGATCCCTATTAATGGGAAAGATAATATTATTTGACTAGTCCTGATCCCACGCATATGTTATTGGATTGCCAATCTGAGTTGTAAATATCGAAAAAATTGGGGTCTCGGAATGTTGTATTTAATTTTTAATTGTTCAAAAGACATTAAAGTGCCTTCTTCAAATAAATCATTAACTGAAACAACACCATGTGAAATCCAAAATTGTGTAGATGGGTGATTCAATAGCCCTGGAAAGTACATATTATTCCATAGTGGCATTTCGGCTATAATACCATCAATGTGGGTCACCTTCTTTACCTGTTTCCAAACCAGCCTCGCTAACCGGAGTAATGGTAGTAATCTAGGAGAAGTGGGTCTATCTATTTCCAAAAAACCCATCGGACAATCATCTTGCAGCCTGGATTAAATGGCTCTCCGAATTTGGTAAAAAGTTTTCTGGCATCCATTTACTCAATGCCCTAAGGCTGGTTTCACACTTGCGTTTTGATCTGCAGCGTTTTAGCGCTAAAAAACGCATGCGTTTTTTTTTCTATACTTAACATTAAAAAACGCTTGCGTTTTTTAGCGTGCATTTTGACGCGTTTTCGGCAACGCATGCCTTTTTTGACGCGTGCGTTCATTTGCAGAAATGCAACCTGTAGTAATTTCTAGCGGCGTTTTTTTGGCGCAAAAAACCGCATGCGTTTATTCGCGGCAAAAAATGCATTGCTGTCTATGTAAACGCATGCGTTTTTAAGCACATGCGTTTGCTTGCGTTAAAAACGCATGCATTTTTATAGAAAAACACAAGAAAAAACAAGAAAACCCTAACCCTAACCCTAAACCCAAGAAAAAACAAGAAAACCCTAACCCTAACCCTAAACCCAAGAAAAAACAATAAAACCCTAACCTTAACCCTAGGGTTACTAGGGATCCTAACCCTAACCCTAAGGTTAGGATCCCTAGTAACCCTAGGGATCCTAACCCTAACCCTAGGGATCCTAACCCTAACCCTTAGGGTTAGGGTTACGATCCTAACCCTTAGGGTTAGGGTTAAGGTTAGGATCCCTAGGGTTAGGGTTAGGGTTAGGATCCCTAGGGTTAGGGTTAGGATCCCTAGGGTTAGGGTCCCTAGGGTTACTAGGGATCCTAACCCTAACCCTAGCTATTTCTGTTTTTAGAGGGTTTTCTAGTTGATTTTGATGATTGGTAGCTGTCACACACTTCTCAGCATGCGTTTAAAAAACGCAAATGCAGGAAGAAATGCATGTAAACGCCGCAAAACGCCGCGTTTTTTTTCTGCATGCAAAAACGCATGCGGCTAAAAAACGTGGCGTTTTGCCGTGTTTACATGCGTTTTTTCACCACATGCGGTTTTTTTTAAAACGCTGCAGATCAAAATGCAAGTGTGAAACCAGCCTAAGCTGTCCAGCTAAATAGTATAGGAAAAAATCAGGCAGTGCCGCCCCTCCCATTTGCTTAGATCTATGTAAAGTAGATAACACTGGTCAACAGCATTTTTGGTGCCAAAGATATTTCATCGAATTTAGGGTATTTTTGGGGTGCTGATTCTGAATATGTCATCAGTTTTGCCAGATTGGCTCAAGTTTTTGAGATTTTTTGTATCTTATTTATAGCACTTGTTGGTAAATGCGACGCATCATCTCATTAATTTCTTTGGATTAGTACTTGAACTGAGCAGTTCTCAATATAGTTTTGTGTTAATTAGTGTTCTAAAAGTTTGTTCATAGCTTGATTTTTGCACTAACTTTATGTTGTTGTCTGTTTTCCAGTGAAAAGCATGAACTCATCAAGAAGAAGTTGTCTTAACGATCCAGACTCATTCTGTTACATTTGTGGTGAATACACACTGCCAAAACATAGAAGAAACATAACAGACTTCGTAAAAAAAAAGTGTATTTTGCCTATTTTGGGGTTATGCTTGAGGACCAAGACAAGTTTTGGGCACCACACATAGTGTGCAAAGCATGTATCGAATTATTACGAAAATGGAGCAAAGGACAAAGAAAAAGCTTCAAATTTAGTGTTCCAATGGTGTGGAGAGAGCCAAAAAATCATCATGATGACTGTTATTTATGGTAAACACAGGTACAGGCACATCTTCACAATGAGGGACAGGCCTTCTTGCAGATTCCATGTTACTCCCATTTTCGTTTCTTATGCTTATTGAATCCTTGCACTTGCACTGCACAGAAATAACAGTCATCATGATGATTTTTTGGCTCTCTCCACACCATTGGAACACCAAATTTGAAGCTTTTTCCTTGTCCTTTGCTCCATTTTCGTAATAGTTCGATACATGCTTTGCACACTATGTGTGGTGCCCAAAACTTGTCTTGGTCCCCAAGCATAACCCCAAAATAGGCAAAATACACTTTTTTTACGAAGTCTGTTATGTTTCTTCTATGTTTTGGCAGTGTGTATTCACCACAAATGTAACAGAATGAGTCTGGATCGTTAAGACAACTTCTTGATGAGTTCATGCTTTTCACTGGAAAACAGACAACAACATAAAGTTAGTGCAAAAATCAAGCTATGAACCAACTTTTAGAACACTAATTAACACAAAACTATATTGAGAACTGCTCAGTTCAAGTACTAATCCAAAGAAATTAATGAGATGATGCGTCGCATTTACCAACAAGTGCTATAAATAAGATACCAAAAATGTCAAAAACTTGAGCCAATCTGGCAAAACTGATAGCATATTCAGAATCAGCACCCCTAAAATACCCCAAATTCATTAAAATATTTTGGACACCAGAAAAAAAAAATTTTTTTTGTTGACCTGTGTAATTTGAGTTTTGGCCTGGCTTTCCCCCAGATAAATGATGAAATTAAAGAGTTCAAATTTGAAAAAAAGGATTTAGGAACAGGAACTGCACTATGTTGAAGGGAGTAATTAAGCTTCGGGAGCAATATCATCTTAATCAAATTTATGAGCCCAGAGACAGATAGTGGTAACTTAAGGCTGAGTCACACATAACGATATCGTTATCGATATCGTTGCAACGTCACTCTTTTGGTGATGTAGCAACGATCCCGCTAATGATCTCGTTATGTGTGACAGCGTCCAACGATCAAGCCCCTGCTGGGAGATCGTTGGTCGTTGGGGAAAGATCAGGACCATTTTTTGGTCGCTGATCACCCGCTGTCATCGCTGGATCGGCGTGTGTGACGCCGATCCAGCGATGTGTTCACTTGTAACCAGGGTAAATATAGGGTTACTAAGCGCAGGGCCGCGCTTAGTAACCCAATATTTACCCTGGTTACCATTGTAAAAGTAAAAAAAAAAAACAGTACATACTCACATTCTGATGTCTGTCACGTCCCCCGGCGTCCACAGGGTTAAAACTGCTTTCAGCAGGAGCGCTGCTAAAGCACGCGCTCCGGCCGAGAGCCTCCCTGCACTGACTGTCAGCGCCAGCCGTAAAGCAGAGCACAGCGGTGATGTCACCGCTGTTACTGCCGGCGCTGACACATTCAGTGCAGGGAAGCTCTGGGCAGCAGCGCGTGCATTAGCAGCGCTCTTGCCGAAAGCAGTTTTAACCCTGTGGACGCCGGCGGGGGATGTGACAGACATCAGAATGTAAGTATGTAGTGTTTTTTTTTTTTTTACTTTTACAATGGTAACCAGGGTAAATATCGGGTTACTAAGCGCGGCCCTGCACTTAGTAACCCGATGTTTACCCTGGTTACCCGGGTGCTGCAGGGGACTTCGACATCGTTGAAGACAGTTTCAACGATGCCGAAGTCGTTCCCCTGATCGTTGGTCGCTGGAGAGAGTTGTCTGTGTGACAGCTCCCCAGCGACCACACAACGACTTACCAACGATCACGGCCAGGTCGTATCGCTGGTCGTGATCATTGGTAAGTCATTTAGTGTAACCCCAGCTTTACTCCAGACTGCAAATTTATGTTTAACCAAGTGTAGTAATGGGAGAATATTAAATTGTAAGTCAAGTCTACTATATTTTGGTATAATTATTCCAAAGTATTTAAAGCTAGATACCACCCTGGATTTTATTTTTGATATTCTATCTCTCAATGTTAAAATTAACCTACCCTTAAAATTATAGACTGCTCATGTCTTTGTCAGTGGGGAAACATACAAAATCAGCAAGGGATCAAATACTTATTTCCACCACTGTATATACCATATGTAACAATTTCTATATTTCCTTTAACCCCTTTCTGACATATGACGTACTATCCCGTCGAGGTGCGGTGGGCCCGTATCACCACCGACGGGATAGTGCGTCATATGCGATCGGTCGCGCTCACAGGGGAGCGCGACTGATCGCGGCTGGGTGTCAGCTGACTATCACAGCTGACATCGCAGTGTTCCAGCGGTATAGGGAAGCATCGCGCAGGGAGGGGGCTCCCTGCGTGCTTCCCTGAGACACTCGGAGCAACGCAATGTGATCGCATTGCTCCGAGGGTCTCCTACCTCCTTATTCCTGCAGGCCCCGGATCCAAAATGGCCGCAGGGCTGCTTCTGGGTCCTGCAGGGAGGTGGCTTACCAGCGCCTGCTCAGAGCAAGCTCTGGTAAGCCTGCAGCCCACCCTGTCAGATCGCTGATCTGACACAGTGCTGTGCAAAGTGTCAGATCAGCGATCTGACCCTATAACATGATGACCCCCCCGGGGCAATGTTATAGTGTAAAAAAAAAAAATATTCAGATGTGTAAAAAAAAAAAAATAAAAAATAAAGGAAAAAAATATATTGTTCCCATAAATAAATTTCGTTATCCAAAGAAAAAAAATAATAAAAGTACACATATTTAGTATTGCTGCGTCCGTAACGACCCAAAACTGATTTTACAAAACGCGGAACGGTATAAACGCCCCTCCTGTTGTGGATTCTGTTTTTGGGCTCCCTCTGGTGGTTACAACTGGTACTGGGTGACTTTGGTGGGTTGCGGTCTCTGGTTTCCACCTGTCCATCAGTGGCTGGGTGTTTCCTATTTAACCTGGCTTTCCTGTCATTCCCTTGCCGGCTATCAATGTATCAGTGTGTCTCTTACCTGCTCCTAGGCCTTCAAGACAAGCTAAGTCTGTATTTCCCTGTTTCATGATTGCTTTCATGTTTTTTTGTCCAGCTTGCAGATATGTAATTCTCTGCTGCTGGTTGCTCTAGTGGGCTGAAATTACCACTCATGTACCATGAGTTGGTACATGAGTTCAAGTAATTTCAGGATGGTATTTTGAAGGGTTTTTCAGCTGACCGCGCAGTTCACCTTTTGTATCCTCTACTATCTAGCTTAAGCGGGCCTCATTTTGCTGAATCTGTTTTCATAACTACGTTTGTGCCTTCCTCTCATTTCACCGTCATTATATGTGGGAGGCTGCTATCTCTGTGGGAATATTTCTCTGGAGGCAAGTGAGGTCTGTTATTCTTCTGATAGGGGAAGCTAGATCTCCGGCTGGCGCGAGACGTCTAGGGGCCCCCCAGGAACGTCCCCCGGCTACTGTTAGTTGAGTGTTGAGGTTCAGGATCGCGGTCAGCTCAGGTTCCATCACCCTAGAGCTCGTCCTGTTTTTGCCCGTGTTATGTTGACAAATTCCCTGCCATTGGGAATCATGACAGTATAGCCGACCCACAAAGTGTTAATTGTTTGGGCTGAAGCAGGAGAAAAAGAAGTGTTGAAGGGAATTTTTTTTTTTTTTTTCCCCCTCAGAGTTTTGCTGCCTAGCCCTTAATTGCTGTCTAGCTGCTTCTTACCTCCTCTTAACCCTTGAATGGCTTTGACCTTAGCTGTTTAACATGGATGTCCAGAGTTTGGCTTCCAGCCTGAATAATCTTGCTGTAAAAGTTCAAAATATACAGGATTTTGTTGTTCACACTCCTATGTCTGAACCTAGAAATCCTATTCCAGAGTTTTTTTCTGGAGATAGATCTACCTTCCTGAATTTCAGGAACAATTGCAAATTGTTTCTTTCTTTGAAATCTCGCTCCTCTGGAGACCCTGCTCAGCAGGTCAAGATTGTAATATCTTTCCTGCGGGGCGACCCTCAGAATTGGGCATTTGCATTGGCACCAGGGGATCCTGCATTGCTCAGTGTGGATGCGTTTTTTCTGGCACTGGGATTGCTCTATGAGGAACCTAACCTGGAGATTCAGGCTGAAAAGGCTTTATTGGCCCTCTCTCAGGGGCATGATGAAGCGGAAGTATATTGTCAAAAATTTCGGAAATGGTCGGTGCTTACTCAGTGGAATGAGTGCGCCCTGGCTGCAAACTTCAGAGATGGTCTTTCTGAGGCCATTAAGGATATTATGGTGGGGTTCCCTGCACCTACAGGTCTGAATGAGTCTATGACTATGGCCATTCAGATTGATCGGCGTTTACGGGAGCGCAAACCTGTGCACCAGTTGGCGGTGTCTTCTGAACAGGCACCTGAGACTATGCAATGTGATAGAATTCAGTCCAGAAGTGAACGGCAAAATTATAGGCGGAAAAATGGATTGTGTTTTTATTGTGGTGATTCAGCTCATGTTATATCAGCATGCTCTAAACGCACAAAAAAGGTTGATAAATCTTTTGCCGTTAGTACTCTGCAGTCTAAGTTCATTTTGTCTGTAACACTGATTTGTTCACTGTCATCCATTTCCGTCAATGCCTATGTGGATTCGGGCGCTGCCCTGAGTCTTATGGATTGGTCTTTTGCCAAACGCTGCGGTTTTAGTCTGGAGCCTCTGGAAGTTCCTATTCCTATGAAGGGAATTGACTCTACACCATTGGCTATGAATAAACCGCAGTACTGGACACAAGTGACCATGCGCATGACTCCCGTTCATCAGGAGGTGATTCGCTTCCTTGTACTGTATAATTTACATGATGTACTAGTGCTTGGTCTGCCATGGTTACAAACTCATAATCCAGTCCTGGATTGGAAAACAATGTCTGTGTTAAGCTGGGGATGTCAGGGGGTTCATGATGATGCACCTCTGATTTCAATTGCTTCATCTACTCCTTCTGAGGTCCCTGCGTTTTTGTCTGACTATCGGGATGTTTTTGAGGAGCCTAAGCTCAATTCGCTCCCTCCTCATAGGGATTGTGACTGTGCTATAGAATTAATTCCTGGCAGTAAGTTCCCTAAGGGTCGTTTATTTAATCTGTCAGTGCCAGAGCATACTGCTATGCGGAATTATATTAAGGAGTCCTTGGAAAAGGGACATATTCGTCCATCTTCGTCCCCTCTGGGAGCAGGTTTTTTTTTCGTGGCTAAAAAAGATGGTTCCCTGAGGCCTTGTATAGATTATCGCCTTCTGAATAAGATTACAGTCAAATATCAGTATCCATTGCCATTATTGACTGATTTGTTTGCTCGCATTAAGGGGGCTAGGTGGTTCACTAAGATAGATCTTCGCGGTGCGTATAATCTTGTGCGGATAAAGCAGGGTGATGAGTGGAAAACCGCATTTAATACGCCTGAGGGCCATTTTGAGTATTTGGTAATGCCTTTTGGACTTTCTAATGCTCCTTCAGTCTTTCAGTCCTTTATGCACAATATTTTCCGTGAATATCTGGATAAGTTTATGATTGTGTATTTGGATGATATTTTGGTGTTTTCTGATGACTGGGAGTCTCATGTTCTACAGGTCAGGAAGGTGTTTCAAGTCCTGCGGGCCAATTCTCTGTTTGTGAAGGGCTCAAAATGTCTCTTCGGAGTCCAGAAGATTTCTTTTTTGGGGTACATTTTTTCTCCCTCTACTATTGAGATGGATCCCGTCAAGGTTCAGGCGATTTGTGACTGGACACAACCTACATCTGTTAAGAGTCTTCAGAAGTTCTTGGGTTTTGCTAATTTTTATCGTCGGTTCATTTCTAATTTTTCCAGTGTTGTTAGACCTTTGACTGATTTGACTAAAAAGGGTGCTGATGTTGCTAATTGGTCTCCTGCGGCTGTGGAGGCCTTTCAGGAACTTAAGCGCCGGTTTTCTTCTGCTCCTGTGTTATGTCAACCAGATGTTTCACTTCCTTTTCAAGTTGAGGTTGATGCTTCCGAGATTGGAGCGGGGGCGGTTTTGTCACAGAGAAGTTCCGATGGCTCGGTGATGAAGCCATGTGCGTTCTTTTCTAGAAAATTCTCGCCCGCCGAGCGCAATTATGATGTGGGTAATCGGGAGCTTTTGGCCATGAAGTGGGCATTTGAGGAGTGTCGTTGTCGGGGTCGTAAACGACAATATACCCTCATTCACCAGTCATTCCAAATTAAACTATAAGCATGTGGTACCGGGTAAGAATGAGTCAGACAGGTAGCTGGTTCAATCTCAGTGCATGCTCGTGGATCCACACACATGTGTGTAACGGTCACAGCAACTGCGTTTATTTCCAAATACACAGCACTATATTGTTCTAGGAAAAGGAATGCATTAGGCGGAGTTTAAGCAGCATACATCTAGTGCTCAGTCTCTCTCTCTGATTCGTCAGGACATCTCCCAGTGGTTACTTCTTTCTTCACATTCCAGAGTTATCTTTTCAGGAGAAATAATTCTTAACCCTTCACATTCTAAACTGAAATGAAGAATGAACACTGGCATCTTTAGATACAATTACATTTGCATTAGCTAGCAGATAGGAAAAACTTATTTTTTCACAGTATAAGATATATAAAAGTACAAAAGGTATATAAGAAAATATATTTTCACCTTGACAATCCCCCCTAAACACTAAGTTTTTTCCCTTAAAGAAAGATCGTTTGAGACTGTCCATGTGATGGGAAAAGGGGAGGTGGATTTCTTCATCCAGACACCTCAGAAACTCTCCCCTAGCGAGAGGCCTCCAGGCAGCTGAACCCTTCACTAACCTCACATGGAGTTCTCCCACTGTCCCTAAACTAAATCTCTTGGCATCATCTGAGAATGGGGGGTTTTGTCTATTCTCTTAAGAGGAATATACTTCGGGATCTCCCCTGGATCAGTACCATTGTACTCTGGTGGATCTATTTCTTGATTGAGGAAGGCGCCAGTCGGAGTTGCTTTGGCAATAACTTTTTTATACAAGGGAATAACACAACAGAGAATTATCGATCCAACTATAAGGAGAGCAATTAGTACCAAACAAACTTATTGAAGGAATCCCTTGATCCCACCTAACCAACTGGAGAAGAAAGATGTGTCTACTCCAGCATACATGACACATCTTCTTATTGTCCTAATTTGTTCAACTTCTTTTTTGCAACCTTCAGGTCTTTTGGATCTACATTTTTCCATTCAGGTCTGGCTGTCTATATTTCGTCTCGTAAGTCTTTGGTCATACCGTCAATGAATGTATTTACCAATACTTTAACATCAAGTGGGTCTATGGGACTGTACCCCATGTCTTCCCATTTCAACTGTAACCGTCCAAACAATAGCTCTACACTTTCTTTTTGTCACATCTGTAAAAAATCTTAATTTGCGTCGTAGTACGTCATCTGTTTTTGTGTTCACTAACTACCTAGGCCTGCCTAGGTGCACTTATACATCCATCATATTGTCTTTATCTGAAAAATGGGAAAGGTTAGTTCTCAGGGTAAGCCAATTGTTCTGCGTAGTTAGCTAGTCAGAGGGCCTCCAGGGATAATACTCCTGTAACTGATGTGGTTGGTTCTCTGGTGGTGGGGGGCGACATGACATGCTGGTCTACAGCTCCTTCCCAAAAGGATTACTGTCAGCCTACTCCTAATAGTTAATGTCCCCACTATCTGCCAACCACAATCCTGTGTCAGCTTCTTATGTCACTACATGTGATCTTGTCTGGACAGGATTCAGTGTAATTCTCTTAGGTCGGGTTGCTGCACGGGTCATACAAATATTAGGGCCCAAATCCTCAACTATACCCTGGAAGGCATCTTGGCTGAAATTGACGAACCTTTGTTCACTGTAATATATGTAATTGATCCATTCAACATTTTTATTAATCTGCACCTGTGGGATTATAGAAACAATGCCGGCATAAATCTGGTTCTGGGCTTTAAACTGGTCATGCACCCCCCTTGGCACCCCAATAGCATCAATATATACTAGTGGATCTTCTTCATAACTCATGTGGAGCTGATCAAAACTTCTCCTCTTTCTGGTAGGTTCATCAGGTACCTCTGGATCCCAAGATAAAATCTTGAACTGCATGGCTAGTTTAACAAGGGTGCATTGGCCTATCCAGGCATTAGGCAACCTAGGACGGAGCTTACCATCTCCACATAACCAATAAATGTCGTACATATATTGTGTATGTTTAATTAGCAAGTCAGTATCTAGAGAACTGTTCTCTTTGCAGAAACCTGTCTCGAAGATCCCTACTGGTGTACCTGTGGTGTCGTGGGAATTATAGCAGGTGTAATTGTCAGCTAATACGGTTACTTCTCCTGGGACCTTTAGTTTAGGTTCCTTATGAAATAGTGGGACATAATCTGGGCAATCAGTGGACTTCAAACCTCTCAACAAATTCATGACACAGGCAGTGGTGTTGTCATCAGGAAAAAGCAATGCATGTGTGTATAGGTGTCTATTCGCAGCAGCACAAGCAATACATCCTACAGAGATACTCTGGACTCTTACATTGTATCTCACCCATTCTAACCATAGGTTTTTCCTTGGGGCTGTTTGTGTTTCTATGGAGAAAACCTCTTGCCAACTGTGACCTGGAATGGGTATCACTTCATTAACTACATTTTGCAAACGCTCACCTGGGCCTATTTTAGCTGTACTGGTAACAGGGGCTTTGGTTGGTCTGAAGCTAATATCCTGGAGCTGTATATGGCCTAAATACCCATAATATCCAGCACTAAATACATAATTATAATGCCTTCCCAGTACATACGTCTGCAGATCAGCAGATTGGGGCTTTCAAGATTCAGGAGAAGAGGGTGACAACTTCTACCCCATTTACAGCCTCTAGGTGGTTGCAGAAGGGCTGTAAGATGCATTCTCTCACGAAGACTCCTACCCGTCCCATCCTTGGGAACATGGCTTCACTAGGTTTATATCCCTAATCATCCCCCATATTCCAGGCAGCATCTGTCCAATAATAACAGTTATTGTTATCATTTCTGGTAACACATATATAAAACTGGATGATTCCCTCTACCACCCGTTGAGTCTCGAGGCACTTGACTGCATCACAGAAATCAAATCGCCAGATATTCACCGGGGCTGTCAGGTTTACCCAGAGAATAGTGGGACCAAAATTCTTATTTTTGCAATAGGGGCTGAAGAGGTAGGGGCGAGGATAGCCCTCAATTCCAGGATCAAAAACAACAGCAACATTTCCCTTCAGTCACTACTGTGACTAAACACTGGTTCAGTCCCTTTTACAGTGTGAGGCGTGGATCCAGGTACTCTTGCCTTCAAGTTTTACTGCAGTGGGGGTGACAAGAATCACCGTGTGGGGTCCTTCAAATCTCGGCTGGAGACAATCTCTGCGCACAAACTTTTTCACATACACCAGGTCTCCTGGCACAAAGGGATGGTGTCCAGGAATCTTGTCTGAGTCTGGAAGAGAACTGAAGACAGTTAAATGCACTTTGGCAAGGTGTCCATGTAAGGCCTGCACATACCGTAGCTAGTCAAGTCTTGGTACTTGAGTTGCAACTGTTGTGGAAAGAAACATTCAAGATTGGGACCCCTGCCAAACAGAATCTCATACGGTGACAGTCCTGTCTTCCTGTTTGGGGTATATCTTACTGAAAACAAAGCTAGAGGAAGGCATTCTGTCCATGGTTTACCAGTCTCTGTCATTGCCTTCTGGATTTTAAGCTTAAGAGTTCCATTTAGTCTCTCCACTTTTCCACTGCTCTGCGGATGGAGTATGCAATGCTTGACTTACCCCCAGTGCTGCCGTTACCTCTGACATGATCTCTCCAGTAAAATGGGAACCCTGATCGCTTTCAATGACCTCAGGAACTCCATACCTGCATATGATCTCAGCCATCAGTTTCTTCGCCGTTGTCTTAGCCGTAGCTTTGGCAACTGGGTAGGCTTCTGGCCAACCTGAAAATAAATCAATGCAGACCAATACATACTCATACGTCCCTACCCTGGGTAACCGAATATAATCAATCTGCAGTCTCTGGAATGGGTTAAAGGGCCGGGGAGTGTGTTTGGATGGGGTTTTCACTGTCCTACTCTGATTATGTGTGGCACATATCATGCAGCTCTGTACCTGCCTTTCTGCGCAGGTGGAAAACCCGGGGGCAATCCATTGTTTCTGTAGGGTGTCACACATGGCCGTCTTCGAGTGGTGCACATTCCCGTGCAGAACCTGTGCCATCATTGGGTACAGTACCTGTGGCAGGCAGACCTTTTCACCCCTCCCCCATAGCCCAGTGACGGTATCAGAGCAAGCCCCTATCTCTTGCCACCTATTTTTCTCCTCCTTACTTGCCTGTTCTTGTAACCGGGCTAAGATGTCTTTCAACACAAGTGGGGATGGTGGGGTGTCTAGGTGATGTACTTTAGAGGCTACAGGGGTGCTTGCTGCTTTCTTGGCAGCCTGGTCTGCCAGTGCGTTACCCTTTGTCCGTCCATCAGTGCCTTTGGTATGTGCCTTTACCTTTATGATGCCTGCTTGGGTGGGAAGCTGTAGTGCATTCATAAGTTGCTGGACTGCCTCAGCATGTTTAAAGGGGTGGCCATTTGCTGTCAGGAAAGCCCTGGCTCTCCAGATAGGCCCATAATCGTGTGCAATGCCAAAAGCATACCTGGAATCAGTGTAGATATTTACAGTCTTACCTTCTGCTAGTTTGCCCTGCTTCTTGTGCACACATATGAGCTGGCATTGACTCTGCCTTGATTACCTCATGTTCTGAGACCACAGCATATCCGGTACAGAAGCGTCCTTGGTCATCTTGGTGATGGGATCCATCTACAAAAAGCTCAAAATCAGCATTAGAATAGGCACACTAGAGACCAGCCGTTTCCTAAGACATCAATTCTAGACAATCATGTGGTTTTGAAACCTAATCTTGTTCCTCTGGATCCATTCTTAAAAGAAAAAGAAAAAGAGTGTCCTTGCTCATGTCACCTACTCCTTATGTCACCTACTCCTCCCCCCTTTGGATCCAGGGGAACTAGGTGAAAAGTAGCGGGGTTCAGGACAGTGCACCTTTTCAAAGTCACATTAGTAGGCATGAGAATAGCACACCAAAGTCGCAGCTGTCCAGCCATGGACATGTGGCTAGATTGTACCTGGTTAAAGATACTATGTACATCGTGTGGGATGTGGACCATCAGTGGATAATCCAAAACAATCTCTGAAGATTTGTGTAGCAACAGCTGGACAGACAACACAGCCCAAACACATAAGGGACTTCCTCTTGCCACCTTATCCTGGCGGCCGCTGTAATAAACAACAGGTCTCTGTTTGTCTCCATGAAGCTGAATCAGCACACCTGTAGCATGCCCTGCATAGGTGAGCTCTGTCTGCAAGGCAGTCTGCAATACTGTACAGCAGTGCTCGGGTGTCTTGTAATCATATATAGGGCCTGCAGTGTGTAACACTATATCACAGGGCAAATTCCCTCTTTGGGTGGACATAGCGTCTCCTGGATGCAAGGGGCCATAAACGGCAAAGTAGGCCTGACACTCTTGGGCTATGGCTGGGCCCCCCCCTGTTGGCTATCTGTTGGGCCAAACCACCTCTATGTGACAGGGTAGAATTAGCTGGGTTCACTTATAGCTCCTACCTGGTGGGTAACTATGTCCCCATACCCTACTGAGAAAAGAACCTGGGATTCCTGAAGTGTGATGTAGTAACGTGAATGACAGGGAACCAAACTTCAGATTCCTGGAAAATCTGGCCTTGTAAGTGTGAAGGTTTCATGGGAAGAGGAGATGTAGGGGCCTTTCCGGGCTGGGGGGTCTGCCATCTACACCGATTAAAGCAAGCTCTTGGTCTGAAAATTGACATGGGGCTGGGGAGGGAGATTCCCAGACAGGGTTAAAAAGAATATTTTAGTATGAGACTAGATTTGTGTAAGGTGGGGAAGGCAAGGGCTGAATTCTGTTACATAGACTCTGATAAGGAATGAAGCTTCGTCCTTGTACTGCGGACTGCGGTGGGGGCTGTATTTGGAGCGGGGAATTGCTGTCAGCGTTTAGCAAGCGAAAGGTGGGGGCTACGACCCTGAATCTACTCGCTCCACAATTGTAACAGACCTCTCTACACTGAGAATTAGTAACTCCGCATACATCACAAATCCACCCGACAGGATCATAGAATAGAGGCGCACTAAGTTTTGGCAACCCAGTATATATTGGTGCTTTGGGATTGAGGGGCACAGAGCTTACAGTCGGGAGAAGAGGCTTAATTTACCAATCTTTCAATTATTTACAAGTTTTCCTCCAAGACCAGGCACAGGTCTATTTCACTTTCAATTTCATACAGTACTTATTGCTTTAAACATAAATCTCTCAGCGTGTACTAAACCAAGGACAGAGAAAACTTAGAATGCAATACATGGCCCCTTCCCTCTAGCCCATAGAACCGAGGGGAGAGATTTCAAGCAGATCGCGCAGGGGCTCACATGCCCCCTCCCATCCAGCACTGCATTCCTCAGCGAGTCAGCACAGAAGGGAGAACACAAAAGCCCAGATCTTTGCCCCCCTTTCTCTGGCTTGTAGCATAGATAAGGAGGAAAGAAGAAAACCGACAAAGAAATCTCGCAGCGGTCCGCTCCGCCCCTCCCATCCACTACACAGCACTGATACAAAGCTCTGTATCTTCTACAAAGTCACAAATTGCAGCAGTTTTCAGACTTAATTTCTACAAAACTTTCCTATGATCCTCCGTGGTCTGGGCGGAGCCCCAAGGACGGCCCGTACACACACACACGGCAGGTTTCCACCCAGGTTGGATTCTGCACAACACAAACAGAACACACCTACGCTTCTGGAGATCTCTTTCCGCCGCCATTACCGGGCGGTGGCTGGGACTACATTTTCATCATCAGTGGCACGGCGGCCATTTTACAATCTGTAAAATCACAGTTTAAAGACATTTTATAACCAAACACGGGTTCTATATTGTCTGATCCTTCCTCTCCATCAACCTATTTTCATCCTTTGTTCTTTAAGCCTCGCGCAACTCACAGATAAGCTTCTTGACTGTCTCTTGCCCTCCCGTGACCATTGTCTTGACTTCCACGGCATCCTCATCTAACTTGTGGGGCACAGACTTCTTCTGCTTTAAGATACGCAGCTTGGCTCACAGAATACTGTGGTTTTCTGCAGTAAAACCACTGGCAGCGATCTTCAACACTGTGTTCTATATATATATATAGTACAGAGCCTCACGTTCGACGTACTAGGAAAAGAGCCTCACGCTCAATGTTTCCTGTCTGTCCCTAACCTGAACAACAGTGATTACAGACTATCCTGCCACGATATTCCAACCGTTGGGAGGGAGCCTCCTAATGAGACCCCTCCACAAAAATATAGGTGGTCCCCTCACGGAACGTCTTAAGTTACCTAACTAGACAGGTAGTCCCCTCTCGGAACGCCTTAGTTACCTGTCTGGACAGGTGGTCCCCTCACGGAACGCCTTAGTTACCTGTCAGCACAATATCACAGAGGCTGCGTCTCCTATCCCTTTCTCTAAGCTGCCCCACAATCTACAACTAGCTCAATCTATCACTCCACTTCACTACTAGACAATAGTCACGGGTAGGGTGGTTGAATGGAGTATAATGACCGGTGGAGGAGGTGTGGTGTACAGAGGTCGCACAGGATGCAACGTCTCTCAGTTGCTGGTTCAGAGCGTGGCACAGGATCGCGTTCGATCTCACCACTCGATCGGTCACCTCCAGACCCAAGGAGACCACAGACAAACCAATAACGGCTGAGACACTAGCAAGTGTGACACATACAATGTATATGATCGCCACTTACCGTGTGCGGAGGGTGATCAGTCCTCGAGGTCAGCCACTACGGGTATCATCCACAGACATCCAGGCATGGGTCCAGAGGGTCTCGGATCGCTGGCCACGCCCCCCGTTGGGCTGCCAAATTGTCGGGGTCGTAAACGACAATATACCCTCATTCACCAGTCATTCCAAATTAAACTATAAGCATGTGGTACCGGGTAAGAATGAGTCAGACAGGTAGCTGGTTCAATCTCAGTGCATGCTCGTGGATCCACACACATGTGTGTAACGGTCACAGCAACTGCGTTTATTTCCAAATACACAGCACTATATTGTTCTAGGAAAAGGAATGCATTAGGCGGAGTTTAAGCAGCATACATCTAGTGCTCAGTCTCTCTCTCTGATTCGTCAGGACATCTCCCAGTGGTTACTTCTTTCTTCACATTCCAGAGTTATCTTTTCAGGAGAAATAATTCTTAACCCTTCACATTCTAAACTGAAATGAAGAATGAACACTGGCAGCCATCTTTAGATACAATTACATTTGCATTAGCTAGCAGATAGGAAAAACTTATTGTTTCACAGTATAAGATATATAAAAGTACAAAAGGTATATAAGAAAATATATTTTCACCTTGACAGCGTCATTGGCTTGAGGGTGCTAGACATCGTGTGGTGGTCTTGACTGATCACAAAAATCTGATTTACCTTGAGTCTGCCAGGTGTTTGAATCCTAGACAGGCTCGTTGGTCGTTGTTTTTTTCTCGTTTCAATTTTGTGGTTTCATACTTGCCAGGTTCAAAGAATGTGAAGGCAGATGCTCTTTCCAGGAGTTTTGTGCCTGACTCTCCTGGAGACTCTGGGCCTACTGGCATCCTTAGGGATGGGGTAATATTGTCCGCCGTCTCCCCAGACTTGCGACGTGCATTGCAGGAGTTTCAGGCGGATAAACCTGATCGGTGTCCACCAGAAAGACTGTTTGTTCCGGATGATTGGACCAGTAGAGTCATCTCCGAGGTCCATTCTTCTGTGTTGGCTGGTCATCCTGGAATATTTGGTACTAGAGACTTGGTGGCCAGGTCTTTTTGGTGGCCTTCCTTGTCAAGGGATGTGCGCACCTTTGTGCAGTCTTGTGAAGTGTGTGCTCGGGCTAAGCCTTGCTGTTCTCGGGCCAGTGGGTTGTTGTTATCCTTGCCTATTCCGAAGAGGCCTTGGACGCACATTTCCATGGATTTTATTTCAGATCTCCCTGTCTCACAGAAAATGTCCGTTATCTGGGTTGTGTGTGACCGCTTTTCTAAGATGGTTCATTTGGTACCCTTGCCTAAGTTGCCTTCCTCCTCTGAGTTGGTCCCTTTGTTTTTTCAGAACGTGGTTCGTTTGCATGGGATTCCGGAGAATATCGTTTCGGACAGGGGATCCCAGTTTGTGTCTAGATTTTGGCGGACGTTTTGTGCTAAGATGGGCATTAATTTGTCTTTCTCGTCTGCGTTCCATCCTCAGACGAATGGCCAGACGGAGCGAACTAATCAGACCTTGGAAACTTATTTAAGGTGTTTTGTTTCTGCTGATCAAGATGACTGGGTTGCCTTTTTGCCACTGGCCGAATTTGCCCTTAATAATCGGGCTAGTTCTGCTACTTTGGTTTCTCCTTTCTTTTATAATTCGGGGTTTCATCCTCGTTTTTCTTCTGGTCAGGTGGAGCCTTCGGATTGTCCTGGAGTGGACGTGGTGGTGGATAGGTTACATCAGGTTTGGAATCAGGTGGTGGACAATTTGAAGTTGTCTCAGGAGAAGGCTCAGCAGTTTGCTAATCGTCGTCGCCGCGTGGGTCCCCGACTTCGTGTTGGGGACTTGGTGTGGTTGTCTTCTCGTTTTGTCCCTATGAAGGTCTCTTCTCCCAAGTTTAAGCCTCGGTTCATCGGTCCTTATAAGATCTTGGAGATTCTTAACCCTGTATCTTTTCGTTTGGATCTCCCAGCATCGTTTGCTATTCATAATGTGTTCCATCGGTCGTTATTGCGGAGGTATGAGGTGCCCGTTGTTCCTTCGGTTGAGCCTCCTGCTCCGGTGCTGGTGGAGGGAGAATTGGAGTATGTTGTTGAGAAGATCTTGGATTCTCGTGTTTCCAGACGTAAACTCCAGTATTTGGTTAAGTGGAAGGGTTATGGTCAGGAGGATAATTCCTGGGTGGTCGCCTCTGATGTTCATGCGACTGATTTGGTCCGCGCCTTCCATAGAGCTCATCCTGATTGCCCTGGGGGTTCTCGTGAGGGTTCGGTGACCCCTCCTCAAGGGGGGGGTACTGTTGTGGATTCTGTTTTTGGGCTCCCTCTGGTGGTTACAACTGGTACTGGGTGACTTTGGTGGGTTGCGGTCTCTGGTTTCCACCTGTCCATCAGTGGCTGGGTGTTTCCTATTTAACCTGGCTTTCCTGTCATTCCCTTGCCGGCTATCAATGTATCAGTGTGTCTCTGTTACCTGCTCCTAGGCCTTCAAGACAAGCTAAGTCTGTATTTCCCTGTTTCATGATTGCTTTCATGTTTTTTTGTCCAGCTTGCAGATATGTAATTCTCTGCTGCTGGTTGCTCTAGTGGGCTGAAATTACCACTCATGTACCATGAGTTGGCACATGAGTTCAAGTAATTTCAGGATGGTATTTTGAAGGGTTTTTCAGCTGACCGCGCAGTTCACCTTTTGTATCCTCTGCTATCTAGCTTAAGCGGGCCTCATTTTGCTGAATCTGTTTTCATAACTACGTTTGTGCCTTCCTCTCATTTCACCGTCATTATATGTGGGAGGCTGCTATCTCTGTGGGAATATTTCTCTGGAGGCAAGTGAGGTCTGTTATTCTTCTGATAGGGGAAGCTAGATCTCCGGCTGGCGCGAGACGTCTAGGGGCCCCCCAGGAACGTCCCCCGGCTACTGTTAGTTGAGTGTTGAGGTTCAGGATCGCGGTCAGCTCAGGTTCCATCACCCTAGAGCTCGTCCTGTTTTTGCCCGTGTTATGTTGACAAATTCCCTGCCATTGGGAATCATGACACCCTCCCCCCAAAGAAATTCTTGAATAGCTGGTTTTTGGTCATTCTGCCTCACAAAAATTGGAATAAGAAGCGATTAAAAAATGTCACATGCCTAAAAATGGTACCAATAAAAACGTCAACTTGTCCCGCAAAAAACAAGACCTCACATGACTCTGTGGACTAAAGTATGGAAAAATTATAGCTCTCAAAATATGGAGACGCAAAAACTATTTTTTGCAATAAAAAGCGTCGTTTGGTGTGTGACAGCTACCAATCATAAAAATCCGCTAAAAAAACCCACTATAAAAGTAAATCAAACCCCCATTCATCATCCCCTTAGGGAAAAATAATAAAATTAAAAAAATGTATATATTTCCATTTTCCTATTAGGGTTAGGGCTAGGGTTGGGGTTAGGGTTGGGGTTAGGGTTGGGGCTAGGGTTGGGGCTAGGGTTAGGGTTAGGGTTGGGGCTAGGGTTAGGACTAGGGTTAGGGCTAGGGTTAGAGTTGGGGCTAGCTTTAAGGGTTGGGGCTAGGGTTAGGGGTGGGGTTAGGGTTGGGGCTAGGGTTAGGGTTGGGGTTAGGGCTACAGTTAGGGTTGGGGCTAAAGTTAGGGTTGGGGCTAAATTTAGGGTTAGGGTTGGGGCTAAAGTTAGGGTTAGGGTTGGGGCTAAAGTTAGGGTTAGGGTTTCAATTACATTTACGGTTAAGATTACGGTTAGGGGTGTGTCAGGGTTAGGGGTGTGGTTAGGGTTATGGTTGGGATTAGTGTTAGAGGTGTTTTGGATTTAGGGGTGTGGTTAGGGTTGGGATTAGGGTTAGGGGTGTGTTAACGTTAGGGGTGTGGTTGGGGTTAGGGTTAGGGGCATGTTCGGGTTAGGGGTGTGGTTAGGGTTATGGTTAGAGTTGGGATTAGGGTTAGGGGTGTGTTTGGGTTAGGGTTTCAGTTAGAATTGGGGGTTTCAACTGTTTAGGCACATCAAGGGCTCTCAAACTGCGACATGGCGTCCGATCTCAATTCCAGCCAATTCTGCATTGAAAAAGTAAAACAGTGCTCCTTCCCTTCCGAGCTGTCCCGTGTGCCCAAACAGGGGTTTACCCCAACATATGAGGTATCAGCGTACTTAGGACAAATTGGACAACAACTTTTGAGGTCCAATTTCTCTTGTTACCCTTGGGAAAATAAAAAAATTTTTGTGGGAAAAAAATGATTTTTTATTTTCACGGCTCTGCGTTAAACTGTAGTGAAACACTTGGGGGTTCAAAGTTCTCACAACACATCTAGATAAGTTCCTTGGGGGGTTTAGTTTCCAATATGTGGTCACTTTTGGGGGGTTTCTACTGTTTAGGTATATCAGGGGCTCTGAAATGCAATGTGACGCCTGCAGACCAATCCATCTAAGTCTGCATTCCAAACGGCGCTCCTTCCCTTCCAAGCTCTGCCATGCGCCCAAACGGTGGTTCCCCTCCCCCATATGGGGTATCAGAATACTCAAGACCAATTGGACAACAACTTTTGGGGTCCAATTTCTCCTGTTACCCTTGGGAAAGTACAAAACGGGGGGCTAAAAAATAATTTTTGTGAAAAAAAATTATTTTTTATTTTCACGGCTCTGCGTTATAAACTGTTGTGAAACGCTTGGGGGTTCAAAGCTCTCACAACACATCGAGATAAGTTCCTTGGGGGGGTCTACTTTCCAAAATGGTGTCACTTGTGGGGGGTTTCAATGTTTAGGCACATCAGGGGCTCTCCAAACGCGACATGGTGTCCCATCTCAATTCAACAACTTTTGGGGTCCAATTTCTTCTCTTACTCTTGGGAAAATAAAAAATTGGGGGCGAAAAGATCATTTTTGTGAAAAAAATATGATTTTTATTTTTGCGACTCTGCATTATAAACTTCTGTGAAGCATTTGGTGGGTCAAAGTGCTCACCACGCATCTAGATAAGTTCCTTAGGGGGTCTAATTTCCAAAATGATGTCACTTGTAGGGGGTTTCAATGTTTAGGCACATCAGTGGCTCTCCAAACGCAACATGGCGTCCCATCTCAATTCCAGTCAATTTTGCATTGAAAAGTCAAACAGTGCTCCTTCCCTTCCAAGCTCTGCCATGAGCCCAAACAGTGGTTTACCCCCACATATGGGGTATCGGCGTACTCAGAACAAATTGTACAACAACTTTTCGGGTCCATTTTCACCTGTTACCCATGGTAGAATAAAACAAATTGGAGCTGAAGTAAATTTTTTGGGAAAAAAAGTTAAATGTTAATTTTTTTTTACACATTCCAAAAATTCCTGTGAAATACCTGAAGGGTTAATAAACTTCTTGAATGTGATTTTGAGTACCTTGAGATGTGCAGTTTTTAGAATGGTGTCACACTTGGTTATTTTCTATCATATAACCCCCTCAAAATGACTTCAAATGTGATGTGGTCCCTAAAAAAAAATGGTGTTGTAAAAACGAGAAATTGCAGGTCAACTTTTAACCCTTATAACTCCCTAATAAAAAAAAATTTTGGTTCCAAACTTGTGCTGATGTAAAGTAGACATGTGGTAAATGTTACTTATTAAGTATTTTGTGTGACATATCTCTGTGATTTAAGGGCATAAAAATTCAAATTTGGAAAATTGCAAAATTTTCTAAATTTTCGCCAAATTTCAGTTTTTTTCACAAATAAACGTAGGTAATATGAAAGAAATTTTACCACTATCATGAAGTACAATGTCACGAGAAAACTGTCAGAATCATCAGTATCCATTGAAGCGTTCCAGAGTTATAACCTCATAAAAAAAACGTGGTTAGAATTGTAAAAATTGGCCTGGTCATTAACTTGCAAACCGCCCTTGGGGGTAAAGGGTGTTGTGAATTCCGTTCTCGGGCTCCCTCCTGTGGTCATGAGCGGTATTGTGTGAGTTTGTTCTGGGGCTCCCTCTGGTGGCCTTTAGCGATATGGCTGGTCTCAGCTTCTTCATTTCCTGCTATGCCGGGCCTATTTAATTCTCCTGGCCCTTCATTTGTTGCCTGCTGTCGGTGTATTCAGTCCTGATATTGAGCACTCCTGAATATTCCTTGTGACCAGTCTCCTGCTGGTGAAGCTAAGTTTGTTTGTTCATTTTGCTCATTATTTCCTTGAAAACGTTTCTCTGTATATGATGAGTTCAGTCCAGCTTGCTTATATGTGATTTTTCGCTTGCTGGTTAGTTCTGGGGGCAGAGTGCGCCCCTCACATCGTGAGTCGGTGTGGGGGTTCTTGTATTCTCTGCGTGGTTTATTTTTGATAGTTTTTGTACTGACCGCACAGACTCCTATCTATTTTCAGTCTATCTAGTGTTAGCGGGCCTCATTTGCTGAACCTGTTTCATTTCTACGTTTGTCTTTTCCCCTTAACTCACCGTTATTATTTGTGGGGGGCTGACTAAAACTTTGGGGTTATTTCTCTGAGGAAAGTGAGGTCTTTGCTTTCTCTCTAGGGGTAGTCAGTTTCTCAGGCTGTGAACGAGGCGTCTAGGATTTTAGGAACGCTCCACAGCTGCCTTTAGTGTTTGTGGATAGGATCAGGATTGCGGTCAGTATAGCTTCCACATCCCCAGAACTTGTCCTATATTCTGGTCATATGTGTCAGGTCAGTTTTGAGATCCTACCACCGGATCATAACAGTACAGCAGGCCACAAAGTGTTAATGCAGCAGAAGAGGGAGAAGAGAAATCCTGAAGTCATTTTTTTTTTTTTTCTGCACTGTGTTTAGCCTCTCCCCTCCCCTTAATCTTTGGGTGGTTCTGAATTCAGTTGCAGATATGGACATTCAGAGTCTGTCTTCTAGTGTGGATCATCTCACTGCAAGGGTGCAGGGCATTCAGGATTATGTAGTCAGCAGTCCTATGTCAGAGCCTAAAATACCTATTCCTGAACTGTTTTCCGGAGATAGATCTAGGTTTTTGAACTTTAAGAATAATTGTAAGTTATTCCTTTCTCTGAGACCTCGCTCCTTTGGTGACTCTGTTCAGCAAGTTAAAATTATTATTTCTTTGTTACGTGGTGACCCTCAAGATTGGGCATTCTCTCTGGCGCCGGGAGATCCTGCATTGCTAAATGTGGATGCGTTTTTTCTGGCGCTTGGAGTGCTTTATGAGGAACCAAATTTGGTAGACCAAGTAGAGAAGGTTTTGCTGGCTCTCTCTCAGGGTCAAGATGAAGCAGAGGTTTACTGTCAGAAGTTTAGGAAGTCGTCTGTGCTCACTCAATGGAATGAGTGCGCCCTGGTGGCGATTTTCAGAAAGGGTCTTTCTGAAGCCCTTAAAGATGTTATGGTGGGTTCCCCACGCCTGCGGGTCTGAATGAGTCAATGTCTTTGGCCATTCAGATTGATCGGCGTTTGCGGGAACGCAAACCTGTGCACCATCTGGCGGTATTTTCTGAGCAGAAACCTGAGCCTATGCAATGCGACAGGACTCTGACCAGAGTTGAACGGCAAAACCACAGACGTCAGAATGGGTTGTGCTTTTACTGTGGTGATGCTGCTCATGTTATCTCAGAGTGTTCTAAGAGCACAAAAAGGCTCGCCAAGTCTGTCACCATTGGTACTGTACAACCTAAATTCATTTTGTCTGTTACTTTGATTTGCTCTCTGTCATCCTACTCAGTTATGGCTTTTGTGGATTCAGGTGCCGCCCTGAATTTGATGGATTTGTCATTTGCCAGGCGCTGTGGTTTTATCTTGGAGCCTTTACAATTCCCTATTCCATTAAGGGGAATTGATGCTACGCCATTGGCCAAGAATAAACCTCAGTACTGGACTCAAGTGACTATGTGCATGGCTCCTGCACATCAGGAGGTGATTCGCTTTCTTGTGCTACATAATTTGCATGATGTTGTCGTGTTGGGTCTGCCATGGCTGCAAGCTCATAATCCAGTCCTGGATTGGAAAGAAATGTCTGTGTCAAGTTGGGGTTGCCAGGGAATTCATGGCGATGCCCCTTTGGTGTCAATTGCTTCTTCTACTCCTTCTGAAGTCCCTGAATTTTTGTCGGACTACCAGGATGTATTTGATGAGCCCAAATCCAGTGCCCTACCTCCTCATAGGGATTGTGATTGTGCTATAAATCTGATTCCTGGTAGTAAGTTCCCTAAGGGACGACTTTTTAATTTATCTGTACCAGAACATGCCGCTATGCGGAGTTATATAAAGGAGTCCTTGGAGAAGGGGCATATTCGCCCGTCCTCATCCCCTTTGGGTGCGGGGTTCTTTTTTGTGGCCAAGAAGGATGGTTCTCTGAGACCCTGTATAGATTATCGCCTTCTAAATAACATCACGGTCAAATTTCAGTACCCCTTGCCACTGTTGTCCGATCTGTTTGCCCGGATTAGGGGGGCCAGTTGGTTCACCAAGATAGATCTTCGAGGAGCGTATAATCTTGTGCGCATAAAGCAGGGCGATGAATGGAAAACAGCATTTAATACGCCCGAAGGCCATTTTGAGTACTTGGTGATGCCTTTTGGGCTTTCTAATGCCCCCTCTGTGTTTCAGTCCTTCATGCACGACATCTTCCGAGAGTATCTTGGATAGATTTATGATTTTGTACCTGGATGATATTTTGGTCTTTTCTGATGATTGGGAGTCTCATGTGAAGCAGGTCAGGATGGTATTTCAGGTCCTGCGTGCCAATGCTTTGTTTGTGAAGGGCTCTAAATGTCTCTTTGGAGTCCAGAAAATTTCTTTTTTGGGCTTTATTTTTTCTCCTTCTACTATTGAGATGGACCCAGTCAAGGTCCAGGCTATTCATGACTGGACTCAACCTACATCTGTGAAGAGTCTTCAGAAGTTCTTGGGTTTTGCTAATTTTTACCGTCGCTTCATCACTAATTTTTCTGGCGTGGTTAAGCCTTTGACGGATTTGACCAAGAAGGGTTCTGATGTGACGAATTGGTCTCCTGCGGCCGTGGAGGCCTTTCAGGAGCTGAAACGTTGGTTTTCTTCGGCTCCTGTCTTGCGCCAGCCCGATGTCTCTCTTCCCTTTCAGGTCGAGGTTGATGCTTCTGAGATTGGAGCAGGGGCTGTCTTGTCGCAGAGAAGCTCTGATGGCTCTGTGATGAGACCATGTGCTTTCTTTTCAAGAAAGTTTTCGCCTGCCGAGCGGAATTATGATGTTGGTAATCGTGAGTTGTTAGCAATGAAGTGGGCATTTGAGGAGTGGCGACATTGGCTTGAGGGAGCCAAGCATCGTGTGGTGGTCTTGACTGATCACAAGAATTTGACTTATCTCGAGTCTGCCAAACGGTTGAATCCGAGACAGGTTCGATGGTCGCTGTTTTTCTCTCGTTTCAATTTCGTGGTTTCATATCTTCCGGGTTCGAAAAACGTGAAGGCTGATGCCCTTTCTAGGAGTTTTGTACCTGACTCCCCGGAAGTTTCTGAACCGACTGGTGTCCTCAAATTGGGGGTGATTTTGTCTGCCATCTCTCCTGATCTGCGACGGGTGTTGCAGGAGTTTCAGGCCAATAGACCTGACCGTTGTCCACCGGAGAGACTGTTTGTCCCGGACAGATGGACCAGTAGAGTTATTTCCGAGGTTCATTCTTCAGTGTTGGCGGGTCATCCTGGGATTTTTGGTACCAGAGATTTGGTGGCGAGGTCCTTTTGGTGGCCTTCCTTGTCACGGGATGTGCGTTCCTTTGTGCAGTCCTGTGGGATTTGTGCTCGGGCCAAGCCTTGCTGTTCTCGTGCCAGTGGATTGCTTTTGCCTTTGCCTGTCCTGAAGAGGCCTTGGACGCATATTTCCATGGATTTTATTTCGGATCTTCCTGTCTCTCAGAGGATGTCTGTCATCTGGGTGGTTTGTGATCGTTTTTCTAAGATGGTCCATTTGGTACCCTTGCCTAAGCTGCCTTCCTCCTCCGATTTGGTGCCACTGTTTTTTCAGAATGTGGTTCGTTTACATGGTATTCCGGAGAACATTGTGTCTGACAGAGGATCCCAGTTTGTGTCCAGATTTTGGCGGTCCTTTTGTGCTAAGATGGGCATTGAATTGTCTTTTTCGTCGGCCTTCCATCCTCAGACGAATGGCCAAACCGAACGAACTAATCAGACCTTGGAAACTTATTTGAGATGTTTTGTTTCTGCTGATCAGGATGATTGGGTGACTTTTCTGCCATTGGCTGAGTTCGCCCTCAATAATCGGGCTAGTTCTGCTACTTTGGTTTCACCGTTCTTTTGCAATTCTGGTTTTCATCCTCGTTTTTCCTCGGGTCAGGTTGAGCCCTCTGACTGTCCTGGGGTGGATTCTGTGGTGGATAGGTTGCAGCAGATTTGGAACCATGTGGTGGACAATTTGACGTTGTCCCAGGAGAAGGCTCAGCGCTTTGCTAACCGCCGTCGCTGTGTGGGTCCCCGACTTCGTGTGGGGGATTTGGTATGGTTGTCTTCTCGTTATGTCCCGATGAAGGTTTCCTCTCCTAAGTTCAAGCCTCATTTCATCGGTCCTTATAAGATTTTGGAAATCCTCAACCCTGTGTCATTTCGTTTGGACCTCCCAACATCGTTTGCCATTCATAATGTGTTCCATAGGTCTTTGTTGCGGAGATACGTGGTGCCTGTGGTCCCTTCTGTTGATCCTCCTGCTCCGGTCTTGGTCGAGGGGGAGTTGGAATATGTGGTGGAGAAGATCTTGGATTCTCGTGTTTCGAGACGGAAGCTTCAGTACTTAGTTAAATGGAAGGGCTATGGTCAGGAGGATAATTCCTGGGTTGTCGCCTCCGATGTCCATGCGGCCGATTTGGTTCGTGCCTTTCATTCGGCTCGTCCTGATCGGCCTGGGAGCTCTGGTGAGGGTTCGGTGACCCCTTCTCAAGGGGGGGTACTGTTGTGAATTCCGTTCTCAGGCTCCCTCCTGTGGTCATGAGCGGTATTGTGTGAGTTTGTTCTGGGGCTCCCTCTGGTGGCCTTTAGCGATATGGCTGGGCTCAGCTTCTTCATTTCCTGCTATGCCGGGCCTATTTAATTCTCCTGGCCCTTCATTTGTTGCCTGCTGTCGGTGTATTCAATCCTGATATTGAGCACTCCTGAATATTCCTTGTGACCAGTCTCCTGCTGGTGAAGCTAAGTTTGTTTGTTCATTTTGCTCATTATTTCCTTGAAAACGTTTCTCTGTATATGATGAGTTCAATCCAGCTTGCTTATATGTGATTTTTCACTTGCTGGTTAGTTCTGGGGGCAGAGTGCGCCCCTCACATCGTGAGTCGGTGTGGGGGTTCTTGTATTCTCTGCGTGGTTTATTTTTGAGTTTTTGTACTGACCGCACAGACTCCTATCTATTTTCAGTCTATCTAGTGTTAGCGGGCCTCATTTGCTGAACCTGTTTCATTTCTACATTTGTCTTTTCCCCTTAACTCACCGTTATTATTTGTGGGGGGCTGACTAAAACTTTGGGGTTATTTCTCTGAGGCAAGTGACGTCTTTGCTTTCTCTCTAGGGGTAGTCAGTTTCTCAGGCTGTGAACGAGGCGTCTAGGATTTTAGGAATGCTCCACAGCTGCCTTTAGTGTTTGTGGATAGGATCAGGATTGCGGTCAGTATAGCTTCCACATCCCCAGAACTTGTCCTATATTCTGGTCATATGTGTCAGGTCAGTTTTGAGATCCTACCACCGGATCATAACAAAAGGGGTTAATATATGTACATTTAACATAATTTAATGATTTTAAATAATAAAAATAAAAAAGTGTCCACTCTTAAAAGTACCTATTATTTACAAAGAATGTTATTTATATATATATTCTGAATTACGCATATAACAGTGTACAGGCTCAACTGTAAATCTATGAGTCAATTCATCACGCTGTACTGAGAGTGATGCACGAACCCTTATAAATTGTGTCTATATTTTTTTAACCATAGGAGCCTATGGAGGACAGATGGTAAAAAAAAAAGTCTGAATACCGACATTCATAATGGCAATCCACTAAAAAAAGTATATCTTTACTTTTAAACATGGGAGCCTGCATGTGATGAAGGGCAATCTGACGAGGCACCAGTCAGATTTAAATACTTTTTTCCTTGTTTGTTTAACATTTTGTGCCACAAAGTTCAGGATATTTTTGGTTTTGAAACAGGTTCAGAAGAACCCGACTGTTGAGTCACCACCTCAGGTTCTCAAATGATCATTTTCATTCTGTTGAACACATAACATGGGTAACATGGGAAAGCTCAAAATGTCTTCATTTAAACAAAGGCGGTGATCAGTGGTGGGCTGGGCCGGAGGGTCAGGGGGGCAGATGCCGCTCAGATCAGTCCCACAGCAGCAGTTTCAGGCCGTTGGTCTTCTGCTGCTTTTAAAGCCGGGTAACGCCACTGTGCATATAGATAATGTGTATAAGTTCCATGAGCTGCATACCAGCATTGCAGGTACACCCACACTGTGTGCTTACATCACCAGCGCTCCGGGCTGCTTCTTCAAGATGGAGAAGGTCAGCATGGGACGGAGGTGCGATAGGAGGTGAAGATGAAAGGGGCCAGTGCCATGAACATCTTCCTATCTGCAGTCACTCTGTCTGTGGCTGAGGCTGATTTATTGCAACATCCTGAACTTTCACACAGATCGGGTCGCGCTGTCAGTGGGAGTTACCGCTCCAACTTCATCAGATCTGTATGACAGTGAAGAGCAAAAGGGTAACAACAATGTTTTAAACTTTCTGACTTTCAGGCTCCATATCTCATTATCCAGTTCTGCTTTAATTGTGAGTCTACCATCATTTTATAGACAAGCATCTTGGCAAGCTCATATATAAATTTGATTTGCAACTATTTAGCATGGATATGATTAGTTAGACCCCTTTTACACATCAGTTTTTTGCCATCAGTGGCAATCCGTTGAATTTTGAAAAAAAACGGATCCGGTGACTGATGCCGCCGTATCCATTTTTTTCTCATTGACTTATATTAGCGACGGATTGTGACAGATGGCCTCACATTTCATCCTTTGTTCGCCGGATCTGCCAATAATTGTTTGTCTGGTGTCCGGAGACAACTGACAAACTAACGTTTTTTGTGTACGTCGAAAAAACGGACAGCGACTGATCTATCGCTGTCTGTCGTTTGCTAGATTGGAAGCCTATGGCGCCGGATCCATCAAATGATGGATTCCGGTGACGGATTCCATTTTTTTTAACTGAGCATGCTCCGATCCAATTAGCCAGATCCGCTAGTCAGATCCGTCCAAAAAACGGATCCGTCGCATCAGTTTTTCACAATCTGCGACGGACCTGTCAATCCGTCAATCCAACGGATTGTGACTGACGGCAAAAAGCTGATGTGTGAAAAGGGCCTTACGCAGACTCTTGTCATGTCACTGCATTATTACTGTTTTGCTCCTGGTGGTGGAAATATATTTCCCCCCCCCCCAAGGGTGGTTTGCACGTTAATGACCAGGCCAATTTTTACATTTCCGACCACTGTCCCTTTACGAGGTTATAACTCTGGAACACTTCAATGGATCCCGGTGATTCTGACATTATTTTCTCGTGACATACTGTACTTCATGATAGTAGTAAAATTTATTTGATATAACTTGTGTTTATGTGTGAAAATAATGGAAATTTGGCAAAAATGTTGAATATTTTGCAATTTTCCAACATTGAATTTTCATGCCCTTAAATCACACAGATTTGTCACACAAAATACTTAATATGTAACATTTCCCACATGTCTACTTTACATCAGCACAATTTTGGAACCAACATTTTTTTTTTCTAGGGAGTTATAAGGGATAAAATTTAACCAGCAATTTCTCATTTTTACAACACCATTTTTTTTTTCAGGGACCACATCACGTTCGAAGTTACTTTGAGAGGTCTATATGATAGAAAATACCCAAAAGTTACATCATTCTAAAAACTACACCCCTCAAGGTGCTCAAAACCACATTCAAGAAGTTTACTAACCCTTCCGGGGCTTCACAGGAATTTTTGGAATGTTTAAAAATAAATGATCATTTAACTTTTTTTCACAAAAAAATTAATTCAGATCCAATTTGTATTATTTTGCCAAGTGTAACAGGAGAAATTGGACCCAAACGTTGTTGTACAATTTGTCCTCAGTACGCCGATAGCCCATTTATGCAGGTAAACCACTGTTTGGGCGCATGGCAGCTCGGAAGGGAAAGAGCTCCGTTTGACTTTTCAATGCAAAATTGTCTGGAATTGAGATCGGACGCCATGTCGCATTTGGAGAGCCCCTGATGTGCCTAGCCTAAACAGTGGAAACCCCCCACAAGTGACACCATTTTGGAAAGTAGACCCCCAAAGGAACTTATCTAGATGTGTGGTGAGCACTTTGAACACCCAAATGCTTCACAGAAGTTTATAATGTAGAGCGGTAAAAATAAAAAATAATATTTTTTTTTTCAAAAATTATACTATTTTTTATTTTCCCAAGGTTAACAGGAGAAATTGGACCCCAAAAATTGTTGTACAATTTGGCCTGAGTATGCTGATACCCCATATGTGGGGGTAAACCACTATTTGTGCGCATGGCAGAGCTTGGAAGGGAAGGGGCTCCGTTTAACTTTTCAATGCAAAATTGGCTGGAATTCAGATCAGAAGCCATGTCACGTCTGGAGAGCCCCTGATGTGCCTAAACAGTGGAAACCCCCCAATTCTAACTCCAACCCTAACTCCAACACACCCCTAACCCTAATCCCAACCCTAAGCATAACCCTAACCACAAACCTAATCCCAACTCTAATCCCAATTGTAACCCTAATTTTAGCTCTAACCCTAACTTTAGCCCCAACCCAAACCCTAACTTTAGCCCCAACTCTAACCCTAACCCCAGCCCCAACCCTAACCCTAATGGGAAAATGGAAATAGATACATTTTTTTATTTTTCCCTAACAAAGGGGGTGATAAAGGGGGTTGATTTACTATTTATAGCTGGTTTTTATAGTAGGTTTTTATGTTTGGCAGCTGTCACACACTAAAAGATGCTTTTTAATGCAAAAAATAGTTTTTGCATCACCACATTTTGAGAGCTATAATTTTTCCATATTTTGGCCCCCAGAGTCATGTGAGGTCTTGTCTTTTGCGGGACGAGTAGAAGTTTTTATTGGTACTATTTTCGGGCACATGACATTTTTTGATCACTTTTTATTCCGATTTTTGGGAGGCAGAATGAACAAAAACTAGCAATTCATGAATTTCTTTTTGGGGGGCGTTTACACCGTTTTATTATTTGGGTCAGTACGATTACAGCAATACCTCATTTATATCATTTTTTATGTATTGGCGCTTTTATACAATAAAACTATATATAAAAAATTATTATTTTTGCATTCCTATATTCTAAGAGCTAAAACTTTTTTATTTTTCTGGTAATGGAGCTATACGGCAGCTTGCTTTTTTGTGGGACAAGAAGACGTTTTCAGTGGTACCACGATTATTTATATCCGTCTTTTTGATCATGTGTTATTCCACTTTTTGTTCGGCGGTATGATGATAAAGCAGGCATGTATAAGATGCCCCCATTATTAACCCCATAGTCAAATTGTAGATAAACTCTCAGGCAGAATAAAGTCCTTTATTAGACATAAACAGGCACACAGTTTTACTTTTTTATTTAAAAATAACAAACACAGTTATATTCACCTAATGACCATTCCATTCCTCGGTCTCCTGAAAAATACATAAAATAATAAACAACAAAAATACTCAACTAACGCCAATTCCACTGAAGCCATGGATTTCCTGTAAAAAAACAAAAATAAAAACAACAACATATCCCTCATCTGTCCGTCACTCTGTCCCATGCTAGACTGGCTAGGCCACGCAATGACCCTAATGTGCTTCTTTTTGAGCCACTCCTTTGTTGCCTTGGCTGTATGTTTTGGGTCACTATCTTGCCGGAAGATCCAGCCACTACCATTTTTATTGTCCTGGCGGAGGGAAGGAGGTTGTCACTCAGGATTTTACGGTACATGGCTCCATCCACTCTTCCATTGATGCAGTGAAGTAGTCCTGTGCCAATAGCAAAGAAACACCCACAAAGCATAATGTTTCCACCTCCATGCTTGACAGTGGGGATGGTGTTTTTTGTGTTATAAGCAGCATTTCTCTTCCTCCAACTGGGGCGAGTTGAGTTAACACCGAAGCACTTAATTTTTGTCTCATCTAACCATGGCACCTTCTCCCAATCACCACAGAATCATCCAGGTGTTCATTGGCAAACTTCAGACAGGCCTGCACATGTGCCTTCTTGAGCAGGGGGACCTTGCGGGGACTGCAGGATTTTAAACCTTTAAGGCGTAATGTGTTACCAATAGTTTTCTTGATGACAGTGGTTCCAGCTGCCTTGAGATCATTAACAAGTTCCCCATGTGTAGTTTTAGGCTGATCTCTCACCTTTTTCATGATCATTGATACCCCACGAGGTGAGATTTTGCATGGTGCCCAAGATCGATGTCGATTGACAGTCATTTTGTATTTCTTCTATTTTCTTACTATTGCACCAACAGTTGTCTCCATCTCACCCAGTGTCTTACTTATGGTTTTGTAGCCCATTCCAGCTTTATGGAGGTCTATGATCTTGTCCCTAACATCCTTATAAAGCTCTTTGGTCTTGCCCATGTTGTAGAGGTTAGAGTCTGACTGATTAATTGAGTCTGTGGACAGGAGTCTTTTATAAAGTTGACTATGTAAGACAGCTGTCTTTAATGCAGGTAACGAGTTGATTAGGAGTGTCTAACAGGTCTGTAGGAGCCAGAACTCTTAATGGTTGGTAGGGGATCAAATACCTATTTCTCACTGCAAAATGCAAATAAATTGATATAATGTATACAATGTGATTTTATGGATTTTATTTTTGATATTTTATCTCTGAATGTTAAAATTAACCTACCCTTACAATTATAGACTGTTCATGTCTTTGTCAGTGGGCAAACTTACAAAATCAGCAAGGGATGAAATATTTATTTCCCCCACTGTATACACTCCCTGACCTGAAGTTATGTCGCTTATCCATGTTATGTAAATAAAAGCTTATAACCTGATGTTAAATTCATCCATTGGTTGTATAAATTTATAAAATTATTCTTTTGAAAGCTGAAACCCTCTGAAATGTGGTTTAGGTTAAGAAAATAAATTGGCATCAATGCAGAAATATTGATCAGTTAAGGGACACAGAATGGTTAGATTTTGGCAAGACAAAAGTTTTGTCGCCCACAGAAAGTAATGTGATATTCAAACAAATAATTAACTTAAAATACAAATATATGTTGCATAACATTGGTGAATGAAGTTGTGGTGCTATTAAAGTCATATTTAATATTTTGTGTGACTTCCATGAGCTTGAAGGACTGCATTCATGTGGTTCAACAATGATTCATACAATTTATTAATGAAGTCATCAGGAATAGCAAAGAATGTAGTCTTACTTGCCTCCCAGAGTTCATCTAGATTCTTTGGTTTTGTCTTCCAAGCTTCCTCTTTCATCCTACCCCAAACATGCTCAATGATGTTCATGTCTGGTGACTGGGCTGGCCAGTCCTTGAGCACCTTGATCTTTTTTGCCTGGAGGAACTTTGTTGTAGAGATGGATGTATGAGAAGGAGCACCATCCTGCTGCAGAATTGGACCCCTTTTATGATTTGGAATATAAGAGGTAGCTAGTACTTCTTGGTATTTAAGGCTATTGATATTGCCTTCCACCTTGCAAATGTTTCGCACACCCCCATACTGAATGTAACCCCAGACCATGATCTTTACACCACCAAATGTAACTGTTTTCTGGGTGTATTTTGGATCCATACGGGCTCCAGTAGGTCTCCTGCAGTATTTGCGGCAGCTGTGGTGTAATTGTACTGAAGATTCATCAGAGAAATCCACCTTCTGCCACTTTTCTAGTGTCCATCTGTTTAGCAGGCTGTGGGACTTTGCAAATGCCACATAGTTTTTATTTGCCTTTTGTTTAGTGCTGGCTTCTGAGCACTGATTCAACCATGGAGGCCATTTCGAGACAGAATCCTACAAATTGTTCTAGTTGACACAGGGACTTGAGGTGACCAGGTCTGTTGGAGCTCTGCTGCAGTGGAAGAGGGGCTTGCTTTGGATTTTCTAACAAACAAACGTTCCTCCTGAGGAGTTGTCTTGCGGGGTCTGCTAGACCTGGGCTTGTCAAACGCATTTCCAGTCTCTTCAAATCTTTTTTTAATTCTTTGTACTTGACGCTGAGACATATTAAAGGTGCCAGCCACCTTTGCAGTGGGTCTAGTCTTCAGCCTCTTTATAATCCAGGCTTTGGTAGCAGGGTGGATTTTTGTCATGTTGCCAGAGCTCAAGTTGCAGTTCAAGTAAAGGTCTGGGGTGCTGGGTTTCTTTTTATACACACACACTAATTAACCGATCATTTACTGAGCACAAGTGAGGATGTAAACTAGGATTGGGTGCATTATATGACCAGGCAACAAAACTTTTGTCTTGACAAAATCTGACCATTCTGTGTTCATTAACTGATCAATATTTCTGCATTGATGCTAATTTATTTTCTTAGCCTAAACCACATTTCGGAGGGTTTCAGCTTTCAAAAGAATAATTTGCACAACCAAGGGATGAATTTAACGTCAGGTTATAAGCTTTCATTTACATAACATGGATAAGCGACATAACTTCTGTCAGGGAGTGTATACTTATTAGGTGTTTATTCCTTTAAGTAACTGTCTGCCTTGCTTTGAAAGACAGGTAATTTTTACCACTAGGCTCATTGCTGAGATCACAGCTCAATTTTTTTGCATTTCTCCTCCTGTAAATCCACCATTACCAACCTGCCTGTATCAAAGACATAGCCGTGGACTGTGGCATCTCTTTGTTCCTTGCCCTCTGGTGGTAACTTTAGACTTACACACCTCTTAGTGTGCTGAGACTGGTTTCAGCGCATGTGCAAAACCTTGAAACATCTTACTATATGTTTAGCGATTGGTCTGTTGTGCTTGCGCAGTGCTCCACAGCATTCACCTTACCGGTGATGCTGAGGCGCATGCGCTCTTTGTGAACAACATACTTCCAGCCAAACTGTCACGGCCGCTGGGGTCTCATGTCGATCCCTGCTGGTAAGCCTCACAGCTGTCTTTTATCGTCCTTTGATTTAGTTTAGATTTAGTATAACAGAGCTGTTTTATATGCCCCTGAAGAAGTCACCTTGGGTGTGCGACACTCGTCGGGCTGTACACGTGTCTGACCAGACCTCTGCACTTTCATAGATAGCCTCAGTCCTGTTCTATGAGCATCCAGCCATGTCCTTCACTTGCAGCATTGCATCCGCAGTGCTGCGGGTAAGATAGAGTTCATCATTAATATTTTGTTGATCACATATTCATTTTGCGTTTGTTGTGGTCTTGCTTCAATCCTCTATCTTGCATTAGGCCATCTTTCTTATAATTGTATTATCTGTTGCAATTGTTGACCAGAGTTTGTAAAGCTACCTGTACGAGAATTTTTTGTGTATACTACTGGTTCTATAAAATTATAGATTTGCTATCGTCCAGGAGTGCAGGGTAGTTTTATGCCTCTCCCCCATTGGTCTACATGCCAGAAAGGCTCTATACTGGGTGCCAAACTATTTATTCATTTGAAATACTTGGACAGCAGGCTTATTATTGCGACAGCTTATATACACCATCTTATCTGTAGGTGCCAGTTGGTCTGGTTTGTTCATTTCCCTTAGATGGGTTTGAACTACAATTTTGTGGGAGGTTTTAAATGTTTTTAATCAATCAAAAATTTTTGATTTTTTATGGAGGTCTCTGTATCCATGCATGTTTCTTTTCTCCTTTCACATACAAAAAGTTTTTGACATGCTTTAGGTTGATCCCTCTTATTATATGATGGTGCCCTCCCTTTTGTTTATGTGTGCCATATATTGTGTCCACAAACAGTGTAGAGCCATCGTATATTGTAGCGCCCCCACACATTATGCCCAACTTGTGCTTCGGCGATACGCACCCATAAATTAAGTGTCTTCTCTCCATTCTAATAATGCCAAGCATGTGGTCTCTTACCATGGTTTAGGCACAGTGGGGTTCAGAAGGAGGGGGAATTTGGATTTGACTGGATTTTATTTGAGGGGGCAGGAGTCATGTCGCTTTTCCAGAGTCTTTTTTCTAGCAGTAGCATGGGAACCCCCTATAGTTCCAGTGGCAGATGATGGACCTGAGTGGAAGCTGGTTTTGTGCGGGATAAATTAGGGCTTTTACTGGTAACATTTTGGGGTACATTATATTTTTTTTAACGCTTCCAGAATAAAGCAGGATCACATTCTTGTGTTCTATGCCAAGCACTTACATCTGGGTTTCCATGTAAATCCCACAAAAATGTGATTCCGACGAAACCCCCAACGAAACCACCCACCATAAGGCAGATGGAGACACTTCATACTCCATTTGGCATCTGCTCCGGTGGTCTCCATCTTTTTAGGCTTGCACAGATCTGTGGCCACCCATACTTGTGCGCTAAAAAGATGCCTAAAATTATGGGACACTGCTGGAACACAGACCAGTCCAAAGTGACCCCATCTGCCTCATAAGTGAGTGGTTCCATCCAGGGTTTTGTCTGAATCATGGTTTTGGGGAATTTATACGGAAACCCCAACATAAGCGCTTAGCGGAGAGTGCAGGATAAATGTGAGCTGAGTGGGTCCGGCTTTAAATGCACAATGGGTAAGCACATTTAAGTTTTGACTTATATAAAGCTTGCTACTTACATGCTGACATTATTGATTGAATGAACAAGCTCTTCTGTTTTTCACCCTATTGCTTCCCATGTTATTATTAGCACTTGGCACTTTACTTAATTATCTACAATTTCATGCTAGGATACCCGCAGCCAACATTTACCTGATCCCTCTCTGTTTTATGTCTCTTCTTATTTGATTTATTTATGATGTTATTATGCGATGTACAATAAAAATGTACGTTTTATTGATTTTTGGACGTGGTACTCCCTTTTTTCTGGTTTAACAGTGTATGAGAGCAGTCAGTGTCTCACTGACCGTGCCTGTGATACTCAGCTTAGGGCCGGAGTCACACTCAACGCATAAAAAAATCGGTCCGATTTTGACGGCCGAGAATTACAGAAATATTCTCCGTATGATGAGCCATGTATAATCCGTTTGAAATGCGATGATGCAATTTCCTCGCATCTAGTATCCATACGACATCCGTATGCAATCCGTATGCAATGTGATTTTAACATGAGCTTTTACATACAGCAGTTCTCTGTTATTGACACATCGTTTTAAAAGAAAATATTCTTATATATATATATATATATATTACATAGACATACAGATAGATTAAAAGCTGGCAAATGATCTGCCACGTACAGTATAGAACAGAATAGGTTATAATAGAAAAGATAGAAAAGACATATGCACACACAATAGATGTATATGTATGTGTATATATACATATATATATATATATATATATATATATATATATATATATATATATATATATATATATATATATATATATATATATATATATATATATATATATACCAGTTCATCTTTCCACACTCCAGAGTTCAGCGGAGGTCAGGCTGTGAGGGTGCACTGCATCAGTGACGGCACCGCTAGTCACTGATGCTGCTCCAGCAGCATCTCATTCATTCATTCACCAGTAGTTTACAGCTGGGGCGGTTGCATCTTAGCACAATCCTGATTGTAAACTGTATATCCCCCAGACATGGATTACTACATGGGACACAGAGACAGACAGGTATGGGTATATTGTTGTTTTTTAATTTCATTTTTATTACAGGAGATCGTGGGTGTCGCATGGATTAGCTGTATAATAAAGATGGGAAACTGTCTAGTGTTTTATTTCATTAAGATACTTTAATAATAATAATAATAATAATAATTTTTATTTATATAGTGCCAACATATTCCGCAGCGCTTTACAACTTATAGAGGGGACTTGTACAGACAATAGACATTACAGCATAACAGAAATCACAGTTCAAAACAGATACCAGTAGGAATGAGGGCCCTGCTCGCAGGCTTACAATCAATGAGGAAAAGGGGAGACACGAGAGGTGGATGGTAACAATTGCTTTAGTTATTCGGACCAGCCATAGTGTAAGGCTCGGGTGTTCATGTAAAGCTGCATGAACCAGTTAACTGCCTAAGTATGTAACAGTACAGACACAGAGTGCTATTAACTGCATAAAGTGTATGAGAACATGATGAGAGGAACCTGATTGTTTTTTTGGGGGTTTTTTTTTGAATGGGCCACACAGGGATGGTTAGGTTAATGCATTGAGGCGATAGGCCAGTCTGAACAAATGAGTTTTTAGGGAACGCTTAAAACTGTGGGGATTGGGGATTAATTGTATTAACCTAGGTAATGAATTCCAAAGAATCGGCGCAGCACGTGTAAAGTCTTGGAGACGGGAGTGGGAGGTTCTGATTATTGAGGATGCTAACCTGAGGTCAATAGCGGAGCGGAGGGCACGGGTAGAGTGGTAGACTGAGACCAGAGAGGAGATGTAGGGTGGTGCTGAGCCATGGAGTGCTTTGTGGATGAGGGTAGTAGTTTTATACTGGATTCTGGAGTGGATGGGTAGCCAGTGTAATGACTCGCACAAGGTAGAGGCATCGGTGTAACGGTTGGTGAGGAATATGATCCTGACAGCAGCATTAAGGACAGATTGAAGCGGGGAGAGTTTGGTAAGAGGGAGGCCGATTAGTAGAGAGTTACAATAGTCCAGACGAGAATGAATAAGAGACAGTAAGAGTTTTTGCAAAGTCGAAAGTAAAAAAAGGGCGAATTCTAGAAATGTTTTTGAGATGCAGATAAGAAGAGCGAGCCAGTGATCGAATGTGGGGGGTGAATGAAAGCTCAGAATCAAGGATGACCCCAAGGCAGTGGGCATGTTGCTTTGGAGTAATGGTGGAACCGCACACGGAGATGGTAATGTCAGGCAAACGTAGGTTAGTAGTGGGAGAGAACACGAGGAGTTCAGTTTTTGACAGGTTCAGTTTCAGATAGAGGGAGGACATGATGTTAGAGACAGCGGTAAGACAATCACTGGTGTTTTTTAAAAAGGTCGGCGTGATAACAGGAGAAGAGGTGTATAATTGGGTGTCGTCAGCATAGAGATGGTACTGGAAACCAAATCTACTGATTGTTTGTCCAATAGGGGCAGTATACAAAGAGAAGAGGAGGAGGCCTAGGACTGATCCTTGAGGAACCCCAACAGTAAGGGGAAGGTGAGAGGAGGAGGAACCAGCAAAAAATACAGTGAAGGATCGGTCAGAGAGATAGGAGGAGAACCAAGAGAGAACGGTATCCTTGAGGCCGATGGAGCGGAGCATAGTGAGGAGGAGCTGATGATCCACAGTGTTGAATGCTGCGGAGAGATCCAAGAGAATTAGCATGGAGTAGTGACCATTAGATTTAGCTGTTAGTAGGTCATTAGAGACTTTAGTGAGGGCAGTTTCTGTAGAGTGTAAAGAGCGGAAGCCAGATTGAAGAGGGTTGAGAAGAGAGTTATCTGAGAGATAGCGGGTAAGACGGGAGTGGACCAGGCGTTCGAGGAGTTTAGAGATGAAGGGAAGATTAGAGACAGGTCTATAATTAGCGGCACAATTTTGGTCGAGGGAGGGTTTTTTAAGTAATGGATGTATGATGGCATGCTTAAATGAGGAGGGAAAAATACCGGAAGTGAGGGAAAGGTTGAATATTTTTGTTAGGTGAGAGGTGACAGCCGGGGAAAGGGACTGGAGGAGATGTGACGGAATGGGGTCACTGGTGCAAGTGGTCGGGCGAGAAGATGCAAGGAGCCTGCTTACTTCTTCTTCTGTAACTGGTTCAAAGTCAGAGAGTGAACTAGATGCAGTGGGGGAGGGAGGACAGTGCATGGTATGAAGAGATTGGGAGATGATTTCCTGTTGAATGTGGTCAATTTTTTCTTTGAAGTAATTGGCCAGATCGTCAGCGTGGAGATCTGTGGTTGGGGCCTGCTCTCTTGGGTTGAGTAGGGACTGGAAAGTGTCAAAGAGACGTTTAGGGTTATTTGACAGTGAGGTGATGAGGGTGTTGAAATAGGTTTGTTTGGAGAGGTGAAGGGCAGAGTTGTATGTTTTTAGCATGAACTTATAATGGATGAAATCTTCGGGTAGATTAGATTTTCTTCACAGACGTTCGGCGCACCTGGAGCACTGCTGCAGGAAACTTTATTCTAGCTTTGTCTTTATTTAACCTGTAACAACTATAGGATTAGTAATGGATAGGTGTCTTATTGACACCTCTCCATTACTAAGCCAGGCTTGATGTCACCTTACAATACAAAGGTGACATTAACCCCCAAACTAATACTCCAATTGCCACCGCTACAGGGCATGTGGGAAGAGTGAGGCTAAGTGCCGGAATTGGTGCATCTTACAGATGCGCCTTTTTGGGGGCGGCTGAGTGCTGATGTTTTTAGCCGGGGGGGGGAAATATCCATGGTTCCTTCCTAAGTTATTAATATCAGCCCACAGCTGTCTGTATAGCCTTTGCTGGTTATTAATTATGGGGGACCCCAGATCATTTTTTGGGGGTCCCCCATTTTAATAGCCTGTAAAGGCTAAGTATACAGCTGTGAGCTGATATTAATAGCCTGGGAAGCTCCATGGATATTACCCCCTTCCCAGGCTATAAACATCTGCCCCCACTTGCAGGCTTTCCCTCTGCTGGTTTTGAAAATTGCACAGGAGCCCATGTCATTTTTTTCTGAAAAATATTTTATTAATTAAACACATGTCCAGTAATTTGCACACACACTGTACTAATTGTATTTGTCACTGACATCTATAAATCTACCTGTTCTATATGTATTTACTGTATGTAATCCATCTCTTCTATCCTGTCGGCTCCTGCAGTGATTTTACAGAAGCCAGCAGATGAACTACCGGCTTTTCTTCTACCTTTTTGTGCAATATCAATACATATATATATGTGTGTGTCACTGACATGTGTGTATATATATATATATATATATATATATATATATATATATATATATATATATATACAGTGGGGCAAAAAAGTATTTAGTCAGTCAGCAATAGTGCAAGTTCCACCACTTAAAAAGATGAGAGGCGTCTGTAATTTACATCATAGGTAGACCTCAACTATGGGAGACAAACTGAGAAAAAAAAATCCAGAAAATCACATTGTCTGTTTTTTTTAATCATTTTATTTGCATATTCTGGTGGAAAATAAGTATTTGGTCAGAAACAAACAATCAAGATTTCTGGCTCTCACAGACCTGTAACTTCTTCTTTAAGAGTCTCCTCTTTCCTCCACTCATTACCTGTAGTAATGGCACCTGTTTAAACTTGTTATCAGTATAAAAAGACACCTGTGCACACCCTCAAACAGTCTGACTCCAAACTCCACTATGGTGAAGACCAAAGAGCTGTCAAAGGACACCAGAAACAAAATTGTAGCCCTGCACCAGGCTGGGAAGACTGAATCTGCAATAGCCAACCAGCTTGGAGTGAAGAAATCAACAGTGGGAGCAATAACTAGAAAATGGAAGACATTCAAGACCACTGATAATCTCCCTCGATCTGGGGCTCCACGCAAAATCCCACCCCGTGGTGTCAGAATGATCACAAGAACGGTGAGCAAAAATCCCAGAACCACACGGGGGGACCTAGTGAATGAACTGCAGAGAGCTGGGACCAATGTAACAAGGCCTACCATAAGTAACACACTACGCCACCATGGACTCAGATCCTGCAGTGCCAGACGTGTCCCACTGCTTAAGCCAGTACATGTCCGGGTCCGTCTGAAGTTTGCTAGAGAGCATTTGGATGATCCAGAGGAGTTTTGGGAGAATGTCCTATGGTCTGATGAAACCAAACTGGAACTGTTTGGTAGAAACACAACTTGTCGTGTTTGGAGGAAAAAGAATACTGAGTTGCATCCATCAAACAACATACCTACTGTAAAGCGTGGTGGTGGAAACATCATGCTTTGGGGCTGTTTCTCTGCAAAGGGGCCAGGACGACTGATCCGGGTACATGAAAGAATGAATGGGGCCATGTATCGTGAGATTTTGAGTGCAAACCTCCTTCCATCAGCAAGGGCATTGAAGATGAAACGTAGCTGGGTCTTTCAACATGACAATGATCCAAAGCACACCGCCAGGGCAACGAAGGAGTGGCTTCGTAAGAAGCATTTCAAGGTCCTGGAGTGGCCTAGCCAGTCTCCAGATCTCAACCCTATAGAAAACCTTTGGAGGGAGTTGAAAGTCCGTGTTGCCAAGCGAAAAGCCAAAAACATCACTGCTCTAGAGGAGATCTGCATGGAGGAATGGGCCAACATACCAACAACAGTGTGTGGCAACCTTGTGAAGACTTACAGAAAACGTTTGACCTCTGTCATTGCCAACAAAGGATATATTACAAAGTATTGAGATGAAATTTTGTTTCTGACCAAATACTTATTTTCCACCAGAATATGCAAATAAAATGATAAAAAAACAGACAATGTGATTTTCTGGATTTTTTTTTCTCAGTTTGTCTCCCATAGTTGAGGTCTACCTATGATGTAAATTACAGACGCCTCTCATCTTTTTAAGTGGTGGAACTTGCACTATTGCTGACTGACTAAATACTTTTTTGCCCCACTGTATATATATATATATATGTGTATTCTATGTGTATATTTCTATTCCATCTATTCTATTCTAACCCTGTCAGTGTCATTTTACTGCACACAACACATGAATTACTGGCTTTTCAAAGGACACCGATGCATAAAAAATAGGAAGCACTCGCATGGTGCGAGTGCTGTGCGATTTTTTTCTCTCGCATCCATTGACTTGCATTGGCCGATATACGCAGCCAATTTCACTCGCATGTATAATACGGCCAAGAAAAATAACAGTGATGGGAGCAGACCCATTGATTAATAGCTGTCCGAGTGCTATGCGTTTTTTTTTCTATCATAGCACACGTCTGTATTCCTTGCTAGTGTGACTCCGGCCTAGAGCTGGATCTCACCAGCCACCATACCCTGAGGTCATCACATGACGTCAGGATGCCATGGTAACCATCGCGACCTACTATTCTCATCTTCACGGGGATCCGATAGTTACTAAGGGGGTCTTGTGACCCCCTTGTAACAACTTAAATATCGCTGTGGTTATTGACAACCATATTTAAGAGGGTAATTGACCCCTATCGGTTGCAAAACCAGTCGGGAACGATATCGCAGGATGCCAACTGTCACATACACATGCAGATTCAGCCAGTGAAAAAATTAATTCATCTGCACTGCCCCATTGAAAATTATACGGTAGGTCTGATTGCATATACGGTAGGTCTGATTGCAATACTTTCGTTTAATGGACTGAAATGGCGTGTGTTTGAGCCCTAATAGTCCTCTGAACACTTTACTGCAACTCAGAAAAATACTGCATATAGCACTAATTAACTATACACAACTGGAGAAAGGGTTCTGTATTATCAATTTCTTAAGCTGATACGCTTAGTATGAGTTGTGAACAGTTTATCTAAATGAATAGAAGGCATGCCATATCTAACCAAACATCACAGCTTTCATGCCATATTGTAAGCACAGAGATTACACTATTTTTTATGTAAATCATTCAAAATTCTTCATATCACATTCCAACTTAGAAAACACAATCATAGCCCTCTGTGGATTATGGAGAATGGGGGATTTAAATCCTTTGTGGTTAACATTAACAACTTCTGGCTGTCTTCCCAGGTGCCGGGTATAGTCAGCCTAGATTTCCCAGTACAGACAGATCCTTTGCAGCACACTAATGAAAATGTTCTCACGGCCCTCTATTTGTGGTCTGTGGAAAGATCAAAAACGGTAAAAATGGTTAACTTTTCTATTTCTGAACTCAGCACGCTTACTGGAGCAATAAAACATGGCAGAACGCCTGAAACTGTGCTCTGGAATCTTAATGAAAATAGCACAAATGCAAAACACAATGGCCAAGTAGATGGTAATTTATAGAGTAATTACGTTTTAACAATTGACCTAGAATAGCTTTTTGCGCCTAATAAAGAAATTTTTTATTTTTATAACTTTTATTTAAGACCATGCCTATTGTGACTGAAGTTTATAAGTTATTATATTGGCAATTGATGTCTATAAAGTTATGTGAAATAAATGGCACAGATAATAAACTATGCTAATTCTAATATTTGCAGAGTAATTAAAGAGGTTGTCTACTACACTTTGATTGATAACCAATCCTTAGGATATGTCTGATCAGCTGGGATCCAACACCCGGCACCCCCACTGATCAGGTGATATCGGCGTGGTCGGCATCCGGACGGAAGTACTCACTTGTGGAGCTGGCTATCTTCTATTCAAGTCAATAGGAGGTGGATGTGTAGTACCATACAGAGGCCATTATCAGAAAACAGCCAGCACCAACACTGAGATCAGCTCATCGGCAGGGGTGCTTGGTCTCAGAACGCAGCCAATCACACCTGAGGATAGGTCATCAATCAAAAAGTAGTGGATAACCTCTTTAGGTATTAGTGGCTTTAACGTGGCAGAATAATATCAAAAGTATCTACAAGGTCAGATTCACACACAGAGGCAGTTTACCAAGACCGCCAAAATCTACGCGCTACATTAAAAGCCTATTAATTACTTGGAGACATTTTCTGCCTGCTAGTGCACAACAATCTAAATTAGTTTATGCTACTTGGAGGCATAAATTATAGTGAATATGTTTGTCCATTACTAGCACCAACATTTTATTTTAGACCTCACACTTCTTTTAGAAAAGTGACAAAGTTGACACAATAGGGAAAAAAGGGTCAAGCTTTCACAGCCAGGATAAAGAAATGAAGAATCAGCCCCATAGTATTTGGTTCTATTTTAAAGAATACCCATTCTATTTTATCTTTTCTAGTAGATGACAGCTCATCTGCCCTGTATTTTGACAGGGGTCCGACTCCTGAGTCTCCCCCAGCAATTATTCAAAGAACTTGAAACATTTTCTTCTCCGCTAGATTTCTAAAACTTAACATGGACAAAACAGAATTCATTGTCTTTCCCCCATCTCACGCGACCCCCAACGAACCTATCCATTACAGTAAACGGCTGCCCACTATCCCCAGTCCCACAAGCTCGCTGTCTCGGGGTAATCCTTAACACTGATCTTTCCTTCAAACCGCATATCCAAGTCCTTTCCACTTCCTGCCGCCTTCAACTCAAAAATATTTCACGGATCCTTACATTCCTAAACCAAGAATCTGCAAAAACCCTAGTCCATGCCCTCATCATCTCCAGCCTTGACTACTGTAACCTCCTGCTCTGTGGCCTCCCCTCTAACACTCTCGCACCCCTCCAATCTATTCTAAACTCTGCTGCCCGACTAATCCACCTCTCCCCCCGCTATTCCCTGGCCTCTCCCCTCTGTCAATCCCTTCACTGGCTCCCCATTACCCAGAGACTCCAGTACAAAAGCCTAACCATGACATACAAAGCCATCCACAACCTGTCTCCTCCATACATCTGTGACCTCGTCTCCCGGTACTTTCCTGCACGCAACCTCCGATCCTCACAAGATCTCCTTCTCTACTCCCCTCTTATCTCCTCTTCCCACAATCGCATACAAGATTTCTCTCGCGCATCACCCCTACTCTGGAACTCTCTCCCACAACATATTAGACTCTCACCTACCATCGAAACCTTCAAAAAGAACCTGAAGACCTACCTCTTCCGGCAAGCCTACAACCTGCAGTAACCACCGATCGACCAAACCACTGCACGACCAGCTCCTCACCTACTGTATCCTCACCCATCCCTTGTAAATTGTGAGCCCTCGCAGGCAGGGTCCTCTCTCCTCCTGTACCAGTTGTGACTTGTATTGTCCAAGATTGTTGTACCTGTTTTTATGTATACCCCTCCTCACATGTAAAGCACCATGGAATAAATGGTGCTATAATAATAAAAATAATAATTTTCACTCCTCTGGAAACGTGCCCCTAGATCGGTGTACAAGCTCATGAACTGTTAATATTGAGGAATATGATTAGTGAATAACATGTTTCATCTTGGCTACTATGGAATACAAATTTCTTGTTTTTTCTGCATGACAATTTTTATGAATCTCTCTCCCAGTGTTTTGGGACATGTGGTTTTAGTTATGTTTTTTTGTACTGTGTTTCTGTGGATTCCAATGGGCTTTTTAACGTGCCTTAAATAATGCATTAAAAATGAATGTACTAAAAGATATTTTTAATAACCCGAAAAAACATCTAAATTTGAAGGTTCTCAATTACAGTAAAACTGAGTTGCGTCAACAAAATTTGTCAGGACAGTTTTGATGCATTTTTAACCTTAGCCTATAAGTGATATGTAATTGTGATAAACCATAATGAAATTGCGATTAAGTGTAGTTCTCAGGGTTTTGTAGTTTCACTTAAAGTGACATTATACTAATACTTGCTATGTTTTCCTTATTTTGATTTTTCCCATGCCTTTAAGAATTTATAGCAGTTCTCACTGAAATTTTGTTAGAAGTTAACAGCAGCAATAAAAATAGTTAATAGCAGTAATCAGAGCTTAACTCCGATTGCTAATGTTAGAGACAGATGCTGGATATATAACACAGCCGGCATCAACCACGTATCAAAGGAGTACAGCTTTTGAACCCCCTACACAGTTGTGGACTTCAGCACAAGCATACAATTACCGTATTTTCTGGTGTATAATGTTGTGATTTTGCTTTTTGCTCCCTCTAGTGGTCATTAGTGATTTGACTCTGGAGCGTCTGTCTTTTCCTATATCCTCACCTGGGCCGTTAGTTCAGGGGCGTTGCTATATTAGCTCCCTGGACCTTCAGTTCAATGCCTGGCATCGTTGAAATCAGAGCTAATCTGTTGTGCTCTTGTCCTCTGATCCTGGTTCCTGTTTTTCAAGCTAAGTCTGCTTCTTTGCTTTTTGCTTTTGTTTTGTTTGGTATTTTTGTCCAGCTTGTTCCTATCTGTATCCTGACCTTTGCTGGAAGCTCTAGGGGGCTGGTGTTCTCCCCCCGGACCGTTAGACGGTTCGGGGGTTCTTGAATCTCCAGCGTGGATTTTTATAGGGTTTTTGTTGACCAGATAAGTTATCTTGCTATATTCTGCTATTAGTAAGCTGGCCTCTCTGTGCTGAACCTGGTTCATTTCTGTGTTTGTCATTTCCTCTTACCTCACCGTTATTATTTGTGGGGGGCTTGTATCTTGCTTTGGGGTCCCTTTCTCTGGAGGCAAGAGAGGTCTTTGTTTTCTTCTCCTAGGGGTAGTTAGATTCTCCGGCTGGCGCGAGTCATCTAGCGATCACCGTAGGCATGATCCCCGGCTACTTCTAGTGTTGGCGTTAGGAGTAGCTATTTGGTCAACCCAGTTACCACAGCCCTATGAGCTGGATTTTTGTATCTTGCAGACTTACACGTTCCTCTGAGACCCTGTCCACTGGGGTCATAACAGTATGCCAGGCCAGTATTAAATGTTTAATGCATTGCAGAAGTGGGATTATAAGAAAGAAAATTTTGAGGTTTTTTTTTTCCCTCTCTCATTTTTTTTTTTTTTTTTTTTCTTTTCCCCTTTACCTCAGAGTGGCTTAAGCTTGCTGCAGACATGAATGTCCAGACCTTGATTACAAGTGTGGACCAGCTTGCCGCTCGTGTGCAGGGTATACAAGATTATGTTACCAGAAATCCTAGGTCTGAACCCAAGATTCCGATTCCTGAACTGTTTTCAGGAGACCGATTTAAGTTTAGGAATTTCAGGAATAATTGCAAATTATTTTTGTCCCTGAAACCTTGTTCGTCTGGAGACTCTGCTCAACAAGTAAAAATTGTTATTTCATTCTTACGGGGTGACCCTCAGGATTGGGCTTTTTCGTTGGCGCCAGGAAATCCGGCATTGGCTGATATTGATGCGTTTTTTCTGGCGCTCGGTTTACTTTATGAGGAACCCAATCTTGAGATTCAGGCAGAGAAAGCCTTGCTGGCTATGTCTCAGGGCCAGGACGAGGCTGAGGTGTATTGCCAAAAATTTCGGAAATGGTCCGTGCTGACACATTGGAACGAGTGTGCACTGGCCGCTAATTTTAGAAATGGCCTTTCTGAGGCCATTAAGAATGTTATGGTGGGTTTTCCCATTCCCACAGGTCTGAATGATACCATGTCCCTGGCTATTCAAATTGACCGGCGGTTGCGGGAGCGCAAAACCGCAAATTCCCTCATGTTGTTGTCTGAACAGACACCTGATGTGATGCAATGTGATAGAAAAACCGCAAATTCCCTCATGGTGTTGTCTGAACGGACACCTGATTTGATGCAATGTGATAGAATCCTGACTAGAAATGAGAGGAAAATTCATAGACGCCGGAATGGCTTGTGCTACTACTGTGGTGATTCTACACATGTTATCTCAGCATGCTCTAAACGTATATCTAAGGTTGTTAGTCCTGTCACCGTCGGTAATTTGCATCCTAAGTTTATTATGTCTGTAACTTTGATTTGCTCACTGTCATCTTATCCTGTCATGGCGTTTGTAGATTCAGGTGCTGCCCTGAGTCTTATGGATCTCTCATTTGCTAAGCGCTGTGGTTTTGTTCTTGAACCATTGGAAAATCCTATCCCTCTTAGGGGTATTGATGCTACGCCATTGGCAGAAAATAAGCCGCAGTATTGGACACAGGTTACCATGTGCATGACTCCTGAACACCGCGAGGTGATACGTTTTCTCGTTCTACATAAAATGCATGATTTGGTTGTTTTGGGGCTGCCATGGTTACAGACCCATAATCCAGTCCTTGACTGGAAGGCTATGTCAGTGTCTAGTTGGGGCTGTCGTGGTATTCATGAGGATTCCCTGCCTGTGTCTATTGCTTCTTCTACGCCTTCGGAAGTTCCGGAGTACTTGTCTGATTATCAGGATGTCTTTAGCGAGTCCAGGTCCAGTGCATTGCCTCCTCATAGGGAATGTGACTGTGCAATAGATTTGATTCCAGGCAGTAAATTTCCTAAGGGAAGACTGTTTAATCTGTCGATACCTGAACATACCGCTATGCGTTCATATATCAAGGAGTCTCTGGAGAAAGGACACATCCGTCCGTCTTCTTCCCCTCTTGGTGCGGGATTCTTTTTTGTGGCTAAAAAGGACGGATCTTTGAGGCCTTGTATTGACTATCGGCTTTTAAATAAGATCACTGTCAAATTTCAGTATCCTTTGCCGCTGTTGTCTGACTTGTTTGCCCGGATTAAAGGTGCCAAGTGGTTTACCAAGATAGACCTTCGTGGTGCGTACAACCTTGTGCGCATTAAGCAAGGGGATGAATGGAAAACCGCATTCAATACGCCCGAAGGTCATTTTGAGTACTTGGTGATGCCTTTTGGGCTCTCTAATGCCCCTTCAGTTTTTCAGTCCTTTATGCATGACATTTTCCGGAACTATCTGGATAAATTTCTGATCGTTTATCTGGATGATATTCTGGTTTTTTCTGATAATTGGGACTCGCATGTGGAGCAGGTCAGGATGGTCTTTAAAATTTTGCGTGAAAATTCTTTGTTTGTCAAGGGCTCAAAGTGTCTTTTTGGTGTACAGAAGGTTCCCTTTTTGGGGTTCATTTTTTCCCCTTCTGCTGTGGAGATGGACCCAGTCAAGGTCCGAGCTATTCTTGATTGGACTCAGCCCTCGTCAGTTAAGAGTCTTCAGAAGTTCTTGGGTTTCGCTAACTTCTACCGTCGTTTTATCGCTAACTTTTCTAGCATTGTGAAACCTTTGACGGATATGACCAAGAAGGGCTCCGATGTGGTTAATTGGGCTCCTGCTGCCGTGGAGGCTTTCCATGAGTTGAAACGTCGGTTTACTTCGGCGCCTGTTTTGTGCCAGCCTGATGTCTCGCTTCCCTTTCAAGTTGAGGTGGATGCTTCAGAGATTGGAGCAGGGGCCGTTTTGTCGCAGAGAGGCCCTGGTTGCTCTGTTATGAGACCTTGCGCCTTTTTCTCTAGGAAGTTTTCGCCTGCTGAGCGAAATTATGATGTGGGCAATCGGGAGTTGTTGGCCATGAAATGGGCATTTGAGGAGTGGCGTCATTGGCTCGAGGGTGCTAAGCATCGTGTGGTGGTCTTGACTGATCACAAAAATCTGATGTACCTCGAGTCTGCTAAACGCCTGAATCCTAGACAGGCCCACTGGTCATTGTTTTTTTCCCGTTTTGACTTTGTTGTCTCGTATTTACCAGGTTCAAAGAATGTGAAGGCCGATGCTCTTTCCAGGAGCTTTGTGCCTGATGCTCCTGGAGTCGCTGAACCTGTTGGTATTCTTAAGGATGGTATTATCTTGTCAGCTATTTCTCCTGATCTGCGACGTGTGTTGCAGAGATTTCAGGCTGATAGGCCTGATTCTTGTCCACCTGACAGACTGTTTGTGCCTGATAAGTGGACCAGCAGAGTCATTTCCGAGGTTCATTCCTCGGTGTTGGCAGGTCACCCAGGAATTTTTGGCACCAGAGATCTGGTGGCCAGATCCTTTTGGTGGCCTTCCTTGTCTAGGGATGTGCGGTCATTTGTACAGTCCTGTGGGACTTGTGCTCGAGCTAAGCCTTGCTGTTCTCGTGCCAGCGGGTTGCTCTTGCCCTTGCCTGTCCCTAAGAGACCTTGGACACATATCTCCATGGATTTCATTTCTGATCTTCCGGTGTCTCAGGGCATGTCTGTTATCTGGGTGATATGTGATCGCTTCTCCAAGATGGTCCATTTGGTTCCTTTGCCTAAACTGCCTTCCTCTTCCGATCTGGTTCCTGTGTTTTTCCAGAACGTGGTTCGTTTGCACGGCATCCCTGAGAATATTGTGTCAGACAGAGGATCCCAGTTCGTTTCCAGATTCTGGCGATCCTTTTGTAGTAGGATGGGCATTGACTTGTCGTTTTCGTCTGCTTTCCATCCTCAGACTAATGGACAGACGGAGCGAACTAATCAGACTTTGGAGGCTTATTTGAGGTGTTTTGTCTCTGCTGATCAGGACGATTGGGTGACCTTCTTGCCGTTAGCTGAGTTTGCCCTTAATAATCGGGCTAGTTCCGCCACCTTGGTTTCGCCGTTTTTCTGCAACTCTGGTTTCCACCCTCGTTTTTCTTCGGGTCATGTGGAACCTTCTGACTGCCCTGGGGTGGATTCTGTGGTGGATAGGTTGCAGCGGATCTGGAATCTTGTGGTGGACAACTTGAAGTTGTCACAGGAGAGGGCTCAGCGCTTTGCCAACCGCCGCCGCGGTGTGGGTCCCCGACTACGTGTTGGGGATTTGGTGTGGCTTTCTTCCCGCTTTGTTCCTATGAAGGTTTCCTCTCCCAAATTTAAACCTCGTTTTATTGGTCCTTACAAGATATTGGAAATTCTTAATCCTGTATCCTTTCGCCTGGATCTACCTGTGTCGTTTGCTATCCACAACGTGTTTCATAGGTCCTTGTTGTGGCGGTACGTTGTGCCTGTGGTTCCTTCTGCTGAGCCTCCTGCTCCGGTGTTGGTTGAGGGCGAGTTGGAGTACGTGGTGGAGAAGATCTTGGATTCTCGTCTCTCCAGGCGGAGGCTTCAGTACCTGGTCAAGTGGAAGGGCTATGGTCAGGAAGATAATTCCTGGGTGGTCGCCTCTGATGTTCATGCGGCCGATTTAGTTCGTGCCTTTCATGCCGCTCATCCTGATCGCCCTGGTGGTCGTGGTGAGGGTTCGGTGACCCCTCACTAAGGGGGGGGGTACTGTTGTGATTTTGCTTTTTGCTCCCTCTAGTGGTCATTAGTGATTTGACTCTGGAGCGTCTGTCTTTTCCTATATCCTCACCTGGGCCGTTAGTTCAGGGGCGTTGCTATATTAGCTCCCTGGACCTTCAGTTCAATGCCTGGCATCGTTGAAATCAGAGCTAATCTGTTGTGCTCTTGTCCTCTGATCCTGGTTCCTGTTTTTCAAGCTAAGTCTGCTTCTTTGCTTTTTGCTTTTGTTTTGTTTGGTATTTTTGTCCAGCTTGTTCCTATCTGTATCCTGACCTTTGCTGGAAGCTCTAGGGGGCTGGTGTTCTCCCCCCGGACCGTTAGACGGTTCGGGGGTTCTTGAATCTCCAGCGTGGATTTTTATAGGGTTTTTGTTGACCAGATAAGTTATCTTGCTATATTCTGCTATTAGTAAGCTGGCCTCTCTGTGCTGAACCTGGTTCATTTCTGTGTTTGTCATTTCCTCTTACCTCACCGTTATTATTTGTGGGGGGCTTGTATCTTGCTTTGGGGTCCCTTTCTCTGGAGGCAAGAGAGGTCTTTGTTTTCTTCTCCTAGGGGTAGTTAGATTCTCCGGCTGGCGCGAGTCATCTAGCGATCACCGTAGGCATGATCCCCGGCTACTTCTAGTGTTGGCGTTAGGAGTAGCTATTTGGTCAACCCAGTTACCACAGCCCTATGAGCTGGATTTTTGTATCTTGCAGACTTACACGTTCCTCTGAGACCCTGTCCACTGGGGTCATAACAGTATAAGACGACTGGGCGTATAAGACGACCCCCAACTTTTCCATATAAAATATGGAATTTGGGATATGCCTGCTGTATAAGACGGGGGTCATCTTATACGCCCAGTCATCTTATACAGAGTGTGGTTCCCAGGGTCTGGAGGAGAGGAGACTCTCCTTCAGGCTATGGGATCCATATTCATGTAAAAAATAAAGAATAAAAATAAAAAATATGGATATACTCACCCCTCCGAGAAGCCTGGCTGTCACCGCTGCAAGCGTCTGCCTCCGTTCCTAAGAATTGCAGAGCATGAAGGACCCTCGATGACGTCGCAGTCATGTGATTGGTCCGTGACATCATCGAAGATCTTTCACGCTCTGCAATAGGAAAGGAGGCAGACGCTTGCAGCGGTCACAGCCAGGCTTCTCGGAGGGGTGAGTATATCCATATATTTTTTTTTTTATTCTTTATTTTTTACATGAATATGGATCCCAGGGCCTGAAGGAGAGTTTCCTCTCCTTCAGACCCTGGGAACATCCAGGATCGCTCCCTGCACACGCCGTACCCGGCGTATAAGACGACCCCCGACTTTTGGGACAATTTTTAGGGGTTAAAAAGTTGTCTTATACGCCGGAAAATACGGTATGTCATTTTGAGCTAAGGGGGTTACATGAAAGAAGCTCCTATATTTCATGAATTTGACAGGAGGGTATAGCTAGGCCCTGTCCTGCCCCTGCTCTACCTTTTCTTTACCCATAGTGGCATAGCTGGCTAGGACTGGTATGAAAATGTCAAAAGCAAAAATAAGAGTGCTTCTCACTAAATAAGAATATCATCAAAAAGTTAATTTATTTCAGTTCTTCAATACAAAAAGTGAAATTCATATATTATATAGAGTCATTGCAAATTGAGTGATCTATTTCAAGTGTTTATTTCTGTTAAGGCTGAGTCACACATAACGATATCGTTAACGATATCGTTGCAACGTCACGCTTTTGGTGACGTAGCAACGATCCCGCTAACGATCTCGTTATGTGTGACAGCGACCAACGATCAGGCCCCTGCTGGGAGATCGTTGGTCGTTGGGGAATGATCAGGACCATTTTTTGGTCACTGATCACCCGCTGTCATCGCTGGATCGGCGTCACATCCGCCGATCCAGCGATGTGTTCACTTGTAACCAGGGTAAATATCGGGTTACTAAGTGCAGGGCCGCGCTTAGTAACCCGATATTTACCCTGGTTACCATTGTAAAAGTAAAAAAAAAACAGTACATACTCACATTCTGATGTCTGTCACGTCCCCCGGCGTCCACAGGGTTAAAACTGCTTTCGGCAAGAGCGTTGCTAATGCACGCGCTCCGGCCGAGAGCTTCCCTGCACTGATTGGGAAGCTGGGCGGTAGTAGCGGGCTAGGTACTCACCTGCTACAGAAAGATGTGGTCTTGTTTTGATGTGTGCGGCAGTGTTTCAGTTAAGAACAGCTCCCATCTCTGGTCGGCCACGCAGAGTGCAGCCACGGTTCCCTTAGACCCCACAACAAGGAGACCAGTCCAGTCCAATACAAGAAAGTCCTTTTTACTAGCAATCAGGCTTGCGACAAGAGATTAGCAGGAGATAATGCCAAGATCCTTTACACAAAACAGTGGTAGGTTTCCAATGGATATGAACAGTGCCACCATTGCTGAAATAAGGACTATTACAGTATTACATGTTAAGTCGGGAACCACAATTCTTTTCCTACTTACGCCACGTTAAGCTGTGCTTCTTCCTATGGCCACTATCCTACAGCACACTTCTGGGGAGCCAAGTAAGGATGCTCCACTCGCTGTCACCTTACTCATCGTGCCCCAGCCTTGCTGACTGTGTCTTCCTGGCTGCAGCTTCCAAGACCTGGCCGACACTACTGCGTTCCCAGAGTCTCTTAGGGATATCCCAAAAGCTCCTGGCTGCATATTTCCTGGATTCACCTGCTTACAGAAGACCGCTGCCACTGTTTGGCTTTGTTTGTTCAGTTTGCCTCCAAAAGGTTTTAACTCTCTTGAGTGATAAACAGTGGCTTTTTGTAAGGTTCTGAAAGAGCAGAACTTGAAAAACCTGATAACTGTAATGTCATTTGGGGGTACTACAGTAATTGAATGCAGGGATTATCTTGAATGGGCTTAAAAAATAGATGTCTAAACAGTTTCCACTGAGATTATTGGTATGGTCATTGGTCTTCTATCATAGGGTCCAAGCCCGGAAACACCTGTACAAACTACGCGAATTGTTGACTTTATATAACAAATAATTATCTGTGGCAGACATAATGGAATAAAAGTTGATAATCTGTTTTCTAAACCACAATTATATTGTCTCACAGCTGCCATCAAACTACTGATATCACAAACCAGAAAGAATAGGAGGGGGGAACACAGTTATCGCCATATGACCATTGCAGCTCGTATTGAACATGGAGAGGAAAATAGGACAGCTGCAGTATTTACACACATGTTAGCAATCATCAGGCCTGGGAAGCGATGGAGGAAGCAGTCACATGGATTTTTTTAAAAATAGGCACAAACAAATAAAACATATTGACCTGGAAAACTAAATTAAAACAAAAGCTGAACAGCACATGCATAATACGCATCCTTTAATGAAGCATACCTATAATTGCATTGAATTAGGGTTTAACTAGGCAGAGGAACATCTCTTATTTTCATCCTTAAATATGCAATATTTATAAGCCGACATCAAATATTTTATCAGGATCTGCCATTCTCTGCAATATTGAATTCACAGCTGGCTCAAGGGAAATTGTCTATTCGATTAGTCACTATGTTGTGAAACCATACACATCTTAAAACTAAGGCCTCATTCACACATCAGTGTTTGATCAGTATTTTGCATCAGTGTTTGTATGCCAAAACCATGGTGTTTTATAGTTGTGCAGCTAGGGCTTTTCTAGTCAGTACAGAGGCAAGTTGGGTGTAGGTGTCGCATTTCCTGATGTGAGTGTGAACAATTTCTTAACACCAAGCCCAACATCACATATAATGAAGATTGAAGACATTTATGAAATGTTTTTTCCTAAATCTTCCCATGGTCCTTTAGAGGAGTCTGTCGGCCCCAAGCTGAAGATTCGGCTACTTAAATATTTATATATGGGATCTAGCCCATATAAAAATCATACTAGTGACATACATTTTAGGGGTGTAGTTACAGGTAATTTAACCTTTCATCTATATTCAAATGAGGGCTTTTTGGTGCCTGGTTCGGCGCACTGTTACACCCTTTTGATTTGCATATCAAGCATTGTCTATGAGCATGATTAACAGCGTTTGCTTTTTAACAGCGCTCACTCTCTAAACTCGAACCCCCGTTCCTTCTCTTGACCCTTGAATGTAGAGAAGCCCACAATGTCAGTGTCCTTATTTGTATGCAGATTAAAATGTTTTTTCTGCAACTACACCAATAAAATGTATGAAGCTCCAAGAAAGTTCATGAAAAATAATCTCCACATGTTTTGTTAAATGTTAACTTATGTTTAAAACTGGGTTTATGTTGGAGGTGTTCAAGAATGGCTGGAAATTATCACACCAGTTCTCAAAACAAGCCATATACCTTTGCCACTGCATCCAGCCAGGTAAGGACTGTCTGATTAATTTATATTTATCAAGGAAACAAATATGCTTGTCTGAATCTGTAATGGCTCATCCAGATGTCCATTTTTTTTGCATACGAGTTATATCCTTGTTTTTCACGTACAGCACTTGTACCAAGTGTAGTTATTGGGCAGTTGGGAAGGAAAAAGAGAGCAGAGCAACTTGTAAAGAGACTGAAAGGAGGAAGGAGCAAAGGCGAATTGAAGAGCTGGAGAGAGAAGTTGTGAGTGACTGAACTTCCTCCACGCTGAGCGCAGATACCGGAAGACAGAAGTTGTGGGGGTAACTTCATGCCCCACAGCAGAAACCAGCAGACAGCTAGATTTCTGCAATCCAGCAAACTTATGAGGGATCAAAAGGACTTCTCTGGTGGAAATGTATATAGATGGAGGAGACAGCAACGTAAGGAATCAGTGAGAGATGGGACTCCATCAACTTCATCGAACTTACCCCTATGTGATGTGTCTGGAACTTCATCATCCGTCTTTTCCATGATATCAACTGGTTCAACTCCAAAACGGAAAAGGGAACCCCGCTATGTACCTGCAAAGAAACCATATGGGTACACTAATGAAAACTCTGGAAATAATTTAAAGGTAATAAATTTGAGTTCACATGAACTATCCCCTACTGAGATTGATATCCTGGGTCGCGGTCTTATGTTTTGTCCTCAGGCTAACTTTGACCATTTTACCGCAGTCAAAGATCTCCATCTCTTTGCGAGAAAATTAGTATTTAAGAAATTCTTCCATAATGAGAGTCTCTTACAAATGTTCCCAACAGAGGCGGAGCAGGAGACGTTAGCCATTTTACACGAATTGGCGCAGGAAAATGAACCACAGGAAGGTAAGGTTCCTAAATCCATCCAACCTCGGTCTAAGAAATTTCCACCCTTGTCAGCTTGTCCAGCAATTGATGTGTTCGTAAAAACGGTCAGTAAAGATTTTGGTCAAATTCCTCTTTACTCTGACTCGGATAATTTTAGTGGTGATGAAAGGATGGCTTTCAAAAGATTAAAAACACTGGAGGATGTTATTTTCAAACCAGCTGACAAGGGTGGGAATGTCGTAATTTGGCCTAAGACATTATATGAGAGTGAGGCCCTCAGGCAATTAAGAGATAGTGAATGTTATAAGAGATTGACTTTTAATCCTTTGGATAAATTTAAAACTGAACTTCTAACTATCTTAAAGGGGGCCTCTGATCAAGGGGTAATCACTAAAGAGTTATTTATAGCTCTTCAAGTGCCTGAACCGAGGGTATCAACACTCTATCTTCTACCCAAGGTTCATAAAAATCCTAATGTTCCCCCGGGTAGACCAATAATCTCCGGATGTGGTAACTACCTTGAAAACGTAAACAAATTTATTGCTGCCAAACTACAACCCTTAGTAGAAGAACTTCCATCATTTACAAAGGATACTACTGATTTTTTGAAAAAAGTTGATGGCCTGTATATTGGGGAAGATACCCTCCTGGTGTCCTGCGACGTGGAATCCCTTTATACTAACATTCGCCATGTGGACGGGATTAAAGCAACTCAGTATTTTACGCAGACTTCTTCCTTTTTATCTACCCACATGAATGCATTTGTAATTCAATTATTGGATTTTTCTCTATCTCATAATTTCTTTTTATTCAAGGGGTCCCTCTACCTGCAGCTCCAAGGCACCGCAATGGGCGCGGCCTTTGCGCCGGCCTACGCTAATTTGTTCTTGGGGCTGTGGGAGAGGGACCTATTCATGTCGGGTGAGGCACCATTGATGGAGCGTGTCCTCATGTGGACACGCTACATTGATGACGTCTTTTTAATTTGGCATGGGTCGGCCGATACACTTAAGGAGTTCATGACACAGCTTAACCAGAATGAATATAACATCCACTTGACCTATAAATTTGATCGTGAGATACTGGATTTCCTTGATGTTACCGTTCGGAGGGGGGCGGACGGGTGTCTATGTACAGATTTATATCGCAAGATCACCTCCGTGAATTCCTTACTTCACGCTACGTCAGCACATCCTCCAGCAGTCATAAGAGCAATACCAACGGGACAATTCCTGCGTCTTCGTAGGATTTGTTCGGAGGAGACAGATTTTATAAAACAATCTGAAGAGCTTAAAATACGGTTCTTGGAAAGGGGCTACAGTAGGCGATCTATAAAAAAAGCCTTCAATAGGGCCAAGCACATAACCAGACATGAAGCCCTATATTCTAAAAAAACGTCTGCCCTGAACCAACCAGTAAGGTTTATCACAAAATATCACGGACAAGCTGACCTGATGAAATCCTATATAACCAAATCATGGTCAATTCTCCAATCTGATCCCATTCTACAGAAATATATTGGAGATAGGCCCAATATCACCTATAGGAGATCAAAAAATCTGGGTGACTATTTGGTGCAGAGTCATTACGCACATAATAATACCCTTTTCCCCCTCCTCCCTTTTGGTCCCAGGTTACAGACAGGATGTAAACCCTGTGGGAAATGTGTTTCATGTCCTAATATTCAAAGAGCCCATGAATTTACCAATTCTAAAGGGACGAATATATATCCAATAAAACATACCATTAATTGCCTGTCAAAGGCTGTGATATATTATGCCACGTGTCCCTGTTCCCTCATCTATGTGGGACTCACGACAAGACAACTAAAAGTTAGGACGAGGGAACACGTCCTGGGTATTTTGGCGGCCAAAGAAGTAGAAGATATTTCTACCCTTAAAACAATTCCTAAGCATTTTAGGGTCCACCATAATTGTGATGCCTCACTTTTGAAAGTGATTGGCATCGATATGATTAAATCAAATGAACGTGGGGGCCAAATCAGCATACCTTTAGCTCAAATGGAGGCCAAGTGGATATGGACTTTGGATACTGTTTCTCCACTTGGCCTCAATGAAAATCTTAGTTTCGCCCCTTTTTTATAATACCTTTTTTTAAACCTTTAAATTACTTATCTTTGCATTTTTAATTATATTCTCTTAATATTTCAGTATTAGTGTACTATTTTTAATCGTTTTGGTTTTTAAAGTATTAGGTGTTTATTGATGTTTTATCATATGATACTCATAATTTTATATTTCAGTTTTTCAGAGTCTACTTACCTTATTTCCATGATGTCCTTTAATTTTCATCACTTTGTCCTCTCTTCCATGCGATCGGCGTGTCCTGAGGAATGGTCGACAGTGCTTTCATCTACATAAAAGATTATTATTATGATTGTGTGTATTATTTTCTTTTTTCTAAATAATACTATCTTAGCCCAGACTGGATTATTTTGTTACATCAATTATGGTTATTATGTGTTATTCCATACTTTATATCAATAAATCTATTTATTGTATGTTTATATGTATAGTATCTTAGTGATTTAAGTAATCCAATCCCTATTTTTTCTACTGTATATTAATTATATGATGATATGGTATTTTTGGTGAACATTCTATATATTTCTTTCATTTTTTTGTGCTGTTCATCCTGATCCTCCTGTTGCACTATCACATATTTAATAGTATATTTGGGGCCCAAGTTTGATTGTTTTTCCTTTCTTTCTTTTGTTATGATGAATTTCATATAATATATTAATGTATATATTATATTTTTTACCATATACCCTATTGGTAATATATTATTATTTTTCTAATTTCCCTACACACTCCGCGGACTATATGGCACTTTTTACAATATTATACACTAATTATTTACGTTATGGGCACTTTATACATATTCGATTTAATTTTTCTGTTCGGTCGGCCGTGTATTTGGTCTATCCTGGTATGAATTCTTGCTCTGTTGCTCACGCCTGGCGCCAGAGTGGTGCGCATGCGCTGTCGGGGGCCCGCGGTCTCTGCTCTCGGCGTCACTGTGGTCTTGGTAACGCCGGCTTCCCTTCTGTGCGTCCGATCACGTGACGCTGTGGGCGGGGACTTCCGGTCCATCTGTCGGCGTCTGCGCCGCTTACACAATGGCGCCGGACATCAGCAAACTATATAAACCCCTAAATATATACAGCCATCACCCCCTGACGAAGGATCGTGTATCCGAAACGCGCGTCGGGGTGCGTTTTGTTGGATACGGTGAGGCCTATAAGGTATATGTCTCCTTTTATATATTTTCTCCTTTGTGTGTAAAGCACCATATACTTTTTTGAGTGATTTATACTTAGTTTTACATTGCACATGGCACTTTTTTCACACTTTGGCACCTTCTAACCCTATTTAGGGTTACCTCTTTTTAACGTTATTACCTCACGTTTTTATACATTAGGGAGACATATTTAATTATTTTACTATCTATATCCTTTTGGCACACCGTAGGCTTATGTGGCTTATATATATTTGTCTGGCAATCTTGTTTTAATTTATTATCCAACAAGTGCACTTTTTTATTTGTATGTATCATTACCACTAATAAAAATTTATATTAATACATATACTCTGCTCTGTTTTCCTTTTCTGGGACTGTCATCCTTGCTCTAGGTGTATGGTTTTTTCCTCATGATCAGAGTGGTTTCCACTCACTCCTATTGTTATCACCAGGGGTAATATAATTGATTATTATTTAGGTTTTATTTATATTCTTTACCCGTTCGTGTGGTTTCAATCTCTGAGACAGCTAGATTTCAAGTTACCTGTCCACCATTAACACCCGAGGACACAGGAACAGATAAAGCCTGGGTCATGATAGAGATCCTGTAAAAAGGCTTGAGTTATCTGTTGTATGGGTTAGTGTCCTAGCTAAAGGGGGACAGAGAGAGAACATGAGGACCTTGTGTGAGGCCTAACGCAGCAAGGGACTACAGCAACACAGCGCTAGAAGAAAGGCTTCCAACTCCACCTGGTTAGGGGGGATTCCTGAGATGCTTCCAAGCCGGCTGGACCACCACCAGCACCTGTGATCTGGTACCCTGGACTGTGGCTGCTTGAATCATACCGTAAAAAGGTAAAGAGACTGCAACCCTGCGTCCTCCGTTTCTTTCTACATCACCTACCACCTGTCCCTACTACACTGGGAGCTCTGGGGACCCAGCTTCACCTGTGGGAAGCCATACCATCCCAGCTGCCATAACATCACCCTAGCGGACCCCTTTAAGCAGTGTTGGTCATCCCTGACCGAATACCACAGGTGGCGTCACAAACTTTTATTATTCACCAATCCCTTTAAAGACTTCCCTTACCATGGGCACCCAGGGCCACGGATCGGGCCACCGTGACACATCCCTTTAAGTACCGGACCCGGTACCGAGTACCTCACGGCCCTGGTGAGCGTTCCACAAGTCCATGGATTTGTGAAAAAATTGGACAACATTGGACATCCGATGCTTTTCACATACTACTAGATAGGGAAATGTAGATAAACTATTTTTGTTTGTTTCTCATCTAAGAAAAGCTGTTGAAACTCAGACAAAACTCAGATGTAACTCTAATGAAAACTAAAATTACACATGAAACTAGGAAGTCTGAATGAACCCTAAATCCAGAAGTGAGACCCCTGTTTTTAATATAAGTATGAATCTTAGAAGAAGGATCTGTAACTACTAGTCTTTTTTGTGCAAATCCTGTGAATAATAATATAATAATCATTATATTAGTGATTTTGCTTATTAGATAAATATTTGCACTGTTGGACCTATGCCATTCTCAGGAATGTGTTCTGTGGACTTTGGTTTCGATCTGGGATTGTCCATACAGCGCAAACAATGAGAAGGTATTTCATTTAGACCACCTCCATTTGCCCTTGGAGACTGAGCTCCATGGCATACCATGTGCAGTGACCACATGTAGTGTAATTCTGTAATATACAATCCATATTAAATGTTACATCTCAGATGAACTTATATTGATTGCTTTCTGGAGGCACTGTTTCTATTCTGGGTGGCTAATACACCCAAGGCTGTATTCCTTCTTTTTTATAATAATAATCTTTATTTTTATATAGCGCTAACATATTCCGCAGCGCTTTACAGTTTGCACACATTATCATCGCTGTCCCCGTTGGGGCTCACAATCTAAATTCCCTATCAGTATGTCTTTGGAATGTGGGAGGAAACCGGAGTACCCGGAGGAAACCCACACAAACACGGAGAGAACATACAAACTCTTTGCAGATGTTGTCCTTAGTGGGGCTTGAACCCAGGACTCCAGCGCTGCAAGGCTGCTGTGCTATCCACTGCGGCACCGTGCTGCCCACGCCACAATAAATAATACAGGTAACCCTGATAATAAAACAAATTATTCCATGGCCCATATATAAACAGGAGAAAAAAATTAATGATATAAAAAATATTCAACCCCTTCTTTATTGGTAATTGTTTATAACAAATTGATAACAGGTAAAAATAATCTATAAAAGGACAAGTTTACACTATACAGCGTATACAATTATTATGCAATTCGTATTTTTGATGATTAATATTATATTTGAACAACTACAGTGCTCTCGGTCAATTCAAATGGTCAATAAACCTGACACCTAAATATTTAGTATAAGAATATCTGTGTGCATAATTATTCGGCAACTGTTAGTGTGCAAAATTAATATGCAACTAAATGAAAAATGTATGAAACATGTTGGTGTTTTGACCCTTGTCCAGCACCCGCCACATTCCATTATGTCATGTTTAAGCCATGCCCCCACTCGCGCCCCACTGCAGTCTCGGCAGTGCTAATGGCCGGAGCACATCGGCAGCTGTCATCTACACACTAGTTTTTCTGGGCGCATCTATCTCCTGGGAGGGCTGCAACAACGGGAGGACTAGCTAATACCTCCTGGTGTGCTGCTACCGTGCTATTGGCGTACATACAGGTCCTCACAGCAATAGGCAGCACAAGGTCCACGTCTCTGTGCCACTCTGCTATCAGAGAATGTACAGCACTAGAAGCACCAAGCGCTACTTGATCCATTCAATAGTCTAATAACTTTATGAATACCATTTACTGAGCAGTTATTTTTACCCTAGATGTATTCTCAAAATCAGATATTCATCTATTTGGCCATCCATTATTTATAGTGATCGTTTGGTTACCTCTAAGGGGCTATAGTAGTGTTGGTGTCTGGCCCTATTTTTTCTATTAGCGTGGTAAATATTTTGAATCCTTTACCTATTTAGTCACTTTGATGGGAATTTACACAGATTCTGTCCTATCACCAGCTGTTTTTAGATCAATCCCCTTCAGACTAGCAAGCACTAGTGTGTCTCATCTTTGTCTTTAACCCCTTTCTGACCTCGGACGGGATAGTACGTCCGAGGTCAGAAGCCCCGCTTTGATGCGGGCTCCGGCGGTGAGCCCACATCAAAGCCGGGACATGTCAGCTGTTTTGAACAGCTGACATGTGCCCGCAATAGCGGCGGGTGAAATCGCGATGTTAATCTAAACGTACAAACGTTCCCATCTCATTTTTTTTCCACCTGTTAAAGTGAGAATCATACCTCAAAATGAACAAAAATAAATTTCTGACATTTAAAAAAATATCTCAGTGACCAATATAGTTTCCCAGCTTTTCAATAACCGTAATAAGCCTTTGATCCATGGAGTCTGGAAGTTTCTAAATTTGTTGATGATCAACTTTTTGGCACCACCAACCACAGACTCCCAGACACCGTCTTCCTTCACAGTAAATCTAAGTTTTAGAAAGGCCCACAAATAAGGACTTTTGGATGTCCGGGTCCGGTGGGTTTGGTCATACTTTTTTAAAGTCCTGTTCAGGACCCGAACTTGACCCCAAATGCAGAACCCCATATAAGTCAATGGGGACCCGAACTTCAGTGCTGTAAAATAGCTGTAAATTGGTCAGAGTATGGGCTAGGGGCTGCAAAAGGAAGCAAAATGTGGGTAAGAGCAGGACAATTGCCCTGCAAACAAATGTGGATAGGGAAATTACTTAAAGGGGTTCTGTAACCATAGCAATCATGAAAAAAATGGGAAGGAAATGAATAACATAAAAATTTGAACAGTACCCCCACAGAGATTGAAGCTTGATACCACCAGTCCAGTTAAAAATTTCACCCACAGAGCATGGGACAGAGTACCCCCAAACAAGAAACTCACACATTTCACCAACAGAGCATGAGCCAGTGTACCCCCATAGAAGGTAATTACAAATTTTAACCACAAAGCATTGGGCAGAAAACTCTACACAAGCAGCTTATAAATTTTACCCATGGAGCATTGCTGTGAATTCCACTCTTGAGCTCCCTCCGGTGGTTGTAAGTGGCACTTTTGTGAGTTCTGCTCTTGGGCTCCCTCCGGTGGTTTTTAGTGGTACGGCTGCTCCTTGGATTTAGTAGTCAGCAGCTGCTTCCACTGATTGTCTTTCTGGCTCGGCTATTTAGCCTGGTTCTATCCTTCAGCTTGTGCCAGTTGCCAATGGTTCCTGGTTGGATTCACATCTCTGCTTGGAGTTCCCTGATATTCTGACCAGTTCAGCAAAGATAAGTCCTTGCTTGTTCTTTTGCAGTCCACTTGTTGTGGACTTAATCGTTCTGCACTTTCTATGTTTTTTCTAGTCCAGCTTGTCAGTATGGATTTATTCAGTTAAGCTGGAAGCTCTGGGAAGCAGATTTACCCTCCACACTTTTAGTCAGGTGTGGAGATTTTTGTAAACTCTGTGGTGGATTTTTCTAGTTTTTAATACTGACCGCACAGTATTCTGTCCTGTTCTATCTATCTAGCTAGAGTGGCCTCCTTTGCTACATCTTGGTTTCATTCTGCATATGTCATTTCCCTCTCCACTCACAGTCAATATTTGTGGGGGGCTGTCTATCCTTTGGGGATTTTCCCTGAGGCAAGATAGCTTTCCTGTTTCTATCTTTAGGGGTAGTTAGTCCTCCGGCTGTGACGAGGTGTCTAGGGAGTGACAGGAACATCCCACGGCTACTTCTAGTGTTGTGTTAAGCTCAGGAACTGCGGTCAGTACAGGTACCACCTCCTCCAGAGCACGTCCCATGTTGCTCCTAAACCACCAGCTTATAACAGTACAACTGGCCAAAAATGAATTAAATGCATCTCAAAAGAAGGAAAAAGAAGTTCTGAGCCATTTTTTTTTCTGCAGTCTGTTTTGTCTTTTTTTTCCTCTTAATCTCTGGGTGGTTCAGGATTTTGGCGCTGGCATGGATGTTCAGGGTTTGTTTTCTCGTGTGGATCAACTTGCTGCAAGAGTACAGAGTATCCAAGATTATGTTGTCCAGACTCCGGCGTTAGAGCCTAGAATTCCAACTCCTGATTTGTTTTTTGGGGACAGATCCAAGTTTTTGAACTTTAAAAATAACTGCAAATTCTTTTTTGCCTTGAAACCCCGTTCCTCTGGTGATCCCATTCAGCAGGTTAAAATTGTCATCTCTCTGCTGCGTGGTGACCCTCAGGACTGGGCATTCTCCCTTGAATCAGGGGATCCGGCATTGCTTAATGTAGACGCATTTTTTCAAGCGCTCGGATTATTGTATGACGAACCTAATTTTGTGGATCATGCAGAAAAGACCTTGTTGGCCCTGTGTCAGGGTCAGGAAGTGGCAGAATTATACTGCCAGAAATTTAGAAAATGGTCTGTGCTCACTAAATGGAATGAGGAGGCTCTGGCAGTAATTTTCAGAAAGGGTCTTTCTGAAGCCCTTAAAGATGTTATGGTGGGGGTCCCCACGCCTGCTGGTTTGAGCGAATCTATGTCTCTAGCCATTCAGATTGATCGGCGCCTGCGCGAGCGCAAAGTTGTGCACCATATGGCAGTATCCTCTGAGCAGAGTCCTGAGCCTATGCAATGTGATAGGATTTTGACTAGAGCAGAACGGCAGGGATTCAGACGCCAGAATAGGCTGTGTTTTTACTGTGGTGATTCTGCTCATGTTATTTCTGATTGCCCTAAGCGTACTAAGAGGGTCGCTAGGTCTGTTACCATCAGTACTGTACAGCCTAAATTTCTCTTATCTGTGACCCTGATTTGCTCATTATCGTCCTTTTCTGTCATGGCATTTGTGGATTCAGGCGCTGCCCTGAACTTAATGGACTTGGAATTCGCCAGGCGCTGTGGTTTTTCCTTGCAGCCTTTGCAGAGCCCTATTCCTTTGAGGGGCATTGATGCTACGCCGTTGGCCAAGGATAAACCTCAGTATTGGACTCAGCTGACCATGTGAATGGCTCCAGCACATCAGGAAGATTGCCGTTTTCTGCTGTTGCATAATTTGCATGATGTTGTTGTACTGGGTTTTCCATGGTTACAGGTACATAATCCGGTGCTGGATTGGAAATCTATGTCTGTGACTAGTTGGGGTTGTCAAGGGGTACATAGTGACGTTCCTTTGATGTCAATTTCCTCTTCCCCCTCTTCTGAAGTTCCTGAGTTTGTCGGATTTCCAGAATGTATTTGATGAGCCCAAGTCTAGTTCCCTTCCTCCACATACGGACTGTGATTGTGCTATTAACTTGATTCCTGGCTGTAAGTTCCCTAAGGGCCGACTTTTCAAGCTGTCTGTGCCAGAGCATGCCGCCATGCGGAGTTATGTTAAGGAGTCTTTGGAGAAGGGGCATATTCGGCCGTCTTCGTCACCATTGGGAGCGGGATTCTTTTTTGTTGCCAAGAAGGATGGCTCCTTGAGACCCTGTATTGATTATCGCCTTCTTAATAAGATCACGGTCAAATTCCAATACCCTTTACCTTTGCTTTCTGATTTGTTTGCTCGGATTAAGGGGGCTAGTTGGTTTACTAAGATTGACCTTCGAGGGGCATATAATCTTGTTCGTATTAAACAGGGTGACGAATGGAAAACTGCATTTAATACGCCCGAAGGCCATTTTGAATACCTTGTGATGCCTTTCGGGCTCTCTAATGCTCCTTCTGTATTTCAGTCCTTCATGCATGATATTTTCCGCAATTATCTTGATAAATTCATGATTGTGTATTTGGATGATATTTTGATTTTTTCCGATGATTGGGAGTCTCATGTGAAGCAGGTCAGGATGGTATTCCAGATCCTTCGTGATAATGCTTTATTTGTGAAGGGGTCTAAGTGCCTATTTGGAGTTCAGAAGGTCTCTTTTTTGGGTTTTATTTTTTCTCCCTCGTCTATAGAAATGGATCCTGTTAAGGTCCAAGCCATTCATGACTGGATTCAACCCACATCTGTGAAGAGCCTTCAGAAATTTTTGGGCTTTGCTAATTTTTATCGCCGTTTCATTGCCAACTTTTCCAGTGTGGTTAAGCCCCTGACCGATTTGACGAAGAAAGGCGCTGATGTGACGAATTGGTCCTCTGCGGCTGTTGAGGCCTTTCAGGAGCTTAAACGCCGATTTACTTCTGCCCCTGTGTTGCGTCAGCCGGATGTTTCTCTTCCTTTTCAGGTTGAGGTTGACGCTTCTGAGATTGGGGCAGGGGCCGTTTTGTCTCAGAGGAGTTCTGATGGTTCTTTGATGAAACTGTGTGCTTTTTTTCCAGAAAGTTTTCACCTGCGGAGCGCAATTATGATGTCGGCAATCGGGAGTTGTTGGCTATGAAGTGGGCAATTGAGGAGTGGCGACATTGGCTTGAGGGAGCCAAGCACCACGTTGTGGTCTTGACCGATCATAAGAATCTGATTTACCTCGAGTCGGCCAAGCGGCTGAACCCTAGACAGGCTCGATGGTCCCTGTTTTTCTCCCGTTTTGATTTTGTGGTCTCGTATCTTCCGGGATCTAAGAATGTTAAGGCTGATGCCCTCTCTAGGAGTTTTTTGCCTGATTCTCCTGGAGTTCTTGAGCCGGTTGGCATTCTTAAGGAAGGGGTGATTCTTTCTGCCATCTCCCCTGATTTACGGCGGGTGCTTCAGGAATTTCAGGCTGATAAACCTGACCGCTGTCCAGTGGGGAAGCTGTTTGTTCCTGATAGATGGACAAGTAAGGTAATTTCTGAGGTTCATTGTTCGGTGTTGGCTGGTCATCCTGGGATTTTTGGTACCAGAGATTTGGTTGCTAGGTCCTTTTGGTGGCCTTCCTTGTCGCGGGATGTGCGTTCTTTTGTGCAGTCCTGTGGGACTTGTGCCCGGGCCAAGCCTTGCTGTTCCCGCGCTAGTGGGTTGCTTTTGCCTTTGCCGGTCCCTGAGAGGCCCTGGACGCATATTTCCATGGATTTTATTTCGGATCTTCCTGTTTCAAGGAAGATGTCTGTTATCTGGGTGGTTTGTGACCGGTTCTCTAAAATGGTCCATTTGGTACCTTTGCCTAAATTGCCTTCCTCCTCTGATTTGGTTCCATTGTTTTTTCAGCATGTGGTTCGTTTGCATGGCATTCCGGAGAATATTGTGTCTGACAGAGGTTCCCAGTTTGTTTCTAGGTTTTGGCAGGCTTTTTGTGCTAGGATGGGCATTGATTTGTCTTTTTCTTCGGTGTTTCATCCTCAGACAAATGGCCAAACTGAGTGAACTAATCAGACCTTGGAAACCTATTTGAGATGCTTTTTGTCTGCTGACCAGGATGATTGGGTGGCTTTCTTGCTGTTGGCCGAGTTTGCCCTTAATAATCGGGCTAGTTCGGCCACTTTGGTTTCGCCTTTCTTTTGTAATTTTGGTTTTCATCCTCGTTTTTCTTCGGGGCAGGTTGAGCCTTCTGATTGTCCTGGTGTGGATTCGGTGATGGACAGGTTACAGCAGATTTGGACTCATGTGGTAGACAATTTGACGTTGTCTCAGGAAAAGGCTCAACGTTTTGCTAATCGCCGTCGGTGTGTTGGTCCCCGGCTTCGGGTGGGGGATTTAGTCTGGTTATCTTCTCGTCATGTTCCTATGAAGGTTTCTTCCCCTAAGTTCAAGCCTCGGTTTATTGGTCCTTATAAGATTTCTGAGATTATCAATCCGGTATCTTTTCGTTTGGGCCTTCCAGCCTCTTTTGACATCCATAATGTTTTCCATAGATCTTTGTTGCGGAGATATGTGCTGCCCGTTGTTCCCTCTGTTGATCTTCCTGCCCCGGTGTTGGTTGATGGGGAGTTGGAATATGTGGTGGAGAAAATTTTGGATTCTCGTTTTTCGAGGCGGAGGCTTCAGTATCTTGTCAACTGGAAGGGTTACAGCCAGGAGGATAATTCTTGGGTTGTTGCCTCCGATGTCCATGCCGCCAATTTGGTTCGTGCTTTTCACTTGGCTCGTCCTGTTCGGCCTGGGGGCTCTGGTGAGGGTTCGGTGACCCCTCCTCAAGGGGGGGTACTGTTGTGAATTCTGCTCTTGAGCTCCCTCTGGTGGTTGTAAGTGGCACTTTTGTGAGTTCTGCTCTTGGGCTCCCTCCGGTGGTTTTAAGTGGTACGGCTGCTCCTTGGATTTAGTAGTCAGCAGCTGCTTCCACTGATTGTCTTTCTGGCTTGGCTATTTAGCCTGGTTCTATCCTTCAGCCTGTGCCAGTTGCCAATGGTTCCTGGTTGGATTCACATCTCTGCTTGGAGTTCCCTGATATTCTGACCAGTTCAGCAAAGATAAGTCCTTGCTTGTTCTTTTGCAGTCCACTTGTTGTGGACTTAATCGTTCTGCACTTTCTATGTTTTTTCTAGTCCAGCTTGTCAGTATGGATTTATTCAGTTAAGCTGGAAGCTCTGGGAAGCAGATTTACCTTCCACACCTTTAGTCAGGTGTGGAGATTTTTGTAAACTCTGTGGTGGATTTTCCTAGTTTTTAATACTGACCGCACAGTATTCTGTCCTGTTCTATCTATCTAGCTAGAGTGGCCTCCTTTGCTACATCTTGGTTTCATTCTGCGTATGTCATTTCCCTCTCCACTCACAGTCAATATTTGTGGGGGGCTGTCTATCCTTTGGGGATTTTCCCTGAGGCAAGATAGCTTTCCTGTTTCTATTTTTAGGGGTAGTTAGTCCTCCGGCTGTGACGAGGTGTCTAGGGAGTGACAGGAACATCCCACTGCTACTTCTAGTGTTGTGTTAAGCTCATGAACTGCGGTCAGTACAGGTACCACCTCCTCCAGAGCACGTCCCATGTTGCTCCTAAACCACCAGCTTATAACAGAGCATGTTTTCACATTTCCCCCAAAGCTCGAAAATTTCAGCTCCTGTAGCATACATTACAGCAGTCGCCAATGAAAAGCTGGTAGTATGATTTTGGATCAAGCTGGCGGTCCACCATCAGGCTTGCTACCAGCAGCCCAGTTAAAAATTTCATCCACAGAGCATGGGCACAATACTCCCATAGAAGGTGATTAAAAATTTCACTCACAGAGCATGTTTTCACATTTCCCCACAGCTCCAAAATTTCAGCTCCAGTAGCATACATTACAGCAGCAGCCAATGAAAAGCTTCTAGTATGATTTTGGGTGGAGCTGATGGTCCACCACAAGGCTTGCTACTGGCAGTCCAGTTAAAAATTTCACCCACAGAACATGGGGTAGAGTACCCCCACAGAACCTGATTAAAATTTCACTCCCAACCATGGGGCACAGTACCCCCACAGAAGCTGATTAAAATGTTTATCCACAGATCATAGGCCAGAGTAATCCCACAGAAGCAGCTTATGAATTTCACCAACAGAGCATGGGGCAGAGTACCCCCACAGAAGGTGATTAAAAATGTCATCAACAAAACATGGGGCAGATTACCCCTATAGAAAGGGATTACAAATTTCACCCACAAAACATGGGCACAGTACACCCATATAAGCTGATTACATTATCACCAGCAGAGCATGAAGCAGAGTACCACCACAGAAGCTGATTAAAAATTTCACCCGTTGGACCACGGAGCACAGTACCCCCACAGAAGCTGATTTCACCCACAGAGCATGTTTTCACATTTTCCCCACAGCGCCGAATTTTATCTCCATTAGCGTACATTACAGCAGCCTCCATTGAAAAGCTGGTAGTGTGATTTTGGATCGAGATAGAGGTGCACCACGAGACTTGCTCCCAGCAGTTCAGTTAAAAAATTCACCCACAGATCATGGGGCAGAGTACCCCCACAGAAGCTGATTAAAAATTTCAGTCACAGAGCATGTTTTCACATTTCCCCCACAGCTCCAAAATTTTAGCTTACAGTAGCATACATTATAGCAGCCGCCAATGAAATGCTGGTAGTATGATTTTAGATTGAGCTTGAGGCGCACCATGAGACTTGCTACCAGCAGTCCAGTTAAACATTTCACCCACAGAGCATGAGGCAGAGTACCCCCGCAGAAGCCGATTATAACTTTCACTCACAGAGCATGTTTTCACATTTCCCCACAGCTCCAAAATTTAAGCTCACAATAGCATACATTACAACAGCCGCTGATGAAAAGTAGGTAGTATGATTTTGGATCGAGCTGGTGGTGCGCCACAAGGCTTGCTGCCAGCAGTCCAATTAAAAATGTCACCCACAGAAGCAGCTTACAAATTTCACAAAGAGAGCATGGGGCAGAGTACCCTCATGGAAGGTGATTAAAAATGTCACCCACAGAGCATGTTTTCACAGTTCATGCACAGAGACAATTTTTTACCTTCAGTAGCGAACAGTACAGCAGCCACAGATAAAAAGCTCATTGTTTGCTTCTGGATCAAGGTGGTGGTCTGCCGTGAGGCTTGCTACTGGTAGTCCCTGTCACTTTGCCATGGGACACGGTTGCCAAAGGATCCTAAGTCTTTACCTTGAAAAATTTATTGTGCTAGGCAGGCAACCACATGTGAATGCTAAAGCTAGGGATAATGGAATACTACTCCATTTCTATTTTCTTGTTTGTTGGAACTGGAGCCATGAATAAGAGGGGACCCAGTGGAACACAAAGCTTTGCCTAGAAGGTAGATCCAAGATAGCCAGGAAGCGGAAACTGTAAGCTTGAGCAATAGCTCCCTCATGTTGAGGTTCCAAGGAAATTGAGTTAACTTTAGGACTGAAACACTCTACAGTGATCTGTAGTGTAAGAACTGTGTCTGTGTCCATCATCTCCATGAAAGTGCCGTTGCCTGTGAAATAACATCAAGGAATGGATGAGAAGGATGAGAAATCTACCTCATTGAAACACTGAACTCCAACACACACCCAGTGACCAAAAGGTCCCCTTAGTTATGTAGTGGGCAAGGAAGCAGATTGTAATACACACACCTATGACTATCATCCTGGGACCCTATACATTTGGTGTAGACTGTAGGATAAGGGTTCCCTGCATTTAAAAAGTGGGGTGAAGAATACCCACAGCGGAATTCAAGAAGCACCTGAAAATGAATAACCTGAAATGGTACAGCATACAAATTCCAAAATGGTGGACAGTGATGCAGATATGACAGTACCTGTAATTGAACAAACTAAGATGACGGCCAACTGCATGGATCTTAACATGGAGGCAACCTGTGATATGAAGTGGAGAAGTACAGCCCATCGTGGGAGTGGGCGGCCGAAAAGGTGCTACACTCATTTGAGGTTCAACCCAGGACATGGAATGTGCTGAAGCCAGAGTTCAACCCAGAAAAGGAGTCATGTTCCAGAAGAGGGTGTGTTTCAAAATGAAGTAAGAGACGACGAATGAAAGTGGTGTGACCAAAGGCGGAGTGACAAGGTGAGTTCGTCAGATGGATGGCCCCTGGAAGTGTGGGCTGAAGAGAAAAAGACCTCACAGAAGCTGACAATGTTGACAATCTGCAGTGAGGCGAGCAGAGAGCAGCAGTGAGAGCACAGTAAAGCGAAATTGACAGTTATCATAGTGCAGATAAGCGACCATTGAGCAGCACTATCCCAGAGGACAGTAGAGAATACAATGGCCATGCACAGCAAAAGATATGTAAAAAATAGTGTGAAAAGGAGAACACCAGCATCAGTGACAGGCGCCTCTGTGAGATCAACCAATGGGTGGAGAATGAGAAGCAGCGTTGCAGACCTGGGCTACAACCTGATGCAGGGAGGCAGCAGGAGTCTGCTTCTACCCAGACCCGAAGCCAGACTGGTGCAGCCACCCAGACCAGTCCACCCGAGGATAGACCTCAGACTACAAATACCACCATGAAATTGGCTCAGGGAGCTACTGTAGCCTTTGTGTGTGTAAATTAATCCCGACAGGAGGAGTCTAGAGGAGAATGAAAGCATCTAGAAGGATCCAGAGTTCTTAACTGAAGCAATCGTTGTAGATAAGGGTAAAAGTTGAGTTCCATAATCCTCCTTTTCTCTTGAATATGGCTGGAGACCAGATGGGTCTCAAGATGAAGATAGTTGGATGCTAAGAATTTTTTTCTTCTTCTTCTGAGGTTTGACTCCCCTGCTGAGCTACTTGTTCTCATACAGCTGCATGCTGAATGGGGTTTTATAATTCCATGCCAAATAGGATATGTAATAATTGACATGAAATTATATCTCCCATATCCTTCATAGACAGCATTAGGTTTTGCATGCGCGCAGTTTTCCAAAAACACTCTTTATGTATACTCTGCACCCATGTCTGTGATAGTACTGTTCGAACCCCAAAGTTTTTATAATCTGCAGCTATTATGCACCCGTCTCTCTGATAGTTCTGTGTGTCATAACAAATATTTATATTTTTATGCACCCATGTCTGTAATAGTACTGTGCCAAAAGCCGCTGTGTTTACTCTGCAACCTATATCTGTGGAAAACTGTACCAAAAGTTGCTGTGTACACTCTACAACCATGTCTGTGATAGAATTGTGCCAAAAGCCACTGTGTGTTCTCTGCAACCCATATCTGTTGGAGTACTGTGCCAAACACTGCTGTGTGTACTCTGCATCCATGTCTGTGCTGGTATTGAACCAAAAGCTGCTGTGTGTACTCTTTAACCCATATCTGTGGGAGTACTGTGCCAAAAGCTGCTGTCTGTACTCTGGAATCCCACCGGTGGGAGTACTGCGCCAAAACCCGCTGTGTGTACTCTGCAGCTGTGTCTGTACAAGTAGTGTGCATAAAAAATAATTCTACTCTGCAGCCGTCTCTTTGCCATTTGTAGGCCAAACAAATAATTTTACTGTATCGCTGTGTATATACGAGTAGTGTGGCCAAAAAAATAAATCTACTCTTTACAGCCCAAAATTTCAGGCCTCTGTTGGCTCTGTGGATCCAATTTTAATCAATTTCTTGAATCAACTTCTGTGGGGGTACCCTGCCCCATGTTCTGTGGGTGAAATCTGTGGAGGTACTCTGCTCCTAGGTCTGTGGATGAAATTTTTAATTAGCTTCTGTGGGGGTACTCTGTCCCATGCTCTGTGAGTCAAATTTTCAATCAGCTTCTGTTGGAGTACTGTGCCCCATTGTCTAGGGTGCAATTTTTAATCAGCTTCTGTGGGTTTTCTTTGCCATATGGTCTCGGGGTGTCAGAGTTCAGGGACTCCTTACGCCATTTAAAATGGACTGGAGCCATTCCTTCTTGGTAAGGTCCCTGGAAACATGTGTGCAGTCCATAAAACTCACAGTCCTCATTTTGCGCACCTGCGCCTATAGTCCAGCAAAAAAAAGCACAACAAAACAAAAACTAAAAATAAAAATTAAAGGTTCTCGGCTGTAACAGGATCCTTTAGCCTCGGGGGTATTGCTTTTAATCCCTCCGGTACTCAATCACATACAGGTCTACACAAGGCCATAAGGGTGTTAACATCAACCCTCAAAAGACTGATCTCACACATTTAGCCAGCTAACCTCAGAAAGAAAGTCGTGCTTACCGGTCTAATTTCTTTGTTCCAACAACTATGATTTCATAAGGAGAATATGGACTTATCATACGTCCTGGTCACACATCAGTTACATTTTCGAGATCTCTGGAATGGGCTGAATACCTTCCAGGGTCTCTCGATCTGTTCTAGCGCCCCAGGGTGGAAGGATACATAGCATGGCTAGTAGGAACCAGAGAGGGAAGATGTGATTAGTCTCAATGCCTAGCAGGGACCCGGCACCAAAACCGCTTCCCTGCGACCATCCATTAAGGAGTTATGAGTGACCTATCTTAAGTTTTGGAGTTTATAGTTGCTAGAGGCAAGGGGAGAGGATTGAGGTTCAGCCCTGTTAGGGGTCAAGTTCCCACCTCTGCACAGGGGGAATCTTGGGCCATCTCCGCTGCGGTCTCCCATTCTTCTCCTGCTGCAGTGGAGCCTGCTCAGCGGAGACATCAGTCCCAGCATCTCGCTCAGTCTGACTCTGTGCAAAGGGTTACTGCTGCTTTTCCAGCTTCTGCCATTGAAGCCAGTGCTGGGCAGCGGCGAACAGACGCTTTTGGGACCAAGTCCTGCTTTTCGCCTTCTGAGCATGCCCAGGGTAAGATCTCTCATTGGAGATCGAGGGTCACATGCTTGGATACTGCAGCAAAGCCCATTGGTTCTCCAGGAAGGTCCTGAAGGTGCTCAGGCTCTGTGGCAGCCTCTCATTGGTCCTTCTAGGAAGGTCTTGTACTTGCTGCAGCTATATAAGGTTCGCATGGCCGCACGGCCATGCGCTAGTATCAATGCATGTTATGAGTTTTGCGCCAATGTGGTCACGCTTGTGTGGATTCAGGGCCCCGGCTGAAATAAGCCACCTAGAATACCGGCTCCTCCGGTGAGGAGATTGTATGTTTGCCTCCTTGACTGCGTGACCACAAGCTGCTATCTGCTCAGCAGTTACTGTGTATTCCTGTGGAGTTTAACAGGGCACAGCCCTTTCTTTATAGCGACTCTGTGAAGCAACAGAGAACCCTTCTACCATCATATAGTGCCGCCGTTTGCCAGCAGCAGGTTCTTTTCCTGCACGGTGGACCCCGGGCTGCGAACGCATCAAATAACATCTCTATATTTACTCGGTGCGTTCCGCCAGCCCTAACAGTATACTAGTGCCAGGGTCTGGCTGGTAAATGGCGGACGATTAGCGTCTACAGCGGTACATCCAGCAGCTGGAGGGTAGGTTGGCGGCTCTTGAGCGCACAACCTCAGCTGTGGATGTTACCACAGTCGCTGCTCAGGCTGCCAGTGTAGCTGCAGCCAGTTTGTCCTCTGCCACCCCTGCTCCGACTTTATCCCGTCTCCCGCTTCCAGACAAGTTTGCTGGTGACAGTAAGCTATGTCGGGGATTCGTGAGTCAGTGCTCCATACATCTTGAGCTCCTAGCTGCACGTTTTCCTACGGAATGGGCGAAAGTGGGATTTATTTTATCCCTTTTGTCGGGCAGGGCGTTGGAGTGGGCAACACCGCTATGGGAGCGTAATGATCGTGTGGTGAAGAGTGCTCCTCTCTTCCTGAACGCTCTGAAACAGGTCTTTTTGGGACCTCGTGTCACCCACGATACCGCGCTCCAATTGTTGGCAATAGCACAGGGTTCGTCCATGGTCAGCCAGTTCGCCGTCCAATTCCAGACTCTGGTCTCTGAGCTGGAGTGGCCGGATAAAGTCCTTATTCCGGTGTTCTGGAAAGGACTGGCAGACCATGTGAAGGACGCCTTGGCCACCAGGGAGATTCCCGCCACACTGGAGGAGCTCATTACTATATCTACCCTCATCGACCTCCGTTTTAATGAGCGGAAGTTAGAACGGACCCAGTGTAGGCACAGGTTTCGGCTGGCTCCCACCTTCGCCAGACCTCTAGAATCTTCCATTCAGGCATCCGACTCCCATGAGGCCATGGAGGTTTCTCGAGCGGGCCTAAGTCTCGGACCGCTCGAGTACCCGTGGTTTGTAGAAATTGCCAACAACAAGGACATTATGCAAATAAATGTCCACGGCGGTCGGGTAAATGATCGCATCTAGTAACCATTGGAGGAGGTTCACTAGACACAGCGGCGTTTTCCTCCATGCTGTCCTTCAAAGGGACAATCATGTTAGGCTCATCCTCTCTAACAGTTGAGCTTTGTGTGGACTCTGGAGCAGAGGGGAATTTCATGTCCTCTGCTTTTGCTCTGCGCCATGCAATACCTCTGGTGATGCTCGCCAAACCGGTGACTGTTAGAGTAGTGAATGGGTCCTCACAAATCACACACCAGACTGTCCCTTTCACGTTATCTATGTCCCCGTCCCACCAGGAGATTATTTCCCTTCTTGTTCTTCCCGAGGGAATGGACGACATTCTGCTGGGAATACCCTGGCTCCGTTTCCACTCCCCACATATTGAGTGGACCTCTGGGAGGATATTGGGTTGGAGTGATTCATGTAAGGGCAGATGTGTGAGGGAGTGCGTTCAGGTTTCCACTACCGAGATACCCGCAGATCTCTCTTCCCTTCCCCAGTGCTATTGGTCCTATGCAGACGTCTTCTCCAAAAAGGCTGCGGAGACCCTTCTGCCTCACCGTCCCTATGACTGCCCTATTGATCTCTTGCCTGGAGCAGAACCTCCTCGGGGACGGGTCTATCCCCTCTCTCTCCCGGAAACGGAGGCTATGTCCCAATACATCCAGGAGAATTTGGCAAGAGGGTTCATTAGGAAGTCAGTGTCACCTGCAGGGGCGGGGTTCTTCTTCGTGCAGAAGAAGAACAGAGAATTACATCCTTGCATAGATTACAGGGGTTTTAACGCCATCACCCTTAAGAATAAATATCCATTGCCCCTGATTTCTGAGCTCTTTGATAAGCTACGGGGAGCAAGGGTATTTACCAAATTAGATCTGCGGGGTGCTTATAACCTGATTCGCATCCGTGAGGGGGACAAATGGAAGACAGCGTTTAATACCAGGGATGGGCACTGAGTATCTGGTGATGCCCTTCGGGCTCTGTAATGCCCCAGCCGTTTTCCAAGACTTTGTCAACGATATCTTCTGGGATATGCTCTCCACCTCGGTCGTAGTCTATCTGGATGATATTCTCATCTTCTCTCCAGATATTGACTCCCACCGGAGAGATGTTGGCAAAGTCTTCGACCTCTTACGGGCAAACTCCCTCTATGCAAAGTTGGAGAAGTGTATGTTTGAGCAGGAGTCTTTACCTTTCCTGGGCTATATCATCTCTGCCCAGGGATTGGCTATGGATCCTGCCAAACTACAGGCTGTGATGGACTGGCAAGAACCCCATTCTCTTAAAGCGGTGCAGCGCTTTATGGGGTTCATAAATTACTATTGTCAGTTCATTCCCCACTTCTTAACTTTGCTAGCTCCCTTGGTAGCCCTCACAAAAAAAGGAGCAAATCCCAAATTGTGGTCTGAAGAGGTCTCCAAGGCTGTTTCTTCTATTAAGTCTTATTTTGCTAGCGCTCCCATCCTACATCGTCCCGATGTTGATAAGCCGTTTATAATGGAGGTGGATGCCTCATCCGTTGGTGCAGGAGCAGTCCTCTTCCAAAAGGATGCTCAAGGTCGGAAGCATCCTTGCTTCTTCTTCTCCAAGACCTTCACACCAGCGGAGAGGAATTATTCCATCGGGGACAGGGAGTTGCTAGGAATGAAGTTAGCCTTCTCGGAGTGGAGACATCTTTTGGAGGGGGCTCGCTTTCCCTTCCAGGTCTTCACAGACCACAAAAATTTGGTTTATTTTCAAACAGCCCAGCGGCTAAATTCTCGTCAGGCCAGATGGTCCTTGTTCTTCTCCCGGTTCCACTTCAACCCTCCATTATCTCGCTGGGGAGAAGAACATTCGTGCTGATGCCCTCTCTCGCTCCGTTGTGTCATCTGAGGAGGAGGAAGGGGAGCCTCGGCTTATTCTCCCTTCTGAGAGCTTGAGAACTGCAGCTCCGGTTTTGCTAGAGTCTGTGCCTCCGGGCAAGACTTTTGTACCCATTAATTTGCGACCGGAGGTTCTCTCTTGGGCTCATTTGTCCAGGGTGGGTGGACACTTTGGGACAAAGGACATCTGAGCTGCTGGCGAGGACGTACTGGTGGCCACATATGGTCCGTGACGTCGGAGATTATATTCGAGCGTGTGTCTCCTGCGCCAAAAATAAGTCTCCTCGACAATGGCCAGCTGGGTTACTCTATCCCTTGCCAGTGGCAGACAGGCCCTGGGAGATGGTCGGGATGGACTTTGTGGTGGGTTTGCCCAAGTCTCGTGGCTGTACCATCATTTGGGTTATCACCGATCATTTTTCTAAAATGGTGCATTTGGTGCCATTTCCACGGCTACCTTCTGCACGGGCCTTGGCAGCGTTGTTCATAAAACACATCTTCCGCCTACACGGTATGCCGGACAAAATTGTCAGTGACTGGGGTCCCCAGTTTGCATCTCGGTTCTGGAGAGAGCTTTGTCGTCTTCTCAGCATTGAGTTGAATCTCTCTTCAGCATATCATCCCGAGACGAATGGGTTGGTAGAGAGGGCCAACCAGACCTTGGTCACATATCTGCGACATTTTGTCTCAGCCAGGCAGGATGACTGGGCTTCCCTGCTACTGTGGGCTGAGTTTGCGCTGAACAATGCCGTAGCCGACTCCACTGGACAAACCCCATTCCTCCTTAACTATGGTCAGCATCCTCGGGTGCCTGTGCCTATGCCTGTGTCTTCCGCTGACTCCAGGGTGGCAGACTTGGCTGTGGAGGCGCGCACTCAGGACCACACTCAGGATGCCATTCAGGCCTCCAAGGTGAGAATGAGGTCCTCCACCGATGTACATCGGCGCCCCTCTCCGACCTTTGCTCCTGGCGACTTGGTGTGGCTTTCCGCCCGTAACATCAGGCTGCGAGTTGAGTCCACTAAGTTTCCACCACGCTACTTGGGCCCTTTCAAGGTCCTCGGAACAGGTTAACCCTGTGGTCTACCGTTTAGCCCTTCCACTATGCCTGGGTATCACCGACACCTTTCATGTGTCCTTCTTGAAACCCGTATACATGTCTCGGTTTTCCGAGTCATCTGCCGGGACATCAGGTTCGTCTACGGACGATTACGAGGTGAACGCTATTTTGGGGTGCAAGGTGGTACATGGCAAAAAATTTTATTGGGTGGACTGGAAGGTTTATGGTCCTGAGAGCCTGCTGAGCACATTCAGGCTCCGCAGCTCATTGCTGCCTTCGAGCATAGCGAGGTCCAGGGGGGGGGGCCCTAGGGGGGGTGATGTTAGGGGTCGAGTTCCCGCCTCTGCACAGGGGGAATCTCAGGCCATCTCCGCTGCGGTCTCCCATTCTTCTCCTGCCGCAGTGGAGCCTGCTCAGCGGAGACGTCGGTCCCAGCGTCTCGCTCAGTCTGACTGAGGGTTACTGCTGCTTTTCCAGCTTCTGCCATTGAAGCCAGTGCTGGGCAGCGGCGAACAGACGCTTTTGGGACTAAGTCCTGCTTTTCGCCTTCTGAGCATGCCCAGGGTAAGATCTCTCATTGGAGATCGAGGGTCACATGCTTGGATACTGCAGCAAAGCCCATTGGTTCTCCAGGAAGGTCCTGAAGGTGCTCAGGCTCTGTGGCAGCCTCTCATTGGTCCTTCTAGGAAGGTCTTGTACTTGCTGCAGCTATATAAGGTTCACATGGCCGCACGGCCATGCGCTAGTATCAATGCATGTTATGAGTTTTGCGCCAATGTTGTCACGCTTGTGTGGATTCGGGGTTCCAGCTGAAATAAGCCACTTAGAATACCGGCACCTCCGGTGAGGAGATTGTGTGTATGGTTTCAGGGCCCCGGTTGAAATAAGCCACCTAGAATACCGGCTCCTCCGGTGAGGAGATTGTATGTTTGCCTCCTTGACTGCGTGACCACAAGCTGCTATCAGCTCAGCAGTTACTGTGTATTCTTGTGGAGTTTAACAGGACACAGCCCTTTCTTTATAGAGACTCTGTGAAGCAACAGAGATCGCTTCTACCGCCATATAATGCCGCCGTTTGCCAGCAGCAGGTTCTTTTCCTGCACGGTGGACCCCGGGCTGTGAACGCACCAAATAACATCTCTATATTTACTCGGTGTGTTCCGCCAGCCCTAACAAGCCCAGAGGGGAGGAGGGGAGTGACCCAAAAGGGATAAATGCTAATGTAAGGCTATGTGGTCTCGCTCTCTGTTATGCATGTGGTCCACTTCAAAAGGTGGATTACGTCAAGCTGTGAAGGAACTAGCTGGCAACCCTTGCCCCCTGCGGCCCAGCGCATATATGGTCAAACATCAGCCCCATAATTGGCATTATCCATCACATTATATCTCTTTTGTTCTATAACTATCTGTATTTGCAATACTGACCATTGTATATGTATAAACATTGTGTATATAGTGTATTGTCTAGTGTGCCCTTATGGCGATTAAATATATAATTTAACCATGGGCTTCTCTTTTATCTCGATCCACCCTTCCCCACATACATTTCTAGATTTAACTCTCCATGCTACTGAGGGTGGTTTCTGGCCTGATATAATCCCGTTGATGGACAGGGCTAACGAGGAACTGGTGGCGGTCCCTCCGGGCTGGCCAGGCGCTTTTTCACTGGTGCTTGTGAAAAGGGGTCTCTCAGCCTGTCAGTGTTTTGAGCGAATGTGGTGCCACTTCAGTGACTGCGTGGATCCAGATCCTCTCACTCCCCATGCCTTCCTGGGCCCATGTGGAAAGGGGATGTCTGTGTAAAACTGTACCAAGCTGCTCTTATGCGACCCCAGGAGGTGCGCAATGTCATGTTGGTGAAAGTGGGGAGACCACATTATGTGATCCATCTGACCTAATAGTGACATCAGGCGGGGTGGCTAGGTGAGGATTCTTCACAAATGGTGGCAAGGTGCGATTCTGTGTGATCTCTCCAATGCCATCTTTCACAAGTGGTGGTAGCAATGGGATTCTGTGGGATCTCTCCGGTGGCATCCTTCACACTGTCCCTCACTACAGCTGCATCCTGTCCATATGCTAAGCAGAGCACAAATAAAAAATAATAATCTTGAACCAGGAGGAACAGGTCTAAGTGAATGAGGAGGTGGATGTGATGGCACAGGTGGAAGTGGCAAGGGAGGAATAATCCAGCACTGTTTTTTTCTTGTTTTTTTTGTTTGTTTTTTTTCTTTTTTTCATAATTTTTAAAAATATTTATTATATTTTTTCTAAGTTTTAAGACTTCAGGTTTTTTTAAATTTTTTGGAACTAAACTCATCACTGATAAATTCAGTGATGGTCAATGAAGTAGATCTGTATTCCACCAGCTAGGGCTATGGTCCCTTAAGCTGGCATCCTAAAGAATGTCAAATTTGTATTCCTCTTGATGGAGCTGTTGAGCCTTGGCTGTAGAGTCTCTTTGCAGGAGAATATAGATCCTTTTTATACCCATATCTGTAGTTCAGGCCATCATTCACAGGTCAGGAAGAAGGTGGGATGAGATTAACTCTCATTGTTTGAGTATTTAATCAATCTGCATAGTTTGTCTTTCACTGTTTTGCAGGTCAACAAGCTACATGGACTTATACAATGGGTAATCAACATATTAGCAAACATTGATTTTTCAATGACCCTGCCTCCCTGTCCTCCAAAGATAGCAACAAAATAACCTATAGGAGCTGATATACCATATTTTTCAGACTATAAGACATAATTTTTCCTCCCCAAATTTGGGAGGAAAATGGGGGATGCATCTTATAGTCCAAATGCAGGTTTACTGGGGGGTTGCTGCGGCGGTGGAGCAGGGTCCCTACCACAGGGAAGAAGTGTGGCAATGCTGTGGCCTGACAACCGCGATGAGCAAAGCGGAGGGCGTCAATTGTTTCCCGGCGTCCATTTTCCTGAAGCCGTGGGCCAATGCACTCTGCTCTGCCTCACCATTGACACTGGGCCCTCAGCATCACACCGCTGGGAATCCCCCTCCTGCCACCCAGGGCCTGCAACATTCTGTCACTTCCTGAGGAAGGGACCATGCCTCCTGTGAACTCGCTCCACCTGGCCCCCAGGTAAGATACCTTAAAATCTGAGTATAAGACGGACCCCCATTTCATAAAAATCTTTTTTTTTCCTATTTTCCACCCCAAGATTTGGGGTGCGTATGAAAAATTCAGTGATAGGTAAACAGCAGCCATTCAACAATTCACAAATAATAATTAAAGAGTCAACGTTCAGACTTATATAAACAATAATCTATGTCTCTTGGCATACTGAAAATATACGTCTGGCAAAATTAAGATTAAATGCTGTGTTGTCACAATATCTGAAAAGAAGAATTTTTCATAGTCAGGAATCCAGTTTTGCTTTTGCCATAAGAAATATTTGAGACAACAACAAACTATTCTCATAGTTTTATTGCCCTCACAGCCTGAGGTGAAGATTTTAACACAGTAAACAGCAATATTTTTCACTGCCAATATCTCATTTTAGCTAAACAATAAAAACACATTTTCAGGATAAGTATTTATACGTGTACTGAGAGCAATAAACAAAATATAAAAAGGTATCATCATAGCAGAAGCATAACAATGATACTGTAACAAGGGTGAACCGAGGTGGTAGTCCTGACCGAGCTCACCCACTAAACACAGTCTGCAGACATCCCTGCCTCTTGTACATGCAATACAGAACTGACACAGCCTTTTCCCCAGAAGTTACCCTCTCTTCTCTGGTCACCGTAGTCCAGACAATGAGAGTCCAAGAATGCAACGGTTTTCCAACAGGGAAAGTTACTTTTTAATGAACGTTGAGAGGAGGTAGACAAAAGAGACAATTTCAACACTGGATTCCTGTTCTCTTTTTGACACTTGCTACGGTTGTACCCACAATGGCCGCAGTAGCCGAAGTTCACAGAAGCCCACTTGCTGGGATCTGGGTGCTTAAAACCCCTTCAGCAGGGGGGCCTTCCAAAGTCCTGGAGACCCGTGTTGCAGTCCTTCAGTCCTTTTAGGTCCTTAAATCCCTCTTAAGGTCCTTGAGTCCAGGGCAACAGATCTCTCCCACCCGGGAATCTGGCAATGCCCCGTCTGAAGTATACTTCTGCCCTCAACCAACGTGGCTGTTCTACTGACTAGGAAGCAGCAGTTTCCTATCTGTTATCTGCTGCTGACCCAGCCCACAATATTAACTAGTTCTGTCCCTGCCTCTAGTATGTGGATTACAAACAAAGCACATCTAACAGTACAAGATACAGGAGGATAACATCAAGGCATAAAACAAGCAACCATACATAGACATTTTACATTAATACATACTACTAGATATATCAGGTCAAATATAAAGCAAGTGTTATAACTTATTTACATAAAAGGCACGGGGGTCACACGAAAGGAGAAGAGGGGCAACTGAGGGGACCTGCCACCCCATTATAATACCATGAATTGGATACATATGATTTATATATAATGCAAATAATTGGGCAAGTATTGACAAAGTGTGTCATTACAGGGCATTTGATATCAATTTTTTAAGGTTGAGCTGGCAGACAATGAAATAATGCTGAAGAGTGGATTAAAATATGTTTTAAAATTTCGCTTTTAAATTGTGGAGATATTAGCAATGAAAGTATTGTCACCTAAAGAGTTAATGTTTTAAGATTAAGTGGGTGTTATCAGATAGTTTTCACTGGGGCCGGGTATGAGTGTTGTGAATTTGGATTCTGGGCTCCCCCGGTGGCTACTGGTGGAATTGAACTGGTGTCTTCATCTTCTCTGTTCACCTGTTCCCATCAAGATGTGGGAGTCGCTATATAACCTTGCTACTCTGTTAGTTGCTTGCCGGTCAACAATGTTATCAGAAGCCTCTCTGTGCTTGTTCCTGCTCCTAGACAACTACTAGATAAGTTGGACTCTTGTCCATGTTTGTTTTTGCATTTTTGTTCCAGTTCACAGCTGTAGTTTCGTTACTGTGTCTGGAAAGCTCTTGTGAACAGGAATTGCCACTCTGGTGTTATGAGTTAATGCCAGAGTTTTAAAGTAATTTCTGGATGGTGTTTTGATAGGGTTTTCAGCTGACCATGAAAGTGTCCTTTCTGTCTTCTGCTATGTAGTAAGTGGACCTCAAATTTGCTAAACCTATTTTCATACTACGTTTGTTATTTCTTCTTAATTCACCGCCAATACATGTGGGGGGCCTCTGTCTCCTTTCGGGGTATTTCTCTAGAGGTGAGCTAGGACTAATATTTTCCTCTGCTAGCATTATTTAGTCCTCCGGCTGGTGCTGGGCATCTAGAATCAACGTAGGCATGCTACCCGGCCACTGCTAGTTGTGTGTTAGGTTTAGTTCATGGTCAGCTCAGTTCCCATCTTCCAAGAGCTAGTTCCTATATACGCTGATGCTATGTTCTCTTGCCATTGAGAACATGACAGTTTGACCGGCCCACTAAAGGGTTAAAATCCTTGGCTGAGAAAGGAGAGAAATAAGAAGTCTGCTGAGATTTTTTTTTTTTTTCTCCTTCTAATCTTTGAATGGCTCTGTGTCCACCTGTTTGTAATGGATCTTCAGAGTGTAACTGCAGGTTTGAATAATCTCGCCACGAAGGTACAAAATTTGCAAGACTTTGTTTGTCATGCACCTGTATCTGAGCCGAGAATTCCTTTGCCGGAATTTTTCTCGGGGAATAGATCTGGGTTTCAGAATTTTCGAAATAATTGCAAATTATTTTTGTCCCTGAAATTTCGCTCTGCCGGAGACCCTGCACAGCAGGTTAGGATTGTGATTTCCTTGCTCCGGGGCGACCCTCAAGACTGGGCTTTCTCATTGACACCAGGGGATCCTGCGTTGCTCAATGTGGATGCGTTTTTTCTGGCCTTGGGGTTGCTTTATGACGAACCTCATTTGGAGCTTCAGGCAGAAAAAACTTTGATGTCCCTATCTCAGGGGCAAGATGAAGCGGAAATTTACTGCCAAAGATTCCGTAAATGGTCTGTGCTTACTCAGTGGAATGAGTGCGCCTTGGCGGCGACTTTCAGAGAGGGTCTCTCTGATGCCATTAAGGATGTTATGGTGGGGTTCCCTGTGCCTGCGGGTCTGAATGAGTCCATGACAATGGCTATTCAGATCGATAGGCGTTTGCGGGAGCGCAAACCAGTGCACCATCTGGCGGTGTCCACTGAGAAGTCGCCAGAGAGTATGCAGTGTGATAGAATTCTGTCCCGAAGCGAGCGGCAGAATTTTAGACGGAAAAATGGGTTGTGTTTCTATTGTGGTGATTCTACTCATGTTATATCAGCATGCTCTAAGCGCACTAAAAAGCTTGATAAATCTGTTTCCATTTGCACCTTACCGTCTAAGTTTATTCTATCTGTGACCCTGATTTGCTCTTTGTCATCTATTACCACGGACGCCTATGTCGACTCTGGCGCCGCTTTGAGTCTTATGGATTGGTCCTTTGCCAAACGCTGTGGGTATGATTTAGAGCCTTTGGAGACTCCTATTCCTCTGAAGGGGATTGACTCCACCCCATTGGCTAATAATAAACCACAATACTGGACACAAGTAACTATGCGTATTAATCCGGATCACCAGGAGATTATTCGCTTTCTGGTGCTGTATAATCTACATGATGATTTGGTGCTAGGATTGCCTTGGCTTCAATCTCACAACCCAGTCCTCGACTGGAGAGCTATGTCTGTGTTGAGCTGGGGATGTAAGGGGGCTCATGGGGATGTACCTGTGGTTTCCATTTCATCATCTATTCCCTCTGAAATTCCTGAGTTCCTGTCTGACTATCGTGACGTCTTTGAAGAATCCAAGCTTGGTTCGTTACCTCCGCACCGAGAGTGCGATTGTGCCATAGATTTAATTCCGGGTAGTAAATACCCAAAGGGTCGTTTGTTTAATCTGTCTGTGCCTGAACATGCTGCTATGCGAGAATATATAAAGGAGTCCTTGGAAAAGGGACATATTCGTCCATCGTCATCTCCCTTAGGAGCCGGTTTTTTCTTTGTGTCAAAAAAAGACGGCTCTTTGAGACCATGTATCGATTATCGGCTTTTGAACAAAATCACTGTTAAATATCAATACCCATTGCCGTTGCTGACTGATTTGTTTGCTCGCATAAAGGGGGCCAAGTGGTTCTCTAAGATTGACCTTCGTGGGGCGTATAATTTGGTGCGAATCAGGCAGGGGGATGAGTGGAAGACCGCATTTAATACGCCCGAGGGCCACTTTGAGTATTTAGTGATGCCTTTTGGTCTTTCAAATGCTCCGTCAGTTTTCCAGTCCTTTATGCATGATATTTTTCGCGATTATTTGGATAAATTTATGATTGTGTATCTGGATGATATTCTGATTTTTTCGGATGACTGGGACTCTCATGTCCAGCAAGTCAGGAGGGTTTTCCAGGTTTTGCGGTCTAATTCTTTGTGTGTGAAGGGTTCTAAGTGTGTTTTTGGGGTACAGAGAATTTCCTTTTTGGGATATATTTTTTCTCCCTCTTCCATTGAAATGGATCCTGTCAAGGTTCAAGCTATTTGTGATTGGACGCAGCCCTCTTCTCTTAAGAGTCTTCAGAAATTTTTGGGCTTTGCTAACTTTTATCGTCGATTTATTGCTGGTTTTTCGGATATTGCTAAGCCATTGACCGATTTGACTAAGAAGGGTGCTGATGTTGCTGATTGGTCCCCTGACGCTGTGGAGGCCTTTCGGGAGCTTAAGCGCCGTTTTTCCTCTGCCCCTGTGTTGCGTCAGCCTGATGTTGCTCTACCTTTTCAGGTTGAGGTCGACGCTTCTGAGATCGGAGCTGGGGCAGTGTTGTCGCAGAAAAGTTCTGACTGCTCCGTGATGAGGCCTTGTGCCTTCTTTTCCCGTAAATTTTCGCCCGCTGAGCGGAATTATGATGTTGGGAATCGGGAGCTTTTGGCCATGAAGTGGGCTTTTGAGGAGTGGCATCATTGGCTTGAGGGGGCCAGACATCAGGTGGTGGTATTGACTGACCACAAAAATTTGATTTATCTTGAGACCGCCAGGCGCCTGAATCCTAGACAGGCGCGCTGGTCATTATTTTTCTCTCGGTTTAATTTTGTGGTGTCATACCTACCGGGTTCTAAGAATGTTAAGGCGGATGCCCTTTCTAGGAGTTTTGAGCCTGACTCGCCTGGTAACTCTGAGCCCACAGGTATCCTTAAGGATGGAGTGGTATTGTCAGCCGTTTCTCCAGACCTGCGGCGGGCCTTGCAGGAGTTTCAGGCGGATAGACCGGATCGTTGCCCACCTGATAAACTGTTTGTTCCTGATGATTGGACCAGTAGAGTCATCTCTGAGGTTCATTCTTCTGCGTTGGCAGGTCATCCTGGCATTTTTGGTACCAGGGATTTGGTGGCAAGGTCCTTCTGGTGGCCTTCCCTGTCACGAGATGTGCGAGGCTTTGTGCAGTCTTGTGACGTTTGTGCTCGGGCCAAGCCTTGTTGTTCTCGGGCTAGTGGATTATTGTTGCCCTTGCCTATTCCTAAGAGGCCTTGGACGCACATCTCGATGGATTTTATTTCAGATCTGCCTGTTTCTCAGAAGATGTCTGTCATCTGGGTGGTGTGTGACCGTTTCTCTAAGATGGTCCATTTGGTTCCTCTGCCCAAGTTGCCTTCTTCTTCCGAGTTGGTTCCTCTGTTTTTTCAGAATGTTGTTCGTTTGCATGGTATTCCTGAGAATATCATTTCTGACAGAGGGACCCAATTCGTGTCTAGATTTTGGCGGGCATTCTGTGCTAGGATGGGCATAGATTTATCTTTTTCGTCCGCTTTCCATCCTCAGACGAATGGCCAGACCGAGCGGACTAATCAGACCCTGGAGACATATCTGAGGTGTTTTGTGTCTGCTGACCAGGATGATTGGGTTGCTTTTTTGCCATTGGCAGAGTTCGCTCTCAATAATCGGGCCAGCTCTGCCACTTTGGTGTCCCCGTTTTTCTGTAATTCGGGGTTTCATCCTCGATTTTCCTCTGGTCAGGTGGAATCTTCGGATTGTCCTGGAGTGGATGCTGTGGTGGAGAGATTGCATCAGATCTGGGGGCAGGTGGTGGACAATTTGAGGTTGTCCCAGGAGAAGACTCAGCTTTTTGCCAACCGCCACCGTCGTGTTGGTCCTCGGCTTTGTGTTGGGGATTTGGTGTGGTTGTCTTCTCGTTTTGTCCCTATGAGGGTCTCTTCTCCTAAGTTTAAGCCTCGGTTCATCGGCCCGTATAAGATATTGGAGATTCTTAACCCTGTTTCCTTCCGTTTGGACCTCCCTGCATCCTTTTCTATTCATAACGTTTTTCATCGGTCATTATTGCGCAGGTATGAGGTACCGGTTGTGCCTTCCGTTGAGCCTCCTGCTCCGGTGTTGGTTGAGGGTGAGTTGGAGTACGTTGTGGAGAAAATCTTAGACTCTCGTGTTTCCAGACGGAGACTCCAGTATCTGGTCAAGTGGAAGGGATACGGCCAGGAGGATAATTCTTGGGTGAATGCATCTGATGTTCATGCCTCTGATTTGGTTCGTGCCTTTCATAGGGCCCATCCTGATCGCCCTGGTGGTTCTGGTGAGGGTTCGGTGCCCCCTCCTTGAGGGGGGGTACTGTTGTGAATTTGGATTCTGGGCTCCCCCGGTGGCTACTGGTGGAATTGAACTGGTGTCTTCATCTTCTCTGTTCACCTGTTCCCATCAAGATGTGGGAGTCGCTATATAACCTTGCTACTCTGTTAGTTGCTTGCCGGTCAACAATGTTATCAGAAGCCTCTCTGTGCTTGTTCCTGCTCCTAGACAACTACTAGATAAGTTGGACTCTTGTCCATGTTTGTTTTTGCATTTTTGTTCCAGTTCACAGCTGTAGTTTCGTTACTGTGTCTGGAAAGCTCTTGTGAACAGGAATTGCCACTCTGGTGTTATGAGTTAATGCCAGAGTTTTAAAGTAATTTCTGGATGGTGTTTTGATAGGGTTTTCAGCTGACCATGAAAGTGTCCTTTCTGTCTTCTGCTATGTAGTAAGTGGACCTCAAATTTGCTAAACCTATTTTCATACTACGTTTGTTATTTCTTCTTAATTCACCGCCAATACATGTGGGGGGCCTCTGTCTCCTTTCGGGGTATTTCTCTAGAGGTGAGCTAGGACTAATATTTTCCTCTGCTAGCATTATTTAGTCCTCCGGCTGGTGCTGGGCATCTAGAATCAACGTAGGCATGCTACCCGGCCACTGCTAGTTGTGTGTTAGGTTTAGTTCATGGTCAGCTCAGTTCCCATCTTCCAAGAGCTAGTTCCTATATACGCTGATGCTATGTTCTCTTGCCATTGAGAACATGACATATGAGCTGCCAAATCATAATCAGGGAACAACATACATAGAGAGAGAATAAGTGTATTGAGCTAGACGGGTTCTACCCGTGAAGAAAACTTATCGCATACTTGACTGAGAACGGTGAATCCTTGCAGCATACACTGCGTGCGCTGGGTGTATTCAAAAGTCTCCAGTCACACAGAGTGATTGCAAAAATTTTATTTTAGACCAGACAACCCATTTAAAGAAGTCAGGGGTCAAGGTACACGACTCCCACTCACACACCACCTCCTCACCTCACCCCCTATCTGTCGGAGTCCCGCAAGGTTCAGTTCTAGGGCCCCTGCTCTTCTCCATTTACACTTTTGGCCTGGGACAGCTCATAGAATCTCACGGATTTCAGTATCACCTCTAGGATGACTTCACACAGATCTACATCTCTGGACCAGATATCACCACCCTACTAACCAGAATCCCTCAATGTCTATGCGCTATTCCATCCTTCTTCTCCACTAGATTTCTAAAACTTAACATGGACAAAACAGAATTCATCGTCTTTCCCCCATCTCACGCAACCCCCCCAACGAATCTATCCATTACAGTAAACGGCTGCCCACTATCCCCAGTCCCACAAGCTCGCTGTCTCGGGGTAATCCTTGACACTGATCTCTCCTTCAAACCGCATATCCAAGCCCTTTCCACTTCCTGCCGCCTTCAACTCAAAAATATTTCACGGATACGTACATTCCTAAACCAAGAATCTGCAAAAACCCTAGTCCATGCCCTCATCATCTCCCGCCTCGACTACTGTAACCTCCTGCTCTGTGGCCTCCCCTCTAACACTCTCGCACCCCTCCAAGCTATTCTAAACTCAGCTGCCTGACTAATCCACCTGTCCCCCGTTATTCCCTGGCCTCTCCCCTCTGTCAATCCCTTAACTGGCTCCCCATTGCCCAGAGACTCCAGTACAAAACCCTAACGATGACATACAAAGCCATCCACAACCTGTCTCCTCCATACATCTGTGACCTCGTCTCCCAAACTTTCCTGCACGCAACTTCCGATCCTCACAAGATCTCCTTCTCTACTCCCCTCTTATCTCCTCTTCCCACAATCGCATACAAGATTTCTCTCGCGCATCCCCCCTACTCTGGAACTCTCTACCACAACATATCAGACTCTCACCTACCATCGAAACCTTCAAAAAGAACTTGAAGACCCACCTCTTCCGACAAGCCTACAACCTGCAGTAACCACCGATCGACCAAACCACTGCACGACCAGCTCTACCCTCACCTACTCTATCCTCACCCATCCCTTGTAGATTGTGAGCCCTCGCGGGCAGGGTCCTCTCTCCTCCTGTACCAGTTGTGACTTGTATTATTGATTATTGTACTTGTTTTTATTATGTATACCCCTCCTCACATGTAAAGCACCAAAGAATAAATGGCGCTATAATAATAAATAATAATAATAATATATGGACAGTTGTGAATGTGATGAAGGGACAGGCCACATGTTTTTTATACCAACTGGCAGGGGTGTAATGATTTCAATCGCAGAGGTCACGACCACGACTGGGCCCAAGGAGTAGGGGGGATTGCTGAATTTAGATGAATGTGGGCAGTCAGAGATACATTCAGATGAAAAGTATTGCGGCACGGAGAGCTGGCGGCTATGAAGTTGGTAGAGGATGCCGCTCAATGAAGGAATGAGGACAGGTGAGACGAACCATTTTTTCATGTTTTGGAGAAGAGACCAGGATGGGTACATTATTACAGGATAGGACCAGGATGGAGGACATTATTACAAGACAGCCCCCAGGATAAGGGACATTATTACTGGAAGCGGGCCCAGGACAGATTACATTATTACGGAACAGGACCCAGTACAAGGAACATTATTATAGGAAGGGGCCCAGGACAGGGGACATTATTACAAATTGGAATCCCAGGACCAGGGACATTATTGCAGGAAGGTGCCCAGGACAAGGACATTATTACAGGAAGAGGCCCTCGATAGGGGACATTATTGTAGAATGGGGGCCTAGGACATGGAATACTACAGAATGGGGGCCCAGGACAGGAAACATTATTACTATAGAGAGCCACAGGATGGGGGACATTATTAAAGGAAGGAGCACTGGATGGGTGGCATTAATAAATAAAGAGCCCAGGACAGGAAACTTTATTACAGAATGGGGGCCCAAGACAGGGACATTATTACAGGAAGAGGCTTTGGATGGGGACATTATTGTAGAATGGGGACCTAGGACATGGAATATTACATAATGGGGGCCCAGGACAAGAAACATTATTACTAAATAGAGCTACAGGGTGGGGGGCATTATTAAAGGAAGGGTCACAGGATGGGGGACATTAATAAATAAAGAGCCCAGGACAGGAAACTTTATTACAGAAAAAGGCCCAGGACAGGCAACATTATTAAAGAAAGGGTCCAGGACAGTGGGACATATTACCGAATGGGGACCCAGAACAGGGGACTTTATTTCATAATGCCATGACAAGAAATAATATTACAGCATGGTGGACATTATTACAGGAAGGGATCCGGAATGGACAAACATTTTTATAGGAAGGATCCAGGATGTGTTACACTATTTCATGATGGGTCCAGGATGGGGGAAATTATTACAGGATGAGGGACATTGTTAAAAAAAAGTGATAGAGACCATTATGAAAAACATTATTTAAGAATGAGGTCTAAGGGGTAACGTTTCTCTTTATGGAGAGCGACATACCAGCTGGCTTGTCAAGGTAAGGAAGCTTATTCGCCGTGCAATGCTCCTCTGGGAAATTAAATATGCAAATTGCCTCTTCTGAGAAAAAGAGGACTTAACTCTATAGCGCCACCTGTTGGAAGTAGCGATCCTACAAGTCACAATCAACCCTTTAACGAGTCGTGCAATATGACTTAGGATAAAAGCCAAATCAGTATCTCAGTTTGCTGATCTGGCTTTTATCCTAAGTCATATTGCACGACTCGTTAAAGGGTTGATTGTGACTTGTAGGATCGCTACTCCCAACAGGTGGCGCTATAGAGTTAAGTCCTCTTTTTCTCAAAATAGGAAATTTGCATAATTAAGAATGAGGGACATTATTACAGGATAGGGCCAGGATGGGGTACAATATAACAGGAAGGTGCCAGGACAAGCATCATTATTAAGGGAATAGATGGAAGACATAAGAACAAAATGGGGCCCAGGACAGAGGACATTATAATAGTATGGGAACATTATTACAACATGGGGGCCAAGATTGGAGGGATTATTACAGGATAGGCACCATGACGGGGGACATTATTACAGGATAGTGGCCAGGACGAAGAACATTATTAAAGGAAAGGGGACATTACTGCAGGATAGGAGACAGGATAGAGGACGTTATCACAGGGGCGCATACATCTGACCAGCATACTGGTCTAAAGTTTACGCAACTGCCAACTGGTTTCCTTATATCTGCTTGTAAAGCCTGATGCTTGAAAGATGTCATCTAGATAAATATGTAAATTAGCCAAAATATTATCACTAATGGCTGTTTCATTATTCAAGGTCAGAAACAAGGGCCTAGAGGAGCATAGGAATGACAAATAATAATAAACAGCATTTATATGTAGAATGTATCTTCACATGAGTGTTATTCATCTTTTAGAAGATGAGACCTTGAAAATTTGTTGTGTTTGCAAACGTATTGAGTCTGTGAGTGCTGTGGATGTTAGATATTCAGCACTGTGTTTTTAATTTTTTGGAATTACTGCCCACCTCCACTTCCTCTCCCTCTGATCCTAATTTTTGGTACAGAGGCCCTGGAGCTCTGGAATAGAGGCCCATAATGACCATATGTCACTTTTCATTAAAGGAGTGAGAAACTAGCAATTTTATGAACCCTAAATGTCTATTTAATGTCATAATCTATTTTTTTCTAATACACCTTAATTAAAAAGTGCCTATAATACCTTCACTACAATATCTGTTTTATTTTTTTACCTACTTCCTGGAATTCTCAAACAAAGCGTCATCACAGAGAAAGTAGGTAAAACAAATAATACAGCAGTTAGATAGTGTAATGAGGGAACGATAGGGACGTTTTAATTAATGTATATTAGAAAAAAAGATGAGATTATGACATTAAATAGACAGACATTAAGGATTTAAATAAATGCTAGTTTCAAACCACCCCTTTAAGCTTTTAAAATAGCAGTGGTCAATTGCCACATATTGTTCTGTGATTATATCATTGTATGCAGTATCTATATATATTTTTTGCATGTGATCAGTAACGTAAATCGTATTCTCATACCACCCTTGATGTATCTTAATTAAAGGGAACCTATCACCCCGTTTTTTTCGGTATGAGATAAAAATACTGTTAAATAGGGCCTGAGCTGTGCATTACAATAGTGTAGTTTGTGGACCCCGATTCCCCACCTATGCTGCCGAAATACGTTACCAAAGTAGTCATTTTCGCCTGTCAATCAGGCTGGTCAGGTCGGATGGGCGTGGCTTCTTCCCCCAGATATTGCGTAGTTTTCCGTTGGTGGCGTAGTGGTGTGCGCATGTCCAACGTCCCCAATCCTGCACGGGGGGGTGAAAATAGCAGCGATGTCCGTTATTCCATTGGTGGTCGGTGGGCGCGGCCATCTTCCTTTGGCCGCGCGTGCGCAGAAGCGGCGCTCTGCTGGCCGCGGCTTCAGGAAAATGGCCGCCGCGATCTCCATCTGCGCACGCGCGGCATCCCGCGGCCATTTTCCTGAAGCCGCGGCCAGCAGAGCGCCGCTTCTGCGCACGCGCGGCCAAAGGAAGATGGCCGCGCCCACCGACCACCAATGGAATAACGGACATCGCTGCTATTTTCACCCCCCCGTGCAGGATTGGGGACGTTGGACATGCGCACACCACTACGCCACCAACGGAAAACTACGCAATATCTGGGGGAAGAAGCCACGCCCATCCGACCTGACCAGCCTGATTGACAGGCGAAAATGACTACTTTGGTAACGTATTTCGGCAGCATAGGTGGGGAATCGGGGTCCACAAACTACACTATTGTAATGCACAGCTCAGGCCCTATTTAACAGTATTTTTATCTCATACCGAAAAAAACGGGGTGATAGGTTCCCTTTAATTGCAGAAATAATGTTTTTTCTAAAATGCAGCTATGTGAAAATATCATTTTGTTTGAAAATTCTATGAAATGTTTACACTGCTACAAAGCAGCTTTTTTTGCCTGACCTTTGGATTCAGGCTCACCACTGGAATCTTTAACTAATATAATGAGCATGAGAGTTTTTCGCAGATTTATGCTCTGTGTTCACTTGTTTGACCTTCTGCCAGAAATTTCACTATAAATAATATGGTTGTACATTCTGTTTGACTTCCTTGACTTGCTTTCATTTCTTGGCCCTGTTACAAGAGAATCTTTGCTTTCCATGGGAATATTGTGCCTTTCATTCTGCTACATATGTTGGTATCTGATACTAGTTATCTGGGCAGTAATACATTTTGTCACCCTCTGCCTTCATTTAATCACTTCTAAAGACTCTCCGTATTTTTACATGGAAAACATGCGACTAATTGTTGTCTTCATGATAAAGTTAATATGTGGGCTTAATGTGGTTTTACATGGGTCTTTTTTTGTGCTCTTTATTAAAAGACTATTAGAAGCAGAGAACACAGGGTAGGTACACATAACGGGATAGCCCTATCCTCGTACAATGATCCATCGAGACTGGTCCTGTTCAACCCTAGAGCCTTATACTTGCCATTGTGGAAATGGAGTTTTGATACAATTCCTTCCCTTCCATGAGCTACATTGTGCCCCTAGAGTAGATGCAACGCTTAAATAAGAAAACCAAATTATGAGAGAAGTACTAAAAAGTAATTATTCAATGTATCATCAAAAAGTTTTTTTTATTGCATTATTTATGTTCGTTTAGATGCTTCAAATATTGTGAAGAACTATATACAATTTGCCATATTTTGCTGTCCCCAAGTCAGCTCCAAACTTACTGTTTGCTATGTATGACATAAACAGCCTCAGAAAAATAAATGAAAAATAAATCTTTTAAAATAGAAATTCGCCTGCTCCACCATTCGTTTTTTTTTCTATTTGATTGGCAATGAATTGCAAGTAACACTCACCAATAACCCTGAAAAGACACGTAAAACACTGCGAGGTCTCACAGGACTGTATTTATTTCCATTTTATGCACACACAGATATGTAAAAATCAACTGAAAATGCATAGCTATGGTTAACCAGATGGTAAATGATGTTAACAAACAGCCTGTTTAATATTAACACTGTACTGCTAGTCTTTATCATTTTTAAAAAGGAAAAATGTTCCAAAAACTATCTTTTTGGTGGTGAAGTTCTGACATTTATACACAAGTCGCGTACATGGAAGAAGCCATGGATTTTTGACAAGCAGTGGTTCAAAAACTACCCATTTTTTGAGGAATAGCCACAGTTTAAGTAGCTTTTTAACAAGCCTTCCAAAAAGTTACCTTTTTAGGCCCAGCAAAGTTGGCTGCTTGAAAAGTAAAGAAAGAATGGCTTTTTAAAAGCCATGCAAAATTATATTTTTTGGGAACAAATTCAGATTTATTTATCCTGTACAGCAACCAATCAGGGCAGGGCGATCACTGGCAGCCTCAGCATTCACAGCAACAATACAGTATAGCTACTGAACATCATGGACCGGCTGGAGAAGCGTTGTTGTCTATCGCAGTTGCAGCACCAGCAACCGCATTGTTTAGAATATGACGGGACAGGCAATGAGTTGTCTGGCTGTGTAGAGCCAGCACTGACAGCCCCGGCAGCAGCAGCACAGTATAGCTATAACATAATGGGCAGAAAATGCCTGGCTGTGTGGAGACATAGGCACTGGCAGCAGCATAACACGGACAAGCAGATGCCTGCCTGCCTAATCCTTGCCATCCGCCATATGTGAATGAATCAGCACTAACCTTGGTTTAATTTATTTTGACAAATGTAAGATGTTTCACACTTACAGAGGACAATCTGGTCTACTTAGATGTGAAAATCGATTTACCACACTGAAATACCCTTTGTGACAGTACATTGGCGGCTGGACAAGACTGGTGACCCATGGCAAGCTGAACCAGTTTTTGCTACTGGTTCAATCTGCTGACCCAGAAGTCCATGGGATAAGGGCTCAAGGTATCTGGCAGAGAAAGAAAACAGCCCAAGTATGGCTGTGCATCTCTGTTTGCTAATGTGTGTCAGGATGGTGCATCAGTAGATAAAGCATCTGGTGCTTCATGTCATATAGGCAGCTTTGCAGTCATCTGCTCAGTGAATGCTTTGTCGCGCAAGGAACTTATCTTAGTAATGTGCTAATTTTTACACCCTTTTGAAAGCTGGAGGAAATTCAATTCTGCTATTAAAGCAAGTATCTAAAAGCATGAACATTCAAATGTCATCCTTTTGATTGAAGCTAACGATTTGCCTTTCAAACCACAAGCAATTGAGCATGCAGTTTGCCATGCTTGTCAACATGATTGAGGTCCTTGTTGGTTTACGTTACGCTGTTACTGGTTCATTTTCAGGTTGTTCATTACAGCCAGCATCGTGTCGTCATAATTCTCTATTTCACACTGTTAGGCTATGCTTGCTTCCTTCCTTCCTTCCTTCCTGTGATAGCTCAATGTCTTCCTCTACATCCACCTGCTGCTCCTCCTTCTCTTCCATCAGCTGCAGGTCACATTGTCTCTAGGGTTCGCCAACAAGTCCAGGGTCACAATGAAAATATAGAAATTCGCGCTAATAAAACCCTAATAATAAAATGTAAATAAATAGATAAATGCCAGAAGGCATTTGTACACGGTGATAGACCACACTAAGGGTTGCGATGCTGCCAAATATTTTTTAGAAAAACACTCTAATACACCTAGGGAACAAATTGAATTTTTAGGGGATTGTATGAAGTTTATTTTAACACATAATTATTTCATCTACCAGGAGGACTACTACTCCCAGCAGTGGGGTACTGCTATGGGGACCAGGTTTGCGCCCAGTTACGCTAATTTATATGTCGGAAGATGGGAAGAGTCCTTCATTTACCCCGAAGGTGTTCTGCGCGCGAACCTGGTCCTCTGGCAACGTTTCATAGACGATGTGGTTTTTATATGGTCTGGGGTGTTGTGGATTCTGTTTTTGGGCTCCCTCTGGTGGTTACAGCTGGTACTGGGTGATTTTGGTGGGTTGCGGTCTCTGGTTTCCACCTGTCCATCAGAGGCTGGGTGTTTCCTATTTAACCTGGCTTTCCTGTCATTCCCTTGCCGGTTATCAATGTATCAGTGTGTCTCTGTTACCTTTGCTACCTGCTCCTAGGCCTTCAAGACAAGCTAAGTCTGGATTTCCCTGTTTCATGTTTGCTTTCATGTTTTTAGTCCAGCTTGCAGATATGTAATTCTCTGCTGCTGGTTGCTCTAGTGGGCTGAAATTACCACTCATGTACCATGAGTTGGCACATGAGTTCAAGTAATTTCAGGATGGTATTTTGAAGGGTTTTAAGCTGACCGCGCAGTTCACCTTTTGTATACTCTGCTATCTAGCTTAAGCGGGCCTCATTTTGCTGAATCTGTTTTCATAACTACGTTTGTGCCTTCCTCTCATTTCACCGTCATTATATGTGGGGGGCTGCTATTTCTGTGGGAATATTTCTCTGGAGGCAAGATAGGTCTGTGATTCTTCTGATAGGGGTAGCTAGATCTCCGGCTGGCGCGAGACGTCTAGAGTCCCCCCAGGAACGTTCCCCGGCTGCTGTTAGTTGAGTGTTGAGGTTCAGGATCGCGGTCAGCTCAGGTTCCATCACCCTAGAGCTCGTCCTGTTTTTGCCCGTGTTATGTGTTTAATTCCCTGCCATTGGGAACATGACACTGGGGGTAGGGAAACACTGAATCAGTTTTTAATTAATATTAATAAAAATTATTTTTTCTTAAATTTTAGCAGTAATACTAGTAACTGTGAAATCAATTTTTTAGATCTGAATATTTTTATAGAGGAAGGCACTATTCACACACGCACTATTCATAAGCCAACAGATTCTAATAGTTTTATCCCTCTAGACAGTTGCCATCTCCCTCAATGGCTGTTAAATATTCCCAAAAGCCAGTATATGAGAATCCATCGAAATTGTTCCAAACCCTTGGATCTAGATAAAGAGGCAGAAATCCTTACAAAAAATTTTTTACAAAAGGGATATAATGAGGACATGCTGGGGGCAGCCAGGAAAGATGCCTTTTCTAAACCTCGTCAGGAGTTTTTTAATCCAACTACTAAAAGCAAGGATGAATTACATTTCATCCCAATCATCACTCAATTTAATGCCAATTCAAATATTTTACGCAAAATAGTGAAAAAACACTGGCATGTTTTAAAAAATGACAAGGTTTTGGGGGACACTATGTCAAATCAGCCCCGCTTTATATATAAAAAATGTCGGAATCTAGGCAACCTGATAGCCCCCACAATACAAAACAAATTGGATTTCAAACAAACCACTTTATCTCGGGACTTTCTAAAAGGTTTCTTTCCATGCCAAAAATGCACTGTGTGTAAACAGGTCCAAACGAGCAAGCAAAGTAAGTTTTGTAAGGAGGAGGCTGAATTCACTATTAAGGAATTCATAACTTGCTCTACTAAAGGGGTCATATACGCTATAACTTGTCCATGTAAAAAGGTGTATATAGGACGTACTAAAAGACCATTAAAGACAAGGATCAGTGAGCATATCCAGAATATAAAGAAGAAATTTCTGGGTCACCCCCTCTCAAAACACTTTGCCGAATATCACAATGGATCCACACACTGCACGGAGGCTATAGGGATTGAGAAAATAACTCCACATTGGAGGGGTGGTAATTTCATTAAAGCGATGTCAAGAGCGGAGACAAGATGGATTTTCACCCTGAACACTGTCATCCCTAAAGGATTGAACAGCGGGGTGGAACTCTTTGGATTTCAGTGACTCAATTGGGCGGATGGCATTTATAAGGACGGCTATTATGGGGTAGGGCCCATTCCTGAGGAAGGAGACAGACGTCTCCGAAACGCGTTGACTTTTTTGGTCCCTACCGCCATCCATAGAGCACTTTCAGTCACGTGGGCGGATACGTCACTCACACCGGCACGCAGGTCCTTTCCCGGCGCCGTTCTCACTTTGCGCACCTGAAAGGACACCAGCCTGCACGTAAGAGTATACGCCGCTGCAAGTGCGAGCTCCTCTCAACGTCACGCTGCTATCGGCCGAGGCAGCTGGCGTATGTGAGCAAGAACCAGCTACTATTATCTTCAGTGTCACGCCAATAGCCGCCGCTGGAGAACACAGCCTGTAAGCACCTTATCCAACTAAGCACCTCATCCATCGTGGGGAAATACAGCCTGCAATCAAGCACCTTGCCTGTGATTATGAACGCTTCTTCTAGGTAAGATTGCTGGTGTTATTCAGAACATTCAGAACATTTTATTGATTATCGGGCCATTCCTTTCACTTTTAATGGAGAGGTGTGATCTCTGGTTATGAACTTATCTTAGGCGGCACCTTCTGGCATTTATCTATTTATTTACATTTTATTATTAGGGTTTTATTAGCGCGAATACGGATATTTTATATCCATCCTCTAGGTTGATTTTTCTTCACTATGCAGTCAATGGTGGTGACTGTTTTATTCGCAGCAGGAATAGTAACCCTTTAATACCGGGCGCCACTCAGGTTGTTTTTATACTAAAAATATAGAAATTGCTCTTCTTCATCCACTCCTTATTGCATCCTTGTGAGTGTTTTTTTTTCAAAAAAAATATGGAGGGGATGACATCAATGATGCCAGAATTGTCCTTACGGACAAATTTAGTAGCCTGTCTGCATCAGCTGCCAATAGTGGAGTTCCAAAGTAACCCAAGCTTCTTTATCTGCAGCATGATAGAAGCCACATCTTTATACTGTTCATACAGACACGACACGCCAAGAGATCCACTGTTGAACCCAACTGCGTTGCAATATCGCAATTCAAAGAATGATTAGACAGACTGTTCTGGTGTGGGAAAATTTGGAGAGCATGTTTCTCCACATTTGATAAGTTTAAATACACAGATACTATTCTGGTCATGGCCTCCACATTCTACAAATGAGTATATTTCTTAAAAAAAAATCAGCATGACTAAATTTAGGACATGCACCATACAGGGAGCACTAGACACTTTAGGAAATTATAGTGCAGCTTTAATGTGTCAAGTATTTTTGCTTATGACAATGCTCAGTTGCAGTCGACAGGAAGCCATCCAGTGTGAAACTTGTTGCTTGATGCAGAGGAGCAACTCATACACCTTAAAGGGAACCTGTCACCCCCCCCAGGCGTTTGTAACTAAAAGAGCCACCTTGTGCAGCACTAATGCTGCATTCTGTCAAGGTGGCTCTTTTAGTTGAGGTCCTTTCTAACACTGAAATATTATTTTTTATAATTTGCCGCTCATACCTGTAGTCTGTCCGGGGGGCATGTCTTTTCCCCCTGGACACAAACACCTCCCAACCATCCCTCAGCCCCTCCGTGCGCCGGGCGCCGCCTCCTCTGCATTCATTAGTCCCCAGCGCCTGCGCTGTAAGTTCCCTTCATGTGATGGGAGTCAAAGGGCAGCGCAAACTACGCATGCCCGAAAAAAAGACTTACAGAGCAGGCGCCGGGGACGTTAATGACAATGACTGCAGAGGAGGCGGCACCCAGCACACGGAGGGGCTGAGGGATGGCTGGGAGGCGTTTGTGTCCGCGGGGGAAAGACATGCCCCCCGGACAGACTACAGGTATGAGGGGCAAATTATAGCATTGGAAGGGACCCAATATATAGTGCAATATTCTGCCCTACTACTATTGGGGACGAGGTGATGTCCATTGTGGAGGATGGGAGTTGTAGAGAGTGGTGGATAAGTGCCGTCTGGTGTTGGATCCAGATATGGCGTTTCCCTGGCCACATAATCAGGTATTTATATTTGTCAGTGAAGCGGAGGAGGATCAGGTGTAGTCATAATACAACAAGCAATAGATGATGACGACAACACTGACCAGGTAATACTTGAGGATGTGGCTTGCCTACGAGAAAGATGAGCAGGAGGAGAAGGAGTTGGAGGACGGCTTGCAAATATTGCTGGCCAGCTTGTTTTTCCCCCATCCAGGTAATGCCATTTTGTATACTACCGTGAAGCTGTAACTTCTTTTCTTTTTGACTTAGGACATCCTCAGCTTATTTTTGCAATAATGTACATAGAAAAAAACTGGTGTGTTTTTATGCCCTGTATAGAGTAGTACCTATGTTGTCTAGACTAGGAGTATATCTGTATATCTAGCTGGGACAACTAGGGTAAGTTAGGGCAAGCCACCGTGGAGAGGGGGCACCAAATCCCTTATTACCAGGGTGCCAACCTCCACTGCTAGGCAGGTATACATATGACCTGGGAAAATCTCCCTAATCTGCGGCAGTTGTATTATGAATTATCTTGTTCATCCCTTTAATGGTGATAGCAATTTCCTAATACCATGCTATTTTTATATCATTACAATCTGTGCGTACAGTGGCTTCCATTGGTACCCAAACAGTTTTTTATCTAAGTGTTTATTATCACACACAGGGCTGCGTGTTGTTTTTTAATTAAAACATGAATACATTCATGTTGTAAAAGGCTTTTTGATGTACACTGATGATTTTTTTCCCCTTGCCTTATTTTATATACCTAGAAATGAGCTTTTGTGCAACAACTAAGACCATGACCAGAGTTTGTAGACACTGTTGATCCGCCTCCATTAACTGCTGGTTTAGCATCACCTACTCCTGAGTTGACTGCTGAAGAAACCGATCTGACCCTGGAGGATCTTTTTTTGTTGGATGTCAGTTCTGCTCTTTATTGTCTGATTCACCACACAATCATCATTATCAACATCATCCATGACTCGGCTAACAGTTAGTTCAATTTGGCAAATGTCCTGAGCTCCTTTTCCTGCCTTCCTGATTCCACCAGTAGATTAGCCGTGACAGAGTGCCACCACGACCCCAGCTGTCACTGCTAGTGCTTCTACCACACCAACAACACAGGCATTAATCATGTCGCCATCTCCTCTGAGATCAAATCTAGTATCCAGTTGTTTATTGCGAAATATCTTCCTTAGCAGCCAGAATGCTCTGCTGTAAGTGTCTGAGGGGTAAAAAAGATAGTGGTGTCATGGACGGAACTGAAAGTACCACATTCCCTGGAAAAAGCTTAAACGCAAAACGCACGTCGGGGTGCCACGGCCACTTAAAGGTACAGTACTTCTTTCTTTCAGCTACACTAATCCTTGCATTTTTAGGATCTCATATCCTCTTGCATGTTCACTTTTTGTATAATGTAAACAGCACATGCTGACAATAGGTTCCAGCCGGGGACCTCTTTCACAGTACTAGTATTTTAATTATACATAGGTGATTGTTACCATCATGATGAGATGCATATAACAGTGTTTGCTGATGAGCCCATCATGTTGTCTATTATATGGATGGAGGCATTTACCCCATGACTTAGGTTTTTTGAATATGCACCTTTCACTTTTTACTTGATGGTAGCCCTATCTTCACAGATGAGTATTTGCCCTCATTGTTCTGTACCATTTGTTGGCTGTTTTTTGTATATTGCTGTCCCCTTGTCATTTTTTTATCATTATCTTTAATAACTTTATAATATTGTATTAATAAAATTTTCATTATCTTATGGCATTTGGCTTCCTGTTCTATATTTTGATGTGTATAATGTTTGGAAGTGCCACGAATCTAGGCAGGGCATATTTATATATGTGTGTATATATATATATATAAAATAATTTTTGTTGAAATGTAAAAGATTAACTGTTATGGCTTCGGAGGAGGTCTGAGCAGAACACTAACTCAAACTGACGGTGTTACTGTCACAGTTAACATCATCCTGCTGTGACTGAGACAAGTGAGACCTGCAGTGTCAGAGACAGAAGAGAATGATGGGGAAGGAGCATCACCTGACACTCTCTCCTCCATATTGCTGTCAACTTCATCGGCATCTATGAAGCACACGGGGGGTGGCGCTGGCACTGGGCCCCCCTAACTCACGGGTCCCATAGCGGCCATTGGCTGGGGGCACCTGGAGGTGTAGGGGCCCTAGGCAGCTGCTTAGTCTGCCTTCCTCTAACGCCGTCTCTGATTACTGTAGTATTACTGTACACATATAATATTACTGTACCCATAGGGTATTACTGTAGCAATATGGCATTACTGTAATATTACTGTACCCATATAGTATTACTGTAGCCATATGGCATTACTGTAATATTACTGTACCCATATAGTATTACTGTACCCATATAGTATTACCATACCCATATGATATTACTGTAATATTGCTGTACCCATATAGTATTACTGTACCCATATGGCATTACTGTAATATTACTGTACCCATACAGTATTACTGTACCCATATAGTATTACCATACCCATATGATATTACTGTAATATTGCTGTACCCATATAGTATTACTGTACCCCTTTTCTTACTATATTACAAATACTAGTCTGCCTGTATGATATATTAATTGGCCTCCCCGTTACTTGACTTTCCCATCTCCAGTCTATCCTTAATGCAGCAGCCAGGGTCATCTACCTGGCTAATCGGTACTCGGACACGTCCGCTCTTCGCCAGTTCTTACACTGGCTACCCATTTATTACAGGATATAATTCAAAGTACTTGTTCTCACCCACGAAGCTCTCCACAGTGCGGCACCCCCTTACATCTCCTCCCTCATTTCTGTCTATCGGCCTAGCCGACTGCTGCGCTCTGCAAATGACTTTTGACTAACCTCTGCACTAATCTGTACCTCCCACTCCCGACTCCAAGACTTCTCCCGTGCTGCGCCAATCCTCTGGAATGCTCTACCCCAAGATATTAGGGCCATCCACAATTTGCATAGTTTTAGGCGCTCGCTCAAAACACATTTGTTCAGAGCGGCCTATCACATTCACTAATCAAAGTCATTATGTGTGTGTGTGTGTGTGTGTGTGTGTGTGTGTGTGTGTGTGTGTGTGTGTGTGTAGCCCATTCACTATCTCAATCTATCCCCCACCCCCTGAAGATGGCTGGACCATCATTGTAAATACACACGTGTACTTTGTATCTCGCCCACCTCATTGTAGGCCGGTTTCACACGTCAGTGGCTCCGGTACGTGAGGTGACAGTTTCCTCACGTACCGGAGACACTGACACACGTAGACCCATAAAAATCAATGCATCTGTTCAGATGTCATTGATTTTTTGCGGACCGTGTGCGGACCGTGTCTCCGTGTGCCAAACACGGAGACATGTCAGTGTTCGTGGGAGCGCACGTTTTACACGGACCCAATAGAGTCAATGGGTCCGCGTAAAACACGGACCTCACACGGACATTCTCCGTCTGGGGTCCGTGTGCGTGCCGGAGACAGCGCTACAGTAAGCGCTGTCCCCCCCACATGGTGCTGAAGCCGGTATTCATATCTTCCCTGTAGCAGCGTTTGCTATAGAGAAAATATGAAGAATAGTGTTAAAAATAAAGATTTAGGTGTCCGCCGCCCCCCCACCCCCTGTGCGCCCCCCCGCTGGTCAGAAAATACTTACACGCTCCTTCCTGGTCTGGCCGCGCCTCCTACTGTATGCGGTCACGTGGGGCCGATCAATTACAATCATGAATAGTCGGCTCCGCCCCTATGGAGGTGGAGCCACATATTCATGACTGTAAATGATCGGGCCCACGTGACCGCATGCAGGAGAAGCCGCGGCAAGACCAAGAAGGAGCGACAGCCGACGGGGGACCCGGGTAAGTATTTTCTGACCAGCGGGGGGGCGCACAGGGGGTGGGGGGGCGGCGGACACCTAAATCTTTATTTTTAACACTATTCTTCATATTTTCTCTGCAGCAAACGTTACTGCAGAGAGGATATGAATCGCAGCTTCAGCAGCTTCAGCACCATGCAGAGTGGGTACCACACGCTCCGTGTGGTACCCACTCGCCATACGGGCGGCACACGTGTGCCGCAGGTATGGCCTCCGTGAGTTCCCAGGCACACGGACACGGATAACTCCGGTACCGATTTATTCCGGTACCGGAATTATCTGGACGTGTGGGACAGCCCGTAGATTGTAAGCTCTCACGATCAGGGCTGTCTTATTTTGCTTTAATTATTGTATTGTTAACGTTGTTACTTATGTCTGTTGTGTTTGAAACTGTTAAACTGTAAAGTGCTGCGGAATATGTTGGCGCTATATAAAGATTATTATTATATAACAATAAATTGATTGCAAGGGGAATGGAGTAAACCTGTTCACCACTGTTGGTCACAACATGTATTTCTCAAGTCCACATTTGGCTTCAGAGCTCTGCAATCAGTGGAAAGTCAGGGAAATACTTGGTTGCTGGCTTTATAAAACGTGTTTCAGAGGCAATTGCAATTTATACATTTCTGAGTTCAGTTTTATGTTGGTGATATTATTTATAGATCTTTAACATGAAGCTGCAACATGTTTAAATATTTTTTTTTCTTTTTAATAAAATATGTGATAAATCTCCGTAGCAATGTCTTCATTCATTGTGTGTTGGGTATGGTAAGAGATTGTAACTTATTATTTATATATTAAAGTACAGAAATAATGACATATGTAGCAGGGATAGATTAATACAGGATAACTCGGATAAGAGCTGGAGTTGGTATGAAAAGTAAGTGCTTCAGAATAAACCATGTTATTTTAACAGTTGTATGGTAACAGGATTGCTGAGCACACTACATCTACAGCCTATGCGTCTCTATACACCATCTTGGTCACCATCTCTACTGCTATTACTAATACATGCCACTAGCGCATCCACCCCTACGTTACTTATTGGGGACTCATTTAGAGGTGTTTTTGGTGTTCTACAATATACAGGTCCTTCTCAAAAAATTAGCATATAGTGTTAAATTTCATTATTTACCATAATGTAATGATTACAATTAAACTTTCATATATTATAGATTCATTATCCACCAACTGAAATTTGTCAGGTCTTTTATTGTTTTAATACTGATGATTTTGGCCTACAACTCCTGATAACCCAAAAAACCTGTCTCAATAAATTAGCATATTTCACCCGGCCAATCAAATAAAAGTGTTTTTTAATAACAAACAAAAAAAACATCAAATAATAATGTTCAGTTATGCACTCAATACTTGGTCGGGAATCCTTTGGCAGAAATGACTGCTTCAATGCGGCGTGGCATGGAGGCAATCAGCCTGTGACACTGCTGAGATGTTATGGAGGCCCAGGATGCTTCAATAGCGGCCTTAAGCTCATCCAGAGTGTTGGGTCTTGCGTCTCTCAACTTTCTCTTCACAATATCCCACAGATTCTCTATGGGGTTCAGGTCAGGAGAGTTGGCAGGCCAATTGAGCACAGTAATACCATGGTCAGTAAACCATTTACCAGTGGTTTTGGCACTGTGAGCAGGTGCCAGGTCGTGCTGAAAAATGAAATCTTCATCTCCATAAAGCATTTCAGCCGATGGAAGCATGAAGTGCTCCAAAATCTCCTGATAGCTAGCTGCATTGACCCTGCCCTTGATGAAACACAGTGGACCAACACCAGCAGCTGACATGGCACCCCACACCATCACTGACTGTGGGTACTTGACACTGGACTTCAGGCATCTTGGCATTTCCTTCTCCCCAGTCTTCCTCCAGACTCTGGCACCTTGATTTCCGAATGACATGCAAAATTTGCTTTCATCAGAAAAAAGTACTTGGGACCACTTAGCAACAGTCCAGTGCTGCTTCTCTGTAGCCCAGGTCAGGCGCTTCTGCCGCTGTTTATGGTTCAAAAGTGGCTTTACCTGGGGAATGCGGCATCTGTAGCCCATTTTCTGCACACGCCTGTGCACGGTGGCTCTGGATGTTTCCACACCAGACTCAGTCCACTGCTTCCTCAGGTTCCCCAAGGTCTGGAATCGGTCCTTCTCCACAATCTTCCTCAGGGTCCGGTCACCTCTTCTCGTTGTACAGCGTTTTCTGCCACATTGTTTCCTTCCAACAGACTTACCATTGAGGTGCCTTGATACAGCACTCTGGGAACAGCCTATTTGTTGAGAAATTTCTTTCTGGGTCTTACCCTCTTGCTTGAGGGTGTCAATGATGGCCTTCTTGACATCTGTCAGGTCGCTAGTCTTACCCATGATGGGGGTTTTGAGTAATGAACCAGGCAGGGAGTTTTTAAAAGCCTCAGGTATCTTTTGCATGTGTTTAGAGTTAATTAGTTGATTCAGAAGATTAGGGAAATAGGTCGTTTAGAGAACCTTTTCTTGATATGCTAATTTATTGAGACAGGTTTTTTGGGTTATCAGGAGTTGTATGCCAAAATCATCAGTATTAAAACAATAAAAGACCTGACAAATTTCAGTTGGTGGATAATGAATCTATAATATATGAAAGTTTAATTGTAATCATTACATTATGGTGGTAAATAATGAAATTTAACACTATATGCTAATTTTTTGAGAAGGACCTGTACATTATTTTAGCCTTAAAATATAAATTAAAGCATGAAAGCCATCAGTATATATCACTAGGAGATGAAGCAGGATTTGGGAGTAAAATCAACACTGCCCTGGCTTTATGGAGAGCCAGGCCACGGACTGATAAAGCTTTTGTCATGTTATGCATCCCAGCTGCCTGCTCAGCTGACAATTGGCGGATGTTCAAAAGTCAAGATAGGAAAAAATGTTTCACACTTTGGCTGGCAAAAAGGTTCTACTGTGACTTTGAAATATCAAGGCAGCCTGCAGAGAGAGATAATAAATTGTATTAACCAGACAGAAGCCATATAATCTGAGCCTATGAGGCTAGAAACTTAATATAAATAGGCGAGTAGTGAAACTCTCTGAGCATTAGATAAGGAGTTATTAACTTACTAAATATATGACCAACTGCATCTAATACAGCATTTTCAGATAGTTTTTTTTATTTCTAATTAAAAAAACCCACAAAATGAGCTCTCATTGAATATTCCATATAACTTTTCTAACTATGATAATTTCTAAAGTTGGAGAACACATTAGTTTTCATCTGGGGAAAGGCAAAACTTCACAATTAAAAATGTGGTACCATACCGCATACATTTGACAGAAAAATAAAATCACAATGTGTCTGGGCACAATAGTTGGTGAATTACCTAGATATATAGCAAAGTAGTGCCCTTTTGGACCCTTTTTACATGTTTTGTTCAATGGCAAATGTGTGGCAAGAGGTATATAGTTAAACTAGTGGAAGAGCCCAGCGTTGCCTGGGCATAGTAAATATCTGTGGTTAGTTATAGCACCTCACTTCTCTTATTTTCCCATCACGCCTCTCATTTTCCCCCTCACATCTTTCATTTTCCCCCTCACATCTCTCATTTTCTCCCTCACACCTCTCATTTTCCCCCTCACTCCTCTTATTTTCCCCCTCACTCCTCTTATTTTCCCCCTCACTCTTCTCATTCCCCCCTAACACCTGTCATTTCGACCTCACATCTGTCATTTTCCGATCACTCCACTATTTTCCCTCACTCCTCTCATTTTGCACTCACACCTTTTCATTTTCACCTCACACCTCTCATTTTACCCTCAGTATATACATGTTTGTCATCTCCCTTATATATAGTATACACCTGTATGTCATCTCCTGTATATAGTGTATACCTGTATGTTATCTCCCCTGTATATAATATATACCTGTATGTTATCTCCCCTGTAAATAGTATATACCTGCTGTATGTCATCTCCTCCTGTATATTGTATATGCCTATGTGTCATCTCCTCCTGTATATAGTATATACCTGTATGTCATCTCTTCTGTATCTACTATATAATTGTCTAAGGGTCACTTCCGTCTGTCTGTCTGTCCTTCTGTCTGTCTGTCACGGATATTCATTGGTCGCGGCCTCTGTCTGTCATGGAATCCAAGTCGCTGATTGGTCGTGGCAAAACGCCCACGACCATTACCACGATCAATCAGTGACGTGCACAATCCGGAAGAAAATGGCTGCTCCTTACTCCCCGCACTAAGTGCCCGGCGCCCGCATACACCCCTCTGGTCACCGCTCACACAGGGTTAATGCCGGCGGTAACAGACCGCGTTATGCCGCGGGTAACGCACTCCGTTACCGCCGCTATTAACCCTGTGTGACCAAGTTTTTACTATTGACGCAGCCTATGCAGCCTAAAACATCTAATGTTAAAAATAATAAAACAAATAAAAAATCATTAGATACTCACCTTCCACCGCCTTTCCCGCTCCTCGCGATGCTCCGGCCGGTCCATGCAAGCGGCACGTTCCGGTGGCAAGGATGGTCTGGGAGAAGGACCTGCCATGATGTCATGATCATGTGACTGCGACGTCATCACAAGTCCTGCGCTCCTGCGCGAGAAGGACCGGCCGTGACGTCACGGTCATGTGACCGCGACACGGTCATGTGACCGTGACGTCATCACAGGTCCTGCATGAAAAGGACCTGCCATGATGTCATGGTCACGTGACCGCGACGTCATCACACCCTGGGACCGGAAGCTGCCGCCTGCACCCCACACAGGCGACAGAACTACAACGCGCCTGCGGAAGGTGAGTATATGTTTATTTTTTATTTTTTTTAACCTGTGACATACGTGGCTGGGCAATATACTACGTAGCTGGGCAATATACTACGTCACTGGGCAATATACTACGTGGCTGGGCAATATACTACGTGGCACTGTGCTGTATACTACGTCGCTGTGCAATATACTACGTGGCTCTGTGCTGTATACTACATCACTGGGCAATATACTACATCACTGGGCAATATACTACGTGGCTCTGTGCTGTATACTACGTCACTGGGCAATATACTACATCACTGGGCAATATACTACGTGGCTCTGTGCTGTATACTACGTCACTGGGCAATATACTACGTCACTGGGCAATATACTACGTCACTGGGCAATATACTACGTGGCTGGGCAATATTCTACGTGGCTGGGCAATATACTACGTCACTGTGCAATATACTACTTCACTAGGCAATATACTACGTAACTGGGCAATATACTACGTCGCTGGGCAATATACTACATCGCTGGGCAATATACTACGTCGCTGGGCAATATACTACGTGGCTGGCCAACATACTACGTGGCTTTGCAATATACTATGGAACTGGGCAATATACTACGTTGCTGGGCAATATACTACGTCGCTGGGCAATATACTACATCGCTGGGCAATATACTACGTCACTGGGCAATATACTACGTGGCTGGCCAACATACTACGTGGCTTTGCAATATACTATGGAACTGGGCAATATACTACGTTGCTGGGCAATATACTACGTTGCTGGGCAATATACTAAGTCGCTGGGCAATATACTACATCGTTGGGTAATATACTACGTGGCAGGGCAAAATACTACGTCACTGGGCAATATACTACGTGGCTGGGCAATATACTACGTGGACATACATATTCTAGAATACCCGATGCATTAGAATCGGGCCACCATCTAGTATAGTATATACCTGTATGTCATCTCCTCCTATATATAGTCTATACCTGTATGTCATCTCCCCTGTATATAGTAAATACCTGTATGTCATCTCCCCTGTATACAGTATATACCTGCTGTATGTCATCTCCTCCTCTATATACCTATGTGTCATCTCCTCTTTTATATAGTATGTACCTGTATGTCATCTCCTCCTGTATTAGACCTCATTCACACGTTATTTGGTCAGTATTTTTACCTCAGTATTTGTATGCTAAATTGGCAGCCTGATAAATCCCCAGCCAACAGGAAGACCTCCTCCCTGGCAGTATATATTAGCTCACACATACACATAATAGACAGGTCATGTGACTGACAGCTGCCGTATTTCCTATATTGTACATTTGTTGCTCTTATAGTTTGTCTGCTTATTAATCAGATTTTTATTTTTGAAGGATAATACCAGACTTGTGTGTGTTTTAGAACGAGTTTCATGTGTTAAGTTGTGTGTGTTGAGTTGCCTGTGGCAACATTCATGTAGCGACTTTTGTAAGATGAGTTTTGTGTGGCGACATGCGTGTAGCAACTTTTTGTGTGACGAGTTGCATGTGACAGGTTAGTGTAGCAAGTTGTGTGCAGCAAGTTTTGCGCATGGCAAGTTTTGCGCGTGGCGAGTTTTATGTGTGGTGCGTTTTGAGTATGTGCAAGTTTTGTGTGTGTTGCAACTTTTGTGCATGTGGCAATTTTTCCACTTGTGGTGAGTTTTCCATGAGGTGAGTTTTGCGTGAGCCTAGTTTTGCATGTGGCGAGTTTTGCATGTGGTGAATTTTGCCTGTGGCGAGTTTTGAGCGGCGACTTTTGTGTTTTGACTTTTATGTGGTGAGGTTGGTGTATGTGTGGTGAAATGTGTGCTGAGGGTGGTATATGTGTTCAAGCATGTGGTAGTGTGTGGCACATTTTGTGTGTGTGTTCATATCCCCGTGTGTGGTGAGTATCCCATGTCGGGGCCTCAGCTTAGCAACTGTATGGTATATACTCTTTGGCGCCATCGCTCTCATTCTTTAAGACCCCCTTGTTCACATCTGGCAGCTGTTAATTTGCCTCCAACACTTTTCCTTTCACTTTTTACCCATTATGTAGATAGGGGCAAAATTGTTTGGTGAATTGGAAAGTTCACAGAAAGGAAAAAATATCTTTGGGGACCTATATCATTAAAAAATTCACAGAAAAAAAAAAAATCCCCTGTGTTGGCTGGATAAAATATATCTTTTATTTCTTATTATATTAAGATCCAAAAATTGGTGCACTAACACCTGACCCTGTACTCAACTACATGCACCCTACCTCTCCGACGGAGAGCGGGGGCGCCAATTGCGCAGGACTATAGGGTGCCAACCTCCGCAGGCAGGTAGGGTTCATGTAGTGGAGTACAGGGTCAGGCACCACCCTGGTCTTTCCTATGGTATGTTGTTGTTATGGTGATGGTTTGTGTTAGTGCACCAATTTTTGGATTTTAATATAATAAGAAATAAAAGGTATATTTTATCCAGCCAACACAGGGGATTTTTTTTTTTTTCTGTGAATTCAAAAGTGCGGGTTTAATATCTCACCTCACAACATAGCCTATGATGCTCTCGGGGTCCAAAATTGCAAAATTTTGTGGCTGTAGCTGCGACGGTTCAGATGCCAATCCTGGACATACACACATACACACACACACACACATTCAGCTTTATATATTAGATTAATATGGGAAATCTTCAGCTGATTATTGCAATCTCCGTGGTCAGTGAGTTTAAGTGTTATTACTTTTTTAGCATGCGGATTGAGAAGGGGTTGTCCAAGTAGTGGTCAACCCCTTTTACAAAACCTGAGCCAGATCAAGGAATTTTGTTGCCATAGGCAGATAAAGCCAATTACTTCCTCCTCTTCCTGCAAAGTAATGGCTCAGGGAGTAAGGTAACAGGACCTCAACTGCTCCTCCCCACTCCAAGGTGTCAAGTTAGGACAACAAGATCCACTAGATTTGTTACCCATTTTCACAAAAAATACCAGCAAAAAAAAGTGGTGTACTTTGGGGGATGGCTTGACAAAGCGTGCAATTTCATAGTTGGATAGGAATTGTTCAATATTGTGTCACCCACAGCCCCTATACAGTATGAAGGCCCCACAATCCCCCATACTGTATAATGTCCACAAAAGCCCCATGCAACAAGATGTTCCCCACAACCCCCTATACACAGTATAATGTTCCCCACAGTCCCCATACAGTATGATGTTTTCCATAGCTCCCTGTATAGTCTAATGGCCCTACAGAACCCCATACAGTAAACTGGCTCTCACAATCCCCATACACAGTATACGGTAATATCCTCCATAGCACATTGTACATTATAATAGCCCCCACACCCTTCCATATAGTATGATGGCCCCACTACAATGGTCACTATAGACCCCACAAAGTATCATGGCCCCCACCGCTGCCCATTAAATATAATGGCCCCCACAATCCCCTACACACAGTGTAATGTACTGCACAACCCCCATACAATAGAGTATCCCCAGGACCCACACACAGCATGATATCCCCCAAAGCACCCCTTACAGCATGATGTCCCCCACAATCCACTATCATGTATTATGTCACCCACAGTGCTCTATACAGTATGATATTCCCCACAGTCTCTCATACACAGTATAATGTCTGACACAGCTTATCTAATTCAAACTTCACATCATTGCCATTTTCATCTGTTCTTCTACCTTTTATAACAGTGGGTGTAGGTGGCACAATACAGTGATATTATCATGCCACACATCATTCCCATTCATTTCATTTTCTTAACAAACCTTCAAGGCTGAGGATATTCCGGTTAATTTTTCACCTTTTTCTACCAGACGTTCACTCAACTTTCCATTAATATGCTTAGATACAGCACTATGTGAACAGCCAGCTTCTTTAGCAATGACCTTTTGTGGCTTGCCCTCCTTGTGGAGTATGTCAATGACTGCCTTCTGGACATCTGTCAAGTGAGCAGTCTTCCCCATGATTGTGGAGCCTACTAAAACAGACTAAGAAACCTTTTTAAATGCTTAGGAAGCCTTGTAGATGGTTTTTTGTTAATTATTCTAATTTACCGAGATAATGACTTTAGGGTTTTCATTGGCTGTAAGTCATAATCATCAACATTAACAGAAACAAACACTTGAAATAGATCACCCTGTTTGTAATGACTCTATATAATATATGAGTTTCACTTTTTGTATTGAAGAACTGAAATAAATTAACTTTTTGATGATATTCTAATTTAGTGAGAAGCACTTGTACTGTATCTCCATTCACCTCTAAAAAATGTAGTGCTTACTTTCAGATTAAGGAAAATGCTTTAATGGAAATAGATTTAGTATACATCAAACATAAAAAATTGTAGCTTGCTGTTGTGAAGTGTAGTTCCATATGGTCCCTCATTGCAGTGTATGATGGTCCATGTGCCATTCACATGACAAAGCTACCTGTTCAAGATTTTGTAATGTGTAAAAGCCTTTATAGGGTTTTCCAGGCCTATATAATTGATAGCTTACCCTTATGATAGGATTAGTGATGAGCAAGCACTAAAATCCTCGGGTGCTCGTTGCTCGGGTCGAACAAATTGGAATGCTCAGGTATTTGACCCGAGCAATGAGCCCGATGTATGTCTATGGGAAACCCGAGTATTTTTACCGCGATCCCCCCGGGGTTCCTTTTAAGGTCTAAAAACGTCTGAAAATGATGGAAACACTGCTAAAATGACACAGGAACATCATGGAGATCACCCCTGGAAGCATTTCTGACTCCTAGGTCACAGCTGTAAGCAATGTTGTCAGAGTTTCACGCCATTTTTACAGGAGCACCAAAAAACATACAAAAACAAAACCAAAATAGATTTTGCTGGGAAATATGTTAAGGTGCATCCTTTCCAGGGTAATGACTTGTATATAAGGCAAGATAATTGACCCCAGACCAAAATGTTCCTCCACCCCTTGGGCTATGTTCACACGCAGCGTTCTTGATGCGTTTTTCAACTTTCACATTGCTTTCAACCAATACAAATGCATTCACTGGGAAATGTCATTGTAGCATTTAACAACCCTAGTTGGCCATGTGGTGTGTGACACATAAAGAGACACATCTTGTTTCATTTCCGAAGGAGGGACTCTTAAAGTCACAAAGCCTATTTTTAGAGGGACATCAGGTGGCATTAATATTCTTAAAAGGCCATTATTAAACAGTGGGTCTCCTATGATGTTATTGCCTTTGCAGTGAGTGACTGGGATGCCAAGAATTACAACGCACCCCAATACCCCTTTCACGAGAGATACAGGAGGGCTTCCTGAAAAAATTGCTGAATTGCATGCAAGGCTTGCCCTGCTATCAAGTTATATATACCCCAATAAGCCTTTGAACCCAGGTACAGGATGGCAACAGGAAAACCCACTTCACAGACTTCAGTTGGTCCTGCCATACAGTTTCCTTATGCACTGAATGCAAGGGCCGCCTTGACCCAAATTTGCACGCACCCCAATCCCCCTTTGGAAGAAACATGGAGGAGGGCCTCCTAAAAAAACTGTCCCATTACAAAGGAGCGCGTCTCCTATACTCGTAATGCCCATACACTAGGTGTATGGACTGACAAACATTTCCCCATGGGGGGCACATTTTTTAAACAATTTTTTATGGGGATCATAGACACCCTTGCCAAAAAAATGGACTGGCTGTAGCAGCACAGAACACATTAACCCTGGTGATCTAGTGGCAGTGGATGATGAGATGTGGAGGAAGGCCTCATTAAAAACTAGGCCCAATTTAAAGGAGCGGGTCTCCTAGACTTTAAATGACCATAAACTAAGTGTATGGGCTGGCAAACATTTCCCCATGGGGGGGTAAATTAAAAAAAAAAAATTCAGCCCAAAATAGTGTTTACTGTTTAGAGCTAGGGTAACACACAGCAAAAAAAGGTGAATGGAAGCATGAAAAACACACTTTGTAGACCAAAGATACATGAGGCGTGTCAAGGAGATACCACACTGTAAATATGTGGCCTGTGTTTTTATTTTGTCCCCAAAAATAGTGTATAGAAATCAGGTCAAAAACAGCAAATACAGTGGGATGTAGCCCTGAAATACCACAATTTGTAGGCCACAGATGCATCTGGCGTTTGACAAAGATACCAGACTCTTCAATATGTGGCCTGTATATATTCTTTTACTGCTAAATAGTGTTTAGAGTTAGGGTAACACACCGCAAAAAAGGAGAATGGAAGCCTCAAAAGCACACTTTGTAGCCCACAGATAGATGAGGCGTGCCACGGAACGACCACACTAATACATGGGGTGTTTTTGTTTTTTTTTTAACAAGATAGTGTATAGACCTAGGGAATTAGATAGACCAAAAATTGGAATGCATGCATGAAAAACAACTATTTTTAGACCACAGATAGAACGGGCGTCGGACGGAGAGAACAGACTGTTTCAATATGTGTGTATTTTTACAAATGTTTAAAACCACAAAATACTGTATACACCAAGGGTATCAGACCAAAAACTGTAATGTGTGGCTGAAAAGCCAAGATTTGCAGACCACAGATAGACCAGATGTGTGACTGAGATAACAGACTGTTTCAATATGTAGCCTGTATTTTGTCCAATTTAAAAAAATAAATAAATAAAAACTGTATACACCAAGGGTAAACACCAGAGAAAAACAGGCAAAGGTACTTACCTGTCTAGGCCTCAAGTAAAATGCACTATCATGGTGCAGTGGGCGCAAGTAAAGATGGCAACTGCACAGGTGCGGTAAAACCAAATGAGACAGCCAGCCTACAATCAGGGATTGGCCGCTTGGCACACCAGTGCAAATAAATAATCTGCAGCAGTGTTCACACAGAGTTTGCACAGCATCTGGATCATAGCCTATTATTAAAGCCCTGTGGCGGGCTGCCCAGTGTTAACTGTAATGCGTCCCGTGTGAACAGAGGCCACAACTTACAAAGCCATCAAGGCCCATCTGTACCTCAAAAAGTAAAAGTTAAAAAAAGTGCACAAGAACATATCAAAACATGTATTAGTTAATATTATGGCCACAATACATAAGCTGGCAACTCACGTCACGGGTCCTCTTGATTGCCAGTAATATTCTAACAGCAAAAATCACAACAGGAGGAAAAAAAGGAGGAAAAAACCTCCACTATTCTAGAAAAAACACCATAGAAAAACAGGCAAAGGTGCTTACCTGTCTAGGCCTCAAATCAAATGCACTATCATGGTGCAGTGGGCCCAAGATTTGCAGACCACAGATAGATAGACCAGATGTGTGACTGAGATAACAGACTGTTTCAATATGTGGCCTGTATTGACCAATTTAAAAAAAAAATACTGTAATACTGTATACATCAAGGCTAGCAGACCACAAACTGGAATGTATGCCTGAAAAGCCAAGATTTGAAGACCATGAAGTGCATGGGCTGACAAACATTTCCCCATGGGGATACATTTAAAAAAAATATTTTATTGCCATCATAGACACCCTTGACAAAAAGTGGACAGGCTGTAGCAGCACAGAACACATTAACCCTGGTGATCTAGTGGTGGAGAATGAGGAGACATTAGAAAGATAAATCATACTGAAATCAAACAAATGAATAAAGAATGTGAATCCACCTGAAAGAAAATAACAAAAGGGAGGGGCGAGCACAGGTTCATAGATATGAAGTCAGAATGTGTCCAACATGATATGTTGGTCCCTAGCAACAGCTCAGAGAGAGGGATATGAATAAAAATATAATATAACAGTATTTAAATATTTTTATATTGAAGAGGTATGCACTAGGTCATAAGAGGATGGTCCAGAGATAGGAAAAATGGAAAATATAAGAATATATGGGAAGAATATACGTTCATCTCATTTTTATGACATTTTCCCTTGGGTTAGTAACATTTGTTTTGATTTCAAATTCGTAACGGGTATCATAAAAACACCCTTGCACAAAAATTGAGTGACTTTTGCATCACGGAATACATTCACCCTGGTGTTCTACTGGTTGTGGATGATGAGGATGAGGATAAGGAGGAGGATAACACCAAACAGACCAAATCAGGAAGCGGATTCCCATGTGTAGTTGTGAAGAGGTGCATGAGAATACACCTCCACAAAAAGACAATGTATTTGAGGTTACGTTTTGCTGTTTTCATTCGGTGGTGTACAGAAGTCTTGCCCAATCCAGCCCTTGTTCATTTTTATAAGAGTCAGCCTGTCAGCATTTTCATTTGACAGGCGGATGCGCTTATCTGTTATAATTCCACCAGCGGCACTAAAAAGTCGCTCTGACAGAGCGCTAGCAGCAGGGCAGGCCAGGACCTCCAAGGTGTAGAGAGACAGTTCATGCCATGTGTCCAGCTTGGATACCCAGTAATTAAAAGGCACAGAGGAATTACGGAGGACATTTGTACGATCTGCAAGGTACTCCCTCACCATCTTCACAAACATTGCACTTCTTGTGACAGCACCCCTTGCCTCTGTGCCGTCACGATGGGAGGGTCTGAGAAAACGGTCCCAGAACTTTGCCATTGTTCCCCTGCCTGAGCCGGATTGTACTTCTGTCTCTCTCACTTGGACTCCTTGGTTGTACAACAAACTTTGATGTCTGCTGCCAGTGTTCTCACATGGGAATTTTCTACGTAATTCCGCTACAAGAGCCCTCTGCTACTGCAACATTTTAGTACACCTCTCTGCCTCTGGTAGAAGAGATTGAAAGTTCTCCTTGTAGCGTGGGTCTAGAAGTGTCACCAACCAGTAATGAGTGTCACACAAAATTTTTAGAATGCAAGGGTCATGTGAAACGCAGCGCAACATAAAGTCAGCTATGTGTGCCAGACTGCTAACAGGCAAGACTTCCATGTCCTCAACAACAGGACGACGGACCATGCTGTCCTCCTCATCCTCATCCTCCCTGTCCTCAGGCCATCCACACTGAATAGATGGTAAGACAGCTGTGCTTGTAGTACCGTCTATAGCACATGAAAGTAGCTCCTCCTCTTCATTGTCTACCAATCCACATTGGGACGACATGAGGCTGGGCTGAGTGTAGTCACCCTGTATGGTTGCTTGCTCCATGTCCTTGTGCCCTGCCTGCAATGCATCCTCTTTAATTGTGAGCAGAGAGGTTTTCAGAATGCAGAGAAGTGGGATGGTGATGATAATTATGGCGTCATCGCCACTCACCATCTTGTTGCAGTCCTCAAAGTTTTGGAGGATGGTACATATGTCTGACTTCCATGTCCACTCCTGAGGTCTTATGTGTGGAGTCTGAACTGAATATCGATGGCCTTGTTGATGCTGGTAGTAAACATCTGCCCTCCCTACAAATCCTTTCCGACATATGCAATGTAGAATTCCAACGAGAGAGGACATCACACACCAGTCGGTGAGCCAGAAGCTGCAAACGCTGCTGAAACATGGCAAGGGAGGCTGAACTGTAGCTGACTTTCTAAAATAGGCAGACAGATGGCGTACTGTTGTGAATTTGGATTCTGGGCTCCCCCGGTGGCTACTGGTGGAATTGAACTTGTGACATCATCTTCCCTGTTCACCTGTTCTGATTAGATCTGGGTGTCGCTATATAACCTGGCTTCTCTGTTAGATGCTTGCCGGTCAACAATGTTATCAGAAGCCTCTCTGTGCTTGTTCCTGCTCCCAGACATCTACTAGATAAGTTGGACATTCGTCCATGTTTTGTTTTTGTATTTTGGTTCCAGTTCACAGCTGCAGTTTCGTTACTGTGTCTGGAAAGCTCTTGTTGATCAGGAATTGCCACTCTGGTATTATGAGTTAATGCCAGAGTCCTAAAGTAATTTCTGGATGTGTTTAGTTAGGGTTTTCTACTGACCATGAAAGTATGCTTTCTGTCTTCTGCTATCTAGAAAGCGGACCTCAAATTTGCTAAAACTATTTTCCTGCTGCGTTTGTTGTTTCATCTCATATCACCGCCAATATATGTGGGGGGCTTCTGTCTCCTTTTTGGGCATTTCTCTAGAGGTGAGTCAGGTCTTATATTTCCCTCTGCTAGCATTATTTAGTTCTCCGGCCGGCGCTGGGCATATAGGGATAAAAAGTAGGACATGCTACCTGGCTACTTCTAGATGATGCGGTAGGTTTAGTTCATGGTCAGTACAGTTACATCTTCCAAGAGCTTGTTCCTATAGAGGCTTATGCTAGTTCTCTGGCCATGGAGATCATGACAGTTTGACCGGCCAACTAAAGGGTTAAAATCCTTGGCTGAGAAAGGAGAGAAATAAGAAGTCTGCTGAAAATTTTTTTTTTTTTTTTTTTTTTTTTTTCTCTAGTAGTTAGTGTGCTCTTAATTGGATCACTTGCCAGTCTGTCTATGCTGCAGTCTTTCTTTTTTTTCTCTCTCCTTCTAATCTTTGAATGGCTCTATGTTCACCTGTCTATAATGGATCTACAGAGTGTAACTGCAGGTTTGAATAATCTCGCCACGAAAGTACAAAGTTTGCAAGATTTTGTTGTTCATGCTCCGGTATCAGAGCCGAGAATTCCTTTGCCGGAATTCTTCTCAGGGAATAGATCTAGCTTTCAGAATTTTAGAAATAATTGTAAGTTATTTTTGTCCCTGAAATCTCGTTCTGCTGGAGACCCTGCACAGCAGGTTGGGATTGTGATTTCCTTGCTCCGCGGCGACCCTCAAGATTGGGCTTTTGCATTGGCACCAGGGGATCCTGCGTTGCGCAATGTGGATGCGTTTTTTCTGGCCTTGGGCTTGCTTTATGAGGAACCTCATTTGGAACTTCAGGCAGAAAAAACTTTGATGTCCCTATCGCAGGGGCAAGATGAAGCTGAAATTTACTGCCAAAAATTCCGTAAATGGTCTGTGCTTACTCAGTGGAATGAGTGTGCCTTGGCGGCTACTTTCAGAGAGGGTCTTTCTGATGCCATTAAGGATGTTATGGTGGGGTTCCCTGTGCCTGCAGGTCTGAATGAGTCCATGACAATGGCCATTCAGATCGATAGGCGTCTGCGGGAGCGCAAACCAGTGCACCATCTGGCGGTGTCCACTGAGAAGACGCCAGAAAACATGCAGTGTGATAGAATTCTGTCCAGAAGCGAGCGGCAGAATTTTAGACGGAAAAATGGGTTGTGTTTCTATTGTGGGGATTCTACTCATGTTATATCAGCATGCTCTAAGCGTACTAAAAAGCTTGATAAATCCGTTTCCATTGGCACTTTACAGTCTAAATTTATTTTGTCTGTGACCCTGATTTGCTCTTTGTCATCTATTACTACGGACGCCTATATCGACTCTGGCGCCGCTTTGAGTCTTATGGATTGGTCCTTTGCCAATCGTTGTGGGTATGATTTAGAGCCTTTGGAGACTCTTATTCCTCTGAAGGGGATTGACTCCACCCCATTGGCTAATAATAAACCACAATACTGGACACAAGTGACTATGTGTATTAATCCGGATCACCAGGAGACTATTCGTTTTCTGGTGCTGTATAATCTACATGATGATTTGGTGCTGGGATTGCCATGGCTGCAGTCTCACAACCCAGTCCTTGACTGGAGAGCTATGTCTGTGTTGAGCTGGGGATGTAAGGGGACTCATGGGGACGTACCTTTGGTGTCCATTTCATCATCTATCCCCTCTGAAATTCCTGAGTTCCTGTCTGATTATCGTGACGTCTTTGAAGAACCCAAGCTGGGTTCACTACCTCCGCACCGTGAGTGCGATTGTGCTATAGATTTAATTCCGGGTAGTAAATACCCAAAGGGTCGTTTATTTAATCTGTCTGTGCCTGAACATACTGCTATGCGAGAATATATAAAGGAGTCCTTGGAAAAGGGACATATTCGTCCATCGTCATCTCCCTTAGGAGCCGGTTTTTTCTTTGTGTCAAAAAAAGACGGCTCTTTGAGACCATGTATTGATTATCGGCTTTTGAATAAAATCACGGTTAAATATCAATACCCATTGCCGTTGCTGACTGATTTGTTTGCTCGCATAAAGGGGGCCAAGTGGTTCTCTAAGATTGATCTCCGTGGGGCGTATAATTTGGTGCGGATCAGGCAGGGGGATGAGTGGAAAACCGCATTTAATACGCCCGAGGGCCACTTTGAGTATTTGGTGATGCCTTTTGGTCTTTCTAATGCCCCTTCAGTCTTCCAGTCCTTTATGCATGATATTTTCCGCGATTTTTTGGATAAATTTATGATAGTGTATCTGGATGATATTCTGATTTTTTCGGATGATTGGGACTCTCATGTCCGGCAAGTTAAGAGGGTTTTTCAGGTTTTGCGGTCTAATTCTCTGTGTGTCAAGGGTTCTAAGTGCGTTTTTGGGGTTCAGAGAATTTCCTTTTTGGGATATATTTTTTCTCCCTCTTCCATTGAGATGGATCCTGTCAAGGTTCAAGCTATTTGTGATTGGACGCAGCCCTCTTCTCTTAAAAGTCTTCAGAAATTTTTGGGCTTTGCCAACTTTTATCGTCGATTTATTTCTGGTTTTTCGGATGTCGTTAAGCCATTGACCGATTTGACTAGACAGGGTGCTGATGTTGCTAATTGGTCCCCTGATGCTGTGGAGGCCTTTCAGGAGCTTAAGCGCCGTTTTTCTTCTGCCCCTGTGTTGCGTCAGCCTGATGTGACTCTTCCTTTTCAGGTTGAGGTCGACGCTTCTGAGATCGGGGCTGGGGCAGTGTTGTCGCAGAAAAGTTCTGACTGCGCCGTGATGAGGCCTTGTGCCTTCTTTTCCCGTAAATTTTCGCCCGCTGAGCGGAATTATGATGTTGGGAATCGGGAGCTTTTGGCCATGAAGTGGGCGTTTGAGGAGTGGCGCCATTGGCTCGAGGGGGCCAGACATCAGGTGGTGGTATTGACTGACCACAAAAATTTGATCTATCTTGAGACCGCCAGGCGCCTGAATCCTAGACAGGCGCGCTGGTCATTATTTTTCTCTCGGTTTAATTTTGTGGTATCGTACCTACCGGGTTCTAAGAATGTTAAGGCGGATGCCCTTTCTAGGAGTTTTGAGCCTGATTCACCCGGCAACTCTGACCCCACAGGTATTCTTAAGGAGGGAGTTATCTTGTCAGCCGTTTCTCCAGACCTGCGGCGGGCCTTGCAGGAGTTTCAGGCGGATAGACCGGATCGTTGTCCGCCTGATAGGTTGTTTGTTCCTGATGATTGGACCAGTAGAGTCATCTCTGAGGTACATTCTTCTGCATTGGCAGGTCATCCTGGAATTTTTGGTACCAGGGATTTGGTGGCAAGATCCTTCTGGTGGCCTTCCCTGTCACGAGATGTGCGAGGCTTTGTGCAGTCTTGTGACGTTTGTGCTCGGGCCAAGCCTTGTTGTTCTCGGGCTAGTGGATTATTGTTGCCCTTGCCTATTCCTAAGAGGCCTTGGACACACATCTCGATGGATTTTATTTCAGATCTGCCTGTTTCTCAGAAGATGTCTGTCATCTGGGTGGTGTGTGACCGTTTTTCTAAGATGGTCCATTTGGTTCCCCTGCCCAAATTGCCTTCTTCTTCCGAGTTGGTTCCCCTGTTTTTTCAAAATGTTGTTCGTTTGCATGGTATTCCTGAGAATATCGTTTCTGACAGAGGAACCCAATTCGTGTCTAGATTTTGGCGGGCATTCTGTGCTAGGATGGGCATAGATTTGTCTTTTTCGTCTGCTTTTCACCCTCAGACTAATGGCCAGACCGAGCGGACTAATCAGACCCTGGAGACATATCTGAGGTGTTTTGTGTCTGCTGACCAGGATGATTGGGTTGCTTTTTTGCCATTGGCGGAGTTCGCCCTCAATAATCGGGCCAGCTCTGCCACTTTGGTGTCCCCGTTTTTCTGTAATTCGGGGTTCCACCCTCGATTTTCCTCCGGTCAGATGGAATCCTCGGATTGTCCTGGAGTGGATGCGGTGGTGGAGAGATTGCATCATATCTGGGGGCAGGTGATGGACAATTTAAAGTTGTCCCAGGAGAAGACTCAGCTTTTTGCCAACCGTCACCGTCGTGTTGGTCCTCGGCTTTGTGTTGGAGATTTGGTGTGGTTGTCCTCTCGTTTTGTCCCTATGAAGGTCTCATCTCCTAAGTTTAAGCCTCGGTTCATCGGTCCGTATAAAATATTGGAGATTCTTAACCCTGTTTCCTTCCGTTTGGACCTCCCTGCATCCTTTTCTATTCATAACGTTTTTCATCGGTCGTTATTGCGCAGGTATGAGGCACCGGTTGTGCCTTCCGTTGAGCCTCCTGCTCCGGTGTTGGTTGAGGGTGAGTTGGAGTACGTTGTGGAAAAAATCCTAGACTCCCGTGTTTCCAGACGGAGACTCCAGTATCTGGTCAAGTGGAAGGGATACGGCCAGGAGGATAATTCTTGGGTCACTGCATCTGATGTTCATGCCTCTGATCTGGTTCGTGCCTTTCATAGGGCCCATCCTGATCGCCCTGGTGGTTCTGGTGAGGGTTCGGTGCCCCCTCCTTGAGGGGGGGGTACTGTTGTGAATTTGGATTCTGGGCTCCCCCGGTGGCTACTGGTGGAATTGAACTTGTGACATCATCTTCCCTGTTCACCTGTTCTGATTAGATCTGGGTGTCGCTATATAACCTGGCTTCTCTGTTAGATGCTTGCCGGTCAACAATGTTATCAGAAGCCTCTCTGTGCTTGTTCCTGCTCCCAGACATCTACTAGATAAGTTGGACATTCGTCCATGTTTTGTTTTTGTATTTTGGTTCCAGTTCACAGCTGCAGTTTCGTTACTGTGTCTGGAAAGCTCTTGTTGATCAGGAATTGCCACTCTGGTATTATGAGTTAATGCCAGAGTCCTAAAGTAATTTCTGGATGTGTTTAGTTAGGGTTTTCTACTGACCATGAAAGTATGCTTTCTGTCTTCTGCTATCTAGAAAGCGGACCTCAAATTTGCTAAAACTATTTTCCTGCTGCGTTTGTTGTTTCATCTCATATCACCGCCAATATATGTGGGGGGCTTCTGTCTCCTTTTTGGGCATTTCTCTAGAGGTGAGTCAGGTCTTATATTTCCCTCTGCTAGCATTATTTAGTTCTCCGGCCGGCGCTGGGCATATAGGGATAAAAAGTAGGACATGCTACCTGGCTACTTCTAGATGATGCGGTAGGTTTAGTTCATGGTCAGTACAGTTACATCTTCCAAGAGCTTGTTCCTATAGAGGCTTATGCTAGTTCTCTGGCCATGGAGATCATGACAGCGTACTTTCACTAGCAGATCCAGCAGCTCCGGGTAACTTTTGAGAAAGCATTGAACCATGAGGTTAAGCACATGGGCCAGGCAAGGTACGTGTGTGAGCTCACCTTGCCTCAGAGCCGCTACCAGGTTCCAGCCATTGTCACACACGACCATGCCTGGCTGTCGGTTCAGCGATGTCATCCAAATATCTGACTGCTCTTTCTGCGCTGTCCACAACTCTTAAGCATTGTGTGGTTTGTCACCTAAGCAGATTAGCTTCAGCACAGCCTGTTGCCGCTTGGCTGAGGCAGTGCTGCAGTGCTTCCAGCTTCTGACTGATGTGTTGATTTCAGAGATGGAGGCTCAAGAGGAGGAAGAGGTGCAGGAGCTGTAGACTGTGGGGGCAACCCTGACTGAGGGCCCGCAATCCTCGGCGTGGGGAGAATGTGTTCCATCCCAAGGTCCGACTGGGTCCCTGCTTCCACTGTTAACCCAGTGTGCCATCAGTGAGATGCACTGTTCCTGCCCACAAGCACTTGTCCACGTGTCCGTGGTTAGGTGGACTTTCCCAGAAACAGCATTGTTGAGGGCACGGTAATGTTGTGGGACATGTGCTGGTGTAATGCTGGTATGACACAATGGGAGAAATAGTGGCGACTGGGGACCGATTACCTTGGGACGGCCGCCGCCATCAGGTTGCAGAAAGCTTCCATCTCAATGAGCCTAAAAGGCAATATTTCGAGCGCAAGAAGACAAGAAATATTCAAATTTAATACTGTGGCCTGTGGGGCATTGGCTGGGTATTTCCGTTTGCGTTACAATGACTGCTGTATAGGCAACTGAAGGCTGGGCTGGGACAATGACGTGGATGGGCTTGATGATGGTGCAGGTTGACTGTGGGCAACAACAGGTGCAGGGCCCTAGGCATCTTCACAGGCACGGTGAACTGGGTATTGGCTTGTACACAAAACAGTGGAAGAAGCAGTGTTTGTCACTTGCAGACAGTGTTCCTGGAGCCTGGGGTTCAGCCCACAAAGTCGGGGTCCTTTGCTGCCATGTGCCTAATCATGATGGTGGTGGTCAGGCTGGTAGTTTTGCTACCCCTGTTGATGCAGGCATGGCAGGTGCTGCAAATGGCCTGTTTGTGGTTATCGGCAGAGTCTTTAAAAAAATAACCAGACTCGGGAAGGTCTAACAGTTGGAATGGCAACTTCTGTCATGTTGGTGTTACGGGGAATGGATGCACACCTTCTGCCTGTGGCCACCACACTGCTTCTTCCTGCCTGTTGGGTGATATGCCCCCTTCCCCATGTGTGCTGCTGTCCTCGCTCTACATGTCCTACTGCCAGGTTGGGTCAGTCACTATGTCATTCACCACCTCGTCTTCCACATCCGCAACCTGCTCCTCCTCCTGACTTTCTGGCAATTGTGTTTCATCATCGTCCACTTGTGACACTTTCCCACCATCGCCTTTGTATGACTGTGGCTGTTCAAATCTTTGGGCATCGCTACATGCGATCTCATCTGGCCCCACTTCAAGCTGACCGGCCGAGAGTCCTTAATCTTTAAAGGGAAAACTGAACAGCTCTTCGGAGTGTCCATGTGTGGGATCAGTTGTCTCAGGGCACTTGCCATGGTGGGAGGAAGGAGGATCAGGGTGAGTAATATCCGGTCCACACTCACGGCCACTCAGACTTGACCGTGTGGAAGACATGTTGGTGGTGGTTAAATGACTGGAAACATTATCCGCTATCCAACCAACAACCGTTTCACACTGCTCTGGCTTTAATAGTGGTGTGCTGCGGTCCCCTAGAAACTGGGACAGGAAGGTCGAGCACGAAGATGTGGGTCTTTGTTGTGGCCCACTTTCAGCTTGGCCACGGCCTCATCCTCTGCCTGCACCATCAGCATCACGTCCTCTTCCCCATCCCTTGCCCCTTGCCTTGCCCATTTTAAATGGACTACTGAAATATTTGAAAAGCTCAATACAAATGGATTTATTTGGAGAAAAATAACGTTTTCAGTATACCTGAAAAGCAAGTATTTGGAGACCACAGATACACTGAGAGTCTGACAGAGATAACAGACTGTATACATTTTTTAAATGATTTTTTTGTAGTTTTTGAAAACACTAAATACTCAGTAGAACAAGGCTAGCAGACAGAACTATGCAACGTATGCCTGCGAAGCGAAGATTTTACACCACAGATACAACAGGCGTCTGACGGAGATAACAGACAGTTAAAATGTTTTTTTGTTTCTTTTAAATATTTTTTAAACAAAAAATTATGAGCAGACCAAGGCTAGCAGACAAAAAAATACAAAGCAAAGCAAATATTTGGACACCACAGGTACACCAGGCGTCTGACGGAGATAGACTGTATAAATTATTATTTTATTTTAAACACTAAATACTGAGTAGATCAAGGCTAGCAGACAGAACAATGCAACTTATGCCTGCAAAGCAGGGATTTAGACACCACTGATACACCAGGCGTCAGCCAGAGATAACAGACTGATCAAAATGTGGCCTTTATTTTTTGGGGCACACCAAAATTGTGTCAATAAGTTGGCTATGACACTGAAAAAAAAATCGGAGTACTAAAATTTTAAGATATTTAGCGCAATGATATGCGATGCGTGTGACGTACAACTCACAGTGATAAATATAAGAACTGTAGCTAAATATTTTTGGGCCAGCTACAGATTTTGGGGCAGCAAAATGGTGTCCAAAAATGCTGTAAGACACTACAAAATATTAGATAGTACCAAAAAAAAAGGACAGATTTTTTGGAGCACTCACATCTGATGCCTGGGACAAAAAAATTTGTTTTACATTCTTAGATTTGCACGCTCTTGGATTGCAATGACCTGGCTGTAGTCTGCAGCGTGACCAAGCAAATAAAGGTAGAAAGAAGGGGGCTATGGATTGCTTTCTAATAAAATGAGCAGGTATAAGCTGCAAAAAAAATTGACATGGATAACTGCAGCTAGGTATATAGAAAATAAGCAGCAGCAGACAGTAATAGAGCTTTTTGAAGTATGCAGTGAGATCAATGAGTGGAACAGGCTGCCACGAGAGGTGGTGAGTTCTTCAGTGGAAGTCTTCAAACAGAAGCTGGACAGACATCTGTCTGGGATGATTTAGTGAATTCTGCTTTGAGCAGGGGGTTGGACCAGATGACCCAGGAGGTCGCTTCCAACTCTACCATTCTATGATTCTATGATACTCACATACAGTGCCTGCAGGCCTTGCACTGATGTGGATATGTGCACATAGACTCCCCTGCCTACCTAGTGCTGCAATCTATGTACCGCCAAATTAGCCCTAAAAAGGATTGTTGGTTTATCAGGATTTGTGGATTGAACAGTTGTAGACCCACTAATAAATGTGAGAATCTGACCCTATCTCAGCAGCAGCTCTCCCTACACTAACTGAGTCCGGAGCAGAATGCGGTGAGCAGGGAGGCATCCAGTCTCTTATACCCCTGATAATGCTGTGTGGCCAGCCAATCACTGCAAGACCACAACAAAGATGGCTGCGGTGTTACAGTGCCTGGCAGACAATCCCTGCATGCTGATTGGGTCTCTAAAGAGCGCCAAAAATGCAGGGTGGAGACCCGAGCTCCCGCCGAATAATCCCGGAAATGCTCGGTGCTCGCCGAGTACAGTGATACTCGGGCGAGTAACCAGTAGAGGCGAACACGTTCACTCATCACTAGATAAGATATTAAAATTATATCAGTGGGAGTTCCACTCTAGCACAACTGTGACTAATGGGGCTGCTGCGCAGGGCCGTTTCTTCAACAGGGCGGGCAGGGCGGCCACACGGGGCGCCGTGGGGCCGGGGGGCGCAGGAGAGGCCTCGGGCCCCGGTGGTCCCCTGCCCGCTGCTGCTGCTGTTTAAGGGCTGTCAGGGGCGCGGATGCCGCGCTCAGTGCTGAGCGCGGGCGCGCCCTGCCCGAACTCAGCTGCAAATCTGACAGCTGAGCGGTCAGATCATCGCCTCGCGTCGCCGCGCCCCCCCCCCCGCACCACACATAATGGTTGCGGCCACCTCGGCGCCGCCACTCACCTCCGCTCCGCGCTGGATGAACAGCGAGAATGAACAGCCAGGATGAGGCAGCTCGGCCACTCCCACACTGATAGCAGGGGCGCCGCGCTCTCGGCTGAGCACGGGCGCTCCCTGAGACAGTGATCAAAGAGCTAAGCACACACACTATCACTGTCAGACTAGGCTGCCTGGCTGTTGCCAATTTCAATGCTGGACAGGACAGGCTGCAGTCTAGTCTGACAGTGGTAGCAGTATAGCAAAAATGCCCACCCCCTGCCTATGGATTAGTCCTTCCCTTCCCAGCAGCCCCATTTAGCAGTCTGAGCGCGCTCAGACTCAGAGGGCAGAGGGCACTGACACACTGAACAGGTGAGGGGGTCTGAGGGATGGGATGGGTTGGGCTAGCCTTTTTTTTTGGATGGGGACCCCCACACCTGCCCCCCCCCCAACCACCCTTGGGGCATGCTGATTTGGCATGCCCCACAGCATGAAACCCGGGAGGGGGCCCAGCTGACTTACCTCATCTTTGGCAGTCTGGTGGCATCCTCACCCAGCGCACTCTTTGCACCAGACAAACATTTCAACATTCTGCTTGTATGATTGCATAACATAAAATGATATCTTTTACTGTCAAATTTTTGTCTTTTCTTTTTAAAGACCAGTTATAATGCCACCTCCTAAGCCTTCAGGAGCACAATTTCGAAAAAGAAAGCAAAAAAAGAAGAGTGAAGATGCAAAAGGTGCAAAATTAATGGCAATGTACTTGCAGACAGAAAGTGCAGTACCACACCCAGGATATGTTTCTTCAGAAACGGAACCACAAGGTTCAGGCTCTCAAAGTCTGAGCTACTTTTCACATGAAGAACGTGATCCCAAATCTGGAGATGAACATCACAAATCAAGAATGATGTCTTCAACACTGGAGTCTGAAACATCTTGTTCAATAAATACATCTGAAAATGAGCAGACTGCACCTAAACCTGCAGAGGCTGTTACAGCTGTGTCATCGCATGAGTCTGGAAGTACAAATGATGTTCTTTCTACAGACATTTCCGAAGATAACTCAGAGTGTTCAAATAAGGATGTCTTTACCTATAAAGATATAGCATTGTGGCCAAAACCAATCAAGGGTCAAGTAAAAGACCATATTGTCCTCCAAGGACCACAACCTCTGCCTGCCTCTGATTTCATATACCCCAGGGACAATGAAAAGCGTCATTTTTCCTCATTTTATGGATTCCTTGTGCTGCCAAATCGAGAGAAGGTACCCAGACGATGGCTACAATATTCTGTTTCTGCAGACAGAGTGTACTGCTTCTGCTGTAAGTTGTTTGATCACAATCCAAAATCCAAGCTTGGGACTATAGGCATCAGCAACTGGGCACATATTGGGGAATACCTATCTACACATGAATTGTCTGCTGCACATGTAAATTCACGTCATGCATGGATTGATGCACAGAATAATCTTAAAAAAAATACAGGAATTGATAAAGATTTGCAAACCCAGATTACACAGGAACATAACCGCTGGCGAGAAGTGTTGGAAAGAGTTATGGCAGTAACTGTATACCTGGCAACCAATAATTTAGCTTTTCGAGGATCGTCAAATACATTGTTTACACCAAATAATGGACATTTCCTTGGGCTTATAGAGCTTCTTGGAAAATTTGAACCAGTAATGAGAGATCATTTAAAACGAATTACTTCCCAGGAAATCCATACACATTACTGTGGAAATTTAATTCAAAATGAAATTATCTGCTTGATGGCCTCTCAGGTGAAGAAATGTATTCTAGAAAAAGCCAAAAGATCTAAGTATTTTTCAATAATGTTGGACTGCACACAAGATGCAGGTCACACTGAACAGTTGTCATACACCTTAAGATTTGTTGATATAGATGATGATCACGTAGCAATAAAGGAACATTTTATTGGCTATCGTCCTGCTACTGATACATCTGGGGAAAGTCTCGCCAATCTCCTTTTAGAAGAGATTAGTAAATGTGACCTGGACATGAACAATTGTCGAGGACAAGGATATGACAATGGTGCCAACATGATAGGCATGCAAAAAGGAGTTCAGGCTAGAATCTTAAAAAAATATCCTCGGGCATTTTTTAACCCCTGTGGATGCCATAGTTTAAACTTGGTTATAGGTGACGCTTCCAAATCATCGGTAAAATCTGTAAATCTGTTCGGTGTGTTACAAAGGCTTTATAACCTGTTTGCATCATCTTCTAAACGATGGTGTATAATAAGTGAACATGTGAAGCATCTTACGCTGAAGAAGGTATGTGCTACTCGTTGGGAATGCCGTGTTGAAAGCTTAAAGGCAGTACGCTATCAATATCCGGAAATTCACGAGGCTCTCCTAGATTTGGAGCAAAAGGTTGATGATCCCACTCTTGCTTCTGAAGCAAAGTCACTGTCAGTGATGTTGGAAGACTTTGCCTTTCTAATCACACTGGTAGTATGGTATGACCTTTTATTTCAGGTACAAATCGTAAGTAAATCTATGCAGTCAAAAAATATGGAGATGACTCGATGCAACGATTTGTTGAAGAAGTGTACCATATTTGTAAAAGAATATCGTGATTCTGGCTATGAATCTGCAAAGACCGTGGCCACTGAAATGGCTACAGACTTGGGCATCGAAGCTAAATTTACAATAAATAAAAGGCCCAGTAAAAAAAAAAAATTGTTTGACTATGAAAGTCAGGATGAGTTAATTACAGATGCAGAGCAACATTTTAAGATTTCTGTTTTCTACCCTCTTGTAGATAACATGGTTGCATCACTGGAGAGGCGTTTCTCACAACTGTCTGAGCATAATAAATGTTGGGGCTTTCTATACAACATTAAAGATTTGCCAGAAAAAGAACAACTTAAAAATATGTGCAAATCGTTGGAAAATATGCTAAGCCATACTGCAGAGGTAGACAAACTACAATGTGACATTGACGGCAATGAATTGCTGGAAGAATTAAAACATATTCAGCCAATGATTTCAAATTCTTCTATAACACCACTGGAGGTTTTGAAGCACATAAATTACACGCACTCTCATGACCTGTTTAAAAACATATGGATTGCCATGAGGATATTACTAACTATTCCGATTACAGTTGCAAGCAGTGAGAGAAGCTTTAGCAAACTGAAGCTGATAAAAACATATCTTCGTACCACAATGACAGATGAGAGGTTATCATCTCTTGCTATTTTATCAATAGAAAATGAACTGGCAGAAAAGCTGAATTATTCGGAAGCTATTAATGCTTTTGCAGCGGCTAAATCTAGAAGAGTCAGTTTCTCATAAATCTGCAACCTACAATTTTTAGGATCTGTTTCCAAAATAATTAATAGATATTATTTACCTACAACTTTGTTCTCACCGTTAATAATTAGCATACTTGTCCCTTTTCCCCAAGTTCTATATAAGTTAAAGGCAAATTATAATTTATTAAAAAAAGGGAAGATACAAGCCTGCTCTCTATTTATTACTCAAGCCCACAAAAATAATGTTTATTATTTTCGGTGCCGGGGGGGGGGGGGGGGGGAGAAATTTCCTACTCTCGCCCTGTGTCATTTTTGGGCTAGAAACTGCCCTGCTGCTGCGTTTCTGCCTCTTTTTTGTATGTGAAGCATAGCTCTGTGCTCTTTGCAGTGGCTGTGCCTGGTGTGTAGAGTGGTGCCTGGTACACTGGCAGCAGTTCAGCAATGTCTGTGACATGGTCTTTTTCGGACTGTTGTAACTTGAAACCGCATTCAACATACAATTCTAAATTGAAAATTTTTAAAGGGAAGCCATGGTGACTTAAGGGGCCATTGAAGTTGCTGCTATACTCTCTATTGGGAATGAAAATTAATCCTTAATAATAATATACTGTAAATATCAACCTGCATGCATGGCCGATCATCCAAACGTACACCTTCATAGATCTTCAAGCATCCTTATGATCCTTTAGTTGAAGTGATCGAGTCCTGTTTTTAGTCTAGGAACTGCAATCATGAGTGAAAAATGTGCCCATATTATGCTTGTGTGAAATTATCTTTATAACAGCGGAGGTCCAGATGGAGACCGAGGACCTATTCTTATGCTGGGGGGCGCCCATAACTTGGGACCTGTCCTTGTTAGGACAGAAGTTTTGCAGGGGCACGACAGGAGTTTAGGGAATTAACCACGCGCCTCCTACCCCACCCTGCCATCTGGATCTCCGCTGTTCCTGCCATACACTTTGCGAGGAACTCTGTCTGTGGTTATCCATCTTTGTATATTGGTGAGATCAAACCGATTTTTAAATTTGAGCACTGATTGGCACGAGCACTTTATTTATGTGTTTTTTTGTGTGTTATGTATGTCCATTTTAGAATATTGATTAAAGGTTATATTTTATTATATTGGGATACTCTCCATGCGACAATATTTTAACCCCTTAACCCCAGGAGCTTTTTTCAGTTTTGCGTTTTTGTTTTTCACTCCCCTCCTTTCCAGAGCCATAACTTTTTTATTTTTCCATCAATATGTTCAAAACAGCTGACATGTCCCGGCTTTGATGTTGGCTCACCGCCGGAGCACGCATCAAAGTGGGGGTTCTGCCTTCGGACGTACTATTCAGTCCGATGGCAGGAAGGGGTTAAAACTTCCAATATAAACTTCACTAGTGATGCTAAACCTTCTTTGTTCCTGCATCAAACAATACAAACAAGTTCCAAAATAGTTCTTCAACATTTTAATATGAAAAATCTGCAAAGCTATGATCATTGATCATATCTGTGTGAAAATATGCCAAGATGTGATTCTTCCCTTTTCTGAGAAAATAGATTTCCTTAGATAAGTGACAACAACTCATGTAGGCGAAGGTGAGAGGTTCGATAGCAGGCCATGATTACTATGGGTTAATTTGTAAAGGGAATCTGTCACCAAGATTTTGTGATTTAATCTAAGAGCAGAATACTGTAAAGACAGAGACCCTAATTCTACCGATGTTGGTTTCCATATGATGAAGAAAGGAATCCAGGAGGTGATGTGTAGAGAACTGCGGTTTTAATAGGTAACACATTTGAAAGTTCACAGACTTCTTCCTCAGGAGATCGTCCTGATGAAGAAATCTGAGAACTTTGAAACGCGTTGACTATTAAAACCTCAGTTCTCTACACATCACCTCCTGGATTCCTTTCTTCTTCATATGGAAACCAATATTGGTGTCTTCAGCACCACAGAAAAGGATCCATTCTCCATTTTTGTTCCTCTGTTCCGTATGCATTCTTGGATCTGCAGCAGCCATTTTTCTGAGCTTTCTATGGTGTTGTGATCCCACACCCCTTCCAGGTGAGCACATCCCTGCACATATTGCTTGCCTATCCTCTATCTGGGTAAGACCCTATTTTGCACTTTTGTCCTCCAGTTTTTTCCCATTTAATTCTATTGATGTGTCACTTACAGGGCTGCTTACTGTAGCTTTGATAAAACAATTTTATCAATAGGATATTATCACTAGAGGACTAATAAATGTGCTGCCATATTGTCTGCCTTATTCATGAGCTCTGTATAACCCAGCCCCACCGATTGGTAGCTTTCTGCCTATGCACAGTGTACACAAAAAAGCTGCTAATCAGTGGTGTGGAGTTAGGCCGGCATCACACTAACGAGTTTTACGGATGTATGAGAGGTGCAGAAAATATGCATTGCACACGGTACAATGGTTCTCTATGGCCCAGCTCCTATCTGCCGTATTTTACGCATCCGTATTTTACGGTCTTGTACGGCCGTAGAAAATCGCAGCATGCTGCGTTTGTCAGCATATTGCGCAAAAAATCCACCAATGAAAGTCAATGGGGGCGAGAAAAATATGGATTACACATAGACCAACAGTGTGACTTGTGAGAAATACGCAGCGGTGTTCTATAGAAAAGCCGGCAATTCAGTGCGGTGTACAGTAAAATCACACTGACAGGTTAGGTTAGAATAGAGTAGGTAGAATAAATGTGTACACATAGAATGTGTGTGTATATATATATATATATATATATTTATATTTATATTTCATACAGCGCTAGATAGCAGAAAAGCCGCTAATTCAATTGCCGGCTTTTGCTATCTCCTTCACAAACCCGACAGGATATGAGACATGGTTTACATACAGTAAGCCATTTCATATCCCTTATTTTTTTACATATTCCTCATTAGTAATGTTACAAGTGTCTGTGTGCAAAATTTTGGGGCTCTGTTAAAATAAAGGGAAAAAATTGGCGTGGGCTCCCATGCAATTTTCTCCACCAGAGTGGGAAAGCCAGTGACTGAGGGCAGATATTAATAGCCTAGAGAGGTACCATGGTTATTGCCCCCCCCCCCCGGCTTAAAACATCTGCCCCCAGCCACCTCAGATAAGTCACATCTGTAAGATGCGCCTATTCTGGCACTTAGCCTCTCTCTTCCCACTCCCCTGTAGCGGTGGGATATGGGGTAATAAAGGGTTAATGTCACCTTGCTATTGTAAGGTGACATTAAGCCAGGTTAATAATGGAGAGGTGTCAATAAGACACCTATCCATTATTAATCCAATAGTAGTAAATGGTTAATAAAGCACACCCACATTAGGAAAAAAGTATTTTATTGAAATAAAGACACAGGCTATTGTAATAGTTTATTATACTCTCAATCCAATTGAAGACCCTTGTCACCTGAAACAAAGTTAAAATAAAAAATCAACAATATCCCATCCCTTCCGTCGTTCAGTCTTGTCCCACGATGTAAATCCATCTGAAGGGGTTAAGTAATTTTACAAGCAGGAGCTCTGCTAATGCAGCTGTGCTCCTGGCTGTAAAATCTAGGGAATGAATGGAAAGCAGGGGAACGTAGCGATCTAGACTTGCGGTGCTGCGCCCCCTGCTGGCATAACCTCAGATGAACTCGAGCGTGGGAATTTTTCTGATTATTTTCTCACGCTCGAGTTCGAGTGCTGCTCTCAGATGGTAAGAACCTGGTGACAGATTTCCTTTAACACAAACAATAAATTGTGTATTTCTAAATTAAAACCAATGTGTAGTGACCCAGTCAAGAGTGTGTCCTTCCCTTTAAGTATTCCTGGATTCTGAGTAGTCACCTCCATTTAAGATGCAATGCATTTCTCATTTGCTGTGTTCTGGCGTCATCTAATGGTGAAAGTGTACAATGACTCATAATTATTGTTTTGTTAGGATCTGAGATGTGAATTCGGTGACCTATTGGCAAGCTCCTAATCACATGGTCAATAGGAGGAGCTGTTTTCCAGGCAGGTCTGGGGGATGCCCTCAGGGAGGGTAGAACACATGTGGAGGCTGTTTTCACTACAAGATCTCCTGCAGGCAGAGGAGCCTGGGTTCCCTCTCTAACCTCTACAGACATCATTCTAAAGTCTTTCTGACTGGAATCACCTCAGTTTTACATTCACCTATAAGTACTTGTGCACGTGCCGGACCAAGGTTTGCATGCAATATACAATCCTGCTAGAGCTGCTGACACCTTCTAAAACATTCCAGAAACATAATTTAACCCCTTACCGACATCGGGTGTAATAGTACGCCGATGTCGGACTCCCTCCATTTTATGTGGGCTCCGGCGGTGAGCCCACATCTTTCCCGGGACATGTCAGCTGTTTTGAACAGCTGACATGTGCTCGCAATAGAGGTGGGTTGAATCACAATCCACCCGCGGCTATTAACTAGATAAATGCCGCTGTGAAACTCTGACAGTGGCATTTAACAAGCGCTTCCGGCAATCGCACCGGAAATAAGCCCACTGTTCACCCGCATCCCGTGCTCATGGGTCACCGGTGTGTTGGCATGACAACCGGAGGTCTCCTGGAGACCTCTATGGTTGCCAGTGCCAGATTGCTGTGAACACCACCCAGTGGTTGGCGCTCATAGTAAGTGAGCAATCTGATCATTGCCTCTATGTAGCAGAGCCGATCGGGTTATGCCAGCTTCTAATCTCCCATGGAGACTATTGAAGCACGCCAAAAGTAAAAAAAAGTTTTAAAAAATAAGTTTAAATCATCCCCCTTTCACCCCATTCAAAATAAAACAATAAAAATAAAATCAAACATACACATATTTGGTATTTTTGAGTTCAGAATCGCCCGATCAATAAAAAAAAGGATTAACTTTGATCGCTAAACGGCGTAGTGAGAAAAAATGTCAAAATGCCAGAATTACATTTTTTTGGTCACCGCGACATTCTATTAAAATGCAATAGCGGGTGATCAAAAGATCGCATCTACACCAAAATGGTATCATTAAAAACGTCAGCTTGGCATGCAAAAAAATAAGCCCCCATCCAACCCGAGATCGTGATAAATGGAGATGCTACGGGTATCGGAAAATGGCGCTTTTTTTAACAAAGTTTGGAATTGTTTCAAAATAATTCTTACATTGTGTATATTTCTGAGATCCCTAGAACTTGGCGAACGCCCGCCTGGGTCTCAAACAGTTCTAGCACCCAGGGTTATGAGGATAGATAGAACAGCTAGTTGAAACCGGAAAGCAAAGCTGTGTTTGGTTTTAACACGTAGCAGGGGTCTGGATGGATCCAATGGTGCCAAAACCGCTTCCCTAGGACTGTTTATTAACCCCTTAACCCTGGAGGTATTTTCTTTTTAGCGTTTTCTTGTCCTCTGATTGGGGTCTGGTTCTGTGTTATTATGCCCCATAAGGTCTGATGTGCAAATGCCTTAATTAATGTAAAAAGACATAAATCCATGCGACACATTCATTCCTGCACTAAGTGTGTCAAAGGTTGTCATTTTTCAAGACCCCCCCACTACTGTGTTTTAGGCAGCCCCCAAATCTAAGAAGCATTATTGTCAGAAGCTCCCGGTCCTCTACAACAGCTGCAGGAACCTTTCCTTGCAAACAGAAAAAATGTAAAATCTGTCCATTTATAATGTCCACTGACAAGATAAAGATCTCCAACTCACATCAGGACTACAAGATCCAAGGAACTTTCAGCTGCATCACATCTAATGTGGTGGACCTAATTATATGTACCAAATGTCCAGCTGAGAGTCTGTATGTTGGGGAGACAGGGCAAAAACTGAGGACAAGGATAAATTCTCATCTCCATACAATAAGAGAAAAAAGAATGGATCTACCTGTGGCCAAACATTTTTGTATGCCTGATCATAGCACCAAGGACCTGAAATTACTTGCATTGAAAGGTAACTTCAAATCTCAGAGAGACAGGAGAATCTGGGAGTATAAACTTATGACAACCTTTGACACACTTAGTGCAGGAATGAATGTGTCGCACGGATTTATGTCTTTTTACATCAATTAAGGAATTTGCACTTCAGACCTTATGGGGCATCATAACACAGAGCCAGACCCCAATCAGAGGACAATAAAACATTCACTCCTTATCTACAAACTGTTCCAATATTTATGGACACAACTGTTTATCACTCTCCCATAATGACAGTTCTGTGCTGTGTTGTGTATAAATATGTGAGTCTTCAGATGTTGTATTATTCTATGCCTGATGAAGAGGCCTGAGTAGTCTCGAAAGCTTGCAATTTGTTACCATCTTTTCAGTTAGCCATTAAAAGGTATCAACTACTGAGGACTCTCAATTCCAAATACTATTCTATCTACTGGCTAACACGGTACAAATATATATATATATATATATATATATATATATATATATATATATATATATATTTCCTGTATCTCACAGGATGACAACTTCCAGCTAAGATACAATATGGGTGCTCTTCCCCGTTCACCTCTTGGGATAAGACAGCGCCCAGCCCAACATCTGATGCGTCCGTCTTGTTCACAAACTCCTTGGAGAAATTGGGTGCTACCAGCACAGACTGTTTACATAGGGCCAACTTAGGTTCCTGGAAGGCCGTTTCAGCTTCTGGATACCACAGCCATAGCTGACGTTGTCCCTTTAAGGAGGTCTATCAGAGAGGCAGCTACCATGGCGAAGTTTGGGATAAGCTGGTGGTAACATCCCACAATGCCTCGGAATGCCCTGACCTGCTACTTTGAGAGGGGTTGTGGCCAGCGCTGGATAGCCTCAATTTTATTTATCTGAGGCTTTATTTCGCCCCACCTACAACATAGCCCAAGTATTTCGCTTTCCCAAAGCACATTTCTTCAAGTTTATGGAAAACTCTGCCTTCCGTAGAGCATCAAATATCACCTGGACCTTGCTCAGATGGCTTCCCCAATCCTGGCTGAAGATCACAATGTCGTCCAGGTAGACCGCAGCATACCTCTTGTGGGGATCTAGGATCCAGTTCATGGCTCTCTGGAATGTGGCTGGAGCGCCTTGTAACCCAAATGGCATCCTTGTGTATTGGAAGTATCTATCTAGCGTTGAAAAGGCAGTTTTCTCATTGGCATCTTGGGACATGGGAATTTGCCAATATCCTTTTGCAAGGTCAAGGGTAGTAATATACTGAGCCGACCCTTGCCTCTCAATTAACTCATTGATCCGCGGCATCGGGTATCGAACTTAAATCTCGCTCAGCTTCCTATAGTCATTGCAAAACCACCATTCCCCATTTGGTTTCAGCAATAAGACTATTGGACTGGACCAGCCACGCTTCGATTCCTTGATGACTCCCAGGTTTAGCTCCCGCTTCACCTCCTTTGAGATCACCTCTCAGTGGGCTTCAGGAATCCGATATGGGTTCAAGTTTACATGGACATGAGGCTCCGTCAGGACCTCATGCTCTATGACCTTCATACAACCTGGAAGTTCAGAGATCAGGTCTCTGTTACACTGTACAAACTCCCAGCACTGCTGCTTCTGTGAGCGGGATAAGGTGTCTGCCACCTCTTAACATCCTCCGCACTGACATCAGACTTGTCCAACACACAAAGAGCTTCCACAGGTTCTATGTCCTGCCACGGTTTAATCAGATTCATGTGGTACACCTGGTAGGGCTTCTTCTTCCCTGGTTGGTGGATTTTGTAGTTGACGTCACCAACTTTCTCCACCATCTCATAGGGACCCTGCCGCTTGGAAAGGAATTTGGTCTCAACTGTGGGCACCAGGACAAGTACTCGATTCCCTGGTTTGAACTGTCTCATGCTGGCTGAGCTATTATACACTCTGGACTGTGCTTCCTGAGCCTTGAGGAGGTGCTCCTTCACAAAGGGCATCACATTGGTGATCTTCTCTTGCATTTGGGTGACATGCTCTACCACACTTCTATAAGGGGTGGTTTCAGCTTCCCAGGATTCCTTCGCCATAAGCAGGAGTTCTCGAGGGTGTCATCCATAGAGCATTTCAAATGAGAAGCCAGTGGAAGCTTGGGGAACTTCCCTGATGGAGAACAACAGGTAAGAAAGCAGACAGTAACAGTCTCAGCTGTCCTTCTTCACTGCTTTCTTTAGCATAGCCTTCAAAGTTTTGTTAAACCTCTCCACCAGTCCATCAGTCTGGGGATGGTTGTTATGATCTGGTGGCCTAGGAGCAGCATGGACGAGCTCTGAAGTAGGTGGCCTCTATACTGACCGCAGACCCTGAACTTAACACCGCAACTATAAGTAGCCGTGGGATGTTCCTGTCACTCCCTCGACACCTCGTCACAGCCGGAGGACTAATTACCCCTAAAGAAAGAAACAGGAAAACTATCTTGCCTCAGAGAAAATCCCCAAAGGAAAGACAGCCCCCCACAAATATTGACTGTGAGAGGAGAGGGAAATTACAAACGCAGACTGAAAACAGAATTTAGCAAAGGAGGCCACGCTACCTAGAAAGAAAAGACAGGACAGAGTACTGTGCGGTCAGTATTAAAATACTACAAAAATCCACCACAGAGAATACAAAAATCTCCACACCTAACTAAAGGCATGGAGGGTAACTCTGCGACTCCAGAGCTTCCAGCTTGGCTGAATAAATCCTTACACAAAGCTGGACAAGAAAAAACAGCAATTCACTGAACTATAAAGTCCACCGCATGTGGACTGCAAAAACAAAGCCAGGACTTATCTTTGATGATTTGGACAATCCAGCAGGAGCAACCAAGCAGAGATGTGAATCCTCCAGAAAAACAATGGACAACTGGCACTCACTAAAGGGTGAAGCCAGACTAAATAGCCCCGTCCAAAGTGGAAGCACCTGATGACTGCTGTGAAGGACAAACAGCAGCACTACCACTTATAACCACCGGAGGGAGCCCAAGAGCAGAACCCACAACAGAATTCACAACAGATGGTATACTGAGGTTCTGAGCTGGGAAATCAGCAGGGTTTTGCACAACTCCATCATGACCTTCAACATGAAAGGGGTCCCTTGGTCCGTCAGTATCTCCTTCAGCAGCCCGGTTCGGGAGAAGATATGGATCAGCTCCCTAGAGATTCACTTGGCTGAGGCATTTCTTAAGGGAACTGCCACTGGGTACTGGATAGCATAATCCAGGACCACCAATATATATTGATGTCCTCCTTCAGACTTTACCAGGGGTCCCACCAGGTTCATTGCTATTCACTCGAATGGCACCTCGATGATGGGCAATGGTACTAGAGGACTGCGGAAGTGAGCCCCTGCGGAGGTCACCTGGCAAGTGGGGCAGAAACGACAATAGTTCAAAATTTCTCTGTAACACCCAGATCAGTAGAATCTCTGCAGAATGCGCTTCTGGATCTTATCTGCCCCCAGGTGACCACCCAACACATGGGAATAAGTCATGTCTAACACCCTGCGTCTAAAGGGCCCTGGTACCAATAACTGCTCTATCGCCTCACCTCTTGGCTTGGTTACTCTATAAAGCAGATACCCAATCACAGCAAAATGAGGGAACCGATTGTTGGCTCCCGCCTCCTGAGGCACACCATTTAACACGGTTACATTTTCAAATGCCCCTTTAACAGTTAGGTCCCTTAGCCTGAGTTGGGCAGTTCCAAAGTTTCTGCCAGACACCTCCAGCTCATGGACGTTGGCCTCAGTGGATGCTGCCTCATTTTCATCGCTAACAAGCACACAAAATGGAAACCTGTCAGGTTCGGCCTGCAACGAGATTTCTTTAGGAGCAACCTGGCTGTTGTCCAGACAACCAGACGTTCTCCCTTTCCTCCACAAACTCCCAAAATAATGCAAAGTCCCGCCCTATTATAATAGGGTGCAATAGGTCCTTGACTACACTGACCTCATGGGATGTGGTCCCACAGTTTTTGTTTATGATCACTTGGGCCACATGGTAGTCCTTAGCATCACCATGGATACAGCGGACACCCACCCTCTTTTCAGGAATCAGCTGATGGAGAATTATGGCCCTCACTAGGTTTAACAAACTCCCCGAGTCTAACAGACCAGTCATTTGTACGCTGTTTACTGTCACGGGGCATGCCTGGGGTCCATCAGCTGGTTGAGGTACAGCACTGTTGGCGGGATATGCAAAATATGAGCAGCGCCATCCTATTCTGCAGTCCATTGGCTCGGTGGTCATGTGTAGAGTTGAACGAATTTGATCAGGTCCCTGCTTATTCGGCAAGCTATAGCTTGCATGTGTTGGTCTCTCCGTGCATGTGCTGTGACAGTGACACAGCGGCGATACATGCAGCTGTGGTGCCTGACAGCTGATCAGCCGGCGCACTCCATGTATCTGGGTTCACTCTGTAGCTTAGTTGGCAAGGGCTATAGCTTGCCAAATAAGCAGGGACCCAATCAAATTCGCTCAACTCTAGTCACGGGGCAATGGGTGGCTATGTGACCTGAGGTATGACACCTCCAACAAATGACACTATTGGGTGGGGCATTTGACAATAACTCATGCTTCCTGGACTCTTGGACTTCCCCCAGACACGGCTCTAGAGCCCCTCTATTGGGTGTCAGCCCTCCTTTGGGAACCCCAGTATGGGGATGCTCTGACCCCTTGCTACCCCAAGGAACTCTCGACCGCCTAGTACCTCTCCACCAGGCTCACTAGGTCATCAGCATTATGGTGTTCTCCCTGGGCAACTCAGGATTGCCACGGCCTTGGTTGGGAGTGTATTAATCCATGACAACCTTCTCCATCATCTGTGCTGGGGAGGAGGATTCAGGTTGCAACCATTTTTGGACCAGGTGTAGGAGCACTGAGGAGGTTTGTCACTGCGATAGGCCCACTGGTGCACCCATTGCGCCCTGACAGTCAGTCACTCCTAAGCGTGCCAAAAATCTCAGCCTTTAACTTGGCATACTCTTTTTGCATCCTGCAACGCCAAGCCATAATAAGCCTTCTGCGGTTCACCTGTTAAATATGGCGCGAGAACCAACTGCGATGGAGGCAATTTCCCCTGCTCCGCCACCCTTTCATACACCGCCAAGAACACCACAACGTCATCACCCGGGTCATCTGTTGTAATGCTCTTCTTACCGTCTTCCTCACATGAGAGTCATCACCTGGATTTGGGGTTGTGGCGGTTGCTCTGCCACAGATCGCCTCGGCTAGGCGTTCCATCTGCTGCCTGTGCTGCTGCTGTATCTGCTGCTGTTGATGTTGCAGCTGCCATATCTGTTGTTACTGGATATTAGCCTGCACCAGTTGCTTTATTAATTCCTCCATGTTGTCGGCTTTTGCTCCTGCAGTTGTTTTCACCCAGGACCTGCGGTATCTATGCTGCAGTCACACTGCTCCTTGGGATTCATGCTTCCAGCATCAATTGTAGAGGTTTGTACTCACTCAGCTGCAGTTGAGGTAGGCACAGGAAGCAGTATTGCTGCAATGTTCAGGCAAGTTTATATAAACTTCATAAACAGCTAAGGATACCAAAACAAAAGAGCTGCCTTTTCCGGCAAAATGTGAAAACATAAAGTAAAAACTCCATACAACATATCGCAGGTCTGCCCACTCAGGATAGTGTCCGATTCTCTGGGCCTTAGCACAGAAGAACGCACAGACCAACGCACAGACCAACGCACAGGCGATCCACACATCTCCAGCTCCAGACACTGAATTAGACACTTGGCCTCCATTTTATCTGCCAAACCACGCCCCTGGGGTAGGGATATGTGAGCAATCATTTCCACCCATCTCTTATGACTGCTCATAAAACCCGGCCCTGGAATAGCCTGATAACTCTCTCAGCACTATATGTGCTGGAGCATGCTTTCGATCTCACATCACCGCAGCTAATAACTGCGATGACACATATCTCCCTCAAGGACCTGTCCTGCTGCCATCTTACATTACTTACCATCTTCTCTAGGTATGTATTACACAGTCCCTTATTAAGTGGCATCTTCTCTAAGTTTGTATGGCGCCTTCCCTTATTACGTAGCATCTTCGTTAGATATGTATGGCGCCTTTCCTTACTATAGCGTTCTCTGTTATGCACAGTGCTGTCCCGTTAATACTTAGTTTCATCTCTTATGTATAGCTCCGTCCCTTACATAGAGTATTCTCATTATCGTTAATCACAGTGCCCTTTTTTATTACATAGTCCTTTCTTTTTAGATGTTAAATGACTGGTCATGATGCAGCCGGTGAAGAGAAGACCAGTCCATCAGCCACCTCCATCAGAAAAAAAACTTTCCTGTGCTCCATTAGCAGTCATTTCAGTTTATATCTAACGAGCAGACGCTATGAAGAAAAGACAGTAAGATGGCATGCTATACATAAAAAATATAAAAATAAGGAGAATCAGATATGTAAAAGACAAGAGAGGACACTATGTAAAATTATATTAGATACATATAGCTTTGTCGCCAGAGGAGGCCCACACACATTTATTGTACAGGGGCCCAAGCTGTTAAGTGCCCACCCCTGGCAGAACGGACATGCTTAGAGACCTCCCAGCAATGGCTCTTCAGTAACTGATACTGATTACTGATAACCAGCATGCAGCACGTGCGGTGTTAAAACGTATTTTGCATAATGCAGCAACTGATAATAGATTTAGGGACGTGTTTATAAAACTAATCCCTGAAAGTATAAGTTTGTAGTAACATGATTACAGCTGTCACTGATCGCAGTAATGCAGACTGCCCTGTTTGAGTGAAAAGTGTGAGATCTCGCGTTTTGCCCGTGAGAACAGCTGTTTAGGGTTGTGTAATCCCGCTGAGCATGCCAAGATTCTGCAACCTGGAAGTTCAGACATGACTTTTGTAGGAAAGTCAGTTACTTTAGGCCTATTTCACACGTCAGTGGCTCTGGTACGTGTGGTGACAGCTTTCTCACGTACCGGAGACACTGACTCACGTAGACACATTAAAATCAATGTGTCTCTGCACATGTCAGCGTGTTTTCACGGACCGTGTGTCCGTTTGAAAAACACGGAGACATGTCAGTGTTCGTGGGAGCGCACAGATCACATGGACCCATTAAAGTCAATGGGTCTGTGTAAACACGTACCGCACACGGATGCTGTCCGTGTACCGACTGAGTACCACACGGACCGTGCAGGAGACAGCGCTACAGTTAAGCTCCACCCATAGGGGTGGAGCCGCATATTCATCACTGTAATGAGCGGCACCACGTGACCGCTCATACAGGACAAGCTGTGACACTGAGAGGAAGCATTGAGGGAGCTGGGTGAGTATTTTATTTCCAGTGGGCGGGCGCACAGGGGGTGGGAGGGGGGAGGTTACCGGGAACATTATTTTAACCACAAAAAAAACAACAATGATTTTTCATTCCTTCTCTCCAGCGAATGCTGCTGGGAAGAAGGAATGAATTCTGGCTTCAGCACCCAAAGCAGGGGACAGCGCTTAACTGTAGCGCTGTCTCCTGCACGGTCCGTGTGGTACGTGGGCCAGGGGATTATTGTCTGTTCGAACTTGAATCTTGGTACCTGTCAGGAAGCCTGCAAACTTTTCTGTCATGGCCCACACCAGGGCCAGGAGCTCTAACCGGAAGGAGCTGTAATTGTGAGGGTTTCTTTCGCTGTCTCGCAGGGACCTGCTGGCATACCCGATGACTCTCTCATGTCCATCCTGTATCTGATAAAGTACTGCACCGAGTCCATGAAGGCTACCATCTGTGTACAACAGGAACGGTTGATCAAAGTCTGCGTAGGCCAAAATCGGGGCCGAGGTAAGGGCATTCTTTATAGCCTGGAAGGCCTCGTCTTGTCCCTGTGCCCAGGGGATGCGCTGGGTCTTCGGCACTCCAGCGGTCCCCCTCAGCAAATCATTGAGAGGACCTGCCACCTTCGGGAAGTCTTTAACAAACCGGCGGTAGAACCCAGCGAGTCCCAGGAAGGCCTGGAGTTCTCTCACTGTTTGAGGGACTGGCCACTTCTGGATAGCAGCCACTTTTTCTGGCGAGGGTAGAACTCCATCTTGTGACACTATGTGGCCTAGGTACTCGATCTCTTTCTTGAAGAGGTGGCACTTCTTTGGCTTCACCTTCAGGTTATGGGCCCGCAGTCTTCCGAGTACCTGTCCAAGCCGGCCAAGGTGTTTTTCGAATGAGGCTGAAAACACAATGATGTCATCCAGATAGATCAGGGTAGCCTCAAAATTTAAGTCTCCCAAACACTTTTCCATCAGCCGTTGAAAGGTGCCTGGAGCATTGGAGAGCCCGAAGGGCATTCGGTTAAACTCGACCAGACAGATAGGGAGGATGAAGGCGGTTTTCTATCTGTCTTTCTCTCCCACGGCTACTTGCCAGTATCTGCTTGCTAGGTCCAGGGTGGAGAAGTACTTGGCTGTCAGGACTCTGAACATTTTTTACCTTTTGTGCATTACTGCCCTTTTCCAACATGGCGTCTTTGGTCTCATGAGCACTTGTCTTCCAGCTATAAAACTCCACCCCAGCCTTCAGTCTGCGCTAGATTATTCTGCTTTGCATCCAGCTCCTGATTACTCCCTGGCCTTGCACCTGCACCTGCTCCTGTGAACCTGTGTTGGAGATCCTGCCACTCTGCTCTGAGTTCCTGCTGCATACACCAGTGTTCAGTAATCCTCCTTCATCTGCTGCTCGTGTTACTTCCATCTGCATTTGCTGGACATGTAAGCTGTTTCTGCTCTGCAAAACCTGAGACTATTAACCAGGCCTCCCTGGTTGAGCTAAGATATGATTTGAACTGCCTAATAGCATATCTATCTGTGTCTGGACTTAGTCAAGGATCTATTCGTGTCAAGTTTCCTCAAGAATAACTGTGCTTCATAGACTTTCTGTTTGTTTGCATCTACCTCTGAAGTTTCCCATTGACTGCTAAGCTGCGTTTTTATTTGCACCAAGTGTTGTGGTCTTGAGTTTCTCTCTGCACCTGCTTGAATCATTGTGTGATAATATAAACTTTACCACTTATAAAACTGTGTCCTATTGTTTTGTTCCACGCAAAGAGTGTCCTGAATTATCCCCTATAATTATTACATTGGCTTTCCTCAACGCTGTCAAGGATTCCTCGGTGCGGGGCAACGGATATGAGTCTCGAACAGTGCAGGCAGGCATTGAGTTTCCTGTAATCTACACAGAACCGGATGGTCCCATCCTTTTTCTTGACGAGCATCACCGGGGCTGCCCAAGGGCTCTGACTACTCTGCACCACTCCTGAATCCAGCATCTGCCTCAGTAATGTTTTCACCTCTTGATACATCTTGGGCGGGATCTGCCGGTATCGTTCTCGAATTGGACGAGTCGGTATCTCATGCGTGATGGCTTCAGTACAGCCGAAATCTTCAGCGAGACGGGCGAATGCGGCCTGATATTCTTACAGCATAGTTTCTATTGCTTGCACACGCTCAGGGCCCAGAGCCTTCACATCCACTTCCATTTGATCAAGGATGACCCGTCCACTCCACTCCGGGGATGGCATCTCTTCGTCCTCCGCAGCAACTGCTAGGGTCCACCCCGCACCTTCTTTCGGTGATAAAGACATCTCCTTCTGACTCACCACTTCACCCTTATGTAGGTACACCAGGGCCAGATCTGTCCCTCGTCGCAGGGTGACCTCCCCGGGGCCCACATTCAAAGCTCTTATGGGGACATGTCCTCGCTGGACCACAGCTATCGTACGAGCTATCATGACTTCTTGGTCCACTCCTCCGCCTACCACAGGCTGAACAACCACTTCCAACCCATCAAGGTTGCGGTAAGTCCCCACTGGAAGGTATACTATAGTTTCTTGCTCAGGAGGTAGGATTACAGGTTCTTTACCAGGAGCCCTGATGACCCCTACCGTCTGATAAGATGGCACACTCTTCTGTGTCCCACAGACGCGGATCAGTCGTTGAAGAGCTTCTTGAGTAGGCTTATGTGTAGTAGCCTTCTTCCAATATCCAGGTCCCCATTTGGTAAACATAATCTGATCGAGTTCACATAGGATATTCATTCCCAGTACTACAGGCACATCTTCCTTGATAGGCTCAGGGACTAGCAGGATCCCTTTTCTCCCAACTTCTTGCCCACAGATTCGAATTTTCATCCACACGACCCCTGTGACCGGGATCGGTTGTTGGTTGGCAGCAAACAACCGGATCAATGTCTATTTTTCTGGCTTCGCCAGGTCCTGGAAATGCTGCTTGAAGTACGCTTCTGGCATCATTGTCACTTGTGACCCGGTATCTATCAGGCAATCCACTAGAACTCCTTCTAATTCAGCACGTCGGATGGGGCTCCCAGCAATCAAGTGTTCGTTATGTAATGGAGCGGCCTCTCTCCTCGCCTCCCCCGCAGAGTGCCGCACTACTGCGGGGGGGTTGGTAGTTTAACGGCGGCTTCCGCTGGCCTTGAGTATAGTTCCGACAGTCTCTGGCAAGGTGCCCCCGTCCTCCACATTCCCAGCATTGGATGCCTCCTCCTTGCCGGGGGGTACTTCGAGCCTGTCCTCGTGCCTCCGATGCTTGACGGGAGGGGGCTTGCTCCCACTGATCCCTTATCGGTCGGGCTGAAAAATGGTTGCATGAGTACGGTGGGTCAGACTGTTGTAGTTCCCCCACTCTTTGCTCCACCTGGGTCAGTTTCTCTTGCACGTTGACAAGGGACCGCTGCAAGTGTTGCACCAACTGGACCAGCACCTCCTGATGGTTTGGGTCCTCTCTGGTATTGGCGCCCTGGACACGAATCTCCCCAGACGCATAGCTCTCTTCTTTACTTCGGGCCACTGTTTCCGCCAGGATTTGACAAAACGTAAGAGCCGGATCTGCCCGGACCCGTTCTGACAGTGCTCGCCTCAAGGATGTGCTGTGCAGACCCAGAATGAATTGCTCCCGGAGTATCCGGTCTTTAGAGCCCATGCTGCCAAATCCATCCGCCTCCTTTCTCTGCACCTCTGCTAACACTTCTTGCAGTGCTGTTGCATACTGAGAAATTCCTTCTTCTTCCCGCTGCAGCCTAGAGAAAAATTTGGCACGAAGGTGTCCGGCGCTAGCAGTCTCGCCGTAAATCTCTTCCAGGAACTTCACTAGCTCCTTCAGGGTACTGCGGGTGAGTTCTGGTTGTAGGCAGATGTTTCTATGGGCTTCTCCCTACAAGGCAGTTAACGCAATGTCCACTTCAAGGTCTGGGCTGATGTTATAAATCTTCAGGGTGCTTTGCAGCCGGGACACCCAGTCGGACAGTGGCATATTCTTGCCGTCAAACTTTGGTAGCACACTAAATATGGTGCCCATAGGGAGTGTCCTTGCAGGGGTTCCACCAATGCCCACAGCATCTCCATTAACAATAGCATTCCCGCCATTGCTGTCTGCTGCCTCCATCTTGATGACAGTACCCTGCTCGCAGCGCCACTTGATGCGATGGCTGGGGGACCACCACGGTGCAGGAAGACTACTATACACAAGATGAGGTGCAAACAACAAAGGGTAGACTTATTGGGAGGCAAGGAATGAAGTGGGTGAGGAAGATGCAAACAGGGGTATGCAATGGCAAGAGACACTTTACAAGAGTTATAAACTTTATCTTGTCCGTAAAATAGCACGGTGCTCCAACTATTACAGACTCGAAATATGTCTAACCAGCAAATTTAAACAATAAACAAATAACGATGCTACTCTACATATAACCTCCCTGGCCTTTACTAAGCAGGCCACACGGCTCCCGTGTACTGACTACTGAAGCCTACACTAGGCCCTAACAGGTGCACCAAACAGGAACAGACTCACAGTGATGTTGGGGACTCAGATCCAGTCCCAGGGGGGCCCCCAGCAGTCTAATATGGTGGTGCGCACGGCTTTCTGTCAGCTCTGTGAAGCGTGGTCTGCTCCTTGCTTCTGGATCCTAGGGATGCTCCTGGAAACTGTAAGTCCCTTTCTCAGTATCTTCCTGGCTTCACAAACTAGCACAGAACAGCCACCTTTGCTGTACCCGGAAAAGTCTTGCAAATTTCACAAGTTCACTCCGTCCCAGGCTGTGGAACCTTTCTTGTAGCTCCTACAGCCTAGACACGGACTGTGTCGGCCTGCTCCCACCAATCCACCCACGTTGGCTCCCTGTGCAGCATACCGAAATTATCTACCGACGGATCTCTATCCTCTCCTGTTTCTTTGGAGACACATAAAAAACGACACAGGAACCCTCCAGCCACATTTGGCATATTACATTTCTCTTATGAGACAGCTATACCATCTAATACTAAACTATTACTACTGTGTACTTGGCTTGAGCTACATCAGCAATACACTGGTTCATATAACTGTGTCCATAACAATAATCATCACAGCCTCACAGTATACCTAATCTAGTGAGACGTCCCAATAGGCTCTATCCTCTCCTGTTTCTTTGGAGACACATAAAAAACGACACAGGAACCCTCCAGCCACATTTGGCATATTACATTTCTCTTATGAGACAGCTATACCATCTAATACTAAACTATTACTACTGTGTACTTGGCTTGAGCTACATCAGCAATACACTGGTTCATACAACTGTGTCCATAACAATAATCATCACGGCCTCACAGTATACCTAATCTAGTGAAACGTCCCAATAGGCGATATTGTGATCAAGGCCACGAGTTGGCCGAAACGTTTTTGTGCCGATCGCTTCACCAACACTATTGTCTAAATAAACTTTTTTCACTTGGAGCAAACAAAAAACCATATGAGTGCAGTGATTATTCTACTTTCTTGTAGCAAACAGCACAAAGTTCTCTCTGTAGCAGCTTCAGCTCACACACACAGTTCAGGCTCAACTCCTCCCCTAATTCTAGGGCAGCTCATCTTCACAGTATATAGCAGGGGGAAGCAGAACATTCCATCACACCAGACAAGGGGGTGCTGTCTCTTAAAGTGGCAGCATGTTACTGTCCATAACAGAACCACCCTCTTACACTCAGTCGGCACACGGGCGGCACACGGCTGCCGCACGTGTGCCACACTGATGTGCCACGTGACACGGATAACTCCGGTACCGATTTTTCCGGTACCGGAATTATCTTGGCGTGTGAGACTGGCCTTAAACTGTGCTTAGGCATTGTTAGGTAGGTTTTATTTAATAAATCCATTTTAGTAAAATCATCTGTTTGCAGCCGTCCATTGTCTGCTTACATAAAACAGGGAGCCATGTGCAGGTGATAGGACTATTTAGGGCTGCGTTCACACATCTGTGTGACAGGACCATGTCTCAGACAGCACAAGGACCCATAGTTTCATTGATGCATAGACACAACCCTATAATCATCTGTTTTGCAGATCAGACTCAAAAATTTAATTCTATGCGGATCCATATAAATCTTCAATGTTTCATCCATTTTTAACTGATCCATTGTTAAGAATCAATACATAAATATGGAAAGACAGTTTTCTTGCCCGAGTGAAAAAAATGGATGCAGCTAGGATATACCCTTCGAAAAAAAATTGGTCTGTTTCAATCAGATGGTAAAACTCATGCAGAAGTGTGAATGCAGTAAGGGCTCGCTCAGACTGGCGTATAGCCAGTGTATAACTCAGACAAGTGCTATCCGATGTTTCTCCCATACAAGTCTATGGGTGCATGTAAAACATCAGACTGCACTCAGAGGTGATCCGAGTGCAATGCGATTACCGTGGATGCCGGCAATGGAGGAAATTACTTTCTCTGTTTTTTCCGCACCTGTGCTCCGATTTTCGCATGCGAGAGGATTGGAGCACAGTGCACTGACACATGGCACACGCTCACAGCAGAGGCTGAGCCGAGTGTCATTAGCACTGAACATAGGAGAAAACACTGTGTGATAGCACCCTTAGGACCCCTTCACACGTCTGTATAAAACACGCAAGTCACCCGTGTCATCAGTGTTTTCATCAGTATTTCATCAGTGTTTCTCCGATAAGGATAAAGAAAGAAATTACAAAGCTTCTCCTATACTTTGCAATGTTAAACACGGACTGTACACAGATGAAACACGAACTGTACTCTGACGGCACACGGATTGTACTCTGACGGCACACGCACTGTACTCGGACGGCACGCACACTGTACTTGGACGGCACGCACACTGTACTCGGAGAGCACGCGCACTGTACTCGGACGGCACGCACACTGTACTCGAACGGCACACGCACTGTACTCGGACAGCACACGGACTGTACTCGGACGGCACACGGACTGTACTCTGACGGCACACGGATTGTACTCTGACGGCACACGCACTGTACTCGGACGGCACGCACACTGTACTTGGACGGCACGCACACTGTACTCGGAGAGCACGCGCACTGTACTCGGACGGCACGCACACTGTACTCGGACGGCACACGCACTGTACTCGGACAGCACACGGACTGTACTCGGAAGGCACGCGGACTGTACTCTGACGGCACATGGATTGTACTCAGACGGCAAATGGACTGTACTCGGACGGCACGCGCACTGTACTTGGACGGCATGCGGACTGTACTCGGACGGCACGCAGACTGTGCTCGGACTGTACTCGGAAGGTACGCAGACTGTACTCTGACGGCACGCGGATTGTACTCGGACAGCACACGGACTGTACTCGGACGGCATGCACACTGTACTCAGGGCACGCGGACTGTACTCTGACGGCACGCGGATTGTACTCGGAAGGCACATGGACTGTACTCGGACGGCACGCACACTGTACTCTGATGGCACGTGGATTGTACTCGGACGGCACACGGACTGTACTCTGACTGCACGCACACTGTACTCGAACGGCACGCGGACTGTACTCAGACGGCACGCGGACTGTACTCAGACGGCACGCGGACTGTACTCGGACGGCACGCGGACTGTACTGTGACGGCACGCGGATTATACATGGATGGCACATGGACTGTACTCGGACGGCGCGCACACTGTACTCTGACGGCACATGGATTGTACTCGGACGGCACGCACACTGTACTCAGAAGGCACAGAGACTGTACTCGGACGGCACGGATACTGTACTCGGACGGCACGCGCACTGTACTCGGACGGCACACGGACTGTACTCGGACGGCACGCGGACTGTACTCTGACGGCAAGCGGATTGTACTCGGATGGCACGCACCCTGTTCTCGGAGGGCACGCGCACTATACTCAGACGGCACACGGATTGTACTCGGAAGGCACGCGGACTGTACTCTGACGGCACGTGGATTGTACTCGGACGGCACACGGACTGTACTCGGATGGCACGCGCACTGTACTCGGATGGCACGCGGACTGTACTCGGACGGCACGCGGATTGTACTCGGACGGCACACGGACTGTACTCGGACGGCATGCACACTGTACTCGGACGGCATGCACACTGTACTCGGACGGCACGCGGACTGTACTCTGACTGCATGCAGATTATACTCCGATGGCACACGGACTGTACTCGGATGGCACGCACACTGTACTCTGATGGCACGTGGATTGTACTCGGAAGGCACACACACTGTACTTGGACGGCACACAGACTGTACTCGGATGGCACGTACACTGTACTCGGACGGCACGCGCACTGTACTCGGACGGCACGCGGACTGTACTCTGACGAGAAGCGGATTGTACTCGGGACGGCACACGGACTGTACTCGGACGGCACGCACACTGTACTCGGACGGCACGCGCACTGTACTCGCATGGCATGCGCACTGTACTCGGACGGCACGCGGACTGTACTCGGACGGCACACGGACTGTATTCGGACGGCACGCACAATGTACTCGGACGGCACGCACACTATACTCAGACGGCACGCACACTATACTCGGACGGCACACGGACTGTACTCGGACGGCATGCACACTGTACTCGGACGGCACGCGGACTGTACTCTGACTGCATGCAGATTATACTCCGATGGCACACGGACTGTACTCGGATGACACGCACACTGTACTCTGATGGCACGTGGATTGTACTCGGAAGGCACACACACTGTACTCGGACGGCACACAGACTGTACTCGGATGGCACGTACACTGTACTCGGACGGCACGCGCACTGTACTCGGACGGCACGCGGACTGTACTCTGACGAGAAGCGGATTGTACTCGGACGGCACACGGACTGTACTCGGACGGCACGCACACTGTACTCGGACGGCACGCGCACTGTACTCGCATGGCATGCGCACTGTACTCGGACGGCACGCGGACTGTACTCGGACGGCACACGGACTGTATTCGGACGGCACGCACAATGTACTCGGACGGCACGCACACTATACTCAGACGGCACGCACACTATACTCGGACGGCACACGGACTGTACTCGGACGGCATGCACACTGTACTCGGACGGCACGCGGACTGTACTCTGACTGCATGCAGATTATACTCCGATGGCACACGGACTGTACTCGGATGGCACGCACACTGTACTCTGATGGCACGTGGATTGTACTCGGAAGGCACACACACTGTACTCGGACGGCACACAGACTGTACTCGGATGGCACGTACACTGTACTCGGACGGCACGCGCACTGTACTCGGACGGCACGCGGACTGTACTCTGACGAGAAGTGGATTGTACTCGGACGGCACACGGACTGTACTCGGACGGCACGCACACTGTACTCGGACGGCACGCGCACTGTACTCGCATGGCATGCGCACTGTACTCGGACGGCACGCGGACTGTACTCGGACGGCACACTGACTGTATTCGGACGGCACGCACAATGTACTCGGACGGCACGCACACTATACTCAGACGGCACGCACACTATACTCGGACGGAACACGGACTGTACTCGGACGGCATGCACACTGTACTCGGACGGCACGCGGACTGTACTCTGACTGCATGCAGATTATACTCCGATGGCACACGGACTGTACTTGGACGGCACGCACACTGTACTCTGATGGCACGTGGATTGTACTCGGACGGCACGCACACTGTACTCGGACGGCGCGCGGACTGTACTCTGACGGGAAGCGGATTGTACTCGGACGGCACACGGACTGTACTCGGACGGCACGCACACTGTACTCGGACGGCACGCACACTATACTCGGACGGCACGCACACTATACTCGGACGGCACGCACAGTGTACTAGGATGGCACTCACACTGTACATGGATGGCACACGGAATGTACTCAGATGGCACACAGATGAAACACGAACTTTACACGGACAGTGCAGGGACTGTACATGGATTACATGTGGACTGTACACGGACGGCACACGGAATGTGCTCAGATGGCACACAGACTGTACATGGACTGCATACTGACGCCATCCATGTGCTGTACATGTTTTTCACGCACTCATAGAGTTGTATTGGCCCTTATCATCTGTGCTGCTGGAAAAAAAAACCGGACATGTGAACTGCACCATAAGTTATGAGCATGTGGCATCTGTGAAACCCCGTACACCACACGGCCGTGAGGCAGAGCCCAACCGCACATCTGCTCTCTCCACAGGCTGCACTGTATACTGACCCTATACTCCCATTCAGGCACAGCCCCTCTGCCAGCCAGCAGCCATGTTACCACACAGTACCGCACCGCTCGCGCTTTCAGCTCTTCAGTTACATGATTATTGTATCACGTCATAGCATTTACATTGAATGTAACACACGAGCATCCACCAGTGGGAACGGCGTTAACCATCTCTCTCCCACACTGCAGCCCAGAGACACGGCGAGCTGAGGCTGCACTGTGGCTATGGCGTTGCTGCAGCAACAAGAGCAGCAGAGGATGGCTCCCTCCTGTGTCACCGCTCACGGCCGCGGCAGGCAGGCAGCATCCTCTGCTCAGTGCTGAGGCCCAGAGCTGCGCTGCTATTGGCTGCTGCTGGCTGTCTATCATCAGGGGGCGGGGCCTCTGCTCTGCTGCTGCGCCCGGCTTCCTCAGAGCTGCAGAGACTGTCGCTAGTAACTCTTTGTGGACCATCATCTTCAGCAGAGGGAGAGGAGAAGCCCTGGCAGAATGGTAGGTGCTCTGTGTGCGGGGAGATGCTGTATATATATATATATATATATATATATATATATATATATATATATATATATATATATATGTATATATGTATATATATATGTATATATGTAGTCCTTGGTCAGTGCCCTATAGCCGGAGCGCCTCACACACATGCCTAGCTCTGTGCTGACACCCTGCTCAGCTGTGTGGGTGGCTGTGCTGCTCTCCATGACTGGACCCCATTGCTCACCAATTACTGCCATTATTAGCCACATTCCGCAATGAGCTCATTGTTTTTGTTGTTATCACCTTTTTTCCGCTGTAAAATATCAGTATTTGTGGCTGTGTACACTGTATGTAGATGCTCTGCTGGAAATGGCAGGACACCCATCCCTGGGATTATTTTCCTGCCAAATGGAAGGAACAATGAGATGCAACAATGTAACAGAGCGGCAATGTCCCCAAAATGTGACTACGAGGACACTGCCACGACAGCCCCCGCCGGCCGCTACAGTCCCTGCCTTGTGGAGAAGGCCCGGGACTAAAACGCGTCATGTTCGCTGGTGACAAGTCATAATATGTGCTTTACTTCAATGATTTTTAGGAAATGACGGGGTCACTTATTTGTGGAGTACATTTTGTTAAAATTCTTTTTTCTAGGGATAATGTTTGACATAAGCTGCCGAGTATTTGTGTCTACAGCTACCACCATGGTGTTGGTTCTTAGAGCGTAAATTTCTGTAGTTCTTTTTTTATGAGGATAGAATATACAATGGTGTATGAAATATTGTTATTAAATTAGTATTAATATTATCTAATAGACTAATATAGGAACGACTGAAGTGAATGGTTGCGCTGATCAAATATGATCTATTTATTTGGTAAAACCTGTAGGCAAATACGTTTTGTATTGAACATAGAATAGATGCTATTGTTTCTCCAGAAAAAATGAAAAAAAAAAGTGTTTATGTGTTCATCATTGCGTGTGACCTGCCATTTATCACGCAAAACTCATCAGCGCTGATATGAGAAGTTGCGTGTCCGCCTGGTGTATTGTGTGACATAAAATCTCATTGAAATATAAATACAGCAAAAACATCAGCCCAAGAGATCATTCACCGCTGAGTATACAAATGATACAGATGAGCAATATACAGATATGTATGTTTTTTTTTTACAAAAAATAAAGTATATATTGAGCAAATATACACAGATGAGGTAAGCATGACAGATCATGCATTTTCAAAGTCAGTCCATTGAATTCTATGGTACGAAACTGAAATTTATTTTAATCCTGTCTGTCTACTTAATGTCATAATCTAATCTCTTTTCTAATATAATTTAATTAAAAAGTCCCTATTGTTCCCTCACTACACTATCTAACTGCTTTATTTTTTTTACTACTTCCTGTGTTATGACACTTTGAAAATACTAGTGCATGCTGGGATACTCAAACGAGTCATCATCAGGGGGGCGATCACTGCCACAGACTCTGCCTCCACCCTGAAATGAAGCATCATCAGTGAACACCGTTTCAGGGGCTGGGATAGTCTCCTCTCTACTGTCATTTGTCAATTCTGATGTAAACTCAGTCGGCTGTCACTGTGCAATGTGTAGAGTGACAGTGCACTCCCTCACCTGCTATGACAAGCCAGCAATAGAGCGCACTGTCATTGAGCATTGTAAGGAGAAAATCTGGCAAGCAGAGATCAGCCCTTTTCTGCAAGTGCCATCACTTGCGAGGACGAGGCTTTTCTCTGCTCGCTGGTTCTCTCCTTATAGCGCACTCTCTTGCTGGCTCATAGGAGCTGACGAGGAAACACATTGTCACTGTGTACTGGGATGACTAGTGCATGGTGACAAGATCCTACTGAGCATCCGTCGGAATTGACAATCGACGCATGCTCAGTATAGCAGGGTCTAGACCAGCTCCTGAAACAGAAGTCACTGATGATGCTCTGCTTCAGGGTGGGATCAGGGGCCGCAGCAGTAACCGCAACCTCTGGTTCCTGATGATGACAAATTTGAATATTTCATTATGCACTGGGATTCTCAAACAAGGCGTCACCAAAAAGGAAGAATTAGAAAAATAAAATAAAGCGGTTGGCTAGAGCAGTAAGGGAGCAATAGTGACATTTTAATGAAAGTATATTAGAAAAACCGATTAGATTATGCCATTAAATAAATAGAGATTTAGATTTCAGTTTCATACCACTCCTTTAAAGCAACACTTACAATACAGACGCTTTGAAACTGCAAATGAAAAAAAAAACACATAAATGAAACTAAAATGTTTTGGCAGTTTTAGAGGTTTACTTGTGATTGATGCAGTTAATAATGATGGACAATGTTAAAAATATGTTTTACGTGGTATTATATGTGGGAACATCAGAACAAAAACTAAAGTGTGGCTATATCCCATATTTTATACTGTAGTACACATTTTTATTAAAAATATTTTACTAGGTTGCCCTTTCAGTAATGAGCCGCTTACCAGGAAATCATCGGTTCAGACTGTGAACAGCCATCATCTTCTCCTCCTGACTCCTGAGCCATTTGGGCCAGGATTTTGTCATAACACAAGAGCAGTGGTTTAGCAACTGGGGTTGGCAGAGGGGGTGGTTGTGCAGGCCCCTGTTAAACTCTAAGGTAGAGCAGGGAGACATCATACCAGATTCCTAAGGAGGCAGGTGGCCAAAAAGAAGTGAGTGACTTTCAAAGACCTACGGTAAGATTTGGTGGCAGCAGGAACAGACCCTAAAAAATAGGAAAAGTCAATAGCTCAGTGATTCTCTTCGGTTGCTGTACTTCCACACTGGAAACCTGTATGTGCAGAGGGCAAGATTCAGTCAGTTATAAGGAAATTCTAGGAGATAACGCCATGTCTTTTTTGAGGGAAGATGAATCTTAGCTATCATTGGACCTTCCAACAAGACAATGATCCTAAGCATACCTCAAAGTCCGCCAAGGCTTGGCTTCAGAAGACGTCCTGAAAGATTCTGGAGTGGGCCTCACAAAGATCTGACTTGAACCTCATACAAAATCTTTGGTGGGATTTGTAGAATAGACTGCCCCCATCCCTAAAGGGAAATATGCAAATGCATGTAGAAAAGACGCGGTGTCTCTGCGGTGTTGGATGTTTTGATCTCCCCGAAGTCATTCATCCTTATGTTTATAGTCTTTTCACTAGGCACTGCTCCTAATAGCCAGTTTCCTACTCCACACTGATGAGGGGCAAATACCCCGAAACAGCTGTCTGTGGATGGATACCATGTTTTGGCATAGGTGGTTTTTCTTTATTGGATGCTGCCCTTCCCGTGGTTGTTCCTTCCCGGTGAAAGACCTGGCTATTCATTGCTTGCGTTGAGAAACACGTGATGGTGTCTCCGCGACTTTTCTACATACTCTTCACCAGGTAAGGCACACACATGCAACACATTCTGAATCCAGGCCAGGAGGGGGAGCTCAAGACCCGGATTCAGGGGAGCTTCCCTGTATAAAGATCCTGACCTGGAGGAGGAGCTAATTAGTTGTTCAGTGACACAAAAGGAGAAGGAAGTCTGGAACTGAGTGCAGACAGAGAGGCCTGGCAACCACGAGGGAGCTGCAGCCTCTGGGAAGGAGTAACCTGTTGGGTTGCATGTGGAGCAGCCAGAAGGGAAGTAACACAGGAGAGAGACAGAGCTCAGAGTCGAACTGTGGCAGGGCACCGTCGGAGCTGAAGCGGAATAATCCGGGTACCGGGAGCCCGAGCCTTTCGTGGACTCTAGGACACGGAGCAGAACCGGAGGGCATAACACTACATGTCACCTGCCCGCATTACGCCTGAGATGCAGCAGCACTGGAGGAGCCTGGGGCATCTGAGAGTCCCTGTAAAAAGGCTCATGCTGCCGACATGCAGGTACCTGTCCCAGGACAGGGGGAAACAGGACCTTGTAGGAAGCTTAAAGCAGCAGGGATCTCACTTAGAAAGGCGCAAGTAGGAAAGGCTCATGGACCTCTACTGGGAAAAGAGAACTCTAATTTGCCTCTTAGTCGGCCGGACCACCGTCATCCGTGCCTGGTACCCTGGACTGTGGCCTGTCACCCACAAGTAAACCAGGTAAAGACTTACAACTCGTCTTCTCTCATTTCTTCACTGGCTATACCATCCCCGCCACACACCATAGGACCCCTGAGGACCCTGCTTCACCTGTGGGAAGTGTAACACCTGGGCTGCCACAACATCCCCCAGGGGACCCCTCTAATGCAGCGTTGGTCCCCCTATTGACCGAACTCCACAGGTGGCGTCACGACAAACTTTGAACATTTAACCCCCTTTAACGTTGATGCCCAGGGCCAGGACCGGGTCGCAGCCACCGTGACATCCCCCTTTGCGATTGGACCCGGTACCGAGTATCCCACTGCCCTGTGGGCGCATCACAAACATAGGGTATTATCCGAGAGAGAATCAGATTAAACTCACCTCATATTAATATTTAGAAAGCATGTCAAATGGAAAATCAGCTGCAGCAGATCCAGGGGTCAGCAGTTGACCATAAAACATCAAAGTATGGAAGGAGAGCTTTGTGAATGGTTTCCGTGCTTGCTGACAGTTAATGAGACATATATCCCAGAATATAAAACGAAATAGTGGTTTAATCGACATGTTTCAAAGTACAAATGACTTCAGGAGAAAATTGCGTTGCTGAAGTCATTTGTACTTTGAAACGTGTCAAATAAACCACTACCTCTCCTTCCATCCTTTGATTGGTTTATAATTACAGCAGAAACTTTGTGCAGTTTGCTAATAAAGCTAATCTGCAATGGAGAGAGGGAGGTTGTGAATATTTTGATTGCAACTGTATCTATAGAATGTATTTCATTTCACAGTTATATATACATGAATGAACACCTGCCTCCATTCTCCCCATTTTATTAATGCTTTTATGTTGTTGTAGAATCATAGAATGCTAGAGTTGGAAGGGACCTCCAGGGTCATCGTGTCCAACCCCCTGCTTAACGCAGGTTTCACTAAACCATTTCAGACAGATGTCTGTCCAGCCTCTGTTTGAAAGCTTCCATTGAAGGAGAGCTCACCACCTCTCGTGGCAGCCTATCCCACTCATTGATCACCCTCACCTTCAAAAAGTTTTTTCTAATGTCTATTCTGTATCTTCTCCCTTTCAATTTCATTCCATTGCTTCTCATGTTTCCATGTGCAAATGATAATAATGATACATTAGAAACGCTGCCTCATATCTGCACCAAATAAGGAGTAAAAGGCATAAAAATGCAGCAAAATTCAATAGCCAGAGAAGAATGTTATTGCGTAGTTTGGTGAAGACACCTGCAGAAAACAAAAAGCACAGTATTTACGCAACATGTGAACACGAAATACCATCGAAACCTTCAAAAAGAGCCTGAAGACCCACCTCTTCCGACAAGCCTACAACCTGCAGTAACCACCAATCGACCAAACCGCTGCATGACCAGCTCTATCCTCACCTACTGTATCCTCACCCATCCCTTGTAGATTGTGAGCCTTCGCGGGCAGGGTCCTCTCTCCTCCTGTACCAGTTATGACTTGTATTATTTAAGATTATTGTACTTGTTTTTATTATGTATACCCCTCCTCACATGTAAAGCGCCATAGAATAAATGGCGCTATAACAATAAATAATAATAATAATAATAATAACATGGCCTTAGGCTATGTGCACACGTTGCAGATTTGGGTGCAGAATTTTCTGCACAAAATCTGCATCTCCTGGCAGAATCCGCAGCTGCGGTTTTGATGCGTTTTTTGCGCGGATTTTATGCAGTTTTTACCACTGCGGATTTCTATTAATGGAGGGGTGCAGAAACGCTGCAGAAACGCACAAAAGAAGTGACATGCACTTCTTTGAAATCTGCAGCGTTTCTGCGTGGATTTTTCTGCACCATGTGCACAATTTTTTTTTTTTTATACATTGATTTACATTGTACTGTAAATCACAGTGCAGATCTGCAGCGTTTCTGCACATTTTTTTCCAACACTAAACTTTATCAGCATGCACAAGAGATAAATCTAGCATGCCAAACTGCAGCAAAAAATGCTCAAAAAAGCAGCAAAAAGGCAGCAAAAAAAAAATCAAGAAAAAACAAGGAAAACATACTTTTTTCTGCAGCTTCTTTCCTGCCAAGAGATCAGGTTTTGCTGCAGAAAAAAAATAGGCTGAAAAAATGCCTAGTGTGTACTTACCCCAAGAGTTTTTTTTATAAAAGATAATGGGTTAGCAACATAATTTCGCAAACCTTGAACATTGGATGTCTGTGAGTAAAGCACTGGTATAAGAAGAATAAATAATAATAATAACAATAATAATAATAATCTTTATTTATATGGAGCCAACATATTCCATCGCCTTACAATTCAGAGGTTCATATACAACAGTCATAACTAACATACCGTATTTTCCGGCATATAAGACGACTGGGCTATAAGACGACCCCCCAACTTTTCCAGTTAAAATATGAAATCTTCTTAAAAGTCGGAGGTCTTCTTATATGCCGTATGTCGTCTTATAGGGCCGGTGACTAATGTGCCTTTTGGGGTGGGGAGTGGTCCCGATGATGAAGAGAGGGGGCGTCTCACAGGAAAGTGGGAGTGGAGTAGCCCCCTGGTACCTCATTGCGGCAGCGTGGGGGTCTCTGTGCTGGGGAGCGGCGGCTCCTCATTGCGGTAGCATAGGGTTCCTGTGCTGGGAGCGGCAGCTCTTCTTCGTGCCGTGTGTGCTGTGGGGCGGTGCATCTTCTTGCAGCGTCGGGGCTCCTCCGGCATCTCCGCAAGGCCCGGAGGCACCGGCAGCTCCATTGCTCGAATGCGGTGGCCTCCGGGAAAATGGCCGCTGGGGGCGGCGCATGCTCAGATTCAGATCTCGTCCCGAGATCTCGGGAGACGAGATCTGAATCTGAGCATGCGCCGCCCCCAGCGGCCATTTTCCCGGAGGCCACCGCATCCGAGCAATGGAGCTGCCGGTGCCTCCGGGCCTTGCGGAGATGCCGGAGAAGCCCCGACGCTGCAAGAAGATGCACCGCCCTACAGCACCCACGGCACGAAGAGGAGCTGCCGCTCCCAGCACAGGAACCCTATGCTACCGCAATGAGGAGCCGCCGCTCCCCAGCACAGAGACCCCCACGCTGCCACAATGAGGTAACAGGGGGCTACTCCACTCACACTTTCCTGTGAGACGCCCCCTCTCTTCGTCATCGGGACCACTCCCCCCCCACCCACCATATGCACATTTGTCTGTACCCGGCGTATAAGACGACCCCCGACTTTTAAGAAGATTTTGAGGGGTTAAAAAGTCGTCCTATACGCCGGAAAATACGGTAGTTAAAGATAATACAATAAATAAAGCGAAAATAATGACGACTGCTTGTAAGAGCTTGCAATCTACAATGAGGTGGTGGTGACACAAAGTACAGGTGCTTATTTACAAAGATGGTCCAGCCATCTTGAGGGAATGAGTGATAGATAAAGGCTGCATGAGCTAGTCACCAGACAATATTTGTAGTGCTTTTGGGTGCGGTGGAGTATGATGGAGAATTATATTCAGAGAAATAGAGAATGTGCTATTTATTAAAAGGACTTCGATTAGGGAACGTGATAGGCTGTCATATACAGATGTGTTTTTAGGGAGCACCTAAAACTGTGTAAGTTGTGGTTAGTCCTAATTTCTTGGGGTAGAGCATTCCAAAAAATTGGTGCAACTCGGGAGAAGTGTTGGATCCGGGAGTGGGAGGTACTGATTAGTGCAGATGTTAGTCAAAATTCACTTGCGGAGCATAGAGAACGGGAAGGCCGATAAAGAGAAATGAAGAAGGAGATGTAAAGGGGTACCCCACTGTGGAAAGCTTTGTGAGTGAGAACAAGCAATTTAAATTGGATCCTATAATGTATGGACAGCCAGTGCAATGACTGGCACAGAGCGGAAGTGTCCTAGTAACAATTAGCCTGGTTGCTGCATTAGGGAATTACAGTAGTTAAGGCTGGAGTATATCAGGGCAACAGTGAGGGTTTTGTTGTTTCCATGGTGAAAAAGGGGCGGATTCTAGAGATGTTCTTCAGGTGCAAGTGACAAGTTTGGGCAAGAGATTGTATATAGGGGGTGAAGAAAAGATTAGTGTCAAAGCCATGTCCTTTATGCTGATTGAGTGGAGCATAGAGAGTAGGAGATGGTGGTCAAAAGTGTTGAAAGCTGCAGAGAGGTCAAGAAGAATGAGCACAGAGTAGTCACCTTTACGTTTTGCTGTCAAAAGGTCATTGGTCACTTTGACGAGTGCAGTTTTGGTAAACTGTAGGAGACAGAAGACAGACTTGTGATGGATCTAGAAGAGACTGAGTGGAGAAGTAATGGTAAGGCAAGAGTATACCAGGCTCTCCAAGAGTTTAGAAATGAAGGGGAGATTGGAGACTGGTCTATAGTTACTGTATTTGTGCAGGATGAGTCAAGAGAGGGTTTTTTTTAAATAATGGAGTAATGATAGAGAGTTTGAAGGAGTGGGGGAAAGTACCAGAAGAGAGGGATAGATTGAAGATTTTAGTTAGGTGAGTAGTGACAACTTGAGAGAGAGACTGGAGTACGTGTGAGGGAAGGGGGTTAGAAGTGCATCTAGTAGGACTTGAAGAAGAGTGGAGGCTGGAGACTTCTTCTTCTGTGAATGGGTCAAATGTGGAGAGTGAGCCAGGGGATACGTGGGAAGGGATGGGAGTCATAGCACTTGGTGGCTGGGAGCTGATTTCCTGATGGATATTTTCTATTTTATCTGTAAAGTAGGAGGCAGGATCATCTGCACAATTGTCCATGATAGGGGCATGCACTTTAGGACTGAGGAGGGAGTGAAAAGCGTCAAAGAGTTTTTTTGAGGTTGTTGGATAGTGAGGAGATCAAGGTGGTGAAGTAGGTCTGTTTGGTGAGGTTAAGTGCAGAGTTATAGGGTCTTAACATATTCGGCACTCCTAGAGCATCTCCGGAGAAATTGAGTTTGTGATGTGAGCCTGGACTGCTTTTCTCTGTGTTTGAAGCTTCTGAGGGTGAGGGGCGCTACTTGGTCTAGGCTGCTTCTGAGAGTGTCATTGTAGATATATACATTCAGATCAGGACAGGGAAGAGAGGAGATTAATGACAGTGATGAGTACTTATCTGCCCTGTTGAGGGCAGAATAAAGTACCGCAGTGCACAGGCGCCGGGAAAGGCCAGAGAGGCCCAGCGCCTGCACACTGCAGGAATTTGCTCTGCCCTCTTACATATATTTTTGTAAATACTGGCAGGAAATAATATCCTTTCATGTTATGCAGTTGCTGACGAGATATCAGCTTAAGCAGGCAAACAGCCTAGGAATAAATCAGATTACACAAAAGATATCCTTACCAGCATCATACTTTGGGGTACTAGTCCTGAATGCGGGATGATTACTGCTGCTATCAATTTCCATTTAGGTTGCTTATAATATATTATTATTATTTATTATTATATATGGGATTTTTTTTCATTTTTCTTTTTTTTTCTTTATTGGTTTACTTCTTGCAAAGGGTGTTTTTAAACATCTAATATGTATTGTATTTTGGGGGGATTTTTTTGTTAGTAGAAAGTGTATTTCTTAGTAGAAAATATAACTTTTGTTAGTAGTGGGTATAGTTTTTGTTAGTAGAGGGCATACTTCTTGTTACTAGATGGTGTATGTCTTGTTAGTAGAGGGTGTTCTTATTGTTAGCAAATGTGTATTTCAACATAGGAGAGGTTGTTCTTGTTAGTAAAGAGTGTACTTATTTTTACAAAACCTCAATACATTACCGTAACTGGAATATACGTTGTTATGCTTGCAACATGTAGGTGCATGTTCACACTGGCCACTAAACAGACAAAACCTAAGATAAAAGCAAAGTGAGAAAATATGCTACAGTAAATAACTTGCAATAGTACATTTAAATAACATAGAGTACTTGGTAAACATAATTTTGATTGAAAAAAAGTAAAAGCCATCCCACCACGTCACAGTGATCCTATTCGGGATGGTCCTAACTTCTAGTATTAAATCCTTACCATATGTCAAATGACATAAATGTGAATTAAGGCCGAACAGGACATAATTCACATTTAAGTCCTTTGGCATATGTTAGGATCATCCCGAATAGGGTCACCGTGACGTGGTGGGATGGCTTTTATTTTTTTAAATCAAAATTCTGTTAACCAAGTACCTTATTTAATTTTCATGCACCATTGGTATCTATTTACTGCCGGGTCTCTGCTTGCTTTGTTTTTATCTTAGATTTTGGATTTATTGTTAGCAGAGGGTGTACTTCTTGTTAGGAGAAGGTGTACTTACTGTTATCAGAGGGTGTACCTCTTGTTAGTAAAGGGTTCAACTTTGCTAGTACAAATTTTTCCTTATGTTATTAAAGGATATACTTCTTAGTAAAGGTTGTATTTCTTGTTAGCAGAGGGTGTCTTTTTGGTAGTAGATGGTATTCTTATTGTTATCAAAGGATGTACTTATAATTAGCAGAGGGTGTATTTCTTGTTAATAGAGGGTACCCTCCTTGGTACCAAGGGATGCACTTCTTGTTAGCAGAGTGTGTACTTCTTGTTCTTAGAGAGTACACTTTTTGTTAGCACAGGGTGTTCCAATTGTTAACAGCGTGTGTTCTGCTATTTTACAGAGGGTGTTCATCTTACTAGTAGAAGGTGTACTCCCTGTTAGGTGAAGAGTTGATTCGCGTCAGTAGAAGTTGTACATCTTGTTACCAAAGGATGTACTTCTTGTTAGTAGAGGGTGTTCTTATTGCTAGCAGCAGGTGTATTTCTATTCAGCAGAGGGTTCTTACTAGTTGAGGGTGTACTTCCGGTTAGGTGAAGTTGTGCTTCTTGTAGGTGAATATGTACTTCTTGTTGGCAGTTGATGTACTTTTTGTTAATAAATTATGCACTTCTAGTTACTACAAAGTGTTAGTAGAGAATGTGATAATGTGTGCAAACTGTAAAGCGCTGCGGAATATGTTAGCGCTATATAAAAATAAAGATTATTATAGATTATTATTATTATGTGCTTCGTTAGTAGAATGTGTATCTCCTGTTAGTGGAGGATGTACTTTTTATTAGCAAATGTTGAGACCTCTTTGTTAGGAGAAGGTGTACTTCCTCTTAGCAAAGGTGTACTTTTTGTTAAAAGGTGTAAGAATAGAATGTACTTCTTGCTAATTTTGTTAATTGAAAGAGTAACTCTTGTTAGTAGAGGGTATACTTCTTTTTAGCGGAAGTCATACAGCTTGTTAGTAGAGGGTGTACTTGTTAATAGAAAATGTACAGGTGCTTCTCACAAAATTAGAATATCATCAAAAAGTAAATTTATTTCAGTTCTTCAATACAAAAAGTTAAACTCATATATTATGTACTCATTGCAAACAGAGTGATCTATTTCAAGTTTTTATTTCGGTAGCTCAAAAGTCATTATCTCAGTAAATTTGAATAATTAACAAAAAACACCTACAAAGGCTTCCTAAGCGTTTAAAAAGGTCCCTTAGTCTGTTTCAGTAGGCTCCACAATCATGGGGAAGACTGCTGACTTGACAGATATCCAGAAGGCAGTCATTGACACCTGATTGTCATCTGCTAGTGTAGGTCCACTGTGTTTTATCAAGACCAAATTCAGCGAAGCCATCTACCAAGAAATTTTAGAGCACTTCATGCTTCCCTCTGCCGACAAGTTTTTTGGAGATGGAAATTTAATTCTCCAGCAGGACTTGGCACCTGTCCACACTGCCAGAAATACCAATACCTGGTTTAAAAACAACAGTATCACTGTGCTTGATTAGCCAGCAAACTCGCCTGACCTTAACCACATAGAGAATCTATGGGGTATTGTCAAGAGGAAGATGAGAGACACCAGACCCAGCAATGCAGATGAGCTGAAGGCTGCTATCAAGCAACCTGGGCTTCCATAACACCTCAGATATGCCACAGGCTGATTGCCTCCATGCCACACCACATTGATGCAGCAATTGATGCAAAAGGAGCCCCAACCAAGTATTGAGTGCATTTACTGAACATACATTTCAGCAGGCCAACATTTCAAATTTTAAAATCATTTTTCAAGCTGGTGTTATAAAATATTCTAATTTACTGAGCTAATGACTTTTGGGTTTTCATTGGCTGTAAGCCATAATCATCAACATTAACAGAGATAAACACTTGAAATAGATCACTCTGTTTGTAATGACTCTATATCTATCTTGAGTTTCACTTTTTGCTTTGAAGAACTGAAATAAATTTAACTTTTTGATGATATTCTAATTTTGTGAGAAGCACCTGTACCTCATATTAGTGGAAGATGTACTTGCTGTTAGCAGAGGGTGTACTTCCTTTTAGCAGAGGGTGTACTTCCTTTTAGCAGAGAGTGTACTTCCTGTTAGCAGAGGGTGTACTTCCTGTTAGCAGAGGGTGTACTTCCTGTTAGCAGAGGGTGTACTTCCTGTTAACAGAGGGTGTACTTTTTATTAGTAGAAGGTGCACTTAATGTTAGTAGAAAGAGCACTTCTTGTTGAAGATGGTGAACATCTGACTCACAGAGGATGTGCTTTGTATAGTAGAAGGTATACTTATTATTATAAGAGGGTGTAGTTCTCGTTAGTACAGAGTATACGTATTGTTAGTAGAGGGTGTAGTTCTTGTTGGGAATAGATGTACCTCCTGTAGTTTTGAGTGTGTACTCACTGTTAATGTTTAATAATGTATAATTATACATTTCTTTCTTTTCTCATTTACAGTATGGCTTTGTCAACCATGCCTTGGAGCTACTGGTGATAAGGAACTATGGGGAAGAAGTATGGGAAGATATCAAGTAAGTCGTTAAGTTGCTAACAGGATCTTCTTTATATCTACTATCCGTATTTTGTAATGTTTTTCTTGTTTCAAAAATTATGAACACTTTGGTGAAATGTTAATATAGCAGACCTAGTGTTATCAATTGGCACAGCATCCCATGATAGGTTATCGGTAGTTACTTACAGGAATTCAGGCTAGCTGAAGTTACTTTAAAGCATAAAGTTTCAGTCACTGAGGCAGCAGCGGAGCTGGATCAATGACTATTCTGCATATAGAGAGCGGAAGCCTACCACGCCCCGGACATTTAGTGACAGCCAGCCCCAATGCTGAGCAAGTCAGTCAGTGCGGGGAGCGTTTTTACAGCTACCGCTTTCTATGCTCAGAGCGGAGATTGTGTAATAAGTAGGTACTGGAATGCAGTAACACAAATGATGCAGAACAGAGTTTAACTATATTTAATCTCTTAAAAGTAAGGATCTCCTCGCAGGGAGATAACAGGCAAAAAAGGAAATGCAACAGGTAAATGTTATAACAAGTGGTTAAGTAGACAGTCTTTTGTTAAGGCCGGGATCACACATACGCGAGATACGGCCGAGTCTCGCAGGTGAAAACCCAGCTCTGGTGCCGGCACTCCGGAGCGGAGCCTGCAGCCGCACAGCAATACATGGAGCTGCACGCTCCGCTTCGGAGTGCCGGCGCTAGAGCTGGGTTTTCACCTGCGAGACTCGGCCGTATCTCGCGTATGTGTGATCCCGGCCTAACAGTTTCACTTATCGTGGCTTCACAGCTCGTCACTTGCTGGAGGTCCCGAGGGTAGAGCAACGCCGGCAGCAGTCGACGTGTTGTCTTCAGGCATTTCCGCCCTATACACGATCCTGCTTCTGGCGGCAGCGGGCGGTCTCCAGTTTTGCCCGCTTAGCCCCTAGTCCATATAACTGCGGAGCAAAAGGATAAAGCTTTCTGCAAAGTTCAACTTGGCATGTGTCTCTCTGAGCAGCCCCTGGCACCCGAATAGCTGCTTGGCCTGCGCTCCTCTGTGTGTCAGCCATCACCCGGAAGTCCACTCTGCAATGTTCTGCCTGGTGCGCGTTACCCTGCATGCTCGCCGATATCAGTAAGACTCTAATTCAGCCACCCTGTCTCTGCACGCTGCGGCCTAACGTACCCCTCTCTGTGGCTGCGATCCGTACCCTTCACCTAGGTTACCGGCTCGCTCCGGCTGCAATTGCATTTCCTCCAGCAACAGGAGGAGGGGGCCCAGGAGTTCTAAACTCGGTACTTCAGCAGCCCGGTCCTCCCTTCTATAAATGAACCAGCTCCAGCGCCGTCCCCATGACTGAAACCGGTATGTTACAGGAAGGAATAAAGTACATTTCCTCCCAGCAGCGAGGGTCTAAGTGCCTGCACCAGGCAGGTTCAAACCGTTATCTGCAGATTAACCCAATATCTGCAGGTTAATAGTGTTTTTTCACAGGACATGTCCCCTTTATATGGACTTTGAGGGGCCAATATATTAGACACTCACCAAAAGTATTACCATTTTAAAAACCACACCCCTCACATACTTCAAAACTGCTGTCAGGAAATTTGTTAACCACATAGGAGTGCATTGGTACCCAAAATGTGGCTACAAACTGAGTTTGGACAAACCGCAGTGCTTGGAAGGGAAGAAGCACCATTTGAATTTTGGATCACAAATTTGGGTCAGATAGGCTACATATGCCATGTTGCATTTGCAGGACCCATAAATTGTCCCAACAGCAGAAAACCCCCACAATGGACCCCATTCTGGAAACTACACCCTTCAAGGATTTTATCCAGGGGTATAGAGAGCTTTTGAACGCAGGTGCTATACAGAATTTGATTACATTAGGCAGACAATGTTTCTTTAAACCCACATTTTTCACTTTCACAAACAGGTAAAGCATAAAAGTGGAGCATACAGTTTGTTATACACTTTCGTCTGAGTGTTGCAATACCCTACATGCAGTCAAATTTTGCTTGAACATATGGCAGGGCTGGGAAGGGAATAAGCGCCATCTGGTACTTGGAGTCTAAATTTGGGTGGAATAGATTTCAGACAACATGTCTCATTTACAGAGCCCTTTACATTTGAAAACAGCAGAAACACCCCACAAATGACCCCATTTTGGAAACTAGAACCCATCTAGAGATATATTGAGCATTTTAACCTGTAGTCGATTCACACAACTTTTGAACATAAATGTCAGACATATATTGCATATATTGGTTAAATAAAACTATCATAATTCTACTGCTCAAACCCTGAGTGCAGAGTTTTTTTATCTGTATATAATTATGGATTGGATCCCTACTTGGGCACCGCTACTCTGACAGAGTGACGTATAGTCACAGAATTGTTTTACACTGGAATGCGGAAATATAATACTTTAGTGGCAAAAATGTAGGGTTTTTTTCCTACCTGCAAATTTGGCAGTTACACAAGGTTTAATAGGTGAAACTGGACCCCACAATTTATTGTTCAATTTCTCGCAAATGCGGTGATGCACCATATGTTATTATAAACTACTGTTTAGCCATATGTCAGGGCAGAGAAGGAAGGAGCACCATTTATCGTTTGGAGAACAGATTTTTTTTAGAATAGTTTGTGGCAACATTTGTGGGGCCCAAAAGGTGACGGAACAGCGCACAGTGGGGCTCAGTAGCAGGGGAATATTTGGATTTGAGAGTGCAGATTTCTTTGGATTTTATTTGAGGGGCTTGAAGCCATGTCACTTTTCCAGAGTCTTGTTCTACCAGTAATGTGGGAACCTATTTTTCCAGTGACAGATGATAGACATGAGTGGGGTCTGGTTTTGTGTGGGATATTTAGGGTTTTTATTGGTAACAGTTTGGGGTACATAACATTCTTTGATCGCTTCCAGAATAAAGCTGGATCCCAACTTTGTTTTCTACGCTAAATGCTTACGTGGGGTTTTCCATGTACATTCCGCAAAAATGCGATTCAGAACCACCCATCATAAAGAGGCAGATGGAGACACTTTGGCCTCTGGCGTCTGTTCCGGTGGTATCTGTCTTTTTAGGCGTGCACAGAACTGTGATCGACCACACTTCTGCGCTTAAAAAATGGCTAAAATCATGGTACACCACCTTAACAGAGACCAGGTGGAGTCCAAAATGACCCCATCTGCCTCATAAGTGAGTGGTTTGTCTGAATCACGTTTTTTGAGATTTAAGCAGATATCCCAATGTACAGTTGTGCTCAAACATTTACATACCCCGGCAGAATTTTTGCTTTCTTGGCTTTTTTTCAGAGAATATGAATGATAACACCAAAATGTTTTCTCCACTCATGGTTAGGGGTAGGGTGAAGCCATTTATTGTCAAACTACTGTGTTTTCTCTTTTTAAATCTTAATGACAACCCAAAACATCCAAATGACCCTGATCAAAAGTTCACATACCCCATTTCTTAATACCGTGTATTGCCTGCTTTAACATCAATGACAGCTTGAAGTCTTTTGAGGTAGTTGTGGATGAGGTTCTTTATGTTCTCAGATGATAAAGCTGCCCACTCTTCTTGGCAAAAAGCCTCCAGTTCCTGTAAATTCCTGGGTTGTCTTGAATGAACTGCGTGCTTGACATCTCCCCAGACTGACTCAATGATATTGAGGTCAGGAGACTGAGTTGGCCACTCCAGAACCTTAACTTTTGCTTCTCTTTTGCTGCCTTAATCAGTGGAGTGGCCTGTGAGCTCCCAATCTGGGCAGTTTCAATGCAAATGCGATCCTCCAATGCTGCAGAGTTGAAGCAGAAATGTACCATTAAATGTAATTGCTTGATGAAAAAAACTTTCTAAGTTGCCAAACAGTGTTTACATGTATAGTGGAGTGTTTGATGCGAATTATATTTGCAAGACCTAGTCCATCTGTGACCATTGGGTATGAGCCTTGATTAACGCCTGCTACCTTACTGCATCTGTGGCTCTTCTTTTGATTAGCTGACCTGGCTCAATGTCACTTGTGCATCACGCTACATGAATGCTGTTGGATAAGGTCGGCTAATCAGAAGAAGAGCCGGGTATGCCGTCCGGTAAGAGGTGTTCTCAGGACTCCAGCAACCTTAAATTATCTTCATGGCCGATGAACAGGTCTTATGAATCAATTCACACCAAATGCTGGATAAATCTATGCATCTACTATAGCTTTAGGTCGTGTGGGAATAAGGTTGTATTGTTATCCAGCGTTGCCAACTTGACTTTTTGACTTTTTTTTTTTTTAAATCAGACAATATTTTTTACAGACACATTGGAAATCCATATTGAATCTTTATTTTTATAAGTGATACATGTGTAGAGGCCGGAATTCTGATATGAAGACTTTTCCTGCTCATAAAAGTTAGTAGTACACATAACCTGTATAAGTTTCTTCAACCTAAAAAAAATCATGCATACCTTCATTTTCTGTTACGGATAGGACAAAGGAGTGTCTACTTTTACAGACTGTCCTGTCATTTCTGGACGGTTCACAATCCTGTTGTTGGCCAAGAAGGGAAGCAGAGTAAACCTAACCTTTCTCAAGATTCCCATTATTGATATACAGTATGCAATGCTTCCTGATGACATCACCATCCATGGTTGCTTTGTTTCAATTTAGGTGGTCTGGTTTATTATACCGTGGTTTATGAGATAACACTGTATGTAATACAGACTCGTTGACATAAAGAATGTTAATGCACATCACTTGAGGTTCTCAGAGGTACTCACCTAGGGCAAAGCATTTAATTTAAACCTCATATGACATTCAATGTAAGTGTAAAAGTTCTTTCTCCTTCTTCTAAAGTGGAAAAGTTATCCTGTTCGCCGATGTTATTGTAATATATACGTCCCATGTTGTTTCCTTAAAAGGAAAGCTCTCTCTCCCTTTCTATCTAACATGGAAGTCGCATTGCATGAGTTCCAACTAATCTTTCCAGCTTGACAAATACATTTTTCTATCATTCAAAATTGTACTTTCTGGGCACAGAAAATGAAGAAGTCCACCGATTACAGTAGTAGTAATTACTGTAGTCTTCAAGATAAGCCACTAGTAACTCATGGACCTATCTGACTCTCATGACCCTTATTAATCCGTTGAGTAAAGGGGGTTGAAAGTGCTTTATGAAACCAGTAGTGGGTGTGCCTTGTATTACAGCAACTCAACTTCATTCAATTGAAAAGGTTTGGGTTGTTGTAATACCAGGCACAGCCACTATGAAAAATATAGAGTACTTAGCAAACAATGAATGTGGATGTGGTGCTTTCTGAGTGAAGGACTTGACTAAATGATTTATTACATTCATTATACTCTATAAATGCTAAGTAGCTCAAGGCAGGTTGGGCGAAAAGGACTAAAGACTCCCATACACATCAGACTAATGTCTACCAAGCCTGCCAATATCATTGGGTTGACTCTATGGTGTATGGGGACATCAACCGCCTGATGGTCAGGAAATGTTGATATCACATGTCTTATTTTGAACAGCTGATCGCAGCATTGTTCTGAAAATAACCCACCAGCCGCTGTGCCAGTTGGTGGCTTTCTCATAAAGAACACAGGAGCACTTGACCTGTATATAGGAGAACCAGCTGAGATGGCTGTTCCATTGCTCATCCAATAGCTTTCTAATGTGTATGGCCAGTTTAAGGGTGAGTTTCGCTGGTTTATCGCCGCTGTTAAACATCAGTCAATCTTATGCATGCAAGTCGATTAGCGATCATTTAATAGACTGTTTAGACAGGCCGACTCTACTGCCATACGCACAGAACGATCAGCCATAAAATTGTTCTATGCACACAGAATATCATTGTTCTCGGCAGCACATGTTCTGTTTACGCAAGATGAAATACTGCGGAGAGTGATCACTTAAGCAAACTTAAAAATCATTTTACCCAATGAACCAGTGCTTTACTTAATTGTCAGGTGATTGGAAGCCTGTTTAGACAGTCCGTTAGTCAAGAGATGAGCTTTCCTAAGAACGCTCATTCCTGCTTACCGGCCAGTGTAGTTTGGAACAATTAAACCCATGGCCTGCTGATAATGTAATCAGTCTAAGTGCTTTTAGTGCTTGTATTGTGTTGTTCTTTATGTGCCGAGGTAATTGATAGGCTCTCAGTATTGAGACAAATTTTTATATATATATTCATTTTTAATGTATTGAAATAATAAGGCATATTATGTAACAAGGTAACAATTGCCTTCAGTAAGCATCTGTTAGGGTTTTCTTTTATTCGCTGTTTTGAAATCCCTTTTTGAAAAATCCCTTTTAAATCGATGATGACATAGCCAAACGTTGCTGCATGCTCTTGTTTAAGGGTGAAAGCACACTTAGCTTTACTGTCGTTTTCATTTTTATTTCATAAATCAATAGTACTAATTCTATCTAGATAGGAGGGAGGAGGGGGAGGGAGGAGCTCTGTCTGTAGCTCCTCCCTCTTCCCATCTACATATAATCTTATCCGTAGCGCCTGCCATCTCCTGTCTCAGTAATGGGAAAGTCTGTCCTCACTGAATACAGATTTTACCGCAGAATTGAGAATTTTGATAATGTCTGATCAATTTTGGCAGATAAGAAGCAGATTTCTCTGATAAGATATACGGTATTACAAATTTCTCATTTTCATATGTATTATTGATTTATGAAATGAAAATTAAAAGGATCATTACTATTTAAAAACAGGAGATCAGTAGAGAAAATACTAGTGGACCTAAGGCCAGATATAAATGTATACACTACCTTTCCAAATTTTGGGGTCACCCAGACAATTTTGTGTTTTCCATGAAAATCATACTTTTAATAATCAAATGAGTTGCCAAATGAATATGGAGAGAAAAGTTAATACCCCCACAATTTTTGCTACAGGATAGGAACTGGTATACCGATTGCTACCAATTTCCAGGCATAATTCAGAGCGCACAGTATATTTGAGTTATGTTGATAGCTGCATCATTGAGCTCCATGGATTGGTAGTATTAGAAATACCTTCATGTTACTGCAGAGTAAGAGAAATGATAAAATATACATAATTATTCTGCTATATTAGGTCTTGCAACAATGAATTGTGTATCTTTTAAAGGGTATTTGTCATCAGAGAAGACCACCTATTGTTTAAATCAGGGCTATGTGTTACATTTTTTTTTTAATTCTTGGCAATGTTATTTTATTCCATATTATCTGTACTAAGCAGTTTAGGACTGGACCATTTCTCCTGTTCCTTATCAGTAACATTTTGTTGCTTTTTTCGTACATGCAGTTGAAAGATTTCAAATTATTTATTGTTATGTATTATTACTATATATTTATTCACTATTTTTTTTATCAAATAAGGAGTTAAAATAATTTTTGCATCTTTTTTTCATGACGGGACCGACTATGAATAAGGGACTTCTAAATGATAAGTGTGTTCTTTTCTGATACAGGAATGAAATATATCTTGGTACCGTGTTAGCCAGTAGATTGAAAAATATTTAGAATTGAGAGTCCTCAGTGGTTGATACCTTTTAATGGCTAACTGAAAAGATGGTAACAAATTGCAAGCTTTCGAGACTACATACGTCTCTTCATTCAATGAAGAGACGTATGTAGTCTCGAAAGCTTGCAATTTGTTACCATCTTTTCAGTTAGCCATTAAAAGGTATCAACCACTGAGGACTCTCAATTCTAAATATTTTTCTTTTCTGATAGTATATTTATGATGGGGATTTCTGATGATTACCTTATCTGGTGGTGTGCATTTCTGATACCACACTTGGGATTATGAACAAGTGACTTCTTAAATGATAAATGTTTTATTCTTATGTCATATTTGATGGTGGAAATCTCTGATACCATACTGAACAAGAGATCTCTAATGATTAATGCGTATAATTCCCTGATTCCATACTGATGGTTGCTTTTCTGATACCATATTGGTGGGTCGTTTCTGCAGGGGTGATATCTGACGGTTTACATCGATTGGGAACACTGATATTAGGCTGACATTTACATGTCCTTCACACTGTATGGATGGTAATAATGCCACCCAATAATGGTGTTTAATGTGAGAACAAACATTCGTATGTGCTCCATGTATATGATCCCTAATAGGAGCAATAATATACTCTGGTGACCCTCTTGAATTCCATTATTTAACGGAGGGTCCAGCTCCCTCACTACCTGCAGGGATAATATAATATATGTCTACACAATCCCTGTACCTCAGTCATTTCCATCTGTATAAGTCACTTGTTTATATCCTGGAGATTCTAATGGGACCAAGCTGTCTACACAAAGATACCCAATAAATTAAGCTGGAGACCTTGATGCACATACGCTTCAAATTTTTCCAACTTTTTGTTTTGTGTCTACAATTTGGGCTAGGGTGCAATAGGGTGAAGAGGGACACCGACACTGAGCAGGGGCACCACGGAGTACAAATTAAGGTGCTGACCTCTGCTGCCAGGAAGGGAGAGAATTTAGGAAGAACTAGGGACTTACTAGGTCCACATATTTACCTCCTGAGGAATTATTGGGTGATCCCACACATACCGCATTGTGTATACAGCACTTGAAAAGACTGAGACTGTAATAAACAGTCTCTGCCTTCTCTAATGGGGAGCTCGGCTGTGTTTGACAGCTGGCTGTCGACTTCCGCAGCTGTACGGTCACATGCAACTGCTGTACTTTGCAGTGACGTTTTAGAATGTCACTACAAAATAGAATGCAGACCGGGACCTTTGGGTGTGACGTATCCTCGGGCAGTGGAGATGATGCTGATGTGTATCTTCCCTCGGTATGGCCGGACTCAGCTCCTCTTTCTCTGCACAATGTTTGGTGGCAATACCTTGCTGTAATCCCTCATTTTATGTGAGGTTATTATTGTTTCTAATAATTAGACATAGGAAAACAAAGAAGAATGGAGACTATTACAATGACTGCATACTCTATTGCTCAGGAAAACTAAAAAATGAAAATGTTTCCTGAGTCTGAATGACTTTGTGTCTCGGCTGCTGATCCTTGGTAAACTCAATGAATCTTCTTTTTTAGACAGTGTGTATTACTGTTAGAAAACACTTAGCCGGGGCAATATGGCGACCTTAGCGGTGATACCTGTCATGTGACCAAATTTTCCTGGGTGTCGCTGGTATGTCACAGTACAATACAAGGGAATATGGTCACATTGTGACCCTCAGGGTTTCCAGCTGCGATAAGCAAGTCCAATCACATTGGATTTTTTTCACCTTACATGTCGTAGTATCCTTGGGGTCGAAACTTGACCATATTTACTTGTATTGCACTGCAATGTAGCATCGACTCCAAGCAAACTTTGGTCTTGTGACAGATCGCAGCCAATGTCGCTGTGTAGCCCCAGCCTAGTAGTATATACTATATGCTAGAAATGTAACCTTGGCCCCACAATGTTTTTTTTTAAATATCTGTCATTCACATGTCCTTGAAGTACAGAATGCCATAGATACTGATGCTGATCATGGGCAGAATATATGTTTAGTATTTTTTTTGTCAAGTTCTAAGGTGCTTGTGGTTGGTAATTATTAATGACCTTTGTTAATATTTGTTTCAAGTACAATACATGAAAACTAGGGTGTCTGCCCTGTTGGGGTGCACTTATATAGCGCTTGGGAGTCTAATAGTATGGGCAACACTAATAGGCTGTAAGCCAGACACTGTGCACTACCTGTGTGTCACCAGCGCCCTATACAAGCCACTTTTGTGCAATCTAATAGTAAGCAATCACCCCCTCCGTGAATTAGTGGTTGTCTCATCAGTATTTTGCACCTGTGTTGCCGCCATCTTTATTACATGGGTTTGCTGCATCCTGATAGCGCTTAGTTCTGAGACCTGAGATCTTTTTACTGTGTTAATTCTTGAACTTTAGGGGGAGTTTTAATTTTGCTTTTCACTTTACTGGCGCACTGTAGAGCCGGCTGTCAATCGGTGCCAAGTCGTGACTCTAGCCGCTACTCTCCATTTTTTTTGTTTGGTTGACCACTCGATCTGTAAAAAAATGCAAAGACATGTGAACAGCTACAAAGACTGTAATGGGTAAAACACAGACAGAAGATGTACATGATTCAAGGGGGTTTTGACCCCAACTGGCACAAAGCGATAAAAAAATAACAAACCATAATATTCTTACCGAGGAATCTTCACAGTGCGGTCCCCGATCACAGCTTGTTTACAGTGTGATGACACATACCGTACATCACCGCAGCGGCCAGCGGGTGACTGTCACATTTACATGTCAGGTTGTCTAAAATTCCATTTAAAGCAGAACAACACATTGATATTATAAGCTCAGACCTATTATGATGATCAAAGAATACATTTGTGAGACAATGACTGAGTTCTAAAAATAATTAACTTGATAGTCTGTTTTAATTTATAGAAGTTGCACCATGCCAGAAAAATGTGCTTGATGTCTAGCCATATATAGTCCTAAAACTAGGACTATACAAGAGGAATTCTCAAGTGGTATATATAGTTACAAACTGATCAAAAGCATTGATGACATAAAGTATAGCTAGTGGAAACGTAAACATGAACCTCTGTATGTGTATGATGTCTTTGGAGATCTGACTCCTCTGCTCATGTAGACATTAAAAATAACATGTAGAAAAGAAACATTTCGGTTGCCTACAGTCTCCACCAGAGGGAGCTAAGGGGTTGACTGAATGTCAGCATTACAGTATACAGTAAGCTTCCATACTCCATCTCCTGGCAGCTGCAAGTGGTCGTATCTTAGCTTTTACACAATATGATCTTCAGAAATGAATTATCAGATTACATGTAAATACAATCAGTTTTGCAATTTACTGCTTATTCCATTTTTCAGCCGTTCTGGAAATATTAACAATTTTCTTTTGTTTACAGTTTGTTGCCTTGGGAGCCGACCACCACTGCTAGACAGCAAAACAAATGCAGTGCTGTACATGCTGTTTTACATTGATCTTATAAGCATTGCACTAGAGGTGGCCACTGGCCAGGATGAGAATACCAGCCCCCAGCTGTCTGCATTAGCAAGGCTGGTTGTCAAAAAGTGGGGGGACCCCTCGTGTTTTTTAAAATTATTTATTTCAATAATTAAAAAATACGGCATTGGGACCCCTCTGTTCTTGATAGCCAGCCTTACTGAAGCTGACAGCTGAGGGTTGCAGCCTGACTTGTTATCAAAAATACAGGAGAACCCACACTTTTTTAAAAATTATTTATTTACAGCGCAGGAGGCGGGTGATGAATACTCCTATCAGTTGCACCTGCTCTCACTGTTATTAGCGGCAGCAGGGTTTGGCTGATGGGAGCAGTAGTCCTATCAGCCGACACCAATGACCGAAGGTAAACTTTATACTTCCGAATCCGATCACAGATGTGAGCGTACGCTGTCTTTTGACAGTGTGGGAACCCCGGCTGTCTAACCGGTGGGGATGATTTCACCGCCGCTCAGAAGCGATGTTTGCTGCGCTGTCATGCACATGACAAGGAAATATATATATCTTGGTACCGTGTAAGGGTACCGTCACACATTGAAATTTTCATCGCTGCGACGGCATGATTCGTGACGTCGCAGCGTCGTATGATCATCGCTCCAGCGTCGTAGACTGCGGTCACACGTTGCAATCACGGCGCTGGAGCGATGCCGAAGTCCCCGGGTAACCAGGGTAAACACCGGGTAACTAAGCGCAGGGCCGCGCTTAGTAACCCGATGTTTACCCTGGTTACCAGCGTAAACGTAAAAAAACAAACAGTACATACTCACCCGTCGGTGTCCTTCAGGTCCCTTGCCGTCTGCTTCCTGCTCTGAGTGCAGCCGTACAGTGAGAGCAGAGCGCAGCACCGCTGCGCTCTGCTCTCACTTTCCGGCCGGCACTCAGAGCAGGAAGCAGACGGCAAGGGACCTGAAGGACACCGACGGGTGAGTATGTACTGTTTGTTTTTTTACGTTTACGCTGGTAACCAGGGTAAACATCGGGTTACTAAGCGCGGCCCTGCGCTTAGTTACCCGATGTTTACCCTGGTTACAAGCGAACACATCGCTGGATCGGTGTCACACACAACGATCCAGCGATGTCAGCGGGTGATCAAGCGACGAAAGAAAGTTCCAAACGATCTGCTACGACGTACGATTCTCAGCAGGGTGTCTGATCGCAGTAGCGTGTCAGACACAGCGATATCGTAACGATATCGCTAGAACGTCACGAATCGTAACGTCGTAGCGATGGAAATTTCAATGTGTGACGGTACCCTTAGACTAATTTCCATTAGTCTATGCCTGATAAGGAGACCTGAGTAGTCTTGAAACCTTGCAGTTTGTTACCATCTTTTCAGATAGCCATTAAAAGGTATCACATGACAAAGCATCAAACACCCGGTGTTCGGGTGCTGAAACTGAATAGCAACACGGATGTCCTGGTGAAGTCCATGTTCGGTGTCCGTGCCCGAACAGTAGATGTTCGGTATGGATGCGGAACTTTAATGTTCGGGTTCACCCATCTCTACTCATCACTAGTCAAGTGCTAAATGATACATCCAAAAGGTAATTAAAGTATTTAAGCTGGATATGTGCTTTTTGGCCAAATGAGCAATAATCATATTGTGCTTACAAACCTATTACCTGTATAGTAAACCTGTAAATGGGTTGTCCGAATATCATCCAGAGGTCCTGTCATAAATGGAATCACTTGTAGTATGACCTCTGTGACTCCCATATATCTTAAGAACTGGGTTCTATGTCATCCATGTGAATGGAGCCATTATGTGCAAGTGTGACCACCTATCTATTCACTGTATATGGAAGCTCTAGTCACATTTGCGCTCTACTGCTTTTATAGACCAACAGAAGTGAATGCAGCAGGACTTTGGGAACCCTGTTCTTGAGATCAGACCAAATTGATCATACATTTAGTGCTTGCCCTGTGGATCATAAATGAATGTTGTTTGTGGGATATCCCATTGAAGTTTGTTTTATAAGTTTGGAAAAACATGGCTGAGTTATAGCATCTTACCCTCTCCATAGACAAGAGTGGCAATGTTTCTAAAAAAAATCATCCATGTATTCTAATCTAAAAAATCCCTTTAATAACAAAATATAAAAGGGATGAGACATGTTGTCACCAGTGTTTTGTGTATCTACACGATCAATGGGACACAGCAGCAAGTGGAAGAGTGGGAACAGGGTAGATGTGATAAGAACAAAAAATTCACCTATTTTTTAAACTAAAAATTCACCTATTTATTTGCAGGAAAGATATATATCTTTGTGCCGTGTTAGCCAGTAGACAGAATAATATTTGAAATTGAGAGTCCTCAGTGGTTGATACCTTTTAATGCTAACTCAAAAGATGGTAACAAATTGCAAGCTTTCGAGACTACTCAGGCCCCTTCATCAGGCAAGGACTAATACAACATGTGAAGAATCACATATTTATACACGACACAGCACAGAACTGTCATTATGAGAGAGTGATAAACAGGTGTGTTCATAAATATTGGAACAGTTCATAGATAAGGAGTGAATGTTTTGTTGTCCTCTGATTGGGGTCTGGTTCTGTGTTATGATGCCCCATAAGGTCTGAAGTGCAAATTTCTTAATTGATGTAAAAAACATAAATCCATGCAATACATTCATTCCTGCACTAAGTGTGTCAAAAGTTGTCATGAGTTTATACTCCCAGATTCTCCTGTCTCTCTGAGATTTGAAATTACCTTTCAATACAAGTAATTTCAGGTCCATGGTGCTATGATCAGGCATAAAAAAATGTACCAGTACCACAGTACCTGAGCAACTTCAGGACCTTCCTAGAGGACCAATGGGAGCTGCTGCAGTATCTGAGCATGTGACCCCCGACCTCCAGTGAGAGGTCTTACCCTGGTCATGCTCAGAAGGGGAAAAGCAGGACTTAGTCCCAGAGATGTCTGCTCGCCGCTGACCAGTACTGGCTATAAAGGCAGAGCCTGGAAGAACAGTAGTTACATAGTTACATAGTTATTAAGGTTGAAGGAAGACTTTAAGTCCATCTAGTTTAACCCATAGCCTAGCATGCCCTAACATGTTGATCCAGAGGAAGGCAAAAAAAACCCATGTGGTAAGAGTAAGCTCCATCATGGGGAAAAAAATTCCTTCCCGACCCCACATACGGCAATCAGACTAGTTCCCTGGATCAACGCCTTATCAAGGAATCTAATATATATACCCTGTAATATTATACTTTTCCAGAAAGGTATCCAGTCCCCTCTTAAATTGAAGCAATGAGTCACTCATTACAACATCATACGGCAGAGAGTTCCATAGTCTCACTGCTCTTACAGTAAAGAATCCGCGTCTGTTATTATGCTTAAACCTTTTTTCCTCCAGACGTAGAGGATGCCCCCTTGTCCCTGTCACCGGTCTATGATTAAATAGATCAGCAGAAAGGTCTTTGTACTGTCCCCTCATATATTTATACATTAACATAAGATCACCCCTTAGTCTTCGTTTTTCCAAACTAAATAGCCCCAAGTGTAATAACCTATCTTGGTATGGCAGACCCCCCAGTCCTCTAATAACCTTGGTTGCTCTTCTCTGCACCTGCTCCAGTTCAGCTATGTCTTTCTTATACACCGGAGACCAGAACTGTGCACAGTATTCTAAGTGTGGTCGCACTAGTGACTTGTATAGAGGTAAAATTATGTTCTCCTCTTGAGCATCTATGCTTCTTTTAATGCATCCCATTATTTTATTTGCCTTTGTAGCAGCTGCCTGACACTGGCCACTGAATATGAGTTTGTCATCCACCCATACACCCAGGTCTTTTTCATTGACGGTTTTGCCCAGAGTTTTAGAATTAAGCACATAGTTATACATCTTATTACTTCTACCCAAGTGCATGACCTTACATTTATCCCCATTAAAGCTCATTTGCCATTTATCAGCCCAAGCTTCTAGCTTACATAAATCAGCCTGTAATATAAAATTGTCCTCCCCTGTATTGATTACCCTGCAGAGTTTAGTGTCATCTGCAAATATTGAAATTCGATTCTGAATGCCCCCTACAAGGTCATTAATAAATATGTTAAAAAGAAGAGGGCCCAATACTGACCCCTGTGGTACCCCACTACTAACCGTGACCCAGTCCGAGTGTGCTCCATTAATAACCACCCTTTGTTTCCTATCCCTGAGCCAACTCTCAACCCACTTGCACATATTTTCCCCTATCCCCATTATTCTCATTTTATGTATCAACCTTTTGTGTGGCATCGTATCAAAAGGTTTTGAAAAGTCCATATACACTACATCTACTGGGTTCCCTTGGTCCAGACCGGAACTTACCTCTTCATAGAAGCTAATCAAATTAGTCTGACATGATCGGTCCCTAGTAAACCCGTGCTGATACTGGGTCATAAGGTTATTCCTCTTCAGATACTCCAGTATAGTATCCCTTAGAATGCCCTCCAGGATTTTACCCACAGTAGAGGTTAAGCTTACTGGCCTATAATTTCCGAGTTCAGTTTTTGTCCCCTTTTTGAATATTGGCACCACATTTGCTATACGCCAGTCCTGTGGTACAGACCCTGTTATTATGGACTCTTTAAAGATTAAAAATAATGGTCTATCAATGACTGTACTTAATTCCTGCAGTACTCGGGGGTGTATCCCATCCGGGCCCGGAGATTTGTCAATTTTTGTGATTTTTAGACGCCGCCGTACTTCTTGCTGGGTTAAGCAGGTAACATTAAATTGGGAATTATTATCACTAGTCATATTGGCTGCCATGGAATTTTCTTTTGTAAATACTGATGAAAAAAAGTCATTTAGCATATTGGCTTTTTCCTCATCCTCATCCACCATTTCACCCAGACTATTTTTAAGGGGGCCAACACTATCATTTTTTAGTTTCTTACTATTTATGTAGTTAAAGAATATTTTGGGGTTATTTTTGCTCTCTCTAGCAATGAGTCTCTCTGTCTCAATCTTTGCTGCCTTGATTTGCTTTTTACATAATTTATTTAATTTTTTGTATTTATTTAATGCCTCCTCACTACCTACTTCCTTTAATTCTCTAAATGCTTTCTTTTTGTCCCTTATTGCGCCCCTTACAGCTCTATTTAGCCATATTGGTTTCCTCCTATTTCTGGTATGTTTATTCCCATACGGTATATACTGTGCACAGGTCCTATCCAGGATGCTAATAAATGTCTCCCATTTTCTTTGTGTACCTTTATGTCTCAGGATATCGTCCCAGTTAATTGCACCAAGATCCTCTCTCATCCGTTGGAAATTTGCCCTCCTGAAGTTTAGTGTCCTTGTCACCCCTCTACTACACATCTTATTAAAGGAGACATGAAAACTTATTATTTTGTGATCACTATTCCCCAAGTGACCCCCAACCCTTATATTTGATATGCGGTCTGGCCTGTTGGTTAATATTAGGTCTAGCAGTGCCCCCCTTCTTGTTCGGTCCTGAACCAGTTGTGAAAGGTAATTGTCTCTCATAGTTGTCAAAAACCGATTACCTTTACTGGAACTGCAGGTTTCTGTTCCCCAATCTATTTCAGGGTAGTTGAAGTCCCCCATAATAATGACTTCTCCTAGAGTCGCAGCTTCATCTATTTGCTTTACAAGGATATTCTCCATTGCTTCCATTATTTTTGGAGATTTATAACAAACCCCTATCAGTAATTTATTATTTTTTCCCCCTCCCCTTATCTCCACCCACAGGGACTCTACATTTTCATTAGATTCACCTATATTATCACGCAGGATGGGTTTTAAGGTCGATTTTACAAACAGACACACCCCACCCCCTCGCTTATCTGTACGGTCATTTCTGAAAAGGCTATAGCCCTGCAAGTTAACAGCCCAGTCATGGCTCTCATCCAGCCATGTTTCAGATATCCCCACCATGTCATAATTATGTTCCAACAACATTAGTTCTAATTCGTCCATTTTGTTGGCGAGGCTTCTGGCATTAGTATACATGCACTTGATGTTCCTCTCTGTACCTCTATTCTTTCTTAAATTACTAACTGTTCTAAGCCCACCCCCCATGCCACCGCCACCCCCAACTTCCTTATTTGTGCCCAGGTCTCTATCTGCACTATCTTCCCCACCTATAAAATGAATACCCTCCCCCCCATTCCCTAGTTTAAACACTCCTCCAAACTTCTAACCATTTTCTCCCCCAGCACAGCTGCACCTTCCCCATTGAGGTGCAGCCCATCCCTAGCGTAGAGCCTGTAGTCAACTGAGAAGTCGGCCCAGTTCTGCAGGAACCCAAACCCCTCCTTCCTACACCAATTCTTGAGCCACTTATTAACCTCCCTAATCTCCCGTTGCCTCTCTGGCGTGGCACGTGGTACAGGCAGTATTTCAGAAAATACCACGTTGGAGGTCCTTGCTTTCAGCTTGCAGCCTAATTCCCTGAAATCATCTTTAAGGACCTTCCACCTACCTCTAACTTTGTCATTTGTGCCAATGTGCACCATGACCGCTGGGTCCTCACCAGCCCCTCCCAGTAATCTGTCCACCCGATCAGCGATGTGTCGGACTCGAGCGCCAGGTAGGCAGCACACCGTCCGACGATCCCTGTCTTTGTGACAGATTGCCCTATCTGTTCCCCTAATAATTGAGTCCCCCACTACCAGCACCTGTCTGGCCTGCCCTGCTCTCCTATTTCCCTCCTTACTGAAGCAGTCACTCCTCCGGCTTTCAGAGTACATGCCTGGCTGCAGCAGTGCTACCCCTGTACTGGCACCCCCCTCATCCGCCAACTTAGCAAACTTATTGGGGTGCGCCAGATCAGGACTAGCCTCCCTGGCACTCTTCCCCGCTTTCTGAATGTCACCCAGCTACCTACTTCACTGTCCTGCAGCTCCATCCTACCATCCCCCTCCTCATCTATCCCATTGAGCGTCTGCTCTGTGAGCAGAAGACTCCTCTCCATATTGTCTATGGATCTCAGTGTTGCCAGCTGCACATTTAGATCCAGTATCTGGGTTTCCAAATGCACAACGTGCTCACATCTCGCACAGCAGTATGCACCCTCGACCGGCTGATCAAGGACTGCAAGGACTAACCAGTCGCCCAGTATCAGCCTGGGACCGACGTCTCCGCTGAGCAGGCTCCACTGCGGTTGGAGAAGAATGGGAGACCGCAGCGGAGGTGGTTCGAGATTCCCCCTGTGCAGAGGCGGGAACTTGACACCTAACAGTTTATTTACAATTATATTGCAAAACCTGCGAATAAACAGAAAATATAAAAAAAATGTCAGTCAATAAAGGTACTATGGTCAATAAAGGTACTATAACTTTGAAACAAAATTGAAAAACAAATTAAAAATATCATCAACATAAGCAGAAATATGTTACTTGAAAATACATAGAAGGTCAATGTCTGAGATTGATTAGTTTTAGAAATATTTCAATTTATTCAGCGCTGGGGTCTATATGACCCCATGGTTCCACAGCAGGGTTAAAATATCATCAATGTAGAGGTAGTAGGAGAGACCTGATGGGACATGAGGACAAAAAGTCACTTTCAAGCTTGGCTATGAAATGATTTGCATACTGTGGAGCCATTTTACTTCTCATTGCTGTGCCAGTCTTCTGTAGATATATCTTGTTGTCAAATTCAAAGTAATCGCAGGTGAGGATGAATGTTATAAGTTTCACCACAGAATCAGCATCAGTCCCTGTGTTTTCCATGAAGAATTTGCAGGCATTTAATCCATCCTGGTGTGGGATATTAGAGTACAAAGATTCCACATCCATGGTGGCCAGGATGGTTCCTTCTGGTAGAGGACCTATTGCCGATAGTTTATTCAATAGGTCGGTTGGGGCATCATAACACAGAACCAGACCCCAATCAGGAGACAATAAAACATTCACTCCTTATCTAAACTGTTTCAATATTTTTGGACACAACTGTTTATCACTCTCCCATAATGACAGTTCTGTTCTGTGTTGTGTATAAATATGTGATTCTTCAGATGTTGTATTATTCTATGCCTGATGAAGAGACCTGTGTAGTCTTGAAAGCTTGCAATTTGTTACCTTCTTTTCAGTTAGCCATTAAAAGGTAACAACCACTGAGGACTCTCAATTCCAAATATTATCCTATTTTTTTTGACCATTCATGATGATTTTGGAATTATTGTCATCTTAGACAACACTCTAATATTATAAATAAATTGTTAGACCATACTATATCAATTTCTATGTTTTCCATTGAATTTCTAGGAGAGAAGCACAGCTGGATGAAGAGGGACAGTTCTTGGTGAGAATAATTTATGAAGACTCCAAAACCTATGACCTTGTATCAGCAGCGTGCAAAGTGCTCAGTAAGTAGATTGTGGACTCCTGTAAAACTGTGATAACTGCTGCAGGAAGTTTGCGAGGAAAGCAATTCACGTTCATGGCTTTCTAATCTATTTTTACTCTTCTGTGTTTCTTAAATGAAGCTGAAGTTTATGTAGTGAATATATTTAACATGCAGTGTTATTACTGAGCCCCTTACACTAAGAGAAGGTTGCATTCTTTTATGGCAGGCTTTTAAATATTATCCACAGCCTAAGCTGCAGGACTTTTTAAGACATAATTTCGCAAATCCACGCCCTATATTTTTCTTTCCATATAGTAACATATAATTTAATCCATTCTAGTCTATCCAATGTAATGTGTTTTGGTTGTAGGGGCATTTTTAAGAATGAATTGTGAATAACAATTTTTTTGTGTGTGTGTGTTTATGTGACTTAACATAAATGTTCCTCCAAATACACAGAAAATGCCTGAAGAACCAATGAACATGATATAGAGATTCAAACATAGGCTTCCTATTGTATATGACCTCCACACTGTCTGCCATTATTAGGTGTAAATACAACACCGTCCGCCCTTATGAAACACTGCCTATACTATGGCTGTCCCCTCTCTAATTTTCCATTACACTTTCTATATCCCCACACAGTCCCTCTGCCATGCTAAGCCCTCTCCATATTTCACACTATCCCTTCTCCATATCTATTCTGTGCCCCCTCTTCACACTTTGCCCTCATATTGCTCACCATACAGCCCTGTTCAAACTGTAACTACTCCTCATACTGTCCCCCTACACAGTATGATGATCACCACAGCCGCCAATATGGTATGATGTTCACAACAAGCCAACAATATATTTTATGGTCACCCACACAGCCACCCATATATAGTATACTTTGCTGTCCCCCGCACAGCGCCTTATTTCATGGCCACCCCCACACAGTCCCTCATTTCATGGCCTCCCCACACCCCTCTCATTACATTCCCCTCTAGAAAGAACCTCATTTTATTCTCCTCTGCACAGTCCCTCATTTTATGCCCCCCCAACAGACCCTTTTTTATGCTCCCCTGCACAGACCCTCATTTTATTCCCTTCCTCTGCACATCCCCTCATTTTTTCCCTCCTCCTCTGCTCAGCACTTCATTTTATTCTCATGCACTGCACAGACCATCATTTTATTCCCCTCTCTGCACATACCATCTTTTTTTCCCATCCTCTGCACAGCTTCTCACTTTATTCCCCCCTCTGCTCAGCCCCTCATTTTATCCCCCCTCTGCACAGCCCCTCATTTTATTCCATCCCCCTCTGCACAGACCCTCATTTTATTCCCTCCCCCTCTCCACGCAGTATATAACACTGCCCACACAGTATATAACACAGCCCACGTAGTATATAACACAGCCCACACAGTAGTTAACACTGCGCACGCAGTATATAACACAGCCCACGCAGTATATAGCATAGCCCAAGTAACAAAGACAGCCACGTAGTATATAGCACAGCCACGTAGTATATAGCACAGCCCACGTAATATATAGCACAGCCCACGCAGTATATAACACAAGCCACGTAGTATATAACACAGCCCATGCAGTATATAACACAGCCCATATCGTACATAGCAGTGTGGGCACCATATCCCTGTTAAAAAAATTAAAATAAAAAATAGTTATACACTCACACTCCGGTGTCCAGCGAAGCTGTGCTGATGCACATGATGCTGCCGCCAGCTTCCGTTCCCAGTGATGCATTGCAAAATTACCCAGATGACTTAGCGGTCTCGCGAGACCGCTAAGTCATCTAGGTAATTTCGCAATGCATCACTGGGAACGGAAACTGGCGGCAGCATCGCGCGCATCGGTGGACGTCGGAAGGTGAGAATAGCACAATTTTTTATTTTATTATTTTTAACATTTTATCTTTTTACTATTGATTCTGCATAGGCAGCATCAATAGTAAAAAGTTGGTCCGGGATGGGGCGACACACTGGCGCTGAGTGGAGGGGAGTAGGGAGGGGGCACTGACTGGAGGAGAGTAGGGAAGGGCCAATTCACCGCCAGACTATGCCTGTCGCCAATCAGCGACGCGGGATTTCCGTCACAGACAGACAGACGGAAGTACTCCTTAGACGATTATATAGATAGATATGACAGGCTGGAAATCACTGATTAGGACCACCCACTGTATCTTAAACCAAGAATGAATATAAACCTCAATTATAGATAAAATATTATACAAATTCTAGTGAATCTTTTTCCTATATATTAATGAGTTTGGCTCCTCCTGCTCTACATCTTGCTCTTCCTTGAAGAGAATTGGTCACCAGGTTTTTGCTACCTAAAAGCTGTATAATGTAGAGATGTAGTCCCTGATTCGAGGGCTGTGTCACTTACTGGGCTGTTTGCTGCAGTTTTGATAAAATCACTAGAGGACTAGTAAACCTGCCACATGGTAGTCCTCCTTATTTATGAGCGCTGTGTAACCCTGCCCCACCAACTATTGGCAGCGTTCTGCCTATTCACAGTGCACACAAAAACCTGCCAATCAGTGGTGTTATACAGAGCTCCGCATTCAGAAAACTGGTAGATCGGCAACAGAGAAAACAGATTTTAATCAAACTTGCAGCAACCAGCAAAATAACTAATGTATTGCTTACTTTGTGTTTCTGCCCCTACAAAATGCTACTGTCAGATGGGGTAGCAAAAACCTGCTGACAAATTGCCTTTGAAAGGGATTGCCCAAGATTAGCAAACAATACAGTTAGCAGCAGCAAATGATATTTACTAAAAAAAATCCCCACAATCTTTACCTGTTAAACCCTGCTCCCCTCCAATGCTGATGTTCTGGCGGTCTCCTGCCCGCACTTTCGTTACTATACCATTAGCTGCTGCTGGGTTTTTCATCTCTCAGACAAGCTCTTCTATAATTTGATTGCAGAAAATGTAATGTGCCTTCTGACTCCTGGAGTCACTGATTTACTGGGTGAACCATGCAAACCGCAAGACTTTATTGAATAAAATAACATTTCCTTCTCCATGCAAGAATGGAAAATATTTCATGGGTCTGCAGAGCTTTGTTTCTATGGAGCAGTTATAGCCCTGGACTGGCAGCTATATATTAGTCTCAGGGTATTGTAGAAGACATAGCCATTGGTCAAACAAGGAATTAGCATCTGCATTTAAAACAACATTATCCGGGATATGCTGTCAGCTTCAGGTATAGCTAGAGAGTCACATGTAGAATTTTAGAGATATATGAAACTTTTGATGCAGTAGTTTGTGGCTTCCTCTGGGGTCACACTGGAAGGAGATGCAGACAACAACAGCCATACACATGGGGTCATGAGCCCTCCTTTGTGACGCCTACAAACGTACTCTGTATACTTACACTATTATAGTGGCAAACCATTTCTATATACAGTTATGTCCAAAAGTGTTAGCACCCTTAAAATTGTTCCAGAAAATGAAGTGTTTCTCCCAGAAAATGATTGCAATTACGCATGTTTTGTTATACACATTTTTATTTCCTTTGTGTGTATTGGAACAACACAAAAAACAGAAAATAAAAGGCACCTTGTACCTAATTTCTGACAAAACCCTCAAAAATTGGCCAGACAAAATTGTTGGCACCTTTTCAAAATTGTGGGTAAACAATTATGTTTCAAACATATGATTTTCAAACTCCCCTGTGACAAGTAACAGGTGTGGGCAATATGAAAATCACACCTGAAACCAGATAAAAGGGGAAAAAGTTGGCTCAATCTTTGCATTGTGTGTCTCTGTGTGCCACGCATGGAGAGCAGAAAGAGGAGAAGAGAACTGTCTGAGGACTTGAGAACCAAAATTGTTGAAAAATATCAACTATGTCAAGGTTACAAATCCTTCTCCAGAGATCTTGATGTTTCTTTGTCTATGGTGCGCAACATACTCAAGAGGTTTACAACACATGGTACTGTAACTAATCTGTTGTGAATTTGGTTTTTGGGCTCCCCCGGTGGTCACTGGTGGTACTGGACTTGTGTGCTTCACTTTCTCTGTTCACCTTTTTCCATCAGGATATGGGAGTATCCTATTTTGCCTTGCTGCTCAGTTATTCTAGTGCCGGCCATCAATGTAACCAGAGCCTTTCTGTTGCATGTTCCTGCTTCTAGACTACTATCAGCTAAGTTGGACTCTTAGTCCTAAGTTTGTTTGCATTTTTGTTCCAGTTCACAGTTATGTTATGTTTCTGTAGCTGGAAGCTCTTGTGGGCCGAAATTACCACTCCGGTGTCATGAGTTGACACATGAGTCTTAAAGTAATTTCTGGATGGTATTTTAATAGGGTTTTCAGCTGACCGTGAAGTTCCCTATTGTATCTTCTTACTATCTAGTAAGCGGACCTCGCTTTGCTGAACCTACCTTCATACTGCGTATGTCTTTTCCTCTGAACTCACCGTCAATATATGTGGGGGGCTTCTGTCTCCTTTTTGGGGGAGTTTCCCTAGAGGTAAGCCAGGTCTGTTTTTTCCTCTATTAGGGTTAGTTAGTTCTCCGGCTGGCGCTGGGCGTCTAGGGATAAAACGTAGGTACGTCACCCGGCCACTGTTAGTTGTGTGGTAGGTTTAGCTCACGGTCAGCTCGAGATTCCATCACCCAAGAGCTAGTCTGTTATTTAAGTTCTCTGACGTTCCCTTGCCATTGGGAACCATGACACTAATCTCCCTTGATGTGGATGGCAGAGAAAAATTGATGAAAGGTTGCAACACAGGATAGTCCTGATGGTGGATAAGCTTCCCCAATCAGGTTCCAAAGAAGTTCAGAGTGTCAGCGCAAACTGTCAATCGACATTTGAAGTACCGTATATACTCGAGTATAAGCCGACCCGAGTATAAGCCGACCCCCCTAATTTTGCAACTAAAAACTGGGAAAACTTAATGACTCGAGTATAAGCCTAGGGTGGAAAATGCATCAGCTACCGGTAAATGTCAAAAGTAAAAATAGATACCAATAAAAGTAAAATTAATTGAGACATCAGTAGATTAAGTGTTTTTGAATATCCATATTGAATCAGGAGCCCCATATAATGCTCCATACTGTTCATTATGGCCCCATAAGATGCTCCATACAAAATAGGCCCCATGTAATGCTCCATACAGTTCAATATGGCCCCATAAGATGCTCCATATACAAATATGCCCCATATAATGCTCCATGCAGTTCTTAATGGCCCCATAAGATGCCCCATATAATGCTTCATTCAGTTCTTTATGGCCCCATATAATGCTCCATGCAGTTCTTTATGGCCCCATAGATGCCCCATATAATGCTCCATGCAGTTCTTTATGACCCCATAAATGCCCCATATAATGCTCCATGCAGTTCTTTATGGCCCCATAGATGCTCCATATAATGCTCCATGCAGTTATGGCCCCATAGATGCTCCATATAATGTTCTATGCAGTTCATTGTGGCCCCATAGATGCCCCATATAATGCTCCATGCAGTTCTTTATGGCCCCATAGATGCCCCATATAATGCTCCATGCAGTTATGTCCCCATAGATGCTCCATATAATGCTCCATGCAGTTATGGCCCCATAGATGCTCCATATAATGCTCCATGCAGTTCTTTATGGCCCCATAGATGCCCCATATAATGCCCCATATAATGCTCCATGCAGTTATGGCCCCATAGATGCCCCATATAATGCTCCATGCAGTTATGGCCCCATAGATGCCCCATATAATGCTCCATGCAGTTCTTTAAGGCCCCATAGATGCTCCATATAGCATTGTGCCACATGTAATGCTGCTGCACTAAAAAAAAAAAGACATACCTCTCATCGCTGCTCCTCAGCGTCCCGTCTCTCCACACTGACTGTTCAGGCAGAGGGCGGCACGCACACTAATACGTCATCGCGCCCTCTGACCTGAACAGTCACTGCAGAGGACGCGGAAGACGGGGCGGCGGTGGAACGCGGAATGGTGAATATGACATACTCATCTGCTCCCGGCGCTCCTGACGTGATCCCTGCATGTCCCACGTCTCCGGGAGCCAGCAGCTTCTTTCTGTAGTGAGCGGTCATGTGGCACTGCTCATTACAGTAATGAATATGTGGCTCCACCCCTATGGGAGTGGAGTCCATATTCATAACTTTAATGAGCGGTACCAGTGACCGCTGAACAGGGGAAGAAGCTGCCGGCGCCCGAACACCGTGGGACATGCAGGGACCGCGTCAGGAGCGCTGGGAGCAGGTGAGTATTTGACAGACGTCGCTCCCCCTCACCCGCCGACCCTCCCCGCCTTCCATGACTCGAGTATAAGCCGAGAGGGGCACTTTCAGCCCATTATTTGGGGCTGAAAATCTCAGCTTATACTCGCGTATATACGGTAAAAGAAATGATATGGCAGGAGACCCTGGTGGACCCAACTGCTGACACAGAGACATAAAAAACCTAGATTGCAGTTTGCCAAAATGTACATGAGTAAGCCAAACTCCTTCTAGGAAAGTATCTTGTGGACAGATGAGACCAAGATAGCGCTTTTTGGTAAAGCACATTATTCTACTGTTTACAGCTAACAGAATGAGGACTACAAAGAAAAGAACACAGTACCTACAGTCAAATATGATGGCGGTTCAAATTATGTTTTAGAGTTGATATGCTGCCACTGTCTATGACTGTGTGCAAGGCATCATGAAATGTGAACATTACCAAAGGATTTTGGATTACAATGTATTGCCCAGTGTCAGAAAGCTGGATTTGCGTCCTATGTTATGGGTATTCCAGCAGAACAATAGCCCCAAACATAATTCAAAAAGAAATGGATGGAAACAAACCACTGTTCTGAAGTGGCCAGCAATCAGTTCGGAACTAAATCCCATTGAACACCTGAGAGATCTTTAAATTGCAGTTGGGCACCCTTCAAATATGAGACCTGGGGCAGTTTCCAAAAGAAGAGTGGTCCAACATTCCAGTTGAGAGCTGTAAGAGGCTTGTTGATGGTTATAGAAAGTGATTGATTGCAGTTATTTATTCCAAAGGATGTGCAACCAAATATTAAGTTGAGGATGCCATTAATGTTGTCCGACCCATTTTTGTTGGTTTTGTATGAAATTATGTTCAATTAGCTTTTTTTTCAGTTTTTTTTGGAGTTGTTCCAATACACACAAATAAACATGTGTATAGCAAAACATGTGTAATTGCAATCATTTTCTCAGAGAAATACTTAATTTTCTGTTACAATATGAAGGGTGAAAAAACTTTCGACCATGACTGTACCTGCCTGTATGTGTTTTCATTAACTGATTTGGAAAAAGTTTTGTGATGATATTTATTATGATATTATTAGGACTGATATCCTTCTATTAAGGGTAAGTTCATACAGGGCGTTTTTGCTGTGTTTTTTATGCTAATTTTCAGCCTCTTTTACAGTACCAGTAAAGCCTATGAGATTTCAGAAATCTCATGCACACACATTAGTTTTTTGTGTGATCAATATTTTTTGGTTTGCTGCATTTTTTGGACATAGAGCATGTCACTTCTTTAAATCCTTTAAATTTTTTGTTACTTTTTCTAACCGCTTCAGGGTTCAGGGTTCGTTTGAACATCTCAGTGTATGTTGGGATACTTAAACTAAGTATCATTAGAGCAAGGGGGAAGGGCTGCGGTCACTGTCACAGCCCCTGCCTCATCCCTGAAATGAAGCATGAACATTGACTCTCATTTCAGGGGCTATGCTTGTATCTTCCTGCAAGCTGTGCACTTTGCGATCTGCACATTGACATTGTCCACTCTGTTGCCGTCTTAGATCAGTATGCAACAGAGTGGTGTCAGAATACTGGGCATGCAGGTGACCAGTGACGTCACTTGTGGGGGCGGCGCTAGTCTCCGGCATGCTTTGTACTCTTACTCTGCTCTGTTGCCGGCTGATCATTACTGATCTGAGCCGACAACAAAGCGCATGGTACCATTGTGCAGATCGCGCAGTGCACGGCTCGTAGGGAGGGACTAGCACAGCCCCCGAAAGTAGCGTCACTGTTGACGCTTCGTTTTAGGGAGGTGGCAAGGGCTGCGACAGTGACCGCAGCCTCTGCCCCCTGCCTAGATGACGCTTTATTTGAGTATCCCAACATGCACTGGGATACCCATTTAAAGAGTCATCACACAGGAACTAGGAAAAAGTAGAATAGCTGTTAGATAGTGTAGTTTTCCTGTAATCGTAAAGTGTCCTTTATGAAATTTAGATCAAACTTTATTTTTAGTTTTTTTGTTGTTCTACAGATCTCAATGCCGGAGATATTCTCCAAATGTTTGGGAATATGTTTTTTGTTTTCTGCCAAGAATCTGGATATGACACAATTCTTCGGGTACTTGGATCCAATGTCAGAGAGTTCTTGCAGGTCAGTTCCTGTTTTGTTGCACACAAACAAGTTTAATGGAAAAGTTATAAATAGCAACCACAAATACTTAACATTAACACATATACGGTATAAGCCGTGTTATTTCCAAATGTTAAAAAATCAATAATGGTAATGAAATCCAAGATGACAGTCAGTGAATTGTGGAGCAGTGAAACAGTCTCTAGTGAGCTTTTAAGGTTTGCATTGCAAAATAAAGAGGAAATCAATTATGCCGAAATGTGAGACGGATGGATAGTAGTATCTTCTAGTAAATTAAATGTGGTGGTAACTTTATACTTTATAGATTTTCTTTCTCCTTAAAGGGAATTTGCAGCAGGTTTTTACTATGAAATATGAAGACAGCAGGAGATGGAGGCTGAAACACAGAATTCTGGGATGTGTCACTTGTCAAAGATTGTGCTGTTGTTTACTTACTGTGAAGGATTTAGCCACTAAGAAATTAACATTGCCGGACTACACTACTCCGGCAACAGCCCCTCCTGTGATAAGCAGCTCACTGTCTATGGACTTTGTATACAGAAATTCAGGTGTGGATGGAGATAGCTTTCTCCGCTCTGCTTCATGCTAAGTCTAGAAGCTTTGATTGTGTCAGAACGGTTGCACCCAGTAAACTAAGAAATACATAGTTAGATTCAGCTTCTCTTTGCCTATATCATGCTTCTCTCATATTAGGTAGCAAATACCGGCTGACAGATTCCTTTTAAAGAAAGTTACCAAAAATAAATGGATTGAAATCTAGTCAGGTATCCAGATGATCAGGGCATCATACACTGTGTGTTAACATCTGGGAATTTTTGTTAGTGCAGATTATTATAATTTTTATTTCACATTTCACAGTAAAAAAAAATATTTCATAGTAACATTGTGACTTACAATGGATACGGAAAGTATAAAATAATCTGTTTGCCTATCGTCTGATAAGCTATTTCTTTGTGTTTTTTAAGATCACACTTTACTTAAAACATTGGAAAACTTTTTTTATTTACAAGAAACATACGTCCATACAGTGGGTACGGAAAGTATTCAGACCCCTTTACATTTTTCACTCTATGTTTCATTGCATCCATTTGGTAAATTCAAAAAAGTTCATTTTTTTCCTATTAATGTACACTCAGCACCCCATCTTGACTGAAAAAAACAGATTTGTAGAAATTTTTGCAATTTTATTAAAAAAGAAAAGCTGAAATATCACATGGTCTTAAGTATTCAGACTAGTGATGAGCAAATATACTCGGTGCTCGAGATTTCCCGAGCACGTTCGGGTGTCCTCCAAGTATTTGTTAGCCAGCATAAGTACATGTGGGGGTTGCCTGGTTGCTAGGGAATCCCCACATGTACTTATGTTGATTAAGAGATGTAAATCATTCAGCTGTGGCACTGAAAACTAGATCTCAGAGTACTTACAAATACTCGGAGGACACCCGAGCGTGCTCGGGAAATCTCGAGTACCGAGTATATTCGCTCATCACTAATTCAGACCCTTTGCTCAGACATTCATATGTAAGTCACTTCCTGTCCATTTACTTGCGATCCTCCTTGAGAACGTTCTACTCCTTGGAGTACAGCTGTGTTTAAACTTATAGGACTTTATTTGGAAAGGCACACACCTGTCTATATAAGACTTTACAGCTCATAGTGCATATCAGACCAAATGAGAATCATGAGGTCTAAGGAACTGGCCAAGGAGCTGAGAGACAGAAGTGTGGCAAGGCACAGATCTGGCCAAGGTTATAAAAGAACTTCTGCAGTACTCAAGTTTCCTAAGAGTACAGTGACCTCCATAATCCTTAAATGGAAGAAGTTTGGGACCACCAGAAGTCTTCCTAGACCTGGCCATCCAGCCAAACTGAGCAATCTTGGGAGAAGAGCCTTGGTGAGAGAGGTAAAGAAGAACCCCAAGATCACTGTGGCTGAGCTCCAGAGATGCAGTTGGGAGATGGGAGAAAGTTCCACCAAGTCAACTATCACTGCAGCCCTCCACTACTCAGGCCTTTATGACAGAGTGGCCCAACGGAAGCCTCTCCTCAATGCAGGACATATGAAAGCCCGCACAGAGTTTGCTAAAAAACACATGAAGGACTCCTAGACTATAAGAATCTCTGGTCTGATGAGACGAACATAGACCTTTCTGGTGATAATGCTAAGTGGTATTTGTGGAGAAAACCAGGCACTGCTCATCACCTACCCAATACAATCCCAACAGTGAACCATGGTGGAAGCAGCATCATGCTATGGGGTGTTTTTCAGCTGCAGAGACAGGACGACTGGTTGCCATTGAGGGGAACATGAATATGGTCAAGTACACAGATATCCTGGATGAAAACCTGTTCCAGAGTTCTCTGGACTTCAGACTTGGCCGAAGGTTCACCTTCCAACAAGACAATGACCCTAAGCACACAGCTAAAGTAAAAAAGGAGTGGCTTCTGAGCAACTCTGTGACCATTCTTGGCTGGCCCAGCCAGACTCCTGACCTAAACCCAATTGAGCATCTCTGGAGAGACCTGAAAATGGCTGTCCACCAAAGTTAATCATCCAACCTGAAGGAACTGGAGAGGATCTGCAAGGAAGAATGGCAGGGGATCCCCAAATCCAGGTGTGAAAAACTTGTTGCATCAATCCCAAGAAGACTCATGGCTATACTAGCTTAAAAGGATGCTTCTACTCAATACTGAGCAAAGGGTCTGAATACTTTTGACCATGTGATATTTCAGTTTTTCTTTTTTAAAACATTTGCAAAAGTTTCTAAATTTCAGGTTTTTTTCTGTCAAGATGGGGTGCAGAGTGCACATTAATGAGAAAAAAATGAACTTTTTAACTTTTTTGAATTTACCAAATGGCTGCAATGAAACAAAGAGTGAAAAATTTAAAGGGGTCTGAATACTTTCCGTACCCACTGTATGGACGTATGTTTCTTGTAAAAAAACAAAAGTTTTCCAATGTTTTGGGTAAAATGTGATCTTGGAAAACACAAAGAAATAGCTTATCAGACGATAGGCAAACAGATTATTTTGCATTGACTGAATTACTCATCATGTTGTATACTAATAAGATTTTGTTTCTGCAGATGGTCATTATAACTTTGCCTTTTGCATGTTATGATATAATTTGTGCAAATTTCAAAGAAAACATTTTTGAAGTTGTATAATTCTTGATTAAACTTATATCTCATGATAGAGAGAGAGGATTTTTAAAACTGTTATGATAATGAAAAGCATTAAAATGTAAGAATCATCAGTTTCTATGAAGAATACTGCGATCTTTGCAATTCATTTACATTTTTTTCAACATTTTAAATTATTCTAGGAATGAAAATCACAGTGCTCATCCACTCAAACGTAGGATCATTTCAGATGCTTGTAATATGGGTGGATTTTCATTCAATATTAAATTAAATATAGCTGATTCCCTAGATTTCTGATTTTCTCAAAAGGTAGGAGACAAAAGGTTCTCGTGAAACTCATAGCAGACATTTTCTGTATTACGATGCACATAACCTTACAAAAAGACCAAAGACGTTTGTACAGCTTGCAGCCGCACAACTTTTTTACAGCTCCAATTTGGCTGTAAAAGAACACTCAGATTGTAGACAGGTCACAGGCCAGACTACTGTAATATCACATATTATCACAGTTTGAGATTGCAATCTACATATCCTGGTATACTGCAGACCTCTTCATATACAATTGTAGTAGGAAACTGCTCTAGTACTAAAATTCCAATTATGTAATAATTATTTACTGATCAGAAACTTTTATTTTATGCTACTCGAAAGCATTATTAAATTTCAGTATATTACCCAAAATGATGTTCTATCTAGTAACGAAAAGGTGCAAAGTGTTTACCTTCCCTCATGAAGGGTCACCCCTGCAAGAGATCACTTGAGTCATTATTAATGCAAGAATGATGACCAGTGGGTGCCAGGAGGAAATAGACCTAATTGTTCCTATTATAGTGCCCTAATGAGTGAAGAGTCTGCCATTTTTGTTGGTTAAGTTAGATTTCGTTTTACAAATCTTATTTTCATATTTTCTTTATAGAACCTCGATGCTCTGCACGATCACTTGGGCACAATCTATCCAGGCATGCGTGCTCCATCATTTAGATGTACTGATGCAGAAAAGGGGAAAGGCCTTATTTTACACTATTATTCCGAGAGAGAAGGACTGCAAGATATTGTTATTGGGATCGTCAAGACAGTGGCACAGCAAATCCATGGAACAGAAATAGTTATGAAGGTGAGTTTTTAAGTAGTGTTCCAAACGACAGTATGTTATGTGGGATGATTTAGTGAATACTGCTTTGAGCAGGGGGTTGGACCAGATGACCCAGGAGGTCCCTTCCAACTCTAACATTCTATGATTTTATGTTAGGGCTATTGTTTTACTTCATTCTGGTATTTTATTATATCTTATTATATTATATCTTATATTAGTTTATAGCCATTGTATTCTGAATTTAGGGGATAATCTGGTACCATCACTGCTGTGAACTCTATGAATCCATAGACAAACTGTGATCCAATAATAGTGTAGATCTATCCTGTCATTGTAGCCCTGGTAAGAACTGCAACCTTTTTGTTCTGACGAGTAGTGGCTCTCAGTGATTAGAACTCAACCATTGCTGAAGTGAGTGCATATCGTAGCCATCATTTCGTACAGTGGAGAAATCTCTCTATATAGGATCTGTTACCAAATTTCTAAATGCAAGTTACATACTTTAGGATTAGGAATGAGATATTTTATACTTGATGATTTTAGTGGACTTGCTATGAAAATATATGTCAGAATGGCTATACAAGCCCTTCTTTTTTTCATGTTTAAGAACTTCACGTCATTTGACGTACCAATCCATCATGGTCAGATAGAGGTTCCCGATCCTGTGCGACACAGGAGCTGTGCCCACTCGATCACCACCGGGAGCTCGGCTTACGTGATAGCCATTCCTTGGCTCTCACAACCAGGAGCGATGCCCGCACCACCACTGGCTCTTTAATCCCCTAAATGCCGCAATTGATATAGTGATATAGATCACAACATTTAGTAGGCTGGGAGAGGTGTCTAGAAGCTCTATCTGGGCATACTGTACTGGGCACTACAAGATCCTGGGCATTTTAATGGTAGATTTACAATTTTCACTCAGCAACATCCACATATGGGTTATTTCCAAGTTCAATACAAATTGTGTGACACATTTGACATATTTTGTTGCCATTTTTACCCATTTCCCCTTGTGAAAATGTAGAATCTAGGGCAAAAGCAAAAATTTAGCGGTAAAAATGTACCGTATTTTTCGGATTATAAGACACTCCCCAAATTTTGGGGAGAAAAATAAGAAAAAAATATTTTTAATAAAATGGTGGTGCTTCTTATAATCCTTGCATCTTATTGCTTACCGGGGATGGTGGCTGCGGTGAAGCGGGGTCCCAGGGTTACTGCTGGAGAAGGCAGGAGTGAGGTGATTCTGCACGCCACAGGCAGGGATGAGTGGGGGCTCCGATGTGCGACGAGCTGGTGCGGGGGTCTTGTGCTGCTGCCAGGTTTCTCCGGGTGCCTGGTGGTTGCTGGCCGGTGCTGCAGGTGTCAACGGTGCTGTATGGGTGTCCGGCACTGCCAGAGCACTGGCACTTCCAAGGTTCCATGTGCGGGAATATGGCCACCACTGGGGGCGGCTCATGCGCTGATGGTGATCTCGGGATCAAGATCTCGAGAGATGAGATTTCAGCGCTGAGATCTTGATCCCAAGATCACCACCTGCGCATGCGCTTCCCCGGCAGCAGCCATATTCCCGGAGACCAGCACACATGGAACCTTGGAAGTGCTGGGGCTCTGGCCTGTCGCAAAATGTCGACAGTTCTGGACACGCACGCAGCACCGCTGGGCATCGGAGACACACGCAGCACCGGCCAGCAACCGCCGGACACCCTCTCATCCCAGCCTGCGGCCTACACCCACAGTATCGGTAAAGTATGTTCGCTTTCTAAGACGCACCCCCAATTTCCCCCTAAGTTTGGGAGATAAAAATGCATCTTACAAAGCGAAAAATACTATAATTATTTTTTCTTCATTGCCCAATGGCATAAAATTCTGTGACACACCCGTGGTGTCAATATGATCACTGCATTATTTGAGAGGTTTAGTTTGTAAATTGGGGTCACTTATGGCCGGGTTCTGCTGTTCCTTCTGAGCTTTACACTGTGCCTGAAAAGTAGTTCCTGATTATATCTAGACTATAAGTGCACTCAGGAGAAATTGCACAACAAACTGTGAGTTCCTTTTTTTTCCTATTAGCCCTTATAAAAATTAAAAATTTGTAGCTAAAACATCATTTTAGTGCAAAAATGTAATTATTCTTTCTTCACCGTCCATTGGTATAAAATTCTGTTAGCACATGTGGTGTCAATAAGCTCACTGCATGGCTAGATGAATTCATTGGGAGGTGTAGTTTATAAAGTGGGGTCACTTATAGAGGATTCCACTGTTCTCGCACCTCAGCGGCTCTTCCAACGTCACATGGCACCCTCAAACCATTTCATCAACATCTGAACTGCAATATGGCGCTTCTTCACTTCTCAGCTTTGCATTAGGCCTTGAAAGTTGTTTTTGACAACATATAGGGTATTGGTATACTTAGGAGAAATTGTGTAACAAATTGTAATGTTGCCAAAGCAACATTTTAGTGGAAAAAAATGGTTATTTCCTTTGACTCAGCCAAATATTATACAGTTCTGTGAATAGCCTGATGCTTAAAAATGCTCACTACACCCAAGATCAATTCCTCAAGAGGTGTAGTTTCCAAAATTGGGTCACTTGTGTTTTTTTGCTGTTTAGCATTTCAAGGGCTTTTCAAATGTGACATGGGATTCACAATCTATTCCAGCCAACATTGCGATCCAAAATTCAATTGGCGCTCCTACCCTTCTGAGTCCTGCCATGTGCCTAAACAGTAGTTTAACATCACATATGGAGTATCAGTGTACTCAGGAGATATTTTACAAAAAATTGTATGGTCCATTTTATTCTGTTACCCTTATGAAAATGAAAAATTTGGGGCTGAAGCAACATTTTTCAGGAAAAATGATTTTATCATTTTCACGACTCAACATTATAAAATTCTGTGGATCCCTTGTGGGTTTAAGGTGATCACGATCACCACACTTCTAGGTAAGTTCCCAAAATGGAGTCACTTTTCACTGTTTAGGCACAGCAGGGGTTTTGCCAACGAGAAATGGCGTCCTCTCTTATTCCAGTCAATTTTGCACTTGAAAAGTCAAATGGCATTCCTTCCCTTCTGAGGCCTGCCATGTGCATAAACAGTACTGATGTATTCAGGGGAAATTGCACAATGAATTGTATGGTCTATTTTCTCCTGTTACCCTTTTGAAAATGAAAACTTTAGGGCAATACAACATTTTTGTGAGAAAAAATTATTTATTGATTTTCACTGCTCAACATTATAAAATTCTGAGCAGCACCTATGAGTTCAAGGTTCTCACCACAGCTTTAAATAAATTCCTTGAGGGGTGTAGTTTCCAAAATGGGGTCATTTGTGGTGGGTTTCTACTGTTAGGCACATTAGTGGCTCTGCAAACATGACATGACATCCTCTATTGATTCCAGCCAATTTTGCCCAAAAGTCAAATGGTGCTCCTTCCCTTCTGAACCGTGCCGTGTACCAAAACAGTAGTTTTCCACCACATATGGGGGTATCAGCATACTCAAGAGAAATTGCACAACAAATTATCTGGTCCATTTTGTACTGCTACCTTTGTGAAAATGCCAAATTAGGAGCTAAAACAACATTTTTGTGGGAAAAAGTAAAATTTATTTTTTTCTCCACGTCATATAGGCCCTCAATGTCACTTCAAGCGGGATGTGGTTCCTAAAAAAATGGTGATGTAAATTTTGTTGGAAAATTGAGAAATTGCAAATAAACTTTTAACCCTTTCAACTTCTTAGAAAAAAAAGATGTTTCAAAAATGATGCTTATGTTATTTATTAACTACTTTGTGGGATATAACTATGTGGTTTAAGGTAAAAAAAATTTAGTTTTAAAATTGCAAACTTTTTGCCAAAATTCAGATATTTTCACAAACAAACACAAAAATTAGTGACCTAACCACTACGATAAAGTTCAATGTGTCTTGAAAAAAAATTCTCAGAATTACTGGGATACGTTGGAGCGTTACAGAGTTATTATCTGATGAGGAGGAGGACATTGAACTATTCTTCTATTAAGTTCAAGAGGCAATTGACAAGATGCCAAAACAAGACTTACTTATTATCAGGGGAGACTTGAATGCCAAAGTGGGCTACGGTAAACATGGAACCGCTGTTGGAAACTTTTGTACTACAAATTAACTGTTCATCATGAACACCTTCCAACATCTCATATGGAGACTCTACAGCAAACATCACTGAATGGGGCCTATAAGAATCAGATTTACTACATATGTGTTTACCAAAAATGAAGGTCATCGATCATTACCGTTAAGAGCCAGGAGCTGAATATGGAACTGATCATGAACTTCTGAAAGCGAAGATTAGAGTCAAGCTGCACAAACGGACTAGACAACAGGCTGTATCCAAATTCAATTTGACCAGCATACCTGAAGCTTTTTTAAACTGTCTGCACAACCAATTTTCATCACTGGACACTGATGAAAGAAAGCCTAAGGAATTATCACTGGATAAATATAAAGACTAGTATTACTGAAGAAGCCAGTAAGACAATAAACAAGAGGCAGAAGAGACCTCCCGCAGCTAGAAGAGACCCTTAAGATCATCAAAGAAAGACGAATGGCATAAGCAAACGGTAACAAGCAGGACACAGACAACATCAGTAAAAGACTAAAGAGAGCCATTCGAGCAGACAAAGAACTTGAATTTCAATTTATATGTACAGAGATAGAAAGAGAACATCTGAGGTACAAGACCAGGAAGGCATACCTAAAAGATCAAAGAGATGCAAGGAAAATTTCAAGCGTGGGCATGTTGAAAGACTTCAACAGAAACAAAGTAGCTGACCCAGAACAGATTAAGGAAAGGCGGAAAGAATACATGGAGAAGCTCTACAAAAACGAATCAGTGATACCGGAATAAACTGAGGCGGGAAATGATGGAGAGCTGAAAAGATTCTGTCAAAGAACAAAGCGCCTGGATGTTACAATATTCCAAGAGAGCTAATAAAGTCTTCTGAAGCAGTAGTTGATGTCACCACATGCCTGTGTCAACAGATATGGACAGCTGGTAAATGGCCCAAGGACTGGACACGATCTGTGTTTATTTCTATTTCGAATTAGGGGATGCTGCTGACTATGGAAACTATCAGATTATTGCGTTTATACCTCATGCCAACAAAATCCTACTGAAGATTCTCCAAAGATGGTTACAGCCTTACTTACAAAGAGCTGCCAGAGGAACAAGCAGGATTCAGAAAAGGCAGAGGAATAAGAGATGTAATTGCTAACATTAGATGGATAATGAAAAAGGCCAAAGAATACAAGAAAGAGAACCATTTTGCTTCATCGACTACAGCAAAGCCTTCGACTGTTGATCAGCAGAAACTTTGGTATAGCATAAAGGATATGGGTGTGCCAAACCATCTGATTAGCCTCATTAGAAACCTTTACATTGACCAAAAAGCTACAGTTCAAACGGAACTCAGTGATACGGTATGGTTCAAAGTAGAGCGAGGCGTCAGAAAAGGCTGCATCCTGTCACCATTTCTCTTCAATTTGTATGCAGAAGCATATATAATCATATTTTCAGGAAGGCTGGACTAGCCGAAAAGAAGGAATCAAAATTGCTGGATGATTCATCAGCAATCTTAAATACACAAATGATATAACATTGATAGCAACAAGCATAGATGGAATGAAGGGTTTATTAAGCAGTGTCAAGATTGATCTTTTCTATGGTAATATATGGATGCGAAACCTGGATGTTAAAAAACAAGACAGAAGAAGAATTGATGCCTTTGGAATGTGGTGTTGCAGAAGGAGGTTATCAATACCATAGATGGCAAGAAGAACAAACAAATCAATTTTGCAACAAATCAAACCAGCCATGTCACTTGAAGCAAGGCTCATCAAGCTACGGCCTGCCTACTTTGAACACATCATACGTAGAGAGCAATTGCTGGAGAAAGGCATCATGGTGAGAAGAATAGAGAGAGCAAGGTGGAGAGGAAGCCCAGCAACCCCATGGCTTGATACTATCAAGATAATGATGGTGAAGGTCTACTTATCTATGCTTGCACAACATTGATTTTCATATATAGTGTTCATCCATCAAGTCGCCATGGACCGAGACCGAGCATGCACTAGCTCTAATAGTAAACTCTTGTTCCTGTTCTACATATAGACATTTGCAGCAATGGTCTAACAAAGACCTTATGTACTTGTACAGAACTGTAAACTGGGAATACTCTAATCCAGGGGTCGGGAACCTTGAGAGCCATACAATGTTTAAAACTGAATACAAGTAAATGTGTGCATTTTATGTAAGACTAACACTTTTAAATGCAATAAGTCTCTGAATTCTTTTTAATAATGTTGTTATGCTGTTGCTAACCAATGATGAATAAAGTACTTCTTACCATTAATATACAAAAAAAACCCTGTTTGGGAGAGAAGAACAGACAAATCGCGGCACCCTAAGTACGTAAACACAATATTATAGTCTTTAAAGGGTACACAATTTTATGCACTCACCTGATAGAAGACTAATATGGCTTTAGACTGTGTATCCTCAAAAATCCCTCTCGGATACTTTTTAATAGGGCTTGCAGCTTTCCTCGGGTGGATCCAAGTGAAAGAGACAGAGTCCAGCTCACACAGGATGAGTAAATCAAGAAAGGCACATCCAGCCCATGAATGGCAGCGCTTCCCAGCACTGTGTTTTTATGATACCTGAAGAAGGATATATATTGTATCCGAAACGCGTTGTGTCTCCTCTATTTTAACTTATCAAATAAAAACACATGAAATATCATCTTTGGATGTGAGTTCTGGGAAGCGCTGCCATTCATGGGCTGGATGTGCTTTTCTTACCATTAATGTGACTTCTGGTGCTGCATGGTTTTGCTGATGGCCTTGTAGTCTGGTTGATACGTGGTGAGGTTAAGCTTCATGCAGGCGTTGAGACTTCCATCTGTTAAACGAGATCGTAGGTTGCTCTTAATGTTCTTTAGATGTGAGAAAGACTGCTCACATGCATACATACATAGAGCCAAACATTGTCAGTACAGCAATACTCACACGCTGCAGTGTCTAGTATGTGATGGGAAGTGCCTTCCAAGTTTTGATAATCAGCTGTTCCGCGGGTTGAAGTTTTTTCATTTCTCCCCATTTGTGTTTGCTTGTCAACTCTGCTTGCTGTCGTACAAGTCTTTCTAAATCTTCATTCAGTGACTTGAACATATTTACCCACATTTCTGAGGTCACCAGGGATATAACTCAGGTCGGTGCTGTCCACTGCACACTCGTGTGGATGGGTGACAAACTAAAAAAGATGAGTGCGCTCATTAAATTCTCCAAAGAGCGCTTTGAATGACTGCAGGAGATTAGATGTGAAGCCCGCTCGCTGCTGAAGATCAAGATGTTGAGCAGGGTCACTTGCTGTGCATGAATCTTTAAACTCTCCCAGTTTTTCAAAGTGTAGTAAATGACCCGTTTCAATGTCGGCGATGAAGAGTTCTAACTTGTTTTCAAATGCAAACACTGCTTGTTGAAGGGATAAGACTTTATTTCCAATGCCTTGCATTTTCACATTGAGCTGGTTCAGATGTTCAGTCATGTCCACGAGATAGTAGAACTTCAGTAGCCACTCACACTCAGTGTTAGCTAACTAAGGATTGTCGATGTTTTTCATTTCAAGAAAAGTCCTTCCCTCTTGACAACCATGGCACATTGCTGTGTAGAAGCAGACCAAGATAATTATTCCCAACTTCATCCAGCAGTGTTTTAAACTGGTGATCATTTAAAGCTCGGGTAAAAATAAAGTTGACCACCTGAATGACCAGCTAAATCACCTCACCAAGCTGCTCGCCACACATCTGAGCACAAAGCGCCTCCTGATGTAGGCTGCAGTGAAAACTTAGGATAGGTCTCTTTTCATGTTCACGAAGAAGCGCTACAAATCCTGTTTTTCCCCACCATGCATGGAGCACCATCAGTACACACTGAAATAAGTTTATCCATCAGTAGATTTTTTTCTGTAGCAAGATCAGTGAAAGATTTGAATAAATCCTCCCCTCTTGTTGTCCCTTTCATAGGCAATAGGCAAAACAGCAAGACTTTCCTGACATAGTGTGTCACTGAGAGCATACCTTGCAATCACGCTGAACTGGGATAAATGGCTTACGTCTATTGACTCATCCAAAGCGAGAGAAAAGAATGGTGCTGCATTTATGTCCTTCACTGTGTTGCTTCAATTTGATTTGCAATCATGATGGCACAATCGTGAACAGTTCTTGCCGACAGAGGCATGTCTTTTATTCGTTTGATTATCTTGTCTTTATTCGAGTTGTAGTTGTACAAAAATTCATTGGCAACATCAAGCATGAATGTTATGGCATACTCCCCATCTGTGAATGGCTTTCCGTTTCTCACAATTCCTAAAGCACCAGCAGAGCTAGCCGAATTCCTGTCACCTTGTTGGTTCCAAACACGGAGTTGCTGCTGACTAGCTTGCACTCTGCATGGTAGCGCATGACATGCTTTCTTCCTGCTGTCCCCGCATGATATTTCGATGCAAATGTAGTATGGCGTGTGTCAAAGTGCCACTTTATATTTGACCATTACATCGATGCAATTTTATCATTGCATATTAGACGCACTGCAGAACTTGCTCTCTCCACAAATGCGAATTTCTCTGTCCAATCCTGCTGAAAAGTATGATACTCCTCATCTTTTTTTCTTTTAGCCCTCTTCTTCAATAAAAGGGTTGCTGTAATTGGCTAGCTGACTACTTGATTAAAAGGAGGGAAGTTTACTTCCTGACCTTACAACGACCTTCTGATCCTCACCACAGGAAGACTTCACCTGGGATATAAGGCACCCGCTCTCCTGACAGCTAGAGTGGCGCTTGAGTGAGCGGAGCTCAGTTGCTGCTAGGCTGGGGTGTGGAGAACACCGGCTGACAGCACGGGAACTCCCTATACCTGATGGTGAGCTTGCCTCCGGTCTGCGCTTAATAATTCTGCTCCCGGTCATGAGGGACAGTCACTCCCACTTCTGCTCCGCTCCGGTCATGTCCACAGAGCAATGTCAGTGGCAGTTAGATGAGCAGTCATCTGGGGTCTTTAAAAATGGTTTGTGGAATTCAGGGAGGGTTTAGGGGAGCCGTTTTTTTCTCCTCTCCTCGGAGCTGATTTACTATACATCCGGCACCATGTAGGTCCAGGCCAAAATCCCATGAGAATGCTTTATATTTTTAGCGTTATTATTTTTTTAATTAAAGATTTGTCTGCGAGCCAGACGCAGCCATCTTAAGAGCCACATCTGGCTCGCAAGCCATAGGTTCCTGACCTCTTCTTTAATCCGAGATCAGTGTGTAGGGCACTGTTCCACAACTTCAGTCATCAAGAACCACCAACAGATCATGTTTTCAGGATTTCCTTAGTATTTCACAGGTGATAATTGCATCGTCTGCACAAGTAATGATTCCATCACCTGGGCAATACTGAGGAAATCCTGACAACATGACCTGTTGGTGGATCTTGAGGACTAGAGTTGGGGAACACTTGTGTATGAGGAGCTGAGCTGTAACATCAGTTGTTGGGAATGGTGGATCCTGTGTTGTCAGCTGTTTATAGAGGTGTTACCTGTCATTGTAATCCAGTTGTATTGTGGACTTTGGTAACATCTGGTTTAAATACAGTGTAGGACAGTTTGTGGATGTTACATTTAAGCAGCTAATAATTAGTTAATTATATGTTGGATGAGATTCTCCTGCATTAGTTGGTTCTTTATAAAATCTTAAATTTTGTGCTGCAATTCATTAAAATATTTAAAAAAACTTGAACATCTACATTATTTACACCATTAGTCACACTTTTATTAGCTCATTACCATTGCTGTGGGTTTTTCTTCTAAGCAGTCTCTTGGCAGGAGGGGGAATATACTTATTCAGGATTATTTAGGATTTACATGGGTGAACATTGCATAGAATTAACTGCCTGAAATTTGATGATAATTGACTTTGTCCCTTGGTTACAACATAAAATATAATCTATTATCACAGTATTGCCACTTCTTAAAAATAATTAGGAAAGCCGTTGCATTAAATGTTGTAAATTAATGTTGTGTAGCAGCTGTAATATTCAATGTAATGAATATCAACATAGCAGTTCTTAGCAGATCTTAGCAGTTGGCAGCTGTTTTCCATAGAGGTGGGTTTTGAAGATGGTGAACCAAATGGGCAATCAATGATCCTGTACATGTCCAGCATATGGAAATTCAGAGCTTAATTTGCAGCGGCACACTTGTCGTGTGTATTAAATAGTCTTCCATTAGTTATCGTGGGCACCCTGCAATACTTGCTTTCCCCCACATCAGTTGCAGATTGCTACCAGGACCAAATGAGGAAGAAGAGGAGGAGAAGAGGCGAGGGCCTCTTTAACGGGGCTTCCCACTTATCATGTGCCATTTCTATTATTGGCCTCATGTTCCATGGTCCAGATACTGTATGACTACTACCAGCCTCCTCTGTACCCTCTGTAGCCAAGCATAAGATAATATATGAAATTTAATCCAGACTAGGAATCTATTGCATGGATACATTTACAGATGATAGATTATATGTGCATAGCTAAGGCTCATTTACCCCTTGCCTGCAGTGTAGGGTAAACAGATCCATGCACCTCCCTCTATCACAAAAATGAGGTCAACTGTGCTCCATCTAGCCAGCATATCTTGGGGTTCACATTTTCTTTTTTTGCTGAATGTAATAACTGCACTTTTCCATGCAGAGACACTCAGTGGAAAATACTTACACTATGCAGTATATGTTTTTATTTTTTAATAGAATCCTATGTCCGATGCCACTGTCATACTTTATATGAATATGACCACGGTTTTGGATACCTTAGACACATTCAATAGTTTTCATGAAGCCTAACCAAATACATAAAAATTAGTTTGCTTTTTGATGTCTTTACTAAGGTTGTTCAACAAAGAAATGAGGAGTTTGACCACACACAATTCCTGATAGAAGAAAAGGACTCCAGAGAAGAAGACTTTTATGAAGACCTGGACAGATTTGAGGAAAATGGAACTCAAGAATCCCGTATCAGTCCTTACACATTCTGCAAAGCCTTCCCTTTTCATATAATGTTTGATAGAGATCTTGTTGTTACACAATGTGGAAATGCAATCTACAGGGTTCTTCCTCAGGTAACTCGTATCTATCTATCTATCTATCTATCTATCTATCTATCTATCTATCTATCTATCTATCTATCTATCTATCTATCTATTGTCCAGAAAAATGAAGGCAGCACTCCAATAGAAAAAACAAAAATGGTTTATTGGCCCATGTGCAACGTTTCAGTGCAGGATGTGGACCTTTCTCAAGCTTGAGAAAGGTCCACATCCTGGACTGAAACGTCGCACATGGGCCAATAAACCACTTTTATTTTTTCTATTGGAGTGCCGCCTTCATTTTTCTGGACAATAGCATGAGGTTTGGTATATACCTGGAAGGATTTTTTGCACCCTTTGTTTTCTTTTGGTGCTGCTTTTTGTTTTCTTTTTCTATCTATCTATCTATCTATCTATCTATCTATCTATCTATCTATCTATCTATCTTTTAAATCACAGAACGTCTATTAGAAATTTCTAACATATTAATAACTTAATTATAGATGTTAAATGATTTGGATTTCAGATTGTCAGTTTTAACTAAAGACAGGAGTAAATCTCAGAAAAGGGGACAAAAAGAACATTTCCAAACCTTTCCTTTAGTAATATTTTCCTCCTTTCCTCTGATAGGATCAGTTCCTATTATTGGTTAATTACAAGCTTACTGGTTAAATACAATACTTAACAATTTCCATCTTTTCTGCTGTCAGCACTGTTCTGGTCCCACATGACAGCTCCACTTCTTTGATAGCTCACACATGGACCGTTGCCTGTGGCAGAGCTACAGTACTTCCAGCAATGTAAGCTTTATGTAACCTCAGAACGAGGTTTCATAGACTTACATTGAGAAAGCAACTTCCAGGTCACTCCCAAACTGATGTGTGAGTCGGTTAGTCTGTTTTCAAATCACATGGGTAAGAAAATAACCGAAATGGCAGTAGAAACCGGGGAATATGACACATCATTACAATTACATGCATAATTATGATGGATTATGATATATATTTTTTCATGGGACATCTTCTTTAATTTACTTGTCAAAGCAAAAACTTAGCTATCATTAAAGTGTTATTTAACTTTGTAAAAAAAATTGACAAGTCATACATTTTTTTTACATACAGTGTCTTGAAAAAGTATTCACAACCTGTGAATTTTGCCACATTTTTTCACGTTACACCCACAAACGTAAATTTATTTTTGGGAGATTTTATGTGATATACCAAAACAGAGTTGCAAGGGTTAGTGAAGTATAAAGAAAATGATACATGGTTTTCTAATATCTTAAAAATATAAATCTGAAAATTGTGACATTTATATTCAACCCTCTGTAGTCTTATAGTCCTAAATATAATCCTGAGTGACCTACTAACTCCAGATGTTACATAATTAGTAAATTGAGTCCATCTGTGTGTAGTTTATTATAAGAATAACTACAGCTGTTCTGTGAGGGCCTCAGAGGTTTGATTGAGAATATTAGAGATATACATCATGAAAACCAAGGACAGGTCATGAAGAAAGTTGTGGAGAAAAACAAAGCAAGGTTCGGGTATAAAAACAAATAGGCCGAGCTCTGAACATTTCACGGATCACTGTTCAATCCATCATCCAAAAATAGAATTTGGCTTGCACAACTGCAAACCTACATGGCTGTTGTGAATTAGACTTTTTGGCTCCCTCTTGTGGTCACTAGTGATATTACTCTGGGATTGTCTTTCTTCAGTTTGGCACTCACCTGGGTCATTAGTCCAGGGGTGTCGCTATATAAACTTCCTGGATCCTTAGTCCAGTGCCTGGCATCGTTGTAATCAGATCCTTCTGTTGCTCCTGTCTGCTGGTCCTGGTTCTTGCAAAATTAAGCTAAGTCTTGCTTCTTTGTTTTTTGGGTTATTTGCTTTGCTTCTATTTTTGTCCAGCTTGTACTAAATGTGAGTTCTGACCTTGCTGGAAGCTCTAGGGGGCTGGTGTTCTCCCCCCGGCCGTTAGTCGGTTCGGGGGTTCTTGAATATCCAGCGTGGATATTTTAATAGGGTTTTTGCTGACCATATAAGTCATCTTACTATATTCTGCTATTAGCTAGTGGGCCTCTCTTTGCTAAATACCTAGCTCATTCTTATGTTTGTCTTTTCCTCTTACCTCACCGTTATTATTTGTTGGGGGCTTGTATCCAACTTTTGGGGTCTTTTCTCTGGAGGCAAGAAAGGTCTTTCTTTTCCCTTCTAGGGTTAGTTAGTTCTCCGGCTGTCGCGAGACGTCTAGAACCAACGTAGGCACGTTCCCCGGCTACTGCTATTTGTGGTGCTAGGATTAGATATATGGTCAGCCCAGTTACCACTGCCCTATGAGCTGGTTTTTTGTGTTTGCAGACTTGGTATTTATTCCTGAGATCGTCTGCCATTGGGGTCATAACAGTATGCCAGGCCGACATTGAATGTTTAATGCATTGCAGAAGTGGGATAATAAGAAAGGAAATTCAGAGTTTTTTTTTTTTCTTTCCTCTCTTCCTCCCCTTTACTTCTGAGTGGCTTGAGCTTGCTGCAGACATGAATGTCCAGACCTTGATTACAAGTGTGGACCAGCTTGCTGCTCGTGTGCAAAGCATACAAGATTTTGTTACCAGTAGTTCTATGTCTGAACCTAAAATACCTATTCCTGAACTGTTTTCTGGAGACCGATTTAAGTTTAGGAATTTCAGGGATAATTGTAAATTGTTTCTATCTCTGAGACCCCGTTCATCTGGAGACTCAGCTCAGCAAGTTAAAATTGTTATCTCTTTTTTACGGGGCGACCCTCAGGATTGGGCCTTCTCGCTAGCGCCAGGAGATCCGGCATTGGCAAATATTGATGCGTTTTTTCTGGCGCTCGGATTGCTTTACGAGGAACCCAATCTTGAGGTTCAGGCAGAAAAAGCCTTGCTGGCTATTTCTCAGGGCCAGGATGAAGCTGAAGTGTATTGCCAAAAATTTCGGAAATAGTCCGTGCTTACTCAGTGGAATGAGTGTGCTCTGGCCGCAAATTTCAGAAATGGCCTTTCTGAAGCCATTAAGAATGTGATGGTGGGTTTCTCCATTCCTACAAGTCTGAATGATTCCATGGCGCTGACTATTCAAATTGACCGGCGTTTGCGGGAGCGCAAAACCGCTAATCCTCTGGTAGTGTTGTCTAAACAAGCACCTGATTTGATGCAATGTGATAGAATTCAGACCAGAAATGAGCGGAAAAATCATAGACGTCAGAATGGGTTGTGTTTTTACTGTGGAGATTCTACACATGTTATATCAGCATGCTCTAAGCGCCTAACAAGGGTTGTTAGTCCTGTCGCCATTGGTAATTTGCAACCTAAATTTATTTTGTCTGTGACTTTAATTTGCTCATTGTCCTCTTACCCTGTTATGGCGTTTGTGGATTCAGGTGCTGCCCTGAGTCTTATGGATCTGTCATTTGCCAAGCGCTGTGGTTTTGTTCTTGAGCCGTTGGTTAATCCTATCCCTCTGAGGGGTATTGATGCTACGCCATTGGCGGAAAATAAACCGCAGTTTTGGACACAGGTAACCATGTGCATGACTCCTGAACATCGGGAGGTGATTCGTTTTCTTGTTCTGCATAAAATGCATGATTTGGTCGTTTTGGGTTTGCCATGGTTACAGACTCATAATCCAGTCTTGGATTGGAAGGCAATGTCTGTGTCAAGTTGGGGCTGTCAGGGTATTCATGGTGATTCCCCGCCGGTGTCTATTGCTTCCTCTACTCCTTCGGAAGTTCCTGAGTATTTGTCTGATTATCAGGATGTGTTCAGCGAGTCCAGGTCCAGTGCTCTGCCTCCTCATAGGGACTGTGACTGTGCCATAGATTTGATTCCAGGTAGCAAATTTCCTAAGGGAAGACTATTTAATCTGTCTGTACCTGAGCATACCGCAATGCGTTCGTATATCAAGGAATCTCTGGAGAAGGGGCATATCCGTCCTTCCTCTTCCCCTCTTGGTGCGGGATTCTTTTTTGTGGCCAAGAAGGACGGATCTTTGAGACCTTGTATTGACTATCGGCTTTTGAATAAAATCACTGTTAAATTTCAGTATCCTTTGCCTCTGTTGTCAGACTTGTTTGCCCGAATTAAAGGTGCCAAGTGGTTCACCAAGATAGATCTTCGTGGTGCGTACAACCTTTTGCGCATTAAGCGAGGAGATGAATGGAAAACCGCATTTAATACGCCCGAAGGTCATTTTGAGTACTTGGTGATGCCTTTTGGGCTCTCTAATGCTCCTTCAGTGTTTCAGTCCTTTATGCATGATATTTTCCGGAAGTATCTGGATAAATTTATGATCGTTTATCTGGATGATATTCTGTTTTTTTCTGATGACTGGGACTCGCATGTAGAGCAGGTCAGGATGGTGTTTCAGGTTTTGCGTGAGAATGCTTTATTTGTTAAGGGCTCAAAGTGTCTCTTTGGAGTACAGAAGGTTCCCTTTTTGGGGTTTATTTTTTCCCCTTCTGCGGTGGAGATGGACCCAGTCAAGGTCCGAGCTATTCATGATTGGACTCAACCCACATCAGTTAAGAGTCTTCAGAAGTTCTTGGGTTTTGCTAACTTCTACCGTCGTTTTATTGCTAATTTTTCTAGCATTGTTAAACCTTTGACGGATATGACCAAGAAAGGTTCTGATGTTGCTAACTGGGCTCCTGCAGCCGTGGAGGCTTTCCAGGAGTTGAAGCGCCGGTTTACTTCGGCGCCTGTTTTGTGCCAGCCTGATGTCTCACTTCCCTTTCAGGTTGAAGTGGATGCTTCTGAGATTGGGGCAGGGGCCGTTTTGTCACAGAGAGGCCCTGGTTGCTCTGTGATGAGACCTTGTGCCTTTTTCTCGAGGAAGTTTTCGCCTGCTGAGCGGAATTATGATGTTGGCAATCGGGAGTTGTTGGCCATGAAGTGGGCATTTGAGGAGTGGCGTCATTGGCTCGAGGGTGCTAAGCATCGTGTGGTGGTCTTGACTGATCACAAAAATTTGATGTATCTCGAGTCTGCTAAACGCCTGAATCCTAGACAGGCCCGCTGGTCATTGTTTTTCTCCCGTTTTGACTTTGTGGTCTCATATTTACCAGGTTCAAAGAATGTGAAGGCTGATGCTCTTTCAAGGAGCTTTGTGCCTGACTCTCCGGGAGTCGCAGAACCGGTTGGTATTCTTAAAGAGGGAGTTATCTTGTCAGCCATTTCTCCGGATTTGCGACGTGTGTTGCAGAGATTTCAGGCTGGTAGACCTGACTCTTGTCCACCTGACAGACTGTTTGTTCCTGATAAGTGGACCAGCAGAGTCATTTCCGAGGTTCATTCCTCGGTGTTGGCAGGGCATCCGGGAATTTTTGGCACCAGAGATCTGGTGGCTAGGTCCTTTTGGTGGCCTTCCTTGTCACGGGATGTGCGGTCGTTTGTGCAGTCCTGTGGGACTTGTGCTCGAGCTAAGCCTTGCTGTTCTCGTGCCAGCGGGTTGCTCTTGCCCTTGCCTGTCCCGAAGAGGCCTTGGACACACATTTCCATGGATTTCATTTCAGATCTCCCGGTGTCTCAGGGCATGTCTGTCATCTGGGTGGTATGTGATCGCTTTTCTAAGATGGTCCATTTGGTGCCTTTGCCTAAGCTGCCTTCCTCTTCCGATCTGGTTCCTGTGTTCTTTCAGAATGTGGTTCGTTTACACGGCATTCCTGAGAATATTGTGTCTGACAGAGGATCCCAGTTTGTTTCCAGGTTCTGGCGATCCTTTTGTGCTAGGATGGGCATTGAGTTGTCGTTTTCGTCTGCCGTTCATCCTCAGACTAATGGACAAACGGAGCAAACTAATCAGACTCTGGAGGCTTATTTGAGGTGTTTTGTTTCTGCGGATCAGGATGATTGGGTGACCTTCTTGCCGTTGGCTGAGTTTGCCCTTAATAATCGGGCTAGTTCCGCTACATTGGTTTCGCCATTTTTCTGCAACTCTGGTTTCCATCCTCGTTTTTCCTCGGGACATGTGGAGCCTTCTGACTGTCCTGGGGTAGATTCTGTGGTGGATAGGTTGCAGCAGATCTGGAATCATGTGGTGGACAACTTAAAGTTCTCACAAGAGAAGGCTCAGCGTTTTGCCAACCGCCGCCGCGGTGTGGGTCCCCGACTTCGTGTTGGGGATTTGGTATGGCTGTCTTCTCGATTTGTTCCTATGAAGGTCTCCTCTCCTAAATTTAAGCCTCGCTTCATCGGTCCTTACAAGATATTGGAAATCCTTAATCCTGTGTCCTTTCGCTTGGATCTTCCGGTGTCGTTTGCCATTCACAACGTGTTCCATAGGTCTTTGTTGCAGCGGTACGTTGTACCTGTGGTTCCTTCTGTTGAGCCTCCTGCTCCGGTGTTGGTTGAGGGCGAGTTGGAGTACGTGGTGGAGAAGATCTTGGATTCTCATCTCTCCAGGCGGAGGCTTCAGTATCTGGTCAAGTGGAAGGGCTATGGTCAGGAGGATATTTCCTGGGTGGTTGCCTCTGATGTGCATGCGGCCGATTTAGTTCGTGCCTTTCACGCTGCTCATCCTGATCGTCCTGGTGGTCTTGGTGAGGGTTCGGTGACCCCTCCTTAAGGGGGGGGTACTGTTGTGAATTAGACTTTTTGGCTCCCTCTTGTGGTCACTAGTGATATTACTCTGGGATTGTCTTTCTTCAGTTTGGCACTCACCTGGGTCCTTAGTCCAGGGGTGTCGCTATATAAACTTCCTGGATCCTTAGTCCAGTGCCTGGCATCGTTGTAATCAGATCCTTCTGTTGCTCCTGTCTGCTGGTCCTGGTTCTTGCAAAATTAAGCTAAGTCTTGCTTCTTTGTTTTTTGGGTTATTTGCTTTGCTTCTATTTTTGTCCAGCTTGTACTAAATGTGAGTTCTGACCTTGCTGGAAGCTCTAGGGGGCTGGTGTTCTCCCCCCGGCCGTTAGTCGGTTCGGGTGTTCTTGAATATCCAGCGTGGATATTTTAATAGGGTTTTTGCTGACCATATGAGTCATCTTACTATATTCTGCTATTAGCTAGTGGGCCTCTCTTTGCTAAATACCTAGCTCATTCTTATGTTTGTCTTTTCCTCTTACCTCACCGTTATTATTTGTTGGGGGCTTGTATCCAACTTTTGGGGTCTTTTCTCTGGAGGCAAGAAAGGTCTTTCTTTTCCCTTCTAGGGTTAGTTAGTTCTCCGGCTGTCGCGAGACGTCTAGAACCAACGTAGGCACGTTCCCCGGCTACTGCTATTTGTGGTGCTAGGATTAGATATATGGTCAGCCCAGTTACCACTGCCCTATGAGCTGGTTTTTTGTGTTTGCAGACTTGGTATTTATTCCTGAGATCCTCTGCCATTGGGGTCATAACACATGGCCACTAATTAGAGAAATGGCCAAGAGGTCCATGGTTACTTTGGAGAAGCTGCAGAGATCCACAGCTCAGGTGGGACAATCTGTCCACAGGAAAAGTATTAATCATATACTCCACAAACCTGGCATTTATGGAAGAGTGGCAAGAAGAAAGCAATTTTTGAAAGCAAGCTATAAGAAGTCCCATTTGCAAAAATCCATATCTAGGCTTCGGCTAGCCAAGTACACCAACACACCTACAGAAATAAGTGAGACTCCTACACCAAAATTAAAAATATCAATGTTTTTCATACTGCAATAAAGAATGAACACAAATAATTAGTCCATGATGAAAAGGCGACAAAGAAAGGAAACAAATACAATTAATAAAATGTAACCGGGCAAGATTGGAACAAACATAAAGTGCTCAGGTGCTGACAATAGATGCATAAATAAAGTCTCAGTTTAATACCCAAGCACCCGAATGGTGCCAACCTGTAGTTTGGAAGTAGCAATGGGTATGAAACTGTGACTTTATTTATGTTTCTATTGTTGAACTTGAACACTGTTTGTTTCTTTTGTCCTGCAGGTAGCATTTTATTAATTGCTCAGAGCCACTTATTAACTTTACAGTATTTGGCATGTATAAATTCTGTTTGTAGCGAGCTACAAAGCTAAGTTCTTATTTAGCACATTCACATTTTATTGGTAGCGTTAGGTTATAGATATATTGGATATAGGATGAGTAACTATTTGACAGCTTAGGCTACGTTCACATTTGCGTTGTGCGCCGCAGCGTCAGCGCCGCAGCGCACAACGCAAACAAAAACGCGGCAAAACGCACGCTAAAACGCTGCGTTTTGCGCCGCATGCGTCGTTTTTGGCCGCAAGTTGGACGCAAAAAAAATGCAACTTGATGCGTTTCTTGCGTCCAACGCTTGCGGCCATGCGGCGCTAAATGCAGCACAACGCATGTCCATGCGCCCCCATGTTAAATATAGGGGCGCATGACGCATGCGGCGCCGCTGCGGCGCCCGACGCTGCGGCGCTGACCGCAAATGTGAACGTAGCCTAAGTTAGAGGAACACTTTGTGATACTTGAGTAATAGTCTTATTTGGCACCATTTATTACTCTGTACCTGCTTGCCATACCTGTATGCTATATAAAACATGGATATTCAATATTAATGTTCCTTTCCTCACAAATTTATAGCTCCAGCCTGGAAACTGCAACCTGCTGTCAGTTTTCTCCTTGGTACGACCCCATATTGACATAAGCTTCCATGGAATTCTGTCTCATATCAACACTGTGTTTGTCCTGAGGAGTAAGGTAAAGGATTAATAAAGTTATGAGTGGACATATATTTTTTTCCACTGTGAGTTACTGTATAAACTACAGATTCAAATTATGGATCGTGATAAACCTGCCTAAAAGGTTATGTGTTTAGGACAAAGTTAAAACTGTAGATGTTGGAAATTAGGCCGGCGTCACACTTAACGTATTAAAAATCGGTCCGATTCTCTCGGCCGAGAGTCGCACGAGTGTACTCCATATGGTCATCCATTTGCAATATGATGATGCAATTTCCTCGCATCTATATATCCGTATGACATCCGTATGCAATCCGTATGCAGTGCGATTTTATCATGAACTTTTACATACAGCAGTTCTCTGTCATTTACACATCCTTTTAAAACTAAATATTCTTCAAAACACATATATATATACACTCACCGGCCACTTTATTAGGTACACCTGTCCAACGTCTTGTTAACACTTAATTTCTAATCAGCCAATCACATGGCGGCAACTCAGTGCATTTAGGCATGTAGACATGGTCAAGACAATCTCCTGCAGTTCAAACCGAGCATCAGTATGGGGAAGAAAGGTGATTTGAGTGCCTTTGAACGTGGCATGGTTGTTGGTGCCAGAAGGGCTGGTCTGAGTATTTCAGAAACTGCTGATCTACTGGGATTTTCACGCACAACCATCTCTAGGGTTTACAGAGAATGGTCCGAAAAAGAAAAAAAATCCAGTGAGCGGCAGTTCTGTGGGCGGAAATGCCTTGTTGATGCCAGAGGTCAGAGGAGAATGGGCAGACTGGTTCGAGCTGATAGAAAGGCAACAGTGACTCAAATCGCCACCCGTTACAACCAAGGTAGGCCTAAGAGCATCTCTGAATGCACAGTGCGTCGAACTTTGAGGCAGATGGGCTACAGCAGCAGAAGACCACACCGGGTACCACTCCTTTCAGCTAAGAACAGGAAACTGAGGCTACAATTTGTACAAGCTCATCGAAATTGGACAGTAGAAGATTGGAAAAACGTTGCTTGGTCTGATGAGTCTCGATTTCTGCTGCGACATTCGGATGGTAGGGTCAGAATTTGGCGTAAACAACATGAAAGCATGGATCCATCCTGCCTTGTATGGAGCATCTTTGGGATGTGCAGCCGACAAATCTGCGGCAACTGTGTGATGCCATCATGTCAATATGGACCAAAATCTCTGAGGAATGCTTCCAGCACCTTGTTGAATCTATGCCACGAAGAATTGAGGCAGTTCGGAAGGCAAAAGGGGGTCCAACCCGTTACTAGCATGGTGTACCTAATAAAGTGGCCGGTGAGTGTATATACGCATATACATACATACTAGACAGATTAAAAGCCGGAAAATGATCTGCCGAGTACAATATAATAACAGTGACAGGTTAGAATAGAATAAATAGAATAGAACTATACACATAGAATATATATATATATATATATATATATATATATATATATATATATATATTTATATATATATATATACATGTCAGTTACACACACATATACTGTATATATATATATATATATATATATATATATATATATATGTATGTATTTATATTGCACAGAAAGATAGATAGAAGAAAAGCTGGTAATTCATCTGTTGGCTTCTGTAAAATCACTGCAGGAGCCGACAGGATAGAAGACATGGTTTACATACAGTAAATAGATGCAGAATAGGCAGACATATAGATGTCAGTGGCCAATCCAATTAGTAGTGTGTGTGTGCAAATTATAGGACATGTATGTAATTAATAAAAGATTCTTTTTGTGGAAAAAAATGGTGTGGGCTCCCGCTCCTGCTCTTTTTCAAAACCAGCAGAGGGAAAGCCAGTGCCTGGGGACTGATATTAATAGCCTAGGATGGGACCATGGTTATTGCTCCCCCCCACCTAAAAACATCAGCTCCCAGCCGCCCCAGAAAAGGCACTTAGCTTTGCTCATCCCGCTTGCCCTGTAGCGGTGGCAAGTGGGGTAATAGCTGTGGGGTTGATGTCACCTTTGTATTGTAAGGTGGCATCAAGCCCACGGCTTAGTAAAAGAGAGGTGTCAATAAGACCCCTATCCATGACTAATCATTACTACATGTTAAATAAAGACACAGCCAGGGTAAAGTTTTCTAGTGAAATAAAGCAAAACACAGTTTTCCCATTTTATTATTACTCCTAATCCATGCGATGCCCTTGATCTCCTGTAATAAAAAAATAAAAATAACAAGCCAACGATATACCCGTACTTGTCTGTCGTTGTGTCCCACGCAGTAATCCATATCTGGGGAATATACTGTTTTCACTCAGGATGGTGCCAAGATGCGACCGCCAGGCTGAATACTACTGCGAGTGCTGTGCGTTTTTTTCTCGCTCCCATAGACTTGCATTGGCGAGACTTGACCTATATATACATAAAATCCCAGCATGCTGCGATTTCACTCGCACGTAGAATACGCCCGAGAAAAAAAAGGTGATGTGAACTTCCCCATAGATTAACACTGGTCCGAATGCTATGCAATGTTTTCTCACATAGCACTTGTCCTTATTATACACTAGAGTGACCCCGACCTTATTCTGATTACCTGGGGTAGTGCATTCCAGAGAACTAGTGCAGCATGAGAAAATCCTAGGGATGGGAGTGCAACGTTTAGAATATGGAGGATGTTTGCTTTATATCATTGGCAGAACATGGAGAGCAGGGATAGTGGGTAAGATGTAGAGAGGTGCTAAGTTCTTTCAGGAAAGCAACTCATTTAATGCCTTAATGACCACTAATATGACTTAAAACGGACCTGTAATATAAGAGAATATAGAGACCTGTAATATAAGAGAGGTGACAATCCTGCAGCTATCAACTATACACTATAAATGACAACTTGCTGCGGCAGCCACGAGCAGTGTTGCCATTAACCATGGCCCTTTAACCCATTAAATACTGCTGTAAATAGTGACTATAGAATCTAGATTCTTAACAGAGTGTGGGAGCTCTGTCTTTAACCCCATCGGCATCCTGTGATCTTGATCATGTGGTCCTGATATTTGCGATGGCAATTCATGGCCAAATAACAGCCTTAGGCTACTTTCACACTAGCGTCGTTCGACGCACGTCGCAATGCGTCGTTTTGGTGAAAAAAACGCATCCTGCAAAGTTGCCCGCAGGATTCGTTTTTTCTCCATAGACTTTCATTAGCGACGCATTGCGACAGATTGCCACACGTCGCATCCGTCGTGCGATTGATGCGTCGTGTTTTGGCGGACCGTCGGCACAAAAAAAGTTCCATGTAACTTTTTTTTGTGCGTCGTGTCCGCCATTTCCGACTGCGCAAGTGCGCCCGGAACTCCTCCCCCTCCTCCCCGGACATTACATTGGGGCAGCGGATGCGTTGAAAAACTGCATCCGCTGCCCCCGTTGTGCTTTAATATCACAGTATGCGTCGGTACGTTGGCCCGACGCACTGCGACGGGTCCGTACCGACGCTAGTGTGAAAGTAGCCTTAAGGTACCGTCACATTAAGCGACGCTGCAGCGATAGCGACAGCGATCCCGATCGCTGCAGCGTCGCTGTTTGGTCGCTGGAGAGCTGTCACACAGACCGCTCTCCAACGACCAACGATGCCGAGGTCCCCGGGTAACCAGGGTAAGCATCGGGTTGCTAAGCGCAAGGCCGCGCTTAGTAACCCGATGTTTACCCTGGTTACCAGCGTAAAAGTTAAAAAAACAAACAGCACATACTCACCAGCGCGTCCCCCAGCCTCTGCTTCCTGACACTGACTGAGCTCCGGCCCTAACAGCACAGCGGTGACGTCACCGCTGTGCTTTCACTTTCAGTTTAGGGCCGCGCTCAGTCAGTGTCAGGAAGCAGAGGCTGGGGGACGCGCTGGTGCGTATGTGCTGTTTGTTTTTTTAACTTTTACGCTGGTAACCAGGGTAAACATCGGGTTACTAAGCGCGGCCCTGCGCTTAGCAACCCGATGCTTACCCTGGTTACCAGTGTAAAATATCGCTGGTATCCTTGCTTTTGCTGTCAAACACGGCGATACACGGCGACCTAGCGACCAAATAAAGTGCAGACCTTCTAGCAGCGACCAGCAATTTCACAGCGGGATCCAGATCGCTGCTGCGTGTCAAATACAGCGATATCGCTATCCAGGTCGCTGCAACGTCACGGATCGCTGGCGATATCGCCTAGTGTGACGGTACCTTTAGGGTCTGCGGCCTATAGCAGTCTGTTCAGAAGTTAGCAACATTTAGGTGGTAAAAATAAATTTTTTTCATTCCTGTTATGTCACTTTACATTAATTCCCCAAAATCACCTTAAATTACCTGAAATTAATTTTGAATACATTGAGGGATGCTGTTTTTAAAATGGTTTCACTTTTGGGTGATTAGAAAATATATAGAAAAATGTTTAGAATTGAGAGTCCTCAGTGGTTGATACCTTTTAATGGCTAACTGAAAAGATGGTAACAAATTGCAAGCTTTCGAGACTACACAGGTCTCTTCATCAGGCATAGACTAATACAAATTCTGAAGAATCACATATTTATGCACAACATAGCACAGAAAAAAAAAAAAAACATGGATAAGACAGGTGGCATGAAGCAGAATTACCATGAGTGATAAACAGTTATGTCCATAAATGTTGGGCCTGTTCTTAGATAAGGAATGTTTTATTGTCCTCTGATTGGGGTCTGTGTTGTGATGACCCCTCATAGTCTGAGGGGCAAGTTCCTTAGTTGATGTAAAAAGACATAAATCCATGCGACACATTCATTCAACCACTAAGACAGTCAAAGGTCGTCATCAGTTTATATTCCCAGACTCTTCTGTCTCTCTGAGTTTTGAAGTTACCCTTTAACACAAGTAATTTCATGTCCATAATGCTATGATTTGGGAGACAAAAATGTATTGCCACAGGTAGATCCATTCTTTTTTCTCTTATTGTGTGGCGGTGAGAATTCATTCTTGTTCTCAGTTTCTGCCCTGTCTCCCCCATATACAGACCCCCAGTTGGACATTTAGTACAAATGATTAGGTACACCACATTAGAAGTGATGCAGCTGAAAGTACCTGGTATCTTGTAGTCCTGATGTGAGTTGGGGATCTTTATCTTGTCCGTGGTCATTATGAATAGACAGGTTTTACATTTTTTCTGATTGCAGGGAAAGGTACCTGCAGCTGTTGGAGAGGACAGGGAGCTCTTGATAATGATGCTTCTTAGATTTGGGGGCTGCCTAAAACACAGTAGTGGGGGGTCTGGGAAAATTGATCGTAAGCGGGCATCTTTTTGTAGTAAAGGTTGTAATTTCCGTGCAGCTCCCCTTAGCACCTCCAGATTTGGATTGTAGGTAACTACTAGAGGTACCCGGTTATTTTCTTCTTTAGCTTTGTAATGTAGCAGGTGATTCCTTGATATTCTGGTGGCTCTTGTAATCTGGTTTTCATTTGTTCTTGGATGGTAGCCCTGATTCAAAAAGGTCTTTCTGAGGCGATCAAGGTGTTCATCCCTATCCATTGGGTTGGAACATATACGATTGTATCTGATGGCTTGGCTGTAGACAATGGAGTTTTTTATGTGTTTTGGATGGAAGCTGTCCCATTTAAGGTATGTTGGACGGTCGATTGGCCTCTGATACAGGGATGTCTCTATTTTATTGTTCTGCAGCTTAATGATGGTGTCCAAAAAGTTAATTTTGGTACAGGAGTAGTTGAGTGTCAAGTTGATGGTAGGGTGAATAGGATGGTTCCTTCTGGTAGAGGACCTATTGCTGATAGTTTATTCAATAGGTCATTTGTGTCCTGAATGAAGCTGGGTGTATCCTTTACCAGGGGTTTAAGAACACCCTCTACCCATCCAGATACCTGCTCAGTAAGGGTGCCCACACATGAAATAATTGGTCTTCCTGGATTTCCAGATTTGTGGATTTTGGGAAGCAATCAATTTCACCCTACCATCAACTTGACACTCAACTACTCCTGTACCGAAATTAACTTTTTGGACACCATCATTAAGCTGCAGAACAATAAAATAGAGACATCCCTGTATCAGAAGCCAATCGACCGTCCAACATAACAAATGGGATAGTTTCCATCCAAAACACATAAAAAAACTCCATTGTCTACAGCCAAGCCATCAGATACAATCGTATATGTTCTAACCCAATGGATAGGGATGAACACCTTGATCGCCTCAGAAAGACCTTTTTGAATCAGGGCTACCATCCAAGAACAATTGAAAACCAGATTACAAGAGCCACCAGAATTAGGGTTGAGCGAAACGGGTCGACCATTTTCAGAAGTCGCCGACATTTGGCAAAGTCGGGTTTCATGAAACCCGACCCGACCCCTGTGTGGGGTCGGCCATGAGGTCGGCGATCTTCTGAATCTGGTATCGGGATTCCGATACCGAGTTCCGATATGTTTGCGATATCAGAAATCGGTATCAGAATCCACATTTAAGTGTAAAATAAAGAATTAAAATAAAAAATATTGATATGCTCACCTCTCCGACGCAGCCTGGACATCGCCGCTGGTAACCGGCATCTTCCGTTCCTAAAAATGGCGCTTGAAAGACCTTTCGAATGCTTCACGGCTTGTGATTGGTCGCGGCGGCCCATGTGACCGCTGAGCGACCAATCACAAGCCGGTGACGTAATTCTCAGGTCCTGTTCTGGTTCTCAGGTACATGAGAATTACTTCACGGCTTGTGATTGGTCGCTGAGCGGTCACGTGGGCCGCCGCGACCAATCACAAAGCCGTGACGTCATCGGAAGGTCCTTCACGCGTTCATTCTTAAGAAGGAAGGCTGCCGGAAAGAAGCCGAGGGTGAGTATATTCCTATTAGGTATATACTCACCCTCGTACGCGCCCTGCTTCTTTCCGGCAGCCTTCCTTCTTAAGAATGAACGCGTGAAGGACCTTCCGATGACGTCACGGCTTTGTGATTGGTCGCGGCGGCCCACGTGACCGCTCAGCGACCAATCACAAGCCGTGAAGTAATTCTCATGTACCTGAGAACCAGAACAGGACCTGAGAATTACGTCACCGGCTTGTAATTGGTCGCTCAGCGGTCACGTGGGCCGCCGCGACCAATCACAAGCCGTGAAGCATTCGAAAGGTCTTTCAAGCGCCATTTTTAGGAACGGAAGATGCCGGTTACTACCAGGGTGCGTCAGAGGGTGAGTATATCAATTTTTTTTATTTTAATTCTTTATTTTACACGTAAATATGGATCCCAGGGCCTGAAGGAGAGTTTCCTCTCCTTCAGACCCTGGGAACCATAGTATCCCATTGCACTGCATTGGGTTTCGCTTTTTGGCCGACCCCGACCCCGACTTTTTTATAGGATCGGCCGATTTCACTCGACCCGACTTTTGAGAAAGTCAGGTTTTGTGAAACCCGACCCGATCCTATATAAATAAAAGTCGCTCAACCCTAACCAGAATATCAAGGAATCACCTGCTACATTACAAAGCTAAAGAAGAAAATAACCGGGTACCTCTAGTAGTTACCTACAATCCAAATCTGGAGGTGCTAAGGGGAGCTGCACGGAAATTACAACCTTTACTACAAAAAGATGCCCGCTTACAATCCATTTTCCCAGACCCCCCACTACTGTGTTTTAGGCAGCCCCCAAATCTAAGAAGCATCATTGTCAAGAGCTCCCTGTCCTCTCCAACAGCTGCAGGTACCTTTCCCTGCAATCAGAAAAAATGTAAAACCTGTCCATTCATAATGACCACGGACAAGATAAAGATCCCCAACTCACATCAGGACTACAAGATACCAGGTACTTTCAGCTGCGTCACTTCTAATGTGGTGTACCTAATCATTTGTACTAAATGTCCAACTGGGGGTCTGTATGTGGGGGAGACAGGGCAGAAACTGAGAACAAGAATGAATTATCACCGCCACACAATAAGAGAAAAAAGAATGGATCTACCTGTGGCAATACATTTTTGTCTCCCAAATCATAGCATTATAGACATGAAATTACTTGTGTTAAAGGATAACTTCAAAACTCAGAGAGACAGAAGAGTCTGGGAATATAAACTGATGATGACCTTTGACTGTCTTAGTGGTGGAATGAATGTGTCGCATGGATTTATGTCTTTTTACATCAACTAAGGAACTTGCCCCTCAGACTATGAGGGGTCATCACAACACAGACCCCAATCAGAGGACAATAAAACATTCCTTATCTAAGAACAGGCCCAACATTTATGGACATAACTGTTTATCACTCATGGTAATTCTGCTTCATGCCACCTGTCTTATCCATGTTTTTATTTTTTTTTCTGTGCTATGTTGTGCATAAATATGTGATTCTTCAGAATTTGTATTAGTCTATGCCTGATGAAGAGACCTGTGTAGTCTCGAAAGCTTGCAATTTGTTACCATCTTTTCAGTTAGCCATTAAAAGGTATCAACCACTGAGAACTCTCAATTCTAAACATTTTTCTATCTACTGGCTAACACGGTACCAAGATATATATATCTTTCCTGTAGAAAATATATAGGGACCCCAGAGTCATTTCAAAACTGAATTGGTCCCTAAAAAATAAGTTTTGTAAATTTCCTTAAAAAAAAAATGAAAAATGACTGCTATAATTTGAAACCTTTTAAAATGTTAGCAAATTAAAACAACATTTTACAAATGGTGCTGATGTAAAGCAGAAATGGGAAATGTGATTTATTGTTTTTGTGTGGTATGACTATCTGGATTAAAGGAATAATCATTCATAGTTTGAAAAGTGCTAATTTGTAAACAATTTTGGTCAGATTTCGGCTGTTTTTGAAAATAAACACAAAACATATCAACCTAAAATTATCAAGTATAACGTGCCACGCGAAAGAGTCTCAAAATCACTGGGATATTCTGAAGCATTCCAGAGCTGTTACCACATAAAGTGACAATGGTCAGATTTCAAAAATTTGGCACGGTCATTAAGGGGTTAAATTGATTTCTAAAATGAATTTGGAAGGATTGCAGTAGCACTTTCATTTCAAGCGTTATTCCCAAGATATATAGTTATCCTCTATCTGGAGCTAGGAAATCAGGATCATCACAACAAAGAGTGTGATGCAAATCTCCTCCTAACAATTACGATGCAAAAATGTTTAAAGTATACAGGTCCTTCTCAAAAAATTAGCATATAGTGTTAAATTTCATTATTTACCATAATGTAATGATTACAATTAAACTTTCATATACTATAGATTCATTATCCACCAACTGAAATTTGTCAGGTCTTTTATTGTTTTAATAATGATGATTTTGGCATACAACTCCTGATAACCCAAAAAACCTGTCTCAATAAATTAGCATATTTCACCCGACCAATCAAATAAAAGTGTTTTTTAATACCAAACAAAAAAACCATCAAATAATAATGTTCAGTTATGCACTCAATACTTGGTCGGGAATCCTTTGGCAGAAATGACTGCTTCAATGCGGCGTGGCATGGAGGCAATCAGCCTGTGACACTGCTGAGATGTTATGGAGGCCCAGGATGCTTCAATAGCGGCCTTAAGCTCATCCAGAGTGTTGGGTCTTGGGTCTCTCAACTTTCTCTTCACAATATCCCACAGATTCTCTATGGGGTTCAGGTCAGGAGAGTTGGCAGGCCAATTGAGCACAGTAATACCATGGTCAGTAAACCATTTACCAGTGGTTTTGGCACTGTGAGCAGGTGCCAGGTCGTGCTGAAAAATGAAATCTTCATCTCCATAAAGCATTTCAGCCGATGGAAGCATGAAGTGCTCCAAAATCTCCTGATATCTAGCTGCATTGACCCTGCCCTTGATGAAACACAGTGGACCAACACCAGCAGCTGACATGGCACCCCACACCATCACTGACTGTGGGTACTTGATACTGGACTTCAGGCATTTTGGCATTTCCTTCTCCCCAGTCTTCCTCCAGACTCTGGCACCTTGATTCCGAATGACATGCAAAATTTGCTTTCATCAGAAAAAAGTACTTGGGACCACTTAGCAACAGTCCAGTGCTGCTTCTCTGTAGCCCAGGTCAGGCGCTTCTGCCGCTGTTTATGGTTCAAAAGTGGCTTTACCTGGGGAATGCGGCACCTGTAGCCCATTTCCTGCACACACCTGTGCACGGTGGCTCTGGATGTTTCCACACCAGACTCAGTCCACTGCTTCCTCAGGTTTCCGGTCACCTCTTCTCGTTGTACAGCGTTTTCTGCCACATTGTTTCCTTCCAACAGACTTACCATTGAGGTGCCTTGATACAGCACTCTGGGAACAGCCTATTTGTTGAGAAATTTCTTTCTGGGTCTTCCCTCTTGCTTGAGGGTGTCAATGATGGCCTTCTTGACATCTGTCAGGTCGCTAGTCTTACCCATGATGGGGGTTTTGAGTAATGAACCAGGCAGGGAGTTTTTAAAAGCCTCAGGTATCTTTTGCATGTGTTTAGAGTTAATTAGTTGATTCAGAAGATTAGGGTAATAGGTCATTTAGAGAACCTTTTCTTGATATGCTAATTTATTGAGACAGGTTTTTTGGGTTATCAGGAGTTGTATGCCAAAATCATCAATATTAAAACAATAAAAGACCTGACAAATTTCAGTTGGTGGATAATGAATCTATAGTATATGAAAGTTTAATTGTAATCATTACATTATGGTAAATAATGAAATTTAACACTATATGCTAATTTTTTGAGAAGGACCTGTATAGTGGAACAGAAGAAAAGTTCAGAGATTTTAGTGGGGAACATGCAGAAGAAAAAGGATGGGAATATCTTACAGTGTAGAATGGGAAATAAAAGACTTTCTATCTGCTTGTAGACCCCACATCTCAAAGTGGGTTAGATCCATTCCTTACTACGCTGAACAAAAATATAAACCCAACACTTTTGTTTTTGCTCACATTTTCATGGGCTGAACTCGAAGATCTCAGACTTTTTCTATGTACACAGAAGGCCCAATATTTCTCTCAAATATTGTTCACAAATTTGTCTAGTCTGTGTTAGTGAGCTCTTCTCTTTTGCCGAGATAATCCATCCACCACACAAGTGTGACGTATCAAGATGCTGATTAAGCAGCATGAATTTTGCACGGGTGTGCCTTAGACTGGCCACTGCTGCCCATTTTACACTCCATCTTGTCCACTAGGTATTGCTGCACCATATATCTTGTGGATTGGATACAACTTACCACCAAACCCCTTGCCTAGCGCCCAAGGCCATTGCGTTACATGCTGTATTCTAATCTGTATCACTCGAATAAAAAGCTGAGGGAATCACATAACCTCTACACAACAAGGCCATTCACTAGCATCCACATCACTAATTCTAATGGGTCTGTAGTAGATGCCCTAATTTAAAGTGTCCTGACTCCATGGCGGGATGTGTTATACTTGATGGATTACTGAATGATGCATCTGCAAACTTTATAATTCTCATCCTACCACTTAAAACATCATGTAGAAAATATATGTGACCCTCCAGCTAAGGTCCACTTCTGCCGAGAGTTCTCATGTGATTGTTAGCAATAGACTAGACATGTTTATGATCAGAAAAAAAACTGTTGCTAAGGAGCATGAGGGAAATCTTTAGCAAAAATGAATTTTCATGTAATGTATTAAATTGTTGCCCTTATTTCTGGAATATTTATGATTGGCTCGACATATGAGTTCACAGCCAGCTCTCATTTATACTATGTGTAAAGCTGAAATATCTCCTAATAAGGTTATGTTTACCCACCGTTCTGATGTCTCAGCACAGGAAAAATAAAATGGAAAATACATTTTAAAGTATACAGCAAGATTTTATTTGGACTACATAGGATCATAGCAACCCAAGACTGTCGTAGAAAGTTTACATGTCACATAGTGCCAGGCAGGCCTAATGAAGTGTCCCTTCCTTTTTTTGTGATGGTCAGACGTTTGATTGCCAACTTTCCTTTAATATCAAAGAAAAAGGATGAAACATGGTTGAATTCATGTATATGGCTCGGCTCATGGCTATAATCTTTATTACATTATATTGTCAATTTTCTACATAAAACAAAAGATTAAGCAAAGTGTTGACAGTTTATCAGTGCAAATTGCCTCTTCAGAGAGGACGATGACTAGATCTCTGTAGCACCAACTGTTGGATGCAGTGATCCTACAAGTCATTATCGACCCTTTAACAATCCTTGCAATATGACCTAGGATAAAAGCCAAATCAGAACCTCATCAGTGCTAAGTATGAGATCTGATTTGGCTAGGTGAGAGGCTCTGGACTGAGCTCTAAGGGGCAAGGTTTCTCCTTCTGGAGAGTGTCATACCAGCCCTGGCATGCCAATGTAAGGAGCTTATTTGTCATGCAATGATCTTCTGGGAAATTAAATATGTAAATTGCCTCTTCAGAGACGAAGAGGATTAGAACTGTATAGCGCCACCTGTTGGAAACCGCAATCCTACAAGCCACTATCGACCCTTAAACAAGCCTTGTTGATTTTTGAGAAAGTTTTCCACTCCTGATATCAGTGAAAGTTAACTTTTCCCTTTCTTTCCCTCTTGTATTGTTGAAGGCTAAACATACAGTAAGGGCTCATTCAGGTGCCCAGTTTTCACGTACAAGTGCTATCCGTGTGAGGTCACGGAGACATGTCTGATGTAGATCCAAGGGTTGATTAAAAATCAGCAATGCTAGTCAATGAATCCATAAAAAAAATCTATATGCAAGCACGGTCTGATTTTCACGGACTGCAGGAAATCAAAAGGTGGAGAAACTTTTTATTTTTTTAAATTTCTTTACATACAGGAAAAACAGATGACACTTGGACCACACTCTGATCAAAGACTGATTAAAGTCCGATCAGAATGATCAGTCCGTTTTTTTCATAAGAGGAAAAATCAGATGTGTGAATGAGCCCTAAAGAAAAGCAGTGGTAGATGCAATAAATTCTACAATCATTCAAAACACATAGTTATTGTATGATTGTTAGAAAATCTCTGGCAGAGACTAACACCCCACCACACATCAGACAACTGCAAAAAATGATACAGTATAGTCATCCCAAAATAGCAAGTCCAGCACGACATTCTGGTGAGCATCTTCCTCTCCATGCTAGTAAAGCTCACAATCGGACAGACTTCATAACAGATAATTACTAGAGAGAATTTAATGCAAACTGAATTTGTGCTGAATTTTATGAAATTTGCCGATCCCAGTGAATTCAAACACTTTGCAATTCCCTTGTGGCTAGAACATCACATGCTATAAATATAAATCAGTTTTGTCTACTTTTTCATAAAAAATAAGAGAGTTTGTAATGGACAACATCATCTGACAAAATCTAGAGTGAAGTAGACCTAGGATTAAACTCGAATTTCTGTTAATGTAAATAGCATTAAAATTGGTTCCTGTAGGTCATCTCTACCTCCATGTAGGGCATAGAACTCTTCTAAGCTACAGTAGACAGCCTCTGCGAACAACAAATCCAGTCAGGGATCTGTATAGAGCTTCCCTGTTTTTGGCTGTCTGCTGTACTAGTTACAGCCTCAATTGAATGGACATCAATTTCCTTTCAATCAGGACTCAGTGGGAGTCAGAAGACATTAATAATTAATTGCTGATCAATGTGAATCCATAAAATAACATCTGGGAAAAAAACTTTAAATGAAAATATTCAAGACATAGATATAGTAGAATCTTCAATATGATTCAACTATGTACAGTATTGTTCTGAAACATAAAATCACACCTAACCATATTAAAAGAAATCTGTCACCAGGTTATTGCTACTACATCTGAGAGCAGCAGGCTTAGACCTGGTTCCCCGATTGTGTCACTTACTGGGTTGTTTGCTGCAGTTTTGATTATAAACTTTTATTTTCTGCAGATCTACCATTTCTCTGAATGCTAAGCTCTGTTTAACTCCGCCCACATCGCTGATTGGCAGCTTTCTGTATACTGTTCTTCGGCAGAAAGCTTTCAGTCACTGGTGGGGGCGGGGTTATATAGAGTTTATGACTATGGAGGACTACATGGCAGCAGGCTTACTAGTCCTGTGGGGAAAATCTCCTGCTAAAACTTATTTGATCAGAATTACAAGTAGCCCAGTTAGTGACATTGCTGGAGTCAGGGTCTTGTCTCTACATTATGGACATCTCATATTAAGTGGGAAAAACCTGGTGACAGATTCCCGTTAAACAAACAGGCTTAGGGAAGAAATATGGTCGACACTTGCTAACTATCTTGTTTCCTCACCAACACTTGTGATAATGATTTCTGCTATCTTACTAGGTAATATGGCCTACATAGTGGTATGTACTGAAGTGTCTTTTTATAATATTATGTTATTTAATACAAGGAAGGTTTACTGGATGTGGAAAAATCAGAGACTGAAGATGAACTGACTCTAACTGAAATAAGTTGTCTGCGACTGAAAGGACAGATGATCTATTTACCGGAAGCCGACAACATTCTTTTTCTCTGTTCTCCAAGGTAATAAGTCATGCAAAAAATATCTTTAAGTTACTGTTATTCCACAGCTGTGAGAAAGGAAGCAGCGGGTTTTAGATAGGGGATCACTAATCTTAGCTCTTGTATAAGCGTATTATGCAGTACATTTGGCTGAATGGTCATCTTGATGGCTATTGTGGTTTCCAAAATGTTCATATCAACGAGTTTGTAGCCGTTCCACTTTAGAAATACTCTGCTTGGCCTTATTAGAGGAAGGAAAAAATCCCATAGATCAATCATTATCTTTTTCAACAAGTTAGCACTTCCTATCACTGCTACAGAATAGGAGATTTTGCATTTTACAGCAGATTTGTGTTTAAAGTGAACCTGGCATATGATACATGGTTAGCCTCCTGTATCAGGCACTGTATGTATGATCTCGGCCAGGTACAGTATGTTTGTCTCTGTGGAAAACATATTTTAAAAGCCACGTGTTTGTATAGGCAGAGACCTGTCAATCCAAGGCAGCTGGCGGGGAGAAGCTTCCGACTAGTCTACAGTGCTCTCTTGGACCCTGGCGGCTTGTAGAATAGGTTTTTCTCTGACCCATCACAGCGGCACCGTGGCAGACCTGGCTGAGATGATACAGCCAGTGCCTGATACATGCTACCCATGGACTGGGCACCCTGTATGACCTGACAGGTTCATTTTACAGTTATTGTCCAACTAGAAAAAGTATTGGTCCCAGCAGCTCCTCTTCCGTATTTGCATTGACACAAGATTAAGCCTGTTCGCCATAATGTTATAAAGCGGACTGGCAGATAGGCTAACATGAATAGCTAAGTCCTCCCCTTTTCTCTACATCTCTGTCTGCATCAGCCATGACAAACAAGGGGGCTGGCTTTACTAGTAGAATAAGCCAATCAGCCAGCCCCATTCATACACGTCACGAATTCGGAAGAGGGAGAGTTACCTATGTCCTGTGTTATAGTAAATGCAGAAGCCGAGTCCTGAAGGGACAATAACGGTGCTTTTATAGTCATAGTAGAACAGAAATTTGTACTTTTTCCTATTTGGAACACTTTTAAAGTATCCTTTATTTAGCTGGGACACCTCCTTTAAATAGCCATAATTGGATTTATAAAGCAGTACCATAAAATTGTAATTATCATGTATAACCTAAGAAAAAAAGTTCCCTACATGCTTCATATGCTGTGTATCTTAAAAGGGTCTGTGCCGCGGTCCAGGTCTCTTATGGACGGCGGAAGCAGTGACATCATGACTACACGTGGCCATGCGGCCAGTCAGTCACAAGCCAGAGCACAGTGATTGGTTGGAACGATCGCTTGCCCTTTAGTTGATATATGCTGCATTAGCCCCAAGGAGGTGAAGAAACATGAGCGGGTTGTGAACATGACAAACTGCTTCCTCATAAAAGTTTCTCTGTTGGTAACTATAGTGCATTTTAGCCTAAATATACTTTGTCTTATAACCAATGACTCCATAATACGTGTAATGACAGTGTAATGAACTTGGATGACTTGACCAGAAGAGGACTGTATCTCAGTGACATCCCCCTCCACGATGCAACTCGTGACCTAGTACTCCTTGGGGAACAGTTCAGAGAAGAGTATAAATTGACTCAAGAACTAGAAATTCTTACTGACCGCCTACAGCACACTCTCAGGGCCCTCGAAGATGAGAAGAAAAAGACCGACACGTAAGAGAAGCTTTTGTGTAATATTGGAGTAATTATAACATCAGAAATGTAATGAGTCTTATTAGTCAGCCTTTCACCACCGTCTAATCAACCACTGCCAGATCACTGAAGCACAACCTTCATTTGATGTTTTTTTTCTCCATCAATTAACAGTGCACTTCTCCTTCTAGGCCGATCATTTCTTCTCATTTATTCGGTAAATGCAGATTTTCCCATTACTGAATTAGGAGATGGTAGTTGGTGCTCATAACGTTCTATGGAGAACTTGCAGCAGAATGTCTGTGCCTCCGTATGGCGCCTCCTCCTCTCACCTCCATAGAATTTTAAAGCACCAACTGTCATCTCTTATCTCAGTAATGAGAAATATATGACTTCACTGAATACAGATTTTACCCAAGAATTGAATAAGAAAAATCACTCCAGGAGGAGAAAGAAGCTGATTTCTCTGATAAGATATATTACAAAGTTTCTTATTTTTACATATACTATTGATTTATGAAATAACAATATAAATGAGGGTTACTCTTCAAAGTGTCACCGTCATTAATTTTTATTCCATAAATCAAAAGTACACGTAAAAATAAAAAACTTTGTAATATATGTTATCAGAGAAGTCAGCTTCTTTCTCTGCCAGAATTGATCAGTCGTTATCAAAATTCTCAATTCTGAGGTAAAATCTGTAGTCAGTGATGACAGACTTTCCCATTACGGAGACAGGAGATGGCAGGCACTACTGATAATATTATATGTCAGACAGAGCTCCTCCCTCCTATCTGCATATAATCTTATCAGTAGTGCCTGCCATCTCCTCTCAGTAATGGTAAAGTCTGTCCTCACCGACTACAGATTTTACCTCAGAATTGAGAATTTTGATAATGAATGATCAATTTTGGCAGAAAAAGAAGGACGTTTTTCTCATCAAATACAAATTTGGTTATTTTCATGTGTACTCTTGATTTATGAGATAAAAATTAAAATGACAGTTACACTTTATGAATTTGATTTATAGAAAAATCTTCTCAGTTACAATTGAGATATCTGTGTGCCATCTTCTTTCCCTCTGCAGCTTGCTGTACTCGGTGCTCCCACCTTCTGTTGCTAATGAGCTCCGACATAAGCGGCCAGTCCCAGCCATGCGCTATGACAATGTCACAATTCTGTTTAGTGGGATTGTAGGATTTAATGCATTCTGCAGCAAACATGCTTCCGGCGAAGGAGCCATGAAGATTGTCAATTTGCTGAATGACTTATACACAAGATTCGATATTTTAACTGACTCTCGAAAGAATCCTTTTGTCTATAAGGTAAATAGATCTTACATTTTTATTGAAGAATACAAATCTGCGTAATTTGTTCATAAGCGAGAAAAGCCTTATATAATCAATGATTTACCCTTGAATAATTATGCTGAATCTTGCTAAAGGAAATCTGTCAGCAGTTTTTGCTACCTCAACTGAGAGCAGCCTTATGTAGGAAAAAAGACCCTGATTCCAGCGATGTATCACTTAGTTTGCTGGGTGCAGCAGTTGTGAAACAATCAGAGTTTTTAGATGTAGCATGTAGCAGAGCTCAGAAAGTTAACCCCACTCACACCAGGCTGAGTATGTACATTGTCTATTGACAGTGAGCTGCTTATCACAGGAAGGGGCGGAGTTGGACTAGGTCTCACATGCTGCTGTAGCCCAAGCAATGATAAGATCTTGGTAATAAAACCTTCATTATAAGTAAACAACGACACACAGCTTGATAAGTGACACATCTCTGGATTCAGTGTTTTAACACCTACATCATGCTGTTTTCAGATTTCATAGCAAAAATCTGTTGACAGAGTCCCTTAAAGGCAGATAAGTATTATGTAATTCATACTGAGTTTATTAAAATTACGTCTACAGTTGTGTTCTCCTGAACGTTTTTAGTTGACCTGACATACTAAATATTCCAAAATGAGTGGCCTGAGATTACTAACTTAAAAAAAAATGAAAGCTTTTATGGTTGTGAATAAAACATTTTTTTCACATCTTGTCTATGCCTATCAACTTGGGAAACTTTGAGCCAAAAATATGGAAGGACATCTGTACATGGTTTAGGAAAATTAGTCCCTTAACAATTGCAGTCCTATTATAGCAATGTTCAATCATAAATGTAAAGGACCTACTGTACATTTATGAATTAACGACTCAAGAACAAATTTGTTCCATCAGAAAGGTTTCTCTTACACAATTAACGTATCATACATTATCCTCACATCTAAGTGATATCCATGGTAATGGAAGTTCCATTACGTCTCATGTATTACAATCTGTGGCACAAATTGTTGGCACATTCCTTTGCGTCTAATCATTCCGCGTGCTGTGCCCAGCCGAGCACTACTTTAGGAATTGTATCAAATTTAGTTTTAGAGGCCTGTAAGTGCAATATATTTATCCATATCCAATATAAAATTTGTATACTAGAAGAGACAAACAAGCAAAAAAATATAATATACACCAATAAATGGCCAAATAAACATTCCTATGACCTTTTATTTTTTCATATAGATCACCCACAAACCACAGAAAGGCTAAATAAGCCACCAACATATTTAAATAATTAATCTACAAACACGCTTACAAAATGACTGAAAAATAAATATGTAGTTTTTTAATTAATTAATTCGTAATACAGTGGCATATACAAGTTTGGGCACCCCTGGTCAAACTGAATGTTATTGTGAACAGTTAAGCAAGTTGAAGATGAAATGATTAGAGATGGGCAGACATCTGGATGTTCGGGTCAGGCAGGTTTAGCCGAACAGTTATAAAAAGTTCGGGTTCGAGTACCAGAACAATACCCGAACCTGGACCCCATTCACTTGAATGAGGGCCTGGACATCCAATGTTTGCCACTCTGTCATGTGCATGACCTCCGGTCACTGGAGTCAGCAGATGGGACTACAGCTGCCATCATCCGACACCTGCTGACGCTAATAACAGCGAGAGCAGGAGCGTCTGATTCATTAGCCGGCTCCTGAGCTGTAAATAAATCATTTAAAAAAATCCCGGAGTGGGTTCCCCTATATTTTTGATAACCCTCAGCTGTCAGCTTTAACAAGGCTGGTTATCAAGAATAGAGGGGTCCCCACGCCATATTTTGTAATTATTTCAATAAATAATTTAAAAAAAACTTTTGACTTTGCAGTAAGTAATAAAAATGCCTTAAAACATTCTCTCTCTCCCATTATTCTGGCATTTGGCAAATATTAATAATTATGGTAATCCTAATTGATCTAAAATGGGAAAGGTTTATTCTGTTTTCATGTCAGATATTGAGAAAAACATGCAAATGTGTATTTTTATATATTGTATGTAAACCTCTGGTTTCAACTGTATATACACTCACCGGCCACTTTATTAGGTACACCATGCTAGTAACGGGTTGGACCCCCTTTTGCCTTCAGAACTGCCTCAATTCTTCGTGGCATAGATTCAACAAGGTGCTGGAAGCATTCCTCAGAGATTTTGGTCCATATTGACATGATGGCATCACACAGTTGCCGCAGATTTGTCGGCTGCACATCCCAAAGATGCTCCATACAAGGCAGGATGGATCCATGCTTTCATGTTGTTTACGCCAAATTCTGACCCTACCATCCGAATGTCGCAGCAGAAATCGAGACTCATCAGACCAAGCAACGTTTTTCCAATCTTCTACTGTCCAATTTCGATGAGCTTGTACAAATTGTAGCCTCAGTTTCCTGTTCTTAGCTGAAAGGAGTGGTACCCGGTGTGGTCTTCTGCTGCTGTAGCCCATCTGCCTCAAAGTTCGACGCACTGTGCGTTCAGAGATGCTCTTAGGCCTACCTTGGTTGTAACGGGTGGCGATTTGAGTCACTGTTGCCTTTCTATCAGCTCGAACCAGTCTGCCCATTCTCCTCTGACCTCTGGCATCAACAAGGCATTTCCGCCCACAGAACTGCCGCTCACTGGATTTTTTTTCTTTTTCGGACCATTCTCTGTAAACCCTAGAGATGGTTGTGCGTGAAAATCCCAGTAGATCAGCAGTTTCTGAAATACTCAGACCAGCCCTTCTGGCACCAACAACCATGCCACGTTCAAAGGCACTCAAATCACCTTTCTTCCCCATACTGATGCTCGGTTTGAACTGCAGGAGATTGTCTTGACCATGTCTACATGCCTAAATGCACTGAGTTGCCGCCATGTGATTGGCTGATTAGAAATTAAGTGTTAACAAGAAGTTGGACAGGTGTACCTAATAAAGTGGCCGGTGAGTGTATAGTATTTATTTTAATTTTAGAAATTACAAAAATTAGAATGGGCCAATGCAAAAGTTTGGGTACCCATGGAGATTCGTGTGCTCAGATAACTTTGACCATGGTTTCAGACCTTAATTAGCCTGTTCTGGTTATGGCTTGTTCACTTTCATTGTTAGGAAAGGTGATGCAAATTTCCCAGCTTCATAAAAACCCAGCGTCATCTAGTCATCTACCCTTGTGCCAAAAACAGCAGTCATGCCTAGCACTCTGAAAATGAAAATGGTGAAGGACCAGAAAGCAGGAGAAGGCTATAAGAAGTTAGCAAAGCATTTTCAAATTGCCTTTTCCTTAGTTTGAAATGTAGTTACAGGTCACAGGTATGTGGGGAGCAAAAAGGGCACAGAAGGAAAAGAACATTTCACCAACCATTAAGCATGGGGGGTGAATCAATCAATCTTTGAGGTTGTGTTGCAGCCAATGGCACTGGGACTATTTCACAGGTAGAGGAAACAATGGATGCAATAAAATTTCAACAAATTCTTGATGCAATCGTAATACCATCTGTAAAAATGCTGAAGTTGAAAAGATGATGGCTTCTACAAATGGATAATGATCATAAACGTGTGTCAAAATCCACAATTAATTACCTCAAAAGGCTCAAGCTGAAGGTTTTACAATGGCCCTTACTGTCCCCTCATCTGAACATCATTGAAAATCTGTGGCTAGACCTCAAAATAGCAGTGCATGCAAGATGACCCGGGAACCTCAGAGAATTAGGAGAATTTTCCAAGGAAGATTGGATGAAAATCCCTCAAACAAGAATTGTAATATTCTTGGCTGGCTACAAAAAGTGTTTTTCAGCTGTGATACTTTCAAAAGGGGTGTACAAAGCGTGAATGGTGCCCAAGCTTTTGCATCAGTCCATTTTCCTTTTTATAATTTTAAAAAATCTAAAATATGAAAATATACTGTGTATCTATAATATAACGCTGGGAGCGTCACTCTGTCCGAAGCCTCTATAGACTGCGCAAGCGCCGGCGCAGTCTGGACCGCACAGAGCGACGCTCCCAGGAGATCGCGGTATGCGTAAGCGCTGAACGCACACCGCGATCTCCACCGGACAAGCAGGGACGAGCCAGGAGGCGGAGGGTGAGTATACTTACCTGACCCGTTCCACCGACGCGCTTCCGGGCCGTGACTGTCCCCCTGCTCCCGGAATCGGCGCCTGCGCAGTCCGCGCTTTCCGGCGCCATTTTCTTGAAGACACATTGCAGTGTCTTCAAGAAAATGGCGCCGGAAAGCGCGGACTGCGCAGGCGCCGACTCCGGGAGCAGGACCAAGAAAATGGCCGCACCCAGCACAGCCGCCGCGCCCAGCACAGCCACGCACAGCCGCCCACAGCAACGCACAGCCGCCGCACCCAGCACAGCCGACCATAGCCGCCCACAGCCACGCACAGGCGCCCACAGCCACGCACAGCCGCCGCACCCAGCACAGCTGCCCACAGCCACGCACAGCCACCCATAGCCACGCACAGCCGCCGCACCCAGCACAGCCGACCACAGCCACGCACAGCCGCCGCACCCAGCACAGCCGCCCATAGCCACGCACAGCCGCCGCACCCAGCACAGCCGACCACAGCCGCCGCACCCAGCACAGCCGCCCACAGCCACGCACAGCCGCCCACAGCCACGCACAGCCGCACCCAGCACAGCCACGCACAGCCGCCGCACCCAGCACAGCCGCCCACAGCCACGTACAGCCACCCATAGCCACGCACAGCCGCCGCACCCAGCACAGCCGACCACAGCCGCCGCACCCAGCACAGCCGCCCACAGCCACGCACAGCCCACAGCCGCCGCACCCAGCACAGCCGCCGCACCCAGCACAGCCGCCGCACCCAGCACATCCGCCGCACCCAGCACAGCCATGCACAGCCGCCACAGCCACGCACAGCCGCCTACAGCCACGCACAGCCGCCTACAGCCACGCACAGCCTCCCACAGCCACGCACAGCCACGGACAGCCGCCGCACCCAGCACAGCCGCCGCACCCAGCACAGCCGCCCACAGCCACGCACAGCCGCCCACAGCCACGCACAGCCGCCGCACCCAGCACAGCCACGCACAGCCGCCCACAGCCGCCGCACCCAGCACAGCCGCCCACAGCCACCCACAGCCGCCGCACCCAGCACAGCCGCCGCACCCAGCACAGCCGCCGCACCCAGCACAGCCACGCACAGCCACCACAGCCATGCACAGCCTCCGCACCCAGCACAGCCACGCACAGCCGTCTACAGCCACGGACAGCCGCCGCACCCAGCACAGCCACCGCACCCAGCACAGCCGCCGCACCCAGCACAGCCGCCCACAGCCACGCACAGCCGCCGCACCCAGCACAGCCTCCCACAGCCACGCACAGCCGCCTACAGCCACGCACAGCCGCTGCACCCAGCACAGCCACCGCACCCAGCACAGCCGACCACAGCCGCCGCACCCAGCACAGCCGCCCACAGCCACGCACAGCCCACAGCCACGCACAGCCGCCGCACCCAGCACAGCCGCCGCACCCAGCACAGCCGCCGCACCCAGCACATCCGCCGCACCCAGCACAGCCATGCACAGCCGCCACAGCCACGCACAGCCGCCTACAGCCACGCACAGCCTCCCACAACCACGCACAGCCGCCGCACCCAGCACACCTGCCGCACCCAGCACAGCCGCCCACAGCCACGCACAGCCGCCCACAGCCACGCACAGCCGCCGCACCCAGCACAGCCACGCACAGCCGCCCACAGCCGCCGCACCCAGCACAGCCGCCCACAGCCACGCACAACCGCTGCACCCAGCACAGTCGCCGCACCCAGCACAGCCGCCGCACCCAGCACAGCCGCCGCACCCAGCACAGCCGCCGCACCCAGCACAGCCACGCACAGCCGCCACAGCCATGCAAGCCTCCGCACCCAGCACAGCCACGCACAGCCGCCTACAGCCACGGACAGCCGCCGCACCCAGCACAGCCACCGCACCCAGCACAGCCGCCGCACCCAGCACAGCCGCCCACAGCCACGCACAGCCGCCGCACCCAGCACAGCCTCCCACAGCCACGCACAGCTGCCTACAGCCACGCACAGCCGCTGCACCCAGCACAGCCGCTGCACCCAGCACAGCCACCGCACCCAGCACAGCCGTCCACAGCTGCCGCACCCAGCACAGCCGCCCGCACCCAGCACAGCCACGTCACATACAGCCGCCCGCACTCAGCACAGCCACATACAGCCGCCCGCACTCAGCACAGCCGCCCGCACTGATGGGGGCGCAGGATGGAGCAGCACGTGATAGGATGGGGGCGCAGGATGGGAGCACATGACAGGATGGGGATGAGGATGGAGCAGCACATGACACGGTGGAGCAGCACATGACAGGATGGGGGCGCAGGATGGAGCAGCACATGACACGGTGGAGCAGCACATGACAGGATGGGGATGCAGGATGGAGCAGCACATGACACGGTGGAGCAGCACATGACAGGATGGGGGCGCAGGATGGAGCAGCACATGACACGGTGGAGCAGCACATGACAGGATGGGGGCGCAGGATGGAGCAGCATATGACAGGATAGGAGCAGCACATACCAGGATGGAGACCATATTCCAATATAAATGCTCGCCACCCGGGCGTAGAACGGGTTCAATAGCTAGTATATATATATATATATATATATATATATATATATATATTTTTTATTTTTTTTTTTTGCCTAAAATACAATAACAATTAGAGATCATTTCATCTTTTACTTGCTTAACTGTTTACAATAACAGTAATTTTGACCAAGGGTGCCCAAACTTTTACATGCCACTGTAGCATATAATAAATATAGAACAAACACCAGTAGGCATTACATATCCTACCCCTTAAAAACAGAACATGTAGACCCAGAAAAGCCTATATGAATCACAATGGGAACCACAGGATGGAAGTCCGATAATATGAGAATAGCAATCAATAAATAGTATGGTGGATACTGGTGGACTTAAAGAGGTGGTTCAAAGTCTAAATTAATTTTCATGCTAAATGCCTAATTGTTTAATGCAATAATATAAACTATTTTCTACTATACTTGAATAAAAAATCCATATCCTTCCCTAACTACATCTAACTGCTTCTCTTTCATTTTTTCCCCTTCCTTTTTGATGACGCTTCATTTGAGAATCCCAGTGCATGTTGGGATATTCAAATATTCAAACAAAGCATCATCAAGGGGCAGAGGCTGCGGTCACTGCCACAACGTCTGCTCCCTCACTGAAATGAAGTGTCATCAGTGACCCTCATTTCAGGGGCTGAGCTACACCTTGCTCAATGTCCACTCTGCAATGTGCACAAAGATAGTGCGCTTTCTGTTGCTTGCTCTGATTAGCAGTAATGAGTCAGCAACAGTGCTTGTTGCCAGAATACCCAACGTGCAGAGACCAGTATGGCACCTGCAAACGACATCACTGGTCTCTGCATGCCTGGTATTCTGACAACGCACTCTGTTGCTGGCTGATTACTGCTGATTTGCGCCGACAGCAGAGCGTGCTGTCATTGTGCTCATCTCGAAGTGCCCACCACGCAAGGAGTAGCCTGGCCTTTGTAACAAGCATGTCATGCACAGAGTAGGACAGACTAAGTGCAACACAAGGGGATAAGGGGACGGGGCCCAACACTAGGGAAGCGGGGAGTGGAGACCCCTACGCAGATCTAACATCACCCTGTCTGCCCTAAGAGAACCTAAATAGGTTCCGCACCTATTGCCAAGCAGGATACCTAGTCCCTGTCAGACCCTAGCGGTAACCCCTTCTTAGGGAAAGAAGAGGTGAACGTTGGTCGAACCCCACTAACACTAAAGACAGCTAGGATACACAAAACAAGAGGAAACTTAGCTTGAGTAGACTCCGAGAGAAACACCGTCGTCCTTCAAACTCCGAAGAGGACGCTAGCTATCTGCTGAAGCTCCAAGTCTCAACAGGGAAGTGCAAATAGAAAATATCACCCACAACTCCCAACAGCAAGTTGGGAGTTATAAATACCCAGCTTTAGGTGTGACCATTAGTGTTGGGGGACGTGGCCACTGGGTCCTAGCTTTAGAAGGACCAGGCAGAAGTCTGCAAAGCAAACTGCTGAGACCTTCTGCAGACAGATGCAGTGTAACGGTCTGCAGCCTCTGACATCCGTGACAGAGCGTCACTGATGATGCTTTGTTTCAGGGAGAGCTAAGGGCTGCAACAGTGACCACAGCTTCTGCATCCTGATGATGCTTCATTTGGGTATCCTTGCATGCATAACAAAATGTTATCAAAATGAAAGTGGAAAAAAAGAAAGGCAGTTAGATAGTGTAGTTAGGGAAGCATATGGAATTTTAAAGCAAGTTTATTAGAATATAGTTTAGATTTAGGATGAAAATTACTTTGGACTTTGGACCACCCATTTAATGAAGCAGGCATACAGAGGACACTTGAATAAATACTGTGGTGGGTCTAGTATGATATGTTGTCGTGTACTAATAAAGAATTATTATTTTTTCTGTCATTTTTTTAAACTAGTTTGCAAATTAAAGGGATTGTTCACTACTAGGATCAGTTCCTATATGATGGATTCCCTCTAGTGTTGAGCATTCCGATACTGCAAATATCGGGTATCGGCCGATATTTGCTGTATCGGAATTCCGATACCGAGTTCCGATATTTTTGCGATATCGGAATCGGAAGTGTGCGGTGCGTATGGATCCCAGGGTCTGGAGGAGAGGAGACTCTCCTTCAGGCCCTGGGATCCATATTCATGTAAAAAATAAATAATAAAAATAAAAAATATTGATATACTCACCCCTCCGGCGGACCCTGGCTCTTAGCGGTGCCTCCGTTCCTAAGAATGCAGGGAGTGAAGGACCTTCGATGACGTCGCGGCTTGTGATTGGTCGCGTGAGCGGTCTCATGAGCGGTCACGCGACCAATCACAAGCCGCGACATCATCGAAGGTCCTTTACTCTGCATTCTTAGGAACGGAGGCAGACGCTTGGACCGGTGAGAGCCGGGGCCGTTGGAGGGGTGAGTATATCAATATTTTTTATTTTTATTCTTTATTTTATACATGAATATGGATCCCAGGGCCTGAAGGAGAGTTTCCTCTCCTTCAGACCCTGGGAACCATTCCGATATTTTGTGTCCCATTGATATGCATTGGTATCGGGTATCGGTATCGGCGATATCCGATATTTTTTGGATATCGGCCGATCCAATCCGATACCGATACCTTTGCATATCGGAAGGTATCGCTCAACACTATTTCCCTCTCTTCTGGAACTGAAGATCTATTGGAAAATTAGGTCATTAATATTATATGCCAAGAAAATCTCTTTAATCCACTACAGAGTTAAGATAGAGGTGGTAAACCATTTATACCTGTTACAAGGGATTGAAACAACAGTTCCACCACTTATCATAGGATGGGAGTGTGGACTATTCCACTCTGGTGCTTTATAATGAAGTCCGGTGCAAGCGTAATGTAACGTGAAATGGCTAAGGCTTGCAGAGCATTTCAGTTACTGCCTTTTACTGGTTTACACTTTTTCTATTGATTTATACCAATAATGAAAAATCAATTTACATTTTGCTAAGACCAACCATTTCTTCTTTATCTACCTGGTATAAAGTGCCTCAATACTGCTTCCCATGTCTAAATCAATCTACTTAAACAGTTCATGTAAATAACTTAATGTGTTCCTTGGAAAAATGAAAAAATCTATTCTATTTAAAGGTTGAAACTATTGGTGATAAGTATATGACAGTGAGTGGCCTTCCAGAACCATGTGTCCACCATGCAAGGTCTGTATGTCACCTGGCGTTAGACATGATGGAGATTGCTGGACAAGTTCAAGTAGATGGGGAATCTGTGCAGGTACATGGTCATTCAGAATATGTTTTGCTGCCTAAAGTTATAGTGAGGATTTTTTTGTGAAGTACAGTACACATCCTCTGGCCTAATACACTAGTTTATCAATTTTTTAGCTAAGCCATATTTAGTAAAGGTCTTTAAGGGGTTGACCAGTCTTAAGCTAGAAGTCTGCAGTTACGCTATGTGATTTTAGACTCGTGAATCTTCACATCTCGCACACTGTGCACTGTGAGTATTCTCTGGTGCGCTTTTAGTGGGCAGACATGTGACTGTGAGTATGCAATACTCCCAGTCACATTCCGACTAGATGCACGCGGCCTCACTCAAAGCAAGTGTATTGAGAGAAGCTGGAAACAGTCTAGTTGGAATGTGGCCAGGAGTATCCGTATCACATACTTGTGGTCGCATGACCGCCCACACCCAGCACTCCTGACACCAGGTATTCATCACAGCACATAAGGGCGCGTGAAGTGAGAATTCACAAGTCTGCAGTCACATAGAATGACTGCAGACTTGCAGCTTAAAGAGAACCTGTCATCAGGATTGAACTTTATTACCGAAATGTATGGCCATAATGGGACTGTGATGAAGTTTTCATAAAATTACGTCTTGTGTGCTTTGGGGTGGGACGGCGGGGCAGGTTCTTCATTTTGATCTCCGCCCCCACCAGCCTCCACTGCTTCTTGTGCAGGTCACTGATTATTCAGTGCTGACAGGTTCTCTTTAAGACTGACAACCCCTTTGAAACAACACAGTCTTAAAATATGGCAGATCTAATGTATCATGATTAGTGATGAGCGAATATACTCATTACTCGAGATTTCCCGAGCGCGCTTGGGTGTCCTCTGAGTATTTTTTAGTGCTCGGAAATTTAGTTTTTAAGAAACTGGTTTCCCTAGCAACCAGGCAACCCCCACATGTACTTATGCTGGCTAACAGATGTAAATCATTCAGCTGCGGCAAGAAAAACTAAATTTCCGAGCACTAAAAATACTCGGAGGACACCCAAGCGCGCTCGGGAAATCTCGAGTAACGAGTATATTCGCTCATCACTAATCATGATGATTTATAGTATTTGTTAAATCTGTATAATTTTGAGACTGTCTAGTCTAAGTTTACACCAGTTTTTATTTGATTTATGTTGTGCCAAACATGTGCATCTCTATTCTTTCTCAATTTTGTGGCACAGTGTGTTGTGTGTCATGCCACAACCCTTCCCAATAAGCCACATCCAGTTTCATTGAAGATACACCCCCTTGTTAGCAAGGGCACAAAAAAAATTGTCTACAACACATAATAAATAAGGTCTTAAAAGACCATTTTTTGTTGCTTATTATGTCAGATTTCTGGCGTCATTAGCTTGATTAATATGTCTCAGTCTTTATTCACAGACAAGCTCTAAATTCAACAAAAAGTCACATAACTTTGTCATGTTTGTACTTTTGCTTCCACTTCCGCCACTGTGTAATTAGTATTTAGATGGCTAATCTGCTACAGCCAAACTTTGACAACATGTCAAGTTCAAGCGTATGTTGCCTTTACTTATCTGACACTAAGAGCAGTGTCTGGCTAGCCTTTAAAAAGTAGAGGACCGATAGAATCAGTGGGCTCCATCACTTTCCATTGACTACAATAAACTATGGGGAAAAAAAGATACGGTAATTAAATTACCCCGCGTTTACCTCCTTCTTCCTAGATCACAATTGGCATTCACACAGGAGAAGTGGTGACAGGTGTTATTGGTCAGAGAATGCCGCGCTACTGCCTGTTTGGAAATACTGTTAATTTGACTAGTAGAACAGAGACAACTGGAGAAAAGGGGAAAATAAATGTATCTGAATACACATACAGGTAAGGCTATTAAATGGAAATGAAAGGAAATATTAATAGTAAATGATACTAATATTTTAATTCCAGCGAAGGAAAAAAAAATCAGTATTAAGTAAATAATGTATTTTCCAGTCTCCACACCATGAAGCTGGCCATACATGCTAGAATAATCATACCCACAGATTACATCTCGACCGATTGCTCACTCAAAGGGTTGACCGGTCTAAATTGAGAAGTCTGCAGTCACTCTGTGTGATTCCAAAAGAAAAAAAATGTCCAGCTTCACCGAATCCGTGAAAAAAAGTTTTCTTTATTCACAAACTTAAACATGGAGGATACAAACTTCAGCACAAACCATATGGGTACGAATCTCAGCGCGTGTCTGGAGACTAAGCTCCCTTAATCATGACATGTCATGACATTTTTTTTTTTGGATTCTACACGCATTGACACAGCGGGTCCGTGCTCCCAAAACTCAGCTTATGCATCATGGGTGAGCTGGTTTATATTCCAACTCTGTGTGACTGCAGACTTATAAATACCCCCAGCTCACGTACTGTGGGGATTTGCCGGTTTCTAAGCCGACACCAGAGATTATGTATGGGTTATAACTCATACTCGCAGCCAGAGCCCGTCCAGTTGGCGTGGCCTTGCTCCATACACTTGTATAGAGCTAAGCCACACCATGACTAGTGATGTGGCCACCCAGTAGGTGTGGGTGGCTGACTAGAGGGCATGGTCTCACTCCATACAAGTGTATGGAGCAAGGAAGCTTCCACTGGACAGAATCTGACTGTGAGCATGTATAACTCGTACATGCCCTCTGGTCCCGGCTTAAAATCGGCAAATGCCCGCAGTGTACAGTGCATGCACGGGGGAATTTATAGGTCTGCAGTCACACTGAGTGACTGTAGACTTATTGATTTGGACCAGACAACCCCTTTAAATATTTGTGAAAGCCATTCAATATTCCCTTTATAGCAAATATTGTGGAAGTGAAGGATCAATTGCATGCTCAGTCAGGTGGAGTGTGTATTGGGGTGACAGGATGGGTAGGCATTCATCTAATATGGTAATTCAGGCAACAGCTTTCTACTGTGTGAGACCAAGTTAATGGGCCCCATACACAGTAGATCGGTCAGCCGGCTGCTATCTTTCCTGACTCCTTCACACACAGGAGCTCTCACTATTCTGAACACTCCTATGTTCTTTATGAGATAGCTGCAGCCAGACTCCACCGGGAATGGCAGAGGCTGCATTAGACTGGCGGCCGTGCCTGCTGATTTCACCGGGTTCAGACAATGTTAGTATAATGTGTGGTGAGACTTTAAAGGGGTTTTCCTTCGTACATTTTAATCAATAGATCTTGGAATAAGTACGTGTCCTGTGCTGAGATAATCTTATACATGTGCCCCTGCCGTGTACTGTGTACCGGCTGTGTCTGACCGTACAGGAACATGGTCTGATCATACCACAGCTCCTGGGCAGGGGAAGAAGCAAAAAAAGAGTGTGCAGACAGGAGAAGTGTTATGATCAGACTATGTTCCTGTTCATGTCACACATGGCCATTACACAGTACACAGCAGGGACACATGTATAAGATTATCTCAGCACAGGAACATTTTTTTTATTATGCATCCAATTGTGGAATTTATTTTCCAAGATCTATTGATTAATATGTGCTTTGCTTTTGGTACAACCCCTTTAATTCTCTCTTATTAGGGATTCCAAGATCACAGGGTGGTTATGGTGAACTGCTGATGCACCACCTCTCCTGCAGCCATTCTTTATTGATATTCTTTGTGTTAGCTTTAAGAAAATTGTAGCCACTTTTATATTTTTACACATGTCTCAGCTATGTTGGTTAATGCCAGGGAGACAAAAGTGCTAAGGGCTTAGGTACACACTGTGAAATGACTCTTGGTTGTATGGAGACTTACTAGGGACATCACGGAGGTCAATAAATTCTCTACTGAACCTCTATTTTCAAAGGGAGGCATATGAAGCATTGCTTGTAGGGGAGTGTGCAGTATCTCCGCACCCACAGAGCCTGTACTGTCCTAGACTAAGAGACTGTGTCTGCGCTCCGCCCTAAAATTTAGCTGTGTACATAAGGTGCTGGTAATTATAAGATAATGCACAGCAAGATTATTGGACAATGCCTGTGGATATTTGAGATTGTCTAAATTTCCCATCAGCTTCTTACTTTTCCTTCTAATTTCTAATCTAAAGATTCAGTTTGCGTCTGATTCTTGGTCATATTGTTAGATATACTGTAAACCAGAGGTGTCAAACTGCATTCCTCGAGGGCCGCCAACAGGTCATGTTTTCAGGATTTCTTTAGCATTCCACAAGGTGCTGGAATCATTCTGTGCAGGTGATTAAATTATCACCTGTGCAATACAAGGAAATCCTGAAAACATGACCTGTTGGCGGCCCTCGAGGAATGCAGTTTGACACCTCTGCTGTAAACGCTTATTTGTAGGATGCCCTGATGTTTGTTTTCTCTGTTTCTCTAGAATGGATAGATCAAAAAAGTATTTAATAAAAGATGATTTAGATGACCAATAGTCAATGTAATACCTTTGGGACTAAATGAGACAGCCAGAGACATCTAGCACCTATCTAAATGAAAAGGAAAGAATGCTAAATAAAAGCTTCACGAGGTGTTATAGAAGTGCAGAAATCTCCAAATGAAAAGATTTACTTCTCATCTGATACAGCTGGAAAATATATCAGAACCCAAGTAACTAGATACTAAGCCCATCATGACTGATTTGTGGTGTTCTTATGGCCGAGGTGTAGCTTTGCCAGACTGAGAATGGAGAATTGCACAATTATTCACTAAAATAGACGTGTGTGGTAAAATGGCTGGCAGGATCATTCATCTAAGCGGCTTTTCTTGTGTGGATCAAAAGCTGGAGATTTTAATTTTCCAAGTATGAAATGACATATTTATGGGAACTAATGAAGAACAATGAAAAACAGGAATTCTCAACTATCGCCAAGATATATAATTTATAATATAAAAATATATCTCTATACAAATATATATATGTATATGTGTGTATATATATATAACTATGAATATATAAAAATCTATATCTTTAAAATGGTATGATCATATTAAACTAGTTCGCCATTTTACAAGTTTACAAGGCATGACCTGTAAACTGCCGTGCATGTACTAACATGCAAAAAGTAACATCATGATTATCACAGAAGAGGCTAGTCCTTCTGTACCGGGACTTTTGGTTTAATTTTACGATTTCCCTTATTTTTCAGATGTCTTATGAGTCCAGAAAATGCCGACCCCCAGTTTAATTTACAGTATAGAGGACCAGTGAGCATGAAAGGAAAAACAGAGCCAATGCAAGTGTGGTTTTTATCCAGAAAGGCTGCAGAAATGGAGGTATGACTAATGTGGATGGAAGACTGGCCTTATCTAAACAGTTCACATTTTTTGCTTTGAATTAAATCTGAAGTAATAAATCATTGTTAGCAGAATGATTCATACGTCTAAATATTACTATCGAGTTGTGCCCAACTATTCTTCAACACTGTTTGTACAATCAACATTTATTTTGTTAGCGAAAAATGATACAATGTGTTAAGTTCAGGACATTGGTCTTTTGAGATTTTAACCTTAAAAATGAAGTATTATTCTGTTTGCTGGGATCGGAGCAGCAATACAATGCCTCCGGTCCCTAGATGTTTAATTCCTAAGAAAGGAGTGGTCAGCATTTGATTCACGATTAGCAGCTACATTAAGCTAAAAATGTTCTTAATTGAAAATTTCTTTCTGCATCCTCAATCTGTGAGCTGCGCTAGAAACAAATCCAAGCTTTTCTTCTCTAATCACTGAGGAAATGGGAAAAAAAATGAGAGTGAGAATACATCATACCGATTTCCTTGTGGAATACATGTCGGAATCACCATGAAATTGTTAAGCCCTCGACAAATCTATGATGCATGCCTTCATATGACACTTTGTTCTTCTATACAATCAATGATTGTCACATATTGCTTCTGTAAAAGTGTACACACCCTTGTTAAAATGCAGGTTTTTGTCATGTAAAAAATCGTACCAAAATTTTCCCACCTTTAATGTCACCTATAAACTATATGAGGGCATTTCCTGTGTACAGCCCTCTTCAGGGATTTTCAGTTAGATTCAGGTTTGGGCTCTGGCTGGGCCATTCCAAAACTTTGATCTTCTGGAAAAGCCATTCTTTCATTGATTTGTAGGTATGCTTAGGTTTCTTATGCTGGAAGAGTCAATTCCTCTTCTTCTTCAACTTTATGGCAGGGGCCTTAAGGTTTTGATAAAAAATTTATATTAATTTTTTCCTCTTTTACTAAAGCACCAGTTTCAGGCCAAAAGCATAAGGTTTCCTCTACCATACTTCACTGTAGGTATGGTGCTCTTTTGGTGATGTGTAGTGTTGGCTTTGTGCCAAATATGCCGTCTAGAATTATGGGCAAAGAGCACCTCCCCTTTGAAAAAGATGAAAAATTATCACCAGATATAAGGCCCATATCTCTGGAACTATATAGAGGATTTACATTTACATCAAACAAAAATCAGAATAATCAAGGGTAGAGTGAGAATAAAACAAAAACTGTCTGCTTTTGACCTGTTAACAAATACTCTTTAAAAGAACATTACACAATTCTCATTGATATATTAATAAATGTCTTTACAGATAAGATACAGGCTGGATATGTGCCAGTGTTTAACAAATTAAATAATTTTGTAATATTTCTCTTTTTTTTTCCAGGAATAAGTCCAGCATTAAAACTGAAAAGCCAAATCCAATTAAGATAACAAAGATGTTGTGCGTCAGTGTTTTAGTTCAGTCCCCGGATTTAAAATATATTAATTTGCTGCTTACCCCTTCATTTGTGACATAAAAATATGTAAGCTGTAGCTGTAAATGTTCTTTGGGAATATCACTAATAGTGTATTTTGTACGTTGCCCTGGTGGCAGCCTCTATTATTTAATCTATATTCCAAATTTGTAAGAAAAAAAAGAAAGTAAAATATTGTGGCACGATATTATAATTAGTTAATAGTCTATATTTTGAGCTGATGTTTAGTACCACTCTATTTAATGAACTCATATACCGTATTTCTTATTCTCATGTGATATATGTACTGTGGATAATGAAGAAATGTATAGTTTTGACAATAGGCAGGGAAAACTGTTAAGTGTACCTGTAAACCAATTGATTGGGTACGAGGTTGTATTAAACATTTTTGTATGTCTGCAAAACTTAATTCCAAACCTAAGGTGACCCCAAACTGAGACCCAATGAGTGGAGGACATCCATAACTAGGGTAAAAGGCAAAGACACAGTTGCTTCTAACCTGCTTAGTGTTCTCAGTATTTCGGTAGTGACCGTAACATGCACTCACCACAAGTACGTAGGTATTTTATATGTTTACTAGTACTTTACATACATTTTTATGAGTGGCAGTGCTCTATGTCAGCAATGTATATGATAGTAATGTATAGGATTTGTATTTTAGGTAATAGTAGTAATTTACAGGGTATCTTTGTCCATTGACATAGCACCCAGATAATGAAGTCTTTACTTTTGACACACAGAAGCAAATGCTTGTAAATATAGATAGAAAGGTCATATTTTTAACTATGTGCCATATAAAAATATATTTCAGGGTCTATATAGATGAATGAATCCCACTCAGTTGACATACAGAATGTATTGTGCTGGTGTTTCATGATTTACTTAATCTTGAATAAGAAGCTTCCTAATATTTATCTGTACCTTTAGATGTCACATATGTACAGTATAAATTGTCTGGTACTGTAAAGACATCCATAATAAATTATTTTTTCATCACACTGTATACTGCAGATTTCTTTATGTTCATGTAATGTTAAGATCTTTAAAATGTCGATAATAAAATTACCAGATATTATATTTAGCTGCAAAATGTCTGATTTTGTCGTGTACATTTCTTGTCATACTTTCTCTGATATTTTCAGAACTTCCATGAAAGTGATTACAGAGAGCTGAGTATGCGTGGCCATCTTACTTTTTCCACAGTGGGACTAGATGGTGGTTGGAGAATCCCATTCTCTAGATACATCGCTAGGGCTCAGGTGGAACCTATATCTGTGAGACATTTATGACTTACACTTTGGATATGCTATTATTGTCTGGCATGAAAATATCTCATTAATAACACACACACCCACAAACAAATCAATATTTGCTATGACAACTAGTGATGAGCAAGTGTACTCGTTGCTCGGGTTTTCCCGAGCACACTCGTGTGACCGCCGAGTGTTTGTTAGTGTTCGGAGATTAAGTTTTCATCACCGCAGCTGAATGATTTACAGCTACTAGCCTGCTTGATTAGATATGGGGATTCCCTAGCAACCAGGCAACCCCCTCATGTAGTCAGCCTGGCTAATAGCTGTAAATCATTCAGCTGAGGAGATGAAAACTTAATCCCGAACACTAACATAGTAACATAGTAACATAGTTAGTAAGGCCGAAAAAAGACATTTGTCCATCCAGTTCAGCCTATATTCCATCATAATAAATCCCCAGATCTACGTCCTTCTACAGAACCTAATAATTGTATGATACAATATTGTTCTGCTCCAGGAAGACATCCAGGCCTCTCTTGAACCCCTCGACTGAGTTCGCCATCACCACCTCCTCAGGCAAGGAATTCCAGATTCTCACTGCCCTAACAGTAAAGAATCCTCTTCTATGTTGGTGGAAAAACCTTCTCTCCTCCAGACGCAAAGAATGCCCCCTTGTGCCCGTCACCTTCCTTGGTATAAACAGATCCTCAGCGAGATATTTGTATTGTCCCCTTATATACTTATACATGTTTATTAGATCGCCCCTCAGTCGTCTTTTTTCTAGACTAAATAATCCTAATTTCGCTAATCTATCTGGGTATTGTAGTTCTCCCATCCCCTTAATTAATTTTGTTGCCCTCCTTTGTACTCTCTCTAGTTCCATTATATCCTTCCTGAGCACCGGTGCCGAAAGCTGGACACAGTACTCCATGTGCGGTCTAACTAGGGATTTGTACAGAGGCAGTATAATGCTCTCATCATGTGTATCCAGACCTCTTTTAATGCACCCCATGATCCTGTTTGCCTTGGCAGCTGCTGCCTGGCACTGGCTGCTCCAGGTAAGCTTATCATTAACTAGGATCCCCAAGTCCTTCTCCCTGTCAGATTTACCCAGTGGTTTCCCGTTCAGTGTGTAATGGTGATATTGATTCCTTCTTCCCATGTGTATAACCTTACATTTATCATTGTTAAACCTCATCTGCCACCTTTCAGCCCAAATTTCCAACTTATCCAGATCCATCTGTAGCAGAATACTATCTTCTCTTGTATTAACTGCTTTACATAGTTTTGTATCATCTGCAAATATCAATATTTTACTGTGTAAACCTTCTACTAGATCATTAATGAATATGTTGAAGAGAACAGGCCCCAATACCGACCCCTGCGGTACCCCACTGGTCACAGCGACCCAGTTAGAGACTATACCATTTATAACCACCCTCTGCTTTCTATCACTAAGCCAGTTACTAACCCATTTACACACATTTTCCCCCAGACCAAGCATTCTCATTTTGTGTACCAACCTCTTGTGCGGCACGGTATCAAACGCTTTGGAAAAATCGAGATATACCACGTACCACGTCCAATGACTCACCGTGGTCCAGCCTATAGCTTACCTCTTCATAAAAACTGATTAGATTGGTTTGACAGGAGCGATTTCTCATAAACCCATGCTGATATGGAGTTAAACAGTTATTCTCATTGAGATAATCCAGAATAACATCCTTCAGAAACCCTTCAAATATTTTACCAACAGTAGAGGTTAGACTTACTGGCCTATAATTTCCAGGTTCACTTTTAGAGCCCTTTTTGAATATTGGCACCACATTTGCTATGCGCCAGTCCTGCGGAACAGACCCCGTCGCTATAGAGTCCCTAAAAATAAGAAATAATGGTTTATCTATTACATTACTTAGTTCTCTTAGTACTCGTGGGTGTATGTAAAGCATATAGGAAAAATTATAAGTACAAAAGGGAAATCAAAAAGTATGTGACATAAATTCCCCTTAAAAATGTTGAATCTTTATTAGAATATATTTTTTAAAAATACCACTTCCCAGTGAGAACAGAAAAAAGAAAAAAGTATTTTTCTCCCTATAGTTTTTTAGAGCTTCAATGGTGCCATCCTGCTTTAGAAGTGCAAATGCTTTCTTTTTACTGTTAATTGCCTGTCTTACTTCTTTGTTTAGCCACATTGGGTTTTTCCTATTTCTAGTCCTTTTATTCCCACAAGGTATAAACCGCTGACAGTGCCTATTTAGGATGTTCTTAAACATTTTCCATTTATTATCTGTATTCTTATTTCTGAGGATATTGTCCCAGTCTACCAGGTTAAGGGCATCTCTAAGCTGGTCAAACTTTGCCTTCCTAAAGTTCAGTGTTTTTGTGACTCCCTGACAAGTCCCCCTAGTGAAAGACAGGTGAAACTGTACAATATTGTGGTCGCTATTTCCTAGATGCCCGACGACCTGTAGATTTGTTATTCTGTCAGGTCTATGAGATAGTATTAGGTCTAAAAGTGCTGCTCCTCTGGTAACAAATACTCGGAGATCACCCGAGCGTGCTCAGGAAAACCCGAGCAACGAGTACACTCGCTCATCACTAAAGACAACCTAATGCCTTATAGATCAAAGCATAAGTTCTTCTAGATACACCGCCTCACAGCTTTTGAAGGAACTTGGCTGAAAGATTGTTTACAACATCTTGGAGAACTAACCACAGATCTTCTGTGGGTGTAGACTTGTACAAATCCTTCTGTCTCTTCATGTAATCTCAGACACAATGATATTGACATCAGACTCTACGGGAGCCATATCATCACTTCCAGGACTCCTTGTCCTTCTTTATGCTGAGGATAGTTCTTAATGATATTGAATGTATGTTTGGGGTCGTTGGCCCACTGTAGAATAAATTTGGAAGTAGATGACTCCTTGATGGTATTACATGATGAATAATCATATGACTCTATGCCGCATTAATATTGCAACATAATTTAGTGAGTTGGGTCATGTTGTGATCCACAAGTTGCCTCAAGTTGCAAACGAAAAAAAATTATTTAGATTTTATGCAACTTGCATGTCGATTTTTTGCAACTTACATGTTACAATACAACCTCATGCACCTTCATTGTATGCACTGTTGTTTGATCTGTAGCAGTGAAATAAATGTTGCTGGCAAAATTGCCATGTATCCCCAGCTGTATCCCATAGTTACATTCAAACATTCTATTCAATTTTCCGACCTTACCATTTTACCACTTTACGTTTGCCTGAAGAATAAAAAGCAATTTATTGTAGTCTTTTAACTTTTTGAATTAGCGGATTATTTCTGTACTACCACCACAGAGTGAAAACCACTCTCTTCTAAGGCTAGGTTCACATTGCGTTAGGGCAATCCGTTTAGCGCTAGCGCTAGCGGATTGCGCTAACGCAGTGTATTTGTAGGGGCCGCGTTTAGGGGTCGCGCTAACGTCCCCGCTCTCGCAGATCCCCGATCTGCGAGAGCGGGGAACGGACCTCGGGCACGCCGCGGACGCTGCAAGCAGCGTCCGAGGCGTGCTACAAAAGAACGGCACATCGCTAGCGCGAGCCGAAAAAGGCACGCGCTAGCGATGCACTTCAGGCTGAAACAACATTGCTGTCAATGGGTGCGCTAACGGACCCGTTGCACGGCGTTAATTGCGACATTTTCGCCGTGCAACGCTGTCCGTTAGCGATCACCCACTAACGCAATGTGAACCTAGCCTAAGGCAGTCATTCATGCAGCACTAACTGGACAGTTATTATAGACCCCCGTACAGTGTTGTTAGCAGTTAAAGTAATATCAATAACTTAATTATAAGTAAAACTTAATGAGCCTCCAATAGCTTCCACTTCCAGCCATCGGCTTCACAATTTTTGGACAGCAACTGGCAAGTGACATCAGCAGTTGTGCCTGCCCACTTTATTCACTTACATGTCGCTGCCACCTATTGTCCGCAAAGTCTAAAGCTATTTTCACACTTGCGTCGTGTGACGTACGTCGCAATGCATCGTTTTTGAGAAAAAACGCATCCTGCAAAGTTGCCCGCAGGATGCGTTTTTTCTCTATAGACTTGCATTAGCGACGCATTGCCACACGTCACATCCATCATGCGACGGATGCGTCGTGTTTTGGTGGACCATCAGCACAAAAAAAGTTCCATGTAACTTTTTTTGTGCGTCGTGTCCGCCATTTTCGACCGCGCATGCGCGGCCGAAACTCCACCCCCTCCTCCCCAGACTTGCAGAATGGGCAGCGGATGCGTCATAAAACTGCATCCACTGCCCACGTCTTGCGGTTATTTCACAGCGTCCGTCGGTACGTCGGGCCGCGCATTGTGACGGGCCCGTACCGACGGATCAGTGTGAAAGTAGCCTAAGGCTGCCCCTTTCCTCCATATTATTTCTTGGGGACAGTAGTAGTTTGAAAATCACTGTAACATCAGCTTTTGTAAGTGCCACCATTAGCCTGACCTGATTATAAACATACAGTGACATTACAGATGTCTTTTCACCATTTTAAACTGGACACATCGACTGCAGTGTACCTGGTTTTTCCTGCCAGGCAGTGGTGGTCGGGGCTCTGCCTTCCTCCTCTTCCTGCTGCTCCCGTCTCCCCTGGACTCGGGACCTTCCTGACCCACCTGTGCCTCTGAGGAGGTAAAGTGGGCCAGTGATCCGCGGTAGTGGCCTCCATGAGCTCACCGCCTTGTCCTCATCTCCTGCTGCAGCGTTCGGCATTCCGGAAGTGATGTCATTGTTGCACGCGCGTCACTTCCGGTCCTGCGCTCTTTGCTGGGACGCAAGTTGGAGCACATACACTTCCTGCTCCGGCCTCCTAGCACCCTCAGGACCACCGATGCAGCACAGAGCACGCCTTTCCATGTGGAGGCCTGCTCCAGGACCCGGGGAGGAGAAGGGGAACCTCATTCACCTGCGCTGGGGGCTGGATTTATTCCTATATATACCAGCCTGAAGACACCTCCAGGTAAGACAGATCCCTGTCACAATGGATGGTGCTTCCTGCCCTGCATCTGCAGAGCCCAGCGCTGCCCCTGCTCCAGTAAGTCCGTTGCGGGGTGGGTCCGAGGCTAGGATTAGTGGGGCCCTTCTGATCCTTACACCACTCTCCCTCTCTTTTTTCAGGGAGACAAGTCTGCTCAGAAAATCCCAGCCAAAAAGACGTCTAAATGTGCAATCTGCAATGTAAAGCTTCCCTCTCTATGGGAGAAAAAGCTGTGTCAGGGGTGCACGGATAAAGTCAGAGCCAAGCAGCCTTCCCTCCTTGACGAAATCCGGGCCCTAGTCAAGCATGAAGAACAAACCTCTCTAGCCACCTTCAATCCTCCTCCTCCTCCACAGGCGCAGGGTCCCTCTCCTTCTAAAAAAAGGAAAATACAATTTGAGGACTCGGCCTCTGAGTCCGATCACTCGTTTTCATCTTCTGAGAGATGGGGTGAATCTTCATCTCCTAAATTTGCAGAAGCAAGAAAATATTTTTTCTCCTCTGATTATACTGACGAGTTAGTAATGGCTGTACATAACACGATGGAGTTACAGGAGGAATCTGTTCCTCAATCTATACAGGATGAAATGTTCGGAGGATTGAAATCGGAGAGACAGATGGGGTTCCCGGTGCATAAAAACATCTTGGATTTAATATCTCAAGAGTGGGAGCTCCCAGAGAAACGCCTATCCACCCCCTCTGAAATGAAACACAGGTTTCCCTTAGAGGCAGGTTCGCCTTCATGGGACATACCTAAAGTGGACATACAGGTGGCAAGGGTAGCAAAGAAAACCTCTCTCCCCTTTGAGGACTCCTCAGTGTTGAGAGATCCGCTAGACAGAAAGATGGAAAGCTTATTAAAAAAAGTCATGGGAAACATCCACCTCGGGCTTAAAATCTAATATTGCTCCCACCTGTGTTGCCAGAGCCTCATGGATGGACAAGCTGGAGAAACATATTGCTCAGGGTACCTCCAGAGGGGAGCTATTGGACTCTCTTCCCATGCTCCAAAATGCCTCAGCTTTCTTAGTGGACGCCTCTATGGAGTCTATTAGAATTGCGGCCAGATTCTTAGTTCAATCTAATTCTGCCCATAGGGCCCTCTGGCTTAAAATGTGGAGCGGCGATGTTACCTCCAAAATTAAGCTGTGCTCAATTCCTTTTAAAGGTGATTATCTTTCCGGGCCCGCTCTGGATGAAATTCTGGAAAAGGCCACAGATAGAAAAAAGGCCCTTCCAGAACAGAAGCCCGTCAGAAAACTTTTTTTTGTGCCCCCCAATCTAATACCCCTCAAACAAGAGGTAAAGGGAAAACTGGGCGATGGAGCTATGCTAAGGGCAAAGGGAAAAATATCCTCATTCCCCAGCAGCAGCAACAGCAAGATAAATGACTCCATCCCGATGGGGGGGCTCGCAAACTTCATCCATCATTGGCGGGCCATTGCCAATTGTCAATGGGTACTCAATGTTCAGGAGGGCCTTCTCATAGAATTCATATCTTCCCTCCCTCGGAATCTGAGAATTACCTCTCCGACCTCTCAGGGACCACATACAATGATGATGACAGGCCTTGGGGACCTCCTAAAATCAAATGCAATCTCCCCAGTACCCCCCGAGGAATGAGGTTCAGGCTATTACTCTCGTCTCTTTTTGGTAAAGAAGCCATCAGGGGAGGCGCGAGTCATAATAAATCTAAAAGATCTCAATTGTCATATCCTATACCGCAGGTTCAAAATGGAATCGGTGAAATCTGCTAATCCCCTGATAGGTCAATATTTTTTCATAAAAACTCTTAGGGGACCAGTAGCGCCTCTAACTAACAAGCTGCAGGTAATGATACAAAACCACCCTGTTTGTATAGTAATCTATAGAAAATAATAAATAATAAAATACCCGCGCTAGATAAAGAACCTCCACTTAAGTTCTATCCCAGAAAATGATCTTTCAGGACAGGAAACTGTAAAACTAAGGTAGGCAGGACCAATGTGTATCGATTTGAGGATAATAAACTATTACCTCAGTGGTCCGCAGCGATGATATGGAATCTTCCGCTCAGCTTTAAGAAGATGCAGCTTTTTCGCCAACTGTTCAATGTAGGATCTTCAGGTAGGCAGGCTGTGTGCGCTGCCCCGGCCGGTAGCAGAACGCTCCAAGCTCGCCTACCACATGTAATGAGTGAGCGCTCGTAGAGCCGTTAGGTTCTCTGCCGAAGCAGGACCTTCCGTGACGTCACGGCCACGTGAGTAATCACGTGACTAGGCTAGGGAGAGCGAAATGGACCAAATCCATGGCTCTCCCTAGCCTAGTCACGTGATTACTCACGTGGCCGTGACGTCACGGAAGGTCCTGCTTCGGCAGAGAACCTAACAGCTCTACGAGCGCTCACTCATTACATGTGGTAGGCGAGCTTGGAGCGTTCTGCTACCGGCCGGGGCAGCGCACACAGCCTGCCTACCTGAAGATCCTACATTGAACAGTTGGCGAAAAAGCTGCATCTTCTTAAAGCTGAGCAGAAGATTCCATATCATCGCTGCGGACCACTGAGGTAATAGTTTATTATCCTCAAATCGATACACATTGGTCCTGCCTACCTTAGTTTTACAGTTTCCTGTCCTGAAAGATCATTTTCTGGGATAGAACTTAAGTGGAGGCTCTTTATCTAGCGCGGGTATTTCAATATTTTTTCATGGCAACCATCGACCTAAAGGACGCCTACTTTCATGTGCCGATTCATCTCCGGCACAAAAAGTATCTCATGTTTGCAATACAGTTCAATTAACAAGTGAATCATTTTCAATTCAATGTGCTCCCTTTCGGCATTTCTTCAGCGCCGAGAGTATTCTCCAGGATAATGGCAGAGGCCGTGTCTCATATCCGGAGTCAGGGAGTCTGTATTGTTCCATACATGGACGATCTGCTGCTTATAGCCTCCTCAGCTCAGATTCTCAACGATCATGTTTCAAAAACCCTCGACATTCTCAAAACCTTGGGGTGGCTCCCAAATCTGAGGAAGTCCCAGCTACAACCTTCCAAATCAAGGAGATTTCTGGGGGTTCTGTTAGACTCAGTAAAACAGAAATCATTTCTCCCTGAAGATCATCGTCGAGTGATAATAGAGAAGGTTATAGATCTCAGAGAGGACAGATCTCCGACTCTATGGAAAAGCATGTCAGTCTTAGGCTCTATGACGGCTTGTATTCAGTCGGTATCTTGGGCTCAGGCCCATTCCAGAACCCTTCAAGACCACATTCTCGCAAATTGGGATGGAAATCCGGGTTCCCTAAACAAAAGAGTACACACTCCGGGGCGCGTGAAAGCATCCCTAGCATGGTGGTTGAACCCCAGAAATATCCGCAGGCGTGTGAGCTGGTCACAATACCCCCTTGTAACAATTACAACCGACGCCAGCAAACGGGGCTGGGGGGGAAGTAATTTTGCATACTCCCTTCCAGGGATGCTGGAATCAGGCAACAAGTGCCAGATGCTCCAACTTCAGGGAGTTGAAAGCAGTGGAGGAGGCTCTCCTAGCCGCAGGCGGCCTAATATCGGGGAATCATGTCAAAATTTATTCATACAACACAACAACTGGTGCTCACCTCTGACATCAGGGGAGCTCAAAGTTCAACAGTTTAAGAAGCATCTCAAACCGAATATTCTATTGGGCCGAAAAGCACCTTCTCTCTCTCACAGCCATCCACTTGAAGGGATCTTCCAACCTGCAGGCGGATTTCCTGAGTCGCCAGGACATTCAGCCAGGAGAATGGAGCCTGAACAGAAGAGTCTTCAGGATGTTGGTAGACAGATGGGGTCTACCAGAAGTCGATTTATTCACCTCAGACCAAAATTCACAGGTCCAAACCTTTTTTTCCCTAATCCCAGGGACAATTCCAAAGAAGTGGATGCTCTTGTCCAGGCATGGAACTTCCGATTAGCCTACGCCTTCCCACCAATCCCAATATTGGCGAAAACCCTTCAAAAGATCCGAGAGGAACAGGTGCCAACCATCCTAGTTGCTCCAGTGTGGCCAAAAAGAAGCTGGTTCAATCTCATCATCGAACTACAGATAGATGGACCAGTTCATCTGCCAGTAGATGCCGACCTTCTCCTTCAGGGGCCCTTCCAGCACCAGAATCCCCAAAAATTGAACCTAGCGGCCTGGTTACTGAGGCCCAGGTCCTAAGTGCTAGAGGGCTGTCGGATGCTGTCATTCCTATTTTGCAAAAGTCCAGGAAGCCTGTTACTAATGCAATCTATGGTAAAGTGTGGAAAACATTCTCGTCTTTCTGTCTACCTAATAAACCAGATCCACTCCATCCGAATATATCCCAAATATTGGACTTCCTTCAGCGTGGGTTAGAGTTAGGCCTTAGACCTAGCACTCTAAAGGTTCAGGTTTCCGCTCTCAGCGCTGTTGTGACCAGGACCTGGCCAACCACCGCTGGATCAGAAGATTCATGGTATCAGCTCTAAGATCGCAGCCTTAGAAACAACCCATGGTACCCTCATGGGCCTTGAATCTATTCCTCAGGGGGCTCACGCAAGCACCGTTCGAGCCCTTAACTTCCTGTTCTCCTCATTACCTGTCATGCAAGGCTGCCTTTCTGGTAGCGATTACCACAGCGAGACGTGTGGGGGAAGCTTCAAGCCTTATCGGTTAGAGAACCCTACTTGTTAATTACAGATGACTCTATAATTCTCCGGCTTGATCCATCTTTTCTGCCGAAGGTGGTGTCTGATTTTCACCGTTCTCAGAACATTATTCTTCCTTCCTTCTGCCAGAACCCGGAAATCCCAAAAGAGTTCCATTCTCTCAATGTTAGATGGACTATTCTACATTATCTTGAACAAGCTCTTTCAGAGTTGATCAAAACCTGATTGTCCATCTGTCAGGTCAGAATAAAGGAAGGAAGGTGGCAAAAAGTACTATTTCTAGTTGGATCAAAAGGGCTATACATGAAACCTTTCTGGCCCAGAACTTGACTCCTCCAAGATCAAGGCCCACTCTACAAGGCCTACTTCAGTGTCATGGGCAGAAAGAGCAGGCGCTTCCATCGAGCAGATCTGCAGGGCTGCAACATGGTCTTCACCACATACCTTTACCAAACACTACAGATTGGACTTATTGTCCAATAGGGATCTAGTCTTTGGCCGGAAAGTTCTCCAGGCTATTGCCCCCCCCAGTGCAGAATTGGTTGGTGCTCCTCCTATGCTATCGTGGAAGGTGACTAGAGAAAATAGAATTAGACTTACCGGTAATTCGGTTTCTAGGAACCTTCCACGACAGCACTAATTCCCTCCCTTTCCTTGGATTTATCCTGGGTCCTTTAAGTTAGCTAGTGCTATGGTATCCGTTGTAAGTCACTGACGATTTGGAGGGAGGAGGGGCTTTTAACCTCTCGTGCTTCCTGTCCCCTATTAGGGAATGGAGACATCCTCCTATGCTGTCGTGGAAGGTTCCTAGAAACCGAATTACCGGTAAGTCTAATTCTATTTTTTGATAGACTGGGCAATTCTGAACACGGTGATACTAAATATGTGTATGTTTGTTTTTTTATTGTTTTATTTTGAATAGGGCGAAAGGGGGTGATTTGAACTCTATTTTTTTTTATTTTTAAGCTATTTTTAGAAGCTGCCATAGCCGATTGGCTCTGCTATATAGATTTGATGATCAGATCGCCTCTATATAGCAGAATTGCTCACTTGCTATGAGCGCTGACCACTGGGTGGCTTTCACAGCAATCTGGTACTGACAATCATAGAGGTCTCCAGGAGACCTCTGGTTGTCAAGCCAATACACTGGTGATCAGCGATCAAGTGACGCAGGTAACCGGTGGGCGTATTTCCGGCTCCATTGCCGGAAGCGCTTGTTAAATGCCGCTGTCAGCGTTTGACAGTGATATTTAACTGGTTAATAGATGTGGGAGGTTCCGATTCCACCCGCGGCTAATGCGGGCACATGCCAGCTGTTCTGAACGCAACGACGCAATTCGTCGTCCGACGCTAGTGTGAAAGTAGCCTTATATGTTATATGTTACTTAATGGCAAACAATGCCTATAAACATGAGTCATGTTATGTTACTAAAATGAAACCAAAATAAAAATATTGGAAAAGAAAGGTGCTTTAGGTATTCCAAGTAACAGTTTACACAACACAAGTTTAATGAAACTGGCTGCAACTATTTCCTTTGCTCCAAGTTGTCTTCAGCAAAAAAAATCCAAATGATAGGAAAAAAAAATTCTGCCTCTACTGGTCGCTAAATATACATGCGAATCCTGACTCATGAGAGCTGGGTTTAGTGCACTACATCTCAAGCAAACAATTGCTTTACTGACAGCAGTTTCCCAAGAAATCAACACATGTAAAAAGGCATTACAGAAATACATGAGGCAAAATGACTGACCAATGTATAAACAATAGATGTTAAACCTATTGGTTGGGTACATGGTTGTATTAAGCATTTCTGAATGCTATCCAGTCTTAAAAAAGCAGATGAGGAGTTAGGGTATGTGCACACGTTGCGGATTTCTTGCAGAAATTTCCTGAAGAAAACCGGAAATTTTCTGCAAGAAATCCGCATTTTTTTTTTTGCGTTTTTTTTCCGTTTTTTTCGCGTTTTTTTAGCATTCTGCAAGCGTAATTAGCTTGCAGAATGCTAAAGTTTTCCAAGCGATCTGTAGCATCGCTTGGAAAACTGACTGACAAGTTGGTCACACTTGTCAAACATACTGTTTGACAAGTGTGACCAACTTTTTACTATAGATGCAGCTTATGCAGCATCTATAGTAAAAGAGAGAATGTTTAAAAATAATAAAAAAAATAAAAAAATGCTTATACTCACCCAGACATCTCATCAGCGGCGTCCGTTCGTCTTCCTATAGCTGGTGTGTGCGCGCAGGACCTTCCGTGACGTCACGGTCACATGACCGCTCACGACCAATCACAGGACAGTGACGTCATCGGCAAGGTCCTTCGCCGCACATCAGCTACAGGAACCGAAGCGGCAGCATGCAGTGGAGGCGGGAAGACATCGAGGGTGAGTATATCGCTATTTTTTATTTTAATTCTTATTTTTTGACCACTTATATGGTGCCCAGTGCGTGGAGGAGAGTCTCCTCTCCTCCACCCTGGGTACCAACCGCACATAATCTGCTTACTTCCCGCATGGTGTGCACAGCCCCGTGCGGGAAGTAAGCAGATCAATGGACCCCTAGGTGTGCGGAATCCCCTGCAATTCCGCATTTTAATGAACATGTTGCTTTTTTTTCCGCGATGCGATTTTTTCGCGGAAAAAAAGGCTACATTTGCACAAAAAATGCGGAATACACTTAAAATAATGGGAGGCATATGTAAGCGTTTTTTTCGCGTTTTTATCACGTTTTTATAGCGAAAAAACACGAAAAAAACGCGAAAAAACCTGAACGTGTGCACATGGCCTCAGAGTCTTGAGTATCTGGTGGCTGTAAACATGTGCCACATAATCTTCCTTACCAGCGATGTTATCAAAAAGGGAGATAAAATGGTGCATGTCCTCTGTACACCAGTCTGTGATGTAATGAGCTGAACAATGCACCACTACATGGAGAAAGAATGGTGGCAAGAGAGGGACAAAAAACTGGTGCATACAGGCGAATTCAGCCACTAGATGGAGCCTGTGTACTGCAACAAAAACTTAGTAATGAAGCTCAGTGCTGAAGGCATGACACTTCCCGCCTGGCGCTAAAGCATGACACCATCCTAGTCCATAAAGGGTAATAGTAGAATTAGTTTGGATATTGGTCTGAGGAACGTCTTGGGTTTGTCTCCTCTGGTGATCTTCTATTCTACTTTGTGGACATTTCCATCTTTGCTAGGGAACATTGCGGTGACTAGACCAAGTGGCTACTGGTTTCTGTGGGTTTGATAGTCTTTCACAAAAAGAAGGTAAACAACATTGAGATTGGGCCTAGTAGACTGCCACTTTGTGGTTGCAGCATAGATAAGTGTTAAGGGGTCCTTCTCCGGTATCACACAATCAACAGAGCAAGAGAATAGTGAAGGTCGTAGTTCATTGTCCAGAAGCCTCCTCCATTGTGGTCGGATAGTAAGGGCTTCATCGGCCAGGGCTGCAGCTCTATCCACGGTGCACGGGGTGCGCTCCCGGACCCATTCCCGTACTGCTGCAGGGCACTTGGCAAGAAATTGTTCTATAAGGAATGCCTGTATAACATCTTCCACAGTAAAGGCATTTTCTGCTTCCAGCCATCTCCGACATGCCTGGGACATCTTATGTGCATACATCCTAAGCGATCCCCCCGTAGTGCATGGGAGGTCTTGGAACTTGGCCCTATATGAGTCTGGGGTGATAGCATGGTAATCCAGGATAGTCTGCTTTACAATGTTATAATCCCAATTCCGCTGTGAGTCAATGGTTCGGTAAGCCTCCACCAGGCTACCGTTCAGGAGTCCCAGTAACAAACGCATCCAGCCAGAGTGGGGCACCTCCATCACAGCACACTGTTGCTCAAAGTCCTTGAAAAAACCCTCCACATCTCTGGAAGCCTCATCAAATGGCTTAAACTCTGTGCGGGTGATCCATACAGGCTCCAGGATCGTTGGGTTTACATTCCACATTGCGTTACTCCCTCTTTCAAGCTCCATTGCTTCTTGTCCCCATTGTGCCCGGCGGGCAGCCTCTTCCTTGTACTCCTGAGACACGCCTGGGCCCAGAACCGCCATCTCTTCTTCGTACCACACCACCCACTGGCTTTTTGGGGTGGGGGTCCTCGTCTCTAGTGCTCGTCCTTCAGACATATGGGAGTAGGTGGTCTGGCTAGCACCCACCAGTAGATCGATTAAGGCCTCTTTAGTCAGTCCCTGGTAGTTCAGGCCCAGGTCTCTGTCTCTTTCTGTACTCACTCTGTGTGTGGTTCTCCATTAGGTTACGTTCTGTTGATCCCGCTGCTAAGGAACTTATCTAGAGGTGTGGTGAGCACTTTGACCCACCAAGTGCTTCACAGAAGTTTATAATGCAGAACCGTAAAAATAAAAAATCATATTTTTTCACAAAAATTATTTTTTCGCCCCCAATTTTTTATTTTCCCAAGGGTAAGAGAAGAAATTGGACCCCAAAAGTTGTTGTACAATTTGTCCTGAGTATGCTGATACCCCATATGTGGGGGTAAACCACTGTTTGGGCGCATGGGAGAACTCGGAAGGGAAGGAGCGCCGTTTGACTTTTCAATGCAAAATTGATAGGAATTGAGATGGGACGCCATGTTGCGTTTGGAGAGCCACTGATGTGCCTAAACATTGAAACCCACCACAAGTGACACCATTTTGGAAAGTAGACCCCTAAGGAACTTATCTAGAGGTGTGGTGAGCACTTTGACCCACCAAGTGCTTCACAGAAGTTTATAATGCAGAACCGTAAAAATAAAAAATCATCATATTTTTTCACAAAAATTATCTTTTCACCCCCAATTTTTTATTTTTCCAAGGGTAAGAGAAGAAATTGGACCCCAAAAGTTGTTTTACAATTTGTCCTGAGTATGCTGATACCCCATATGTGGGGGTAAACCACTGTTTGGGCGCATGGGAGAGCTCGGAAGGGAAGGAGCGCCGTTTGACTTTTCAAAGCAAAATTGACAGGAATTGAGATGGGACGCCATGTTGCGTTTGGAGAGCCACTTTTGTGCCTAAACATTGAAACCCCCCCACAAGTGACACCATTTTGGAAAGTAGACCCCCTAAGGAACTTATCTAGAGGTGTGGTGAGCACTTTGACCCACCAAGTGCTTCACAGAAGTTTATAATGCAGAGCCGTAAAAATAAAACAAAAATTTTTTCCCACAAAAATTATTTTTTAGCCCCCAGTTTTGTATTTTCCCAAGGCTAACAGGATAAATTGGACCCCAAAAGTTGTTGTCCAATTTGTCCTGAGTACGCTGATGTCATGTCGGACGCTGTTCAGACCAGGTCGTTCGACAGACAGCGGTAATTCCGCTTTTGACCACTATTTGCTCATTGGCGTCGGCTAGATTTTATCTAGCTGTTCCGGGGTTAATTTATCTTATCCTCGGATTGGAAGCTGGCCCATGCCCATTGCCTTTAAATAGCTCTCCTGATCATTGGGCGTCGCCGATTATAGCTTCTGTCTTTTGCGTTGCTGAAGCTTGAGCAAAGGGCACATCAGGCCGTCATCCTCGCCGGTGGCAGCAGGGTTCTTCTTCGTGAAGAAGAAACATGGCGGATTACGCCTGTGTTTGGATTTCAGGGAGTTGAACCAGATTACGGTTCGTGATCCATATCCTATGCCACTGATACCAGATTTGTTTAACCAGGTGGCAGGTGCTAAGTGGTTTACCAAGCTTGACCTCAGGGGGGCGTACAACCTCATAAGAGTCCGTCAAGGTGATGAGTGGAAGACGGCTTTTAATACCCCTGAGGGTCATTTTGAAAATTTGGTGATGCCATTTGGGTTGACTAACGCACCTGCAGTGTTCCAGCATTTCATCAATGATGTGTTCTCGCATGTTTTGTGGAAATTCATTAACGTGTACCTAGATGACATTCTCATATATTCTTGCGACCGTGATGCTCATTTAGATCATGTCAGGCAGGTGTTACAGCTTCTCAGAGAGAATAAGCTGTATGCTAAACTTGAGAAATGTGTATTTTCTGTTCAAGAGTTGCCTTTCTTGGGTTATATTGTGTCCGCTTCTGGTTTTAAAATGGACGCCGCTAAGGTGCAAGCGGTGCTGCATTGGGAACGTCCTGATAACCTGAAAGCACTTCAGCGGTTCCTTGGGTTTTCTAACTACTATAGGAAATTTATCAAGGATTTTTCCATCATTGCTAAACCGCTAACTGACATGACTAAAAAAGGTACCAATTTCTCCGTTTGGCCTGAGGCTGCTGTGCGCGCATTTGAATTTCTTAAGAACAGTTTTGTTTCAGCCCCCATTCTTGTGCAGCCAGAGGTATCAAAACCCTTTGTTGTGGAGGTCGATGCGTCTGAGGTTGGTGTGGGGGCGGTACTATCTCAAGGCTCATCTTTGAGTGGTTTGCGTCCGTGCGCCTATTTCTCCAAAAAACTGTCGCCTGCCGAACGTAACTACGATATCGGCAACAGGGAGTTGTTGGCAATTAAGTTGGCCTTTGAGGAATGGCGACACTTCTTGGAGGGGTCGGTACATCAGGTAACTGTTATTACCGATCATAAGAATCTGCTGTATTTGGAGTCAGCCAAGTGTCTGTCCCCCAGGCAGGCTCGCTGGGCATTGTTTTTCACGTGGTTCAATTTTGTTGTCGCTTATAGACCAGGGTCTAAAAACACTAAGGCGGATGCTCTGTCCAGGTGTTTTCCGGGGGGAGATCCTCGGGAGGATCCAGTACCCATCCTCCAAAAGGGTGTTGTGGTTTCGGCTCTCATTACTGAGGTTGAGGCGGAGATTGCCGAGGCTCAGGAGGAGGTACTATCTGAGCTTCCCATCAACAAATCTTTTGTACCGCTTCATCTCCGCTTAAAGGTTTTGGTGGAGCATCATGATTCTGTCCTGGCTGGCCACCCAGGGGTTAGAGGTACCTTGGAGTTGGTGTCACGTTGGTTTTGGTGGCCCAAGATCCGACAGGACGTGGTCTCATACGTGTCAGCTTGTACCACGTGCGCTAGGACTAAGACGCCCCGCTCCCGTCCTGTTGGCACACTACTTCCTCTTGAGGTACCTAGTAAGCCGTGGACGGAAATCTCCATGGATTTCATCACTGATTTGCCCTCATCAGCTGGGAACACGGTCATCTTGGTGATTGTTGACCGGTTTTCTAAAATGTCGCACTTTGTGTCTTTGCCTTCGTTGCCTAACGCTAAGACTCTGGCTCAAGTATTTGTGCAGGAGGTGGTCAGACTTCATGGGGTTCCGTCTGACATCGTGTCTGATAGGGGGTCTCAGTTTGTGGCAAAATTTTGGAAAGCATTTTGCTCACGGCTGGGGATGAAGTTGTCTCATTCTTCGGCGTTTCATCCTCAGTCAAATGGTCAGACGGAGCGTATGAACCAAAATTTGTAACAGTACTTACGCTGCTTTGTCTCTGATAACCAGGAGGAGTGGTCTACCTTTCTTCCTTTGGCTGAGTTTGCCATCAATAATCACCGCCAGGAGTCGTCTGAGAAGTCTCCGTTTTTTTGTGTTTACGGGCTACATCCTCAATTTTGTACTTTGAGTCAGAGGGGCTCTTCCGGCGTTCCGGAGGAGGACCAGTTAGGAGCACAATTGTCATCAGTCTGAAGGAGAGTTAAACAGCGCCTGTTGAGTGTGGGTGCTAGGTACAAACGTGTGGCTGACAGTAGGCGTGTGCCAGGTCCGGACCTGAGTGTGGATGACTGGGTGTGGTTATCCACAAAAAACATGAGACTCAAAATACCATCTCTTAAATTGGGTCCACGGTTTATTGGTCCATTTAGGGTCACCGCCGTCATTAACCCAGTAGCGTACCGATTGGAGCTCCCTATGGTGTATAAGATACACAACGTGTTCCACAGGTCTCTTCTAAAGAAGGTGGTGGGTTCTGTGGACGCGGTGCCTATGCCACCTCCAGTCTTGGTGGATGGTAATTTAGAGTTTGAAGTCTCCAAGGTGGTTGACTCTCGTGTAGTGTGCCGCACTTTACAGTACTTGGTGCACTGGCGTGGTTATGGGCCTGAGGAGAGGTCCTGGGTACCAGCCTCGGACATTCATGCGGATTGGCTGGTCAGGTTTTTTCATCGTCGCCATCCAGACAAGCCGGGTCCTATAAGCCGTGAGGGCCCTGGGGTCCCTCGTAGAAGGCAGGGTACTGTCATGTCGGACGCTGTTCAGACTAGGTCATTCGACAGACAGCGGTAATTCCGCTTTTGACCACTATTTGCTCATTGGCATCGGCTAGATTTTATCTAGCTGTTCCGGGGTTAACTTACCTTATCCTCGGATTGGAAGCTGGGCCATGCCCATTGCCTTTAAATAGCTCTCCTGATCATTGGGCGTCGCCGATTATAGCTTCTGTCTTTTGCGTTGTTATCTCGGTCTGGAGTGGAGAGCTGGTTGCTGGAGATTCGTTGCTGGTGGTGTATTTTCCTTTGTCTTATTTACTCCTTCCTATATTTGTATAGATTTTGCCCTGCACATTTATAGTGTATTCCTGAGTGACTGCGGCGTGGTGTATATTTTCCGTTATCCTTGTCTGTGCTAACTGTGGGTATTGGTGAATTACATCTTCACTTGGTGGTGGGTGGAGGTTTTCAGCCTAGGGTTGAAACAGGAGACAGGGTGAGGGTCGAGGCCTGGACATGCACACCATCAGTGTAAACTCCAGGTAAAGGGTCAGTCAGGATTTCCTTAGTCTGAGGGAAATTGCAGGGGCCCGGGTTATTAGCTCTAACTCACCTAGTCTCCCCATGACAGCTGATACCCCATATGTGTGGGGAGAACCACCGTTTGGGCGCATGGGACGGCTCGGAAGGGATGGAGCGCCATTTGGAATGCAGACTTAGATGGAATGGTCTTCAGGCGTCACATTGCGTTTGCAGAGCCCCTAATGTACCTAAACAGTAAAAAAAAAAACACAAGTGACACCATTTTGGAAAGTAGACCCCCTAAGGAACTCATCTAGATGTGTTGTGAGAGCTTTGAACCCCCAAGTGTTTCACTACAGTTTATAACGCAGAGCCGTGCAAATAAAAAATATTTTTTTTCCACAAAACGTATTTTTTAGCCCCCAGTTTTGTATTTTTCCAAGGGTAACAGGAGAAATTGGACCCTAAATATTGTTGTCCAATTTGTCCTGAGTACGCTGATACCTGATATGTGGGGGGAACCACCGTTTGAGCGCATGGCAGAGCTCGGAAGGGAAGGAGCATCATTTGGAATGCAGACTTAGATGGATTGGTCTGCAGGCGTCACATTGCGTTTGCAGAGCCCCTAATGTACCTAAACAGTAGAAACCCCCACAAGTGACCCAATATTTGAAACTAGACCCCCCAAGGAACTTATCCAGTTGTGTTGTGAGAACTTTGAACCCCCAAGTGTTTCACTACAGTTTATAACGCAGAGCCGTGAAAAAAAAATTTCCCCCAAAAATTATTTTTTAGCCCCCAGTTTTGTATTTTCCCAAGGGTAACAGGAGAAATTGGACCCCAAAAGTTGTTGTCCAATTTGTCTTGAGTACGCTGATACTCCATATGTGGGGGGGAACCACCGTTTGGGCGCATGGGAGGGCTCGGAAGGGAAGGAGCGCCATTTGGAATGCAGACTTAGATGGAATCGTCTGCAGGCGTCACATTGCGTTTGCAGAGCCCCTAATGTACCTAAACAGTAGAAACCCCCCACAAGTGACACCATTTTGGAAAGTAGACCCCCTAAGGAACTCATCTAGATGTGTTGTCAGAGCTTTGAACCCCCAAGTGTTTCACTACAGTTTATAACGCAGAGCCGTGGAAATAAAAAATATTTTTTTTTCCACAAAAATTATTTTTTAGCCCCCAGTTTTGTATTTTCCCAAGGGTAACAGGAGAAATTGGTTGCCAAAAGTTGTTCTCCAATGTGTTCCGAGTATGCTGATACCCCATATGTTGGGGTAAACCCCTGTTTGGGCGCACGGGCGACCTCGGAAGGGAAGGAGCACTGTTTTACTTTTTCAATGCAGAATTGTCTGGAATTGAGATCTGACGCCGTGTCGCGTTTGCAGAGCCCCTGATGTGCCTAAACAGTGGAAACCCCCCAATTATAACTGAAACCCTAATCTAAACACACCCCTAACCCTAATCCCAACGGTAACCCTAACCACACCTCTAACGCAGACACACCCCTAACTCTAATCCCAACCCTATTCCCAACCGTAAATGTAATCCAAACCCTAACCCTAACTTTAGCCCCAACCCTAACTGTAGCTTTAACCCTAGCCCCAACCCTAACCCCAGCCCTAACCCTAGCCCTAACCCTAGCCCTAACCCTAACCCTAGCCCTAACCCTAGCCCTAACCCTAGTCCTAGCCCTAACCCTAGCCCTAACCCTAACCCTAACCCTAATGGGAAAATGGAAATAAATAGGTCTTGTTTTTTGCGGGACGAGTTGACGTTTTTATTGGTAACATGTTCGGGCACAGGAGATTTTTTGATCGCTTTTTATTCCAATTTTTGTGAAGCAGAATGACCAAAAACCAGCTATTCATGAATTTCTTTTGGGGGAGGCGTTTATACCGTTCCGCGTTTGGTAAAATTGATAAAGCAGTTTTATTCTTCGGGTCAGTACGATTACAGCGATACCTCATTTATATCATTTTTTTTATGTTTTGGCGCTTTTATACGATATAAACTATTTTATAGAAAAAATAATTATTTTGGCATCGCTTTATTCTGAGGACTATAACTTTTTTATTTTTTTGCTGATGATGCTGTATGGTGGCTCATTTTTTGCAGGACAAGATGACGTTTTCAGCGGTACCATGGTTATTTATATCCGTCTTTTTGATTGCGTGTTATTCCACTTTTTGTTTGGCGGTATGAGAATAAAGCGTTGTTTTTTGCCTCGTTTTTTTTTTTTTTTTTACGGTGTTCTCTGAATGGGTTAACTAGTGATATAGTTTTATAGGTTGGGTCGTTACGGACGCGGCGATACTAAATATGTGTACTTTTATTGTTTGATTTTTTTTTATTTAGATAAAGAAATGTATTTATGGGAATATTTTTTTTTTCTTTATTTAGGAATTTTTTTTTTAATATTTTTTTTACACATGTGGAAATTTTTATTTTTGCTTTTTTACTTTGTCCCGGGGGGGGTGGGGGACATCACAGATCGCTGATCTGACAGTTTGCACAGCACTCTGTCAGATCACCGATCTAAGTTCCAGTGCTGCAGGCTTACCAGAGCCTGGTCTGCACCCGGAAGTAATCCCTGCAGGACCCGGATGCAGCCCTTCAGCCATTTTGGATCCGGGGCCTGCAGGGATAGGAGGTAAGAGACCCTCGCAGCAACGCGATCACATCGGGTTGCTCCGGGGGTGTCAGGGAAGCATGCAGGGAGCCCCCTCCCTGCGCGATGCTTCCCTGTACTGCTGGCACACTGCGATCATGTTTGATCATGGTGTGCCGGGGGTTAATGTGCCGGGGGCGGTCCATGACCACTCCTGGCACATTGTGCCGGATGTCAGCTGCGATAGGCAGCTGACACCCGGCCGCGATCGGCCGCGCTCCCCCCGTGAGCGTGGCCGATCGCGCTGGATGTACTATTCCATCCTTGGGAATTAGGGCCCACCCCACATGAATGGAATAGTATGTCCAATAGCAGAAAGGGGTTAAAAAAGAGTTTATTCTGTCTGTGTCTTCTTTATTACAATCTGACCATGGGGTTAGTAATGGGGGCGTGTTATAGACGCCTCTGCATTACTAACCTGTGGGCTTGATGCCAGCTATTACAAAGGGAGATGTAGCCTCCAACTGTCTGCTTTACTTTGGTTGGTTATCAAAAATGGGCCCTTCCGTCCATCCCTCCCTCATTCATCCAGTCATCCCTCCCTCATCCATCCATGGATCCATCTCTCCCTCATCCAGCCATCCCTCATCCATTCCATATTTTAGGGAAATAAGTTAAAATAACAGGGACAAAAAAATATAAATAAATAAAAATACAACCATGATGCAGAGGATAAAGTGGAGGAGGGGGTGAAGGTAGATGTGGTGGTGTACATGGAAGAAGGGGAGGGGCCAACGTTGTTATTTTATTTTTTTATTTTATCTTTGTTTTCACCAGCGCCCACTTGACAATGTAGTTTACTTAGCAAAATTCTGATGACAGGTACGCTGCAATAAGGCCTTACCTTGTATTATATTGGGAGATACGAATCCTAAGGGATCGTACAAGCTGTTTATGGTGGCTAGAGCACCCCTAAGCATAAATGTTTTTTCTTCCTGGCTAACTTGAAAGGTGAAGGCATCTGACTTTAAATTCCAGAGATATCTGTGGCTGCTCTGTATTGGTACAGTGTCTGTCTCAGTCTCTCAGACCATTGCTTAAGTCCTGACAAGAGAATGCTTACATCGGTTCTTGGGTATTTGAGGCTATTTTTGTCATGCTTCTGGATTCGAATCCTTGATTATGTGTTCTGTGGTCGGTATCTCTTTCCGCTGAGCCACAACCGATACACCTTTTCTTTGCATGTTTTAGTTCTGTTATCTTTGTTTCTGTCAGTTTTGGGTATCAGATGTTTTTCATTTACTCTGTTTTTGTGTCCTATCACCTTTGGGTGCAGCTTTAAATACCTTCCTCTACTGGTGTTTCCTGTGGATGATAAACTTATTTGGATTCATTTACTGTGCTGTAGTTTGTGTTGGTTGTAGTGGCTTTGTTATTCCTTTCCTCCTACTCTTGCGATCCTAGGAGCGGCTAAGGGCATTCAAGGTAAATCGCCATCGAGTGGGGGTGCCATTGCATTACCTTATGGTGCCAACCTCCTTGGTCAGGCAGGGACAGACCAGGGTCAGAGAAGGGCTTTTCCTAGTCTGAACAGGACCTGTCTTGTTCAGGCATTTTTTTCCTGGTTTGTACCCGTGTGAATGTGCTTTGACAGTCATAACAATTTAGTAAAGCCTGAGATTTGAGCAGGCAAGCATCTCCTGGGCTCTCCTGAGAACACTGATGGAGGTCTCATTTGAAGACATGTATTTGAAACAGTCACTGACATAAAAGTCCTTCTCTATGAATTGTTTGATATCTGATCCATATTCTGTTTCTCCTTCTTGAACAGATCTTTTGAGTCCATAAATAGTGACTGCAAGGGAAGGACTGTTGCCAAAGATGTGTACTCTCATGCAATACTCTGTGACGTCTTTAGAATGATTATTGTCTTTGTGCAAGGAAGCAGTGGAAAATTTGCTAGAAGTCAGTGACAAAGGCAATGGAATCCTTACAGAAACGGATAAGTACTACCAGCAGTTTATTTTTTATTTTGGGACCTATTAGAAGAGACATTTTTAAACTTAGCACTAGAATCAAACACCACTCTAATCTGGCCTGGTTTTTTAGGTTGGTATATGCCAAACATGGGTAGGAACAAGCATTCTTCGGAGTCTTTGAGAGCGGGAACTATGTCTGCATGACTGTTTACGAAAAACTTTGCCATGAAGGAGAAAAAGTAATTCTCTGGAGGTCTGAGCACCCTAACGGATCCTCATACCTGTTGGATATTATACTGCTGTCATAAGTATCATCTATTAAAGGATTGGAACTGCTTTGATATGAAAGTAATTGTTACAGAGTTGGAACAGAGATGGATGACCGTTCTCCAGGGTATTTGTAAGCATATTTGCACAGAGGAGGGAAAGTGCATGTCTCCTATTATGACCCATACTATGTCTAGCCTTTGGGCTTAGAAAGCACTACGATGTACGAGGCCCACTGATGTGACATCTCACTTTATGAACTTGCAGGATGTCTCTACCCAAGAGCAGGATTATATGGGTCTGTTGGTCAAGTTGTCAAAAAACAGCAGCTATGGGTTCTTCTAAGCAGTTACCTAAGACTCTGAAAATGAAACTGGTGGAGGCCCACAAAGCAGGAGGAAGCTATGAGAAGATAGCAAAGTGTTTTCAAGTTGTCTTTTCCGCAGTTTGAAATGTAAATGAGAAATTACAGTTAACAGAAACAGTGGCGGTCAAGCTAAGGTCTGGAAGACCAAGCAAACGTTCACTGACCATTGCTCGTAGGATTGCTGGAGGCAAATCACAACCTCCGATTGACTGCAAAAAAACTTCAGAAAAATTTAGCAAATTCTGGAGTTCTGGTACTACTGGTTCTGGTTCTACTGTCCAGAGACACATGCACAGGTATGGATTGCATGGAAGAGTCATCAGAAGAAAATCTCTCCTGCATCCTCATCATAAAATTCAGAAGTCTGCAAAAGAACATCTAAATGAGTCTGATGCATTTAGGAAACAAAATCCTCTGGACTGATAAGATTAAAATGGCACTCTTTGGCCACAATGATCAGATGTACGTGTGGAGAAAAAGGGCACAGAATTTCAGGAAACTAACATCTCGCCAACCATTAGGCATGAGGGTGGATCAATCATGCTTTGGGGTTGTGTTGCAATCAATGGCATGGAAAAAAATTAACGGGTAGAAGCAAGAATGGATTCAAAGAAATTTCAACAAATTCTTTAGGCAAACAAAACATCATCTGTAAAAAAAAGCTTAAATTGAAAAGAGGATGGCTTCTACAAATGGATAATGATCCTAAACATACGTCAAAATCCACAACAGACTACCTCAAAAGATGCAAGCTGAAGGTGTCACGACACAGCTGTCGGGTGACCCAGGACCAGGGGCACCCTCTGGAATGCCCACCAGAGCTGTACTCAGTACCAGGTCCGATACTTAAAGAGATGTGTCACGGCGGCGGCGGCTTGATCTGTGGCCCTGGGCGCCCATGTTAAGGGAAAAGTCTTTAAAGGAGTTATGAATAAAGTTTGGGTTCATGACGCCACCTGTGGTTCTCGGTCAGTGATGACTGACGCTGCTTAAAGGGATCCACTGGGGTGATGTTATGGCAGCTAAGATGGTATGGCTTCCCACAGGTGAAGCTGGGTCCCCAGGGCTCCCGGTGTGTAGCTGAAGATGGTGGGTAGTGTAGCAAGAAACGAAGGACACAGGTTTGAATTCTCTTTACCTGGTTAACTAAAGAATTCAGGCAGCCACAGTCCAGGGTCCCGGATTACAGGTACAGATATGGTCCAGCCGGCTTGGAAGTGAGTCCCCCTTACCAGATGGGGTTAGGAGCCTTCCTTCTAGCACTGTGGTGTAGTCCCTTGCTGCATTAAGCCTCTCACAAAGTCCTCACATGTTCTCTCTGTCCTCCAGGTTGGTAGGACACTACCCACACGACAGGTAGCTCGAGCCTTTTTACAGAGTATCATGACCCAGGCTCTATACGCCATTGTGTCCTCAGGTGTCAGGGCGGACAGGTGACTTGTAGTCCAGCTGTCCTGCCGGTTTCTGCTGTGCCACATGGAGTACAACACAACCGCGGTCTTCTGGCTACCGGTGTCTGCGCTCTGTAGGGAGGTAGCCCAGTCACAGCTGTCCTCCCAAGTTCTCACTCTCCTGTGCTTCACTTCCCCTCCACTCTCTCTACAGCATGTCCAGCATTCTGTTTTATCTCTTTCCTTTCAGGAGCTGCAGCACCCTCGTGGCTGCATGGCCCCTCCCTCATACGATCTGCCTCAGACTGCTCCAGTCTGCTGCCTGGCACTCACTGACTGACTGACTTTCCCTCCAGACCAGAATATATATACGGGAGCCACCCACAAACTGGATCAAAGCACCACCTTCTGGCCTGGAGTGTGAACATGTTGCATGTTTGTGCTTACCTGAGAGATCCTTTCTCGCTTCCAAGCATGACATCACTCTCCCCGTGAGGAAAGAAATGCCACTGTGACAACCAGGAACCTGGGGTGTCACACTTCCCTGTCCCTAACACTATCGGTGCCCTAGCTCACACTGCTCCCCGGGATACTTTAGATGGTGAAGATTTCAGGGCCTCTGCCCTTACCTTTTCTCCTCAGTTAGCCCTCCATCTGTTCTCTTCCTCCAACTAGAGAAGGGGGGCATTACTGTGCACCATAGTACACCAACCCAACAAGCAACACAGACAATGGTTAACAGAAAACTCCAGGCATACAAAATATTCACTCACATGTAGCAGAGGAATGCACTGGGGTGTGAAGGTAGGGGAATAAACCAAAACAAAAAAGGATAAGGAATTACCATGCATACAAACTGAGTAACAGTCAGTAATAACTCCTTCAACTCTCCTTCTCATTCTCGTATGTACTCCTCTCCCACCATTAGTCATGCAGCAAATGCTAGCACTGACAAGGATTAGCAACAAAGCCCAGATTATAAAGGGAAAAGGAGTGGCTAACCAAGCACAGCTGTTAGCACAGGAATTTCCAACATGGCCGATTAACTCCTGTTCTGCCAGAAGTAATAAACACATTTAAAATGAAGGAGTAGTGCTTCTTCTCAGCGCCGGAGTAGGAGCAATAAGACACTGCGGTGTTCTGGCTCCACAGTCGTAGTAACCCCATGACAGAAGGTTTTACAATGGTTTCACAGTCCCCTGGTTTGAACATCATTGAAAATCTGTGGCTAGACATCAAAATAGCAGTGCATGCAAGACGACTCAGGAATCTCACAGAACTGGAGGAATTTTCCAAGGAAGAATAGATGAAAATCTCTCAAACAATAATTAAAAGGCTATCCGCTGGCTACAAAAAGTGTTTACAAGCTGTGATATTGTAAAAACGGGGTACTACTAGGTACTAACCATACAGGATGCCCAAATTATTGCATTGGCCCATTTTCCTTTTTGCAATTTTTAAAATGTAAAAGATGAAAATATATAATTTTTGTTGCCTAAAATACAAATGAAATTTGTCATCTTTAACTTTAAGCCTTTTGCAGATCTTCAACTTGCTTAACTGTTCACAATAACAGTAATTTTGACAAAGGGTGCCCAAACTTTTAAATGCTAGTGTACATCTGACATGTGACCTTGGTGTTTTGACTTTGTTAAATGCATCCCTTGCAATCATGTAAACGACCCATATAAAGAAGATTGTCACCTACAATTATTGTAACTCATGTAATCCACCCCATAAATCAATTTTCACAATCTATGTCATTGTAGTTGTTTCAGTAATCTGATTAGGCTGTACTACCCAGTGAACTCCATAAATGGTAGTGTATAAGTTAGAGATTCAGTCTGAATAATACAAGTATGTGAAATATCACTACAAAAGAATCTGGGACATAGTAAATGACTTAATGAGTTTTCAGGTCACAGATTAGTTCAATGTTTACACTTGTTATGGAAGTATCAATGTGTGATTAATCTTGGCTGGTTAATATTAGCACATGTTACACATACTAAAGGGTTCTTTAAACTAGCCGTTTTTTACAGTTTTCTATTAGGATAACAAGGGTGCTGTTTGAAATGTTTTACCATTAGGCACAACAGATCTGCGTCCTGTGACTACATGCAAGAAAAAAGCACTGGTACTCAGGGTCAGGGTTGGAAAAAGATTCATGCAATGGGAGTTGGTGCAGTTTTCATCCAATCTTCCATAAGAGTGATATATTATTTCACTAGAAACATAATCCCGATGGGTCTCACAATCTAAATAACCTATCAGTATGTCTTTGGAATATCTACACATGATGAAGAGTCGAGGTGATTCTAAACACAATAATCAGCGACGGCTGTCAAATCAGCAGATTTGGCTAACTTTTATCTAATCTGCATGAGTACCATGAAGGGAATATGAAATCACTTATGCTTCCCAGTCTGAAAGCAGTATAAAATAGGGATAGAAACCCTGAGTAAATGCTGTAAAGAGAAAAAAAAAATCAAAACACTAGAATTGTATTTTTTTAGATGCTGTTACTCCTCAAAAAAAATCAAGAAGAAGTGATTTCAACATCGTGTCCACCCCAAAATAGTATCAATAAAAACAGCAGGTCATCCTGCCAAAAAACAAGCTCTCCTCCATCAAACGCAAAATTAAATTGTTTCACTTCTCGCAAAATCGTGACACAAAAAAAAATTTCTTTAACAAATTTCAGAAATTTTCCATTACATAAAGAAAAAACTATTTTGCAAGTTTGGTATCGTCAAAATCATACAGATGAATTATATTTCCAGGTCATTTTTATGCACACTGAATGCCATAAAAAAAATTTAGAATTGCATTTTACTGTATTTCTTCACAATTTCACTTTATTTGGAATTTATTTTTACATTTTCCAGTACATTATATGATATATGAATGGTGTTATTCAAAAGTACAACTCATCCCGTAAAAAACAAACCCTTAGAAAACAAAGGGCAGCAATGAAAAATAGCCTTGCCTCCTAGTTTCTGTTGGGGTGGGTTCTCCTCGTGAGTGACAGTTCTTGGGAGCAGCAGAACTGTAGTATTAGTAAAATTCTAAAGCTCAGCACAAGTTATGCTGTAACGCAATCACCTATAGTATATGTGGTTTGCTCTGTGTCTACACTGTTTTCACTGTATATACAAATAGAGATAACAATGCATTTGAACAAGCACACAAGTTGGGACAGTGAGACTGTGATTAGGAGATCTGCTCTGAAAGATGCCTATGTTCCAGGCTGGGGATTTGGTAAGATTTGTACCAGCAAATTTTCAGAAGCTGGGAGAGTGGGGGAGGAAGGTGAACTGTTGTGCAGTGATCAAAGGGCTAGAGAGCTGACAAGTATGTTAAGAGTTAACTTCTCTCCTGGAATGTACTGCACACACTCTGGTGGCCAAGCTCCATGGAAACCAGTTGTACTCTGTGAAAGATAAAAGGTCTCACAGCAGGATAATGACAGTAGATGGGAAATGGAAGTCAAATGCAAATCTGCTTATTTTCATACCATTTATCATGTAGCAATTACATAACTTGAGAATGCTATTTTGAGACAGGACTTATGGATCTCGTTTTAAGTGTAATTTTGTATGCACTTTTTTACAGTCAAACACAGTAATGACTACATAAGAGAGGATAAGCTGAAGTCTCTCTCTTACTTTTTTTCTTCCTTTGGGTCAAATAATCTTCATAATTAAACAGACAAACAAAACCTGCATGTGGGATTCCAACAAAAAAACACTTGCCCGGCTACCTCCATAATTCCAGTATGTTTTCTTGGACACAGTCACATGCATTTACAGCCACATCTCCTATATGTGGTTGCTATATGGGGTATGGGGTCCCTAATAACATTTTCACCATAGGGGTCTTCATAAACTTTAATCTGGAACCATAGTCATAGACTAATCCATTTCTCCAGAAACCGTCAAGAATATCATCAGATAAAAGATAAGTATAAGAGATGGTAGCGCTCACCTGTAGGGGTTGTGTGCAGGCACAACACTTATAAAAGCCTGAATAAATGCTGCTGCTGCCCCGTGGCTGGCGGAAATGGTTCTTCTAGATGTATAATGGAAAAAATGGAAACTGTCATATTTAAGTGGGTTGTGCTGTGGGGATTCCAAGTCAGTTTCTATTAATACCAACGCGTTTCTGCTCTGGACTGCCATCTTACTCAAGGCATAAAATGCGTTGGTATTAAACAATTTGGAATTCCAAAGCTCTTCATTCGCATAGTGCAGCCCGAATAAACGAGACAGTTTCCCTTTTTCCAGGGGTGTAATATGGAAAACACAACAGATTAGAGAGTAAATGTACCTGCATCCATGCTTTATTAGAGTTTATATAAGACATGACTATTCAGAATGTCCAGATTGTTATATCTGTTCTGGTATCTTAATGTCATACATTTGTCTGCTGCATCAGTAACTCAGACAATTTGGGTAATAATCATTGTTTTAAGTCTGTCTTCTACCTGTTACTTTTTGTGCCCATTTTGATGAAATTCCACAGCATGCCAATATCTTCTGTGCTCTCGGAGCCAATACTCCAGGCAATCTGTGAGAGATAGAGCAGGACAGAGTGGATGGAAATCAATAATGTATTTTATCTGTCACACAGGATTTTATCAGATCTTAATGACACCTATCTCTGTAGCATTTTTAAGCTGTACATGTTCCCCTGCATATTTAATCTGTACACAAGAGATTAGAGAGTACATGCACCCATATATACAATTTAAATCTAATGTACTTAAATGATCAGAAAATGTCATGTTATTGGTATTTTGCTTAGGATCCATCATTGTATTAATCTGTAACAGTTCTGTGTTAATCTCAGTGAAGTGCAGTATATAAATATGTGTTAAGATATTTGTAAGTTGCATTAGTTCCTGAGTGTCAACTATACAAAGGTTTAGAAATTCTCTTTGGGATGTGTTGGTCTGAAAAGGTTGTTTGTGGCTGACAATCTGCAGCTTTTTCTTTGGCAGAAGAGCTTATTGATGAATTCACCATAGTTGTCACATGTTGTAGATGTGAATGTAGCCTAAAACCACTGAGCATAAAATAGATTGCGCTGTGCAATGTTATAAAACGGTTTGTAAGGACATCTGCTGGAAAAACTGTGAAATGCATGGCAGGATGAAAGCATCTGTCAGATCATACTTGATATATGGTTTATTGATTATTCTGCTTGTTTATATATTGCTAAAAGATTTAGTGCAATTTATAGACATTGTGAGCCCCAATGCGGAGAGTGATGACAATCTATATTTCCTATCTGTATGTTGTTGGAAGAGGAAACCCATGAAACTACAGGGAGAAAATACAAACTCCATGCAGATGTTGTCTTTGGTGGAAATTTGGACTCAGGGCCAGGGTTGGACTGTGATGTTTGGGGCCACAGGAGGAAATGACTCTAGGGGCCCACCCTTCAGCTATATGCAAATATCTGTTAGCTGTTTTCCCTGTAATAGTGGAGCATCGAATGTAAAACACAGGCAGCTCCTGCACATCTACTGGGTGCAGACCATAACTCGGATGAACAATTACTGTAGTTTACATTAAAGGGTTCTTTGGTTAAAACAAATTATCACTGATCCATGGGCTCTACAGGATAGGAGATAACTTAGTGATAGGTGCGGTCCAACCATTGACATTGTTCAACCATTTTGACACAGTAACAGCACAGAGAGGATGCTCCTGATGTTGGCAGTGTTATCAGCTAGATTTTAGGTAGTTAGCTAGGTGGTTGTTTATTAGTCAGATAGTTTAGCTAGCTAGTGTCACGATATAGAACAACCCAGCAGGAGGTCGGTCAGCGGACAGCGCAACACTCACACAATGGGATGGTAAAAGCGAGAGGAAGGCCCTACTGATAGGGAATGAGGGATGGTTACCACCTGATCTCAAACCTGAGCCTGTCACTGCACTCCCCTTACACCCTAAATGGGTCCTTCCCCCCCACTGCTGTCAGGAACCTCGTCCCTCGCTGTCACCTCACACTACCCTGGATAGTGCACTGGCCAGCAATGGCGCTAGCCTCACCACTGCAGATGGTACATCACAGGGGATAGCAGTGATAAACACGAGACAGACGAGGTATAAACACAACACTTAGCTTCCAAGCTGCTGCTGCAAACTTCACTCAGCACAGGATACAAAACCAGGAACTCAAACTGCTGATACATGCCGGCACCAGAGAGCTCATCACACATCGGCTGGTCTCCAGAGAAATTCTATCACCAACAGTCAGCTGATGCATTAGGTGACCATTTAAAGGATGGTGGGAGTGGTCACCACCCACCCTGCAGATTGCAGCAGATTGCCAGCTAGTGAAAACTGACATTAAACCATGCTGGTCCAGAAAAGAAAAAAGCTACATTTAAAACAGAGTGGAACCAGAGCTGCCACAAATCCAAAAATGGATTGTGACAGCTAGTGTCCTGTGTGCCTGTGAAATCGACCTTCCAGCATTTTTTTTGTGCAATTGCTATTATTTTGGGGCAGTTGCTACCATGATTCACCATGCTAAATCTCACCTTGTTATTTAGTGGCAGTCAAATTCCACAATCTACATAGCTCATGAACATTAAAAAAATAATAATAATTTTTCTATTGCTAAGCGTCATACAGCCCACCGTATCCCACATTATAATATTGTGGTGGTGATATGAAGCTGTCTGCAGACATGCACATAAAAAAATGTTTTTCTGCTGCTAAATGGGATACAGCCCGTTATATCCCAAGTTGTAATTTTGTGGTGGTGATATGAAGCTGTCTGCCGACCTCACGCACAATAAAAAAAATTATAATTTTTTCTGTTGCTAAACATGATACATCCCGCCGTATCCCATGTTGTAATTTTGTGGTGGTTATATGACGTTGCCTCCAGACCTCATGCACATAAAAAAAATGTTTTTCTCTTGCTAAACATGATACAGCCCACTGTAACCCACCTTCTAATTTTGCGCCGGTGATATGAAGCTGTCTGCAGACCTCAAGCACACTAAAAAAAAAAATTTCTGTTGCTAAGCGTGATATAGGTTGCTGTATCACACGTTGTAATTTTGTGGTGGTGATATGAAGATGTCTGCAGACCTCACGCACAGTAAAAAAAATAATAAATTTCCTGTTGCTAAAGGTGATACATCCCCCATATCCCATGTTGTCATTTTGTGGCAATGATATGAAGCTGTCTGCAGACCTCACGCACATAAAAAAAAAATCTGGTGCTAAACGTGACACAGCCCGCCATATCCAACCTTGTCATTTAGTGGTGTTGAAATTGTTATGTGTACAGACCTGTTGCATATTTAATTTAAATCTTTTTTTCTTTTGCAAACATGAGACAGCAACCGAGATCAGAGTTTAAAATTGTTTTGAGCCTATCTTCTATATTATGTGCATCTTAGGCCTCTTTCACACTTCCGTCGTTTGGCCAACGTCGCAATGCGTAGTTTTGGAGAAAAATTGCATCCACAAAGTTGCCCGCAGGATGCTTTTTTTCTCCATAGACTTGCATTAGCGACGCATTATTATTATTATTTATTATTATAGCGCCATTTATTCCATGGTGCTTTACATGTGAGGAGGGGTGTACATAATAAAAACAGGTACAATAATCTTGAACAATACAAGTCACAACTGGTACAGGAGGAGAGAGGACCCTGCCCACGAGGGCTCACAATCTACAAGGGATGGGTGAGGATACAGTAGGTAAGGATAGAGCTGGTCGTGCAGTGGTTTGGTCGATTGGTGATTTCTGCAGGTTGTAGGCTTGCTGGAAGAGGAGAGTCTTCAGGTTCTTTTTGAAGGTTTCAATGGTAGGTGAGAGTCTGATATGTTGCGGTAGAGAGTTCCAGAGTAAGGGTGATGCGCTAGAGAAATCATGTATGCGATTGTGGGAAGAGGAGATAAGAGGGGAGTAGAGAAGGAGATATTGTGAGTAGTGTTGAGCATTCCGATACCGCAAGTATCGGGTATCGGCCGATACTTGCGGGTATCGGAATTCCGATACCGAGATCCGATACTTTTGTGGTATCGGGAATCGGTATCGGGATTAATATCAATGTGTAAAAGAAAGAATTAAAATAAAAAATAGGGATATACTCACCTCTCCGACGCAGCCTGGACTTTACCGCCGTAACCGGGAGCCGTTGTACCTAAAAATGCGCGCTTGAAGGGCCTTAGATGAGGTCACGGCGCTCTGATTGGTCCGTAGCGGTCGCGTGACCGCTACGTGACCAATCACAAAGCAGTGACATCACCTAAGGTCTTTCAAGCGCTTGAAATACCTTAGGTGACGTCACTGCTTTGTGATTGGTCACGTAGCGGTCACGCGACCGCTACGCGACCAATCAGAAGCTGCGGACGTCTTCTAAGGTATTTCAAGCGCTTGAAAGACCTTAGGTGACGTCACTGCTTTGTGATTGGTCGCGTAGCGGTCACGCGACCGCTACAGACCAATCAGAGCGCCGTGACGTCATCTAAGGCCCTTCAAGCGCGCATTCTTAGGTACAACGGCTCCCGGTTACGGCGGTAAAGTCCAGGCTGCGTCGGAGAGGTGAGTATATCCCTATTTTTTATTTTAATTCTTTCTTTTACACATTGATATGGATCCCAGGGCCGGAAGGAGAGTTTCCTCTCCTTCAGACCCTGGGAACCATACAGGATACCGTCCGATACTTGGTGTCCCATTGACTTGTATTGGTATCGGGTATCGGTATCGGATTAGATCCGATACTTTGCCGGTATCGGCCGATACTTTCCGATACCGATACTTTCAAGTATCGGACGGTATCACTCAAAACTAATTGTGAGGATCGGAGGTTGCGTGCAGGAAAGTACCAGGAGATGAGGTCACAGATGTATGGAGGAGACAGGTTGTGGATGGCTTTGTATGTCATGGTTAGGCTTTTGTACTGGAGTCTCTGTGTAATGGGGAGCCAGTGAAGGGATTGACAGAGGGGAGAGGTCGGGGGGGAATGTTGCATCCGTCATTTAACGGATGCGTCGTGTTTTTGAGGTCCGTCGAAACCGCCATTTCCGACCGCGCATGCGCGGCTGGAACTCCGCCCCTTCCTCCCCGGAATTCATAATGGGCAGCGGATGCGTCTGAAAACTGTATCCGCTGCCCACGTTGTGCACTATTTGCACAACGTCCATCGGTACGTCGGGCCGACAGTTTGCGACGGCCCCGTACCGACGGAAATGTGAAAGAGGCCTTAGGCAACTTCTCGCCTAGCTTGAGACGCGCATCAGTTACACCTATCTTCTGACGAGCATCAAACGCTCTCTGTTAATTGATGGTGGGTAAATGACTGTTCATTGTAGGCTGGATCCTGGATCTCATACCTCCCACAGCCCCCCTGTTATTGATCCTGTTGTATGCTCCCATTCCCACTGTCGTCATGCCCCTTTCCCTAATCAGTTCATCTAGCAACACGTCGGCCATATTTCTCCTGCAAACCTGCACCTTCCCAGCAGCAACTGTGTAGGAAAGAGGGTGGTTTAATACCAGGGACAATCTTCTAGATTATATATATACAGGCCTCTTCCACACTAAAAATATTTTTGTCCCGTTACTAAGATAATACAAAAGGGAGATGTCATTTTGAAATTGTTTGGAGCACTTAGTCTATGTTATACATTACTGACTTGGCCCCTCTTTGGATTTCCTCAAACCTAGCAGTCAGGGCCTTCAGTGTCTCACACACCACCTCCTCATCTCGCCCCCTATGTGTTGGTGTCCCCCAAGGTTCAGTTGTAGGCCCAGGCATTATGATTAGGGCACGCAAGCTCTCTCCCTCTTAAAGGGACCACCCGCATCTAGCTAAGGTATTCACAGCTTATAGCTGGGCGACACCTTCTAGTTATGGCTTCTCCAATTTGGAGGTGCCTGAGCTAGGTTGTTAGTTTGTCTTGCAGGCTTGCTAGTTGTCTGGTTCCCCAGGTCTGCCCATCTACTTGTCTACCCTGTACCCATATGCTCGTACCTGTCTGTTCTCTTCTGTCCATCAGCCGGTCCAGATTGCACCTGCCAGAGCCCAGCTGTCTAACACCCGGTCCAGCCTGCACATGCTAATGCTTTTCTGTTTCTCAGCCTGACCCATCTGCACCCGTGATTCCAGTGTCCCTAAAGTGCCTGTCTGCTTTCTTCATCCCTCCTTCCAGTTGTAGCAGCCTACCCCCTATAGGGGGTCAACTGCCACCCTCTGTAGGGCAGCCCTGGAGTACCACCTGGTGCCACCTCCTTATCCCTCCTTGGGTTGCATTTTTTCACCTGCTGCCACTTATCTGAGTTGGGATTTGGTGGGCCAGATAGTTGCGCCCCTCCAGGCTTTCCAACGGATACGGCACAGTGGTTCCACCACTTTGCCCATTACAGTCTTCATCTGCTGGGTTGGCTGTAGTGTAAGAGGTGTCGGTCCCTATTATACTATTTCTAGTGTGGTGAATTGATGCCTTGTTGTTGGTTTCTGCCACTAATTTTTGTGAAAGTGTAGACTCCTCCTTGGGTCTCCTTCATGCGTGTTGCCAGTAGCAGTAGGCCTCCAAGATCGTCAGGCCTCCACTTCCTTGGAGTCAACTACCTGTTTTACTACTCTCCTTAGATTTTTCTGACAATAGTAGTCTACAAAACTGATATTTGTGGGGTGTGCACGCCATAGCAACCAGGTGGACCTTAAAGGTATAGACCTCCCATTTTCACATCTTTGCTTATAGACACCATGCACTTTGCTCCTATTTGGAGATCACCCCCCACCACCACCACCACCTTTTCCTTTTAGTGTGACACTATTGCACTTTGATTACTCACAATTTAGGAAAAATTTACATTTTAATTAATTATATTTCTTAGTGTGTGATTATAATAATTATCAATTTATCATTTTTTATGGGAGGTGGACTACAAGTGTCCATATTGTCACTTTGGTCTATATACATATATTTTTTTCTGCTCCACCTTTTTCATTGATTTTAATCATGTCAAAAAATATATTTTAATATGTCCTATGTTGTGTGCAAATCCAGTATTTCTGTTGCTATTTGTATCAATAAAGGCATATATTTTATCAGTATAATCTTGCCTGGTATTTTATGGCTATCCATGGTTGTTGGTATTTTATCCTCTTTGAGTAGTTTTTGCTCTTTTGATAGTACATCAGGGGCTTTTTTAATATATTACTAATTGATATCTTTTAATTACACTGGTCAACAGCATTTTTGGTGCCAAAGATATTTCATCGAATTTAGGGTATTTTTGGGGTGCTGATTCTGAATATGTCATCAGTTTTGCCAGATTGGCTCAAGTTTTTGAGATTTTTGGTATCTTATTTATAGCACTTGTTGGTAAATGCGACGCATCATCTCATTAATTTCTTTGGATTAGTACTTGAACTGAGCAGTTCTCAATATAGTTTTGTGTTAATTAGTGTTCTAAAAGTTTGTTCATAGCTTGATTTTTGCACTAACTTTATGTTGTTGTCTGTTTTCCAGTGAAAAGCATGAACTCATCAAGAAGAAGTTGTCTTAACGATCCAGACTCATTCTGTTACATTTGTGGTGAATACACACTGCCAAAACATAGAAGAAACATAACAGACTTCGTAAAAAAAGTGTATTTTGCCTATTTTGGGGTTATGCTTGGGGACCAAGACAAGTTTTGGGCACCACACATAGTGTGCAAAGCATGTATCGAATTATTACGAAAATGGAGCAAAGGACAAAGAAAAAGCTTCAAATTTGGTGTTCCAATGGTGTGGAGAGAGCCAAAAAATCATCATGATGACTGTTGAGAGCTGGTAATACAGTCTCAAACATTACCATTAGTAGCTCACTATGCTGTCACGGATTAAAATCCTGCAGGGCACGCAAGGTCCTCCTGCTCATGCCAGCATATGTCCAAGCCCATTTGAAGTTCGCTAATGACCATTGGGATGATCCAGAAGAGGCATGGGAGAAGGTCATGTGGTCAGATGAGACCAAAAAAGAACTATGGTATCTTTCCCTCAGTAAGGGCATTGAAAATGGGTGGTGCCTTTGTCTTCCAGCATGATGACCAGAAACACACAACCAACTAAGGAGTGGCTCCGTAAGAAGCATTTCAAGGTCCTCGAGTGGCCTAGCCTGTCTTCAGACCTGAACCCAATAGAAAATCTTTGGAGGGAGCTGAAACTCAATGCTGCCCAGCGACAGCTCTGAAACCTGAAAGATCTGAAGAAGATCTGTATAAAGGAATGGACCACAATCCCTGCTGCTCTGTGTGCAAACGTCGTCAAGAACTACAGGAAATGTTTGGCCTCTGCAATTGCAAACAAAGTTTTCTGTGCCAAATATTAAGTTCTGTTTTTCTATTGTATCAAATACTTATTTCATGCAATTTAATTATGCAGAAATCATACAATGTGAATTTCTGGATTTTTTTTTAAAGATTCTGTCTCTCACAGTTGAAGTGTACCTACGATAAAAACTACAGATCTCTACATTCTTTGTAAGTGGGAAAACTTGCAAAATTGGTAGAGTATCAAATATTTTTTCCCCACTGTAGCACCAGTGTACAAGTAATAAAGTGATCACCAGTGACATTATACACAAGAGCTCTGTACATAGTATACATTATATAGTGTAAGTGTACATGCAATACAGGGATCAGCAGTGACATTTTACGCAGGAACTCTATATAGTGTATAGTGTACAGGTAATAAAATGATCATCATTGACATTATACACAGGAGCTCTTTATATAGTGTACAGGTGATACAGTGATCACTAGTGACATAATATACAGGAGCTCTTTATATAGCATCAGAGTACAAGTAATTCAATGATCACCAGTGATATTACACATAGGAGCTCTGTATATTGCATCAGTGTATAGGTTATACAGTGATCACCAGTGACATTATACACAGGAGCTTTGTATATTGCATCAGTGTATAGGTAATACAATGATCACCAGTGATATTATACATAGGAGCTCTGTATATTGCATTAGTGTACAGCTGGCACAACTATTACCCAATTCCCCGTGGCACTAGAACAAGTGGGAAGGGCAGAGGGTAAGTGCCAAATTTGGCACATCTAGTGGAGGCTGAGGGCCGATGTTCTTAGTTTGGGAGGGGGCCAATATCCATGGCCCCATCCTATGTTATTAATATCACCACACAGATATCTGTTTAGCCTTTGCTGGTTAGTAAATAAAGGGGGACCTCATGTCATTTATTGGGGGATCTACCCTATAATAACCAGTAAACATGCTAAGCAAACAGCTGTGAGCTCATATTAATAGCCTGAGAACCTTTATCTATTGGCCTCGTCCCAGAATATTAACTTCAGCCCCCAGCTGTCGACTTTCCCTCAGCTGGTTATGAAAATTAAGGGTGACGCCTACTTTCATGTTCCTCATCACTATCTATCTCTATCTTTGAACCTCTTTAATACATGGATTTCATTCCATATTTGTCACACTGACAGCACAAGCACACATGGACATGGATTACACGGATGGCTTATATGTGCACATGGATGTCACACGGACATGGACCATGGAACTCACCAGTACTGGTTTTTCCAGGAAGTGTGAAGGAGGCCTAATGGCTGCATTTTTAAAAATTATTATGCAGTAATACAGGAAGGCAGTTAAATAACTCTCTGCCCTAATTTGGCCACTAAAGCAAAATCCTAAAAGCAAGGTTTGGGTGTCAAAGACAGTGTGTGCTTCCTGGCTTGTGAGACAGACCAAGTATCCATCTTGTATGTTTATTTTTTTTGCTGCACACCAGCTATTTGTAATAGTCACAATATTAGAGTCATAGCGACCATGAGAATACCGCTGTTGTTTACCATCAGTTACCATCTGTGTCCTACAAGCCAGAAAGGAGGAGGTTACTTGGACATTAACCCCTTCATCATTGGGCGATTTTCCATTTTTGTGCTTTCATTTTACTCCCCTTCTTCCCAGTGCTATAACTTTTTAATATTTCTGTCAATATGGCCATGTGAGGGCTTGTTTTATGTGGGTTGAGTTGTACTTTAGCATCGCACCAGTGATTTTCTCATATATTGTACTGTAAAACAGTAAAAGAAAATGCAAGTGCAGTGAAATCGCAAAAAAAAGTGCAATTCCACAATTGTGTTTTGGGTTTTTTATTTACTATATTCACTAAATGCTAAAACTGACTAGCCAATATGATTCTCTGGGTCATTACGAGTATGCAGATACCAAATATGTATAGGTTCTTTTTTATATTTTTTAAAACTTTTTTTTACTATTTACTTGCTTTAATTGTCCCCTTAGAAGACTTGCAAGGTGCTTTAGCAAGGGCTGGCAGGCACTTTTCAGCCTGGGGGGCAATCACAAGGCAGTGGCCCTCCTTTTCCCTGCTTATCTCTGGCCATTGCATTAAGGCCATGTGCACACGTTCAGGATTTTTCGCGTTTTTTTCGCATTTTTTTCGCTATAAAAACGTGATAAAAACGCGAAAAAAACGCTAACATATGCCTCCCATTATTTACAGTGTATTCCGCATTTTTTGTGCAAATGTTGCGATTTTTTCCGCGAAAAAATCGCATCGCGGAAAAAAAAGCAACATGTTCATTAAAAATGCGGAATTGCGGGGATTCCGCACACCTAGGAGTCCATTGATCTGCTTACTTCCCGCACGGGGCTGTGCACACCGTGCGGGAAGTAAGCAGATTATGTGCGGTTGGTACCCAGGGTGGAGGAGAGGAGACTCTCCTCCACGCACTGGGCACCATATAATTGGTCAAAAATAAAAGAATTAAAATAAAAAATAGTCCTATACTCACCCTCGATGTCTTCCCGCCTCACCGCTGCATGCTGCCGCTTCGGTTCCTATAGCTGCTGTGCGGTGAAGGACCTGTGATGACGTCACTGTCTTGTGATTGGTCGTGAGCGGTCATGTGACCGCTCACATGACCGCGACGTCATGGAAGGTCCTGCGCGCACAGCAGCTATAGGAAGAGGAACGGACGCTGCTGAGGAGATGTCTGGGTGAGTATAAGCATTTTTTTTATTTTTTTAATTATTTTTAAACATTCTATCTTTTACTATAGATGCTTCATAAGCTGCATCTATAGTAAAAAGTTGGTCACACTTGACAAGTGTGACCAACCTGTCAGTCAGTTTTCCAAGCGATGCTACAGATCGCTTGGAAAACTTTAGCATTCTGCAAGCTAATTACGCTTGCAGAATGCTAAAAAAAACGCGAAAAAAACGCAAAAAAAACGCAAAAAAAAAATGCGGATTTCTTGCAGAAAATTTCCGGTTTTCTTCAGGAAATTTCTGCAAGAAATCCGGACGTGTGCACATACCCTTAAGCAGTAGGGATAACAGGCTTTAAAAAAAGGCTGGTACATAGATATGGGAACAGAACGGAGCTTCCTGCTTAGATATGGGAGCAGAACCGAGCTTACTAAAGAGATATGGGAGCAGAACCAAGCTTACTACAGAGCTATGGGAGCAGAACAGAGCTTACTCCAGAGATATGGGAGCAGAACAGAGCTTACTCCAGAGATATGGGAGCAGAACAGACTTCACTACAGAGATATGGGAGCAGAACCGAGCTTACTACAGAGATATGGGAGCAGAACCAAGCTTACTACAGAGATATGGGAGTAGAACCGAGCTCACTCCAGAGATATTGGAGCAGAACCAAGCTTACTCCAGAGATATGGGAGCAGAATGGAGCTTACTCCAGGGATATGGGAGCAGAATGGAGCTTACTACAGAGAAAAAGGAGCAGAATCAAGCTCACTACAGAGATATGGGAGCAGAACCAAGCTTACTACAGAGATATGGATCAGAACGGAGAATAATCCAGAGATATGGAAGCAGAATGGAGCTTACTACAGCGGTATGGGAGCAGAACCGAGCTTACTCCAGAGATAAGGGAGCAGAATGGAGCTTACTCTAGAGATATGGGAGCAGAATGGAGCTTACTACAGAGAAAAGGGAGCAGAATCAAGCTTACTACAGAGATATGGGATCAGAACCAAGCTTACTATAGAGATATGGATCAGAACGGAGAATACTCCAGAGATATGGAAGCAGAACTGAGCTTACTACAGCGGTATGGGAGCAGAAACGAGCTTGCTACAAAGATAAGAGAACAGAACCGAGCTTACTAGAGAGAAAAGGGAGCAGAACCGAGCTTACTACAGAGAGATGGATCAGAACTGAGCTTACTACAGAAATATGGGAAAAGAACAGAGCTTACTCCAGAGATGTGGGAGCAGAACCGAGCTTACTACAGAGATATGGGACCAGAACCGAGCTTACTGCAGAGCTATGGGAGCAGAACTGAGCGTACTACAGAGATATGGGAGCAGAAGAGAGTTTAATAAGTCTACTACATGGAACCAAGCTTATTGCATAGATATGGTGCCATAACTGAGCTTACTTACAAACATACATACAACAATACGGCTACACAGTGCCTACTACTATCACCACTACACAGCGAATACATAATATTATAATATCACCATTACCTCTACATGAAACTACATTCTATACAAAGACCAATGATACCACCATACACCATTTACTATAATGACTGAATTACATTAAGCTGCTACTAAATAAAAAAAAATAAAAAAGCTACCTAAAAAGAGCAATATTAGAACCTCACAGTAATCGTATATTGGTAGATACCAGTTCCTCAGAACAAGTGATTACAGTACAGTTATATATAGTAACTTACAGATGATTTTTTTTCTGATTCGGGTCGTTCACTTTTCTATCTGGCCCAGACCGACATGACAACTTCTCCAGGCAGGACTCATCTGCACAGATTACAACAAAGGCACATTTGACTTCTCACACTTCCAGCGCAGTCTCCATCTATTCCCAACCTACAAAAACTCCCCACTCTGTGTGCACCTGCAGAGTGGACCACTGACCCCAATATTTAATCAATTGTGTCATTACTAGGATTACTCCCACCCCCCAGAAATTAAAGTGTCCTACAGAAAGTATTAATGCCCCTCCTGTGCAAAGACCTGTATGCTCCTTTGAAGGATATAATAACCCAAGTTCCCCCTTCCAGCAACAAATACCCTTGAGTGTTCACTTAAAGTAACAATGCCCCCCCCAAAAAAAAATGGAACCTGAATGCCCCTATCAAAACTAATAATGTTCCCATTCATAACAAATAATGTCCTCTGAACACCCACATAGCTCTGTATATACAGAATGATGGTCCTACAGCCCCCAATACCCCTTTAATATACATTGAAGACCCCTAAACTCCCTATATATAGTAAAATGGCTACATAGCCCCCCATATACAACATGATGTTCCCACTGCCTCATATATAGTATGAGGCTTTACAGTTTCTTATATATACTATAGCTCCCCACAAATAGTATGTATGTCTCCAAACTCCCTATATATAGTATGATGGTCCCCTACAGCTCTCTAATTGCGATATTATATACCTCACAGCTGCCTATATATAGTATGATGATCCCGCATCCCCTCTATATATAGTATCATATCCCTACAGCCCCCTATATGGAATATGGTGGCCCCACAGCCCCATATGATGGTTCCCACAGTTTCTTTTAGTTATATACACTCACCAGCCACTTTATTAGGTACACCATGCTAGTAACGGGTTGGACCCCCTTTTGCCTTCTGAACTGCCTCAATTCTTCGTGGCATAGATTCAACAAGGTGCTGGAAGCATTCCTCAGAGATTTTGGTCCATATTGACATGATGGCATCACACAGTTGCCGCAGATTTGTCGGCTGCACATCCCAAAGATGCTCCATACAAGGCAGGATGGATCCATGCTTTCATGTTGTTTATGCCAAATTCTGACCCTACCATCCGAATGTCGCAGCAGAAATCGAGACTCATCAGACCAAGCAACGTTTTTCCAATCTTCTACTGTCCAATTTCGATGAGCTTGTACAAATTGTAGCCTCAGTTTCCTGTTCTTAGCTGAAAGGAGTGGTACCCGGTGTGGTCTTCTGCTGCTGTAGCCCATCTGCCTCAAAGTTCGACGCACTGTGCGTTCAGAGATGCTCTTAGGCCTACCTTGGTTGTAACGGGTGGCGATTTGAGTCACTGTTGCCTTTCTATCAGCTCGAACCAGTCTGCCCATTCTCCTCTGACCTCTGGCATCAACAAGGCATTTCCGCCCACAGAACTGCCGCTCACTGGATTTTTTTTCTTTTTCGGACCATTCTCTGTAAACCCTAGAGATGGTTGTGCGTGAAAATCCCAGTAGATCAGCAGTTTCTGAAATACTCAGACCAGCCCTTCTGGCACCAACAACCATGCCACGTTCAAAGGCGCTCAAATCACCTTTCTTCCCCATACTGATGCTCGGTTTGAACTGCAGGAGATTGTCTTGACCATGTCTACATGCCTAAATGCACTGAGTTGCCGCCATGTGATTGGCTGATTAGAAATTAAGTGTTAACAAGAAGTTGGACAGGTGTACCTAATAAAGTGGCCGGTGAGTGTACATATTATATATAGTGTGAAGGTATCCCACTGCCCCACATATACAGTGCCTACAAGTAGTATTCAACCCCCTGCAGATTTAGCAGGTTTAATAAGATGCAAATAAGTTAGAGCCTTCAAACTTCAAACAAGAGCAGGATTTATTTACAGATGCATAAATCTTACAAACCAAAAAGTTTTGTTGCTCAGTTAAATTTTTATAAATTTTAAACATAAAAGTGTGGGTCAATTATTATTCAACCCCTAGGTTTAATATTTTGTGGAATAACCTTTGTTTGCAATTACAGCTAATAATCGTCTTTTATAAGACCTGATCAGGCTGGCACAGGTCTCTGGAGTTATCTTGGCTCACTCCTCCATGCAGATCTTCTTCAAGTTATCTAGGTTCTTTGGGTGTCTCATGTGGACTTTAATCTTGAGCTCCTTACACAAGTTTTCAATTGGGTTAAGGTCAGGAGACTGACTAGGCCACTGCAACACCTTGATTTTTTGCCTCTTGAACCAGGCCTTGGTTTTCTTGGCTGTGTGCTTTGGGTCGTTGTCTTGTTGGAAGATGAAATGACGACCCATCTTAAGATCCTTGATGGAGGAGCGGAGGTTCTTGGCCAAAATCTCCAGGTAGGCCGTGCTATCCATCTTCCCATGGATGCGGACCAGATGGCCAGGCCCCTTGGCTGAGAAACAGCCCCACAGCATGATGCTGCCACCACCATGCTTGACTGTAGGGATGGTATTCTTGGGGTCGTATGCAGTGCCATCCAGTCTCCAAACGTCACGTGTGTGGTTGGCACCAAAGATCTCGATCTTGGTCTCATCAGACCAGAGAACCTTGAACCAGTCAGTCTCAGAGTCCTCCAAGTGATCATGAGCAAACTGTAGATGAGCCTTGACATGACGCTTTGAAAGTAAAGGTACCTTACGGGCTCATCTGGAACGGAGACCATTGCGGTGGAGTACGTTACTTTTTGTATTGACTGAAACCAATGTCCCCACTGCCATGAGATCTTCCCGGAGCTCCTTCCTTGTTGTCCTTGGGTTAGCCTTGACTCTTCGGACAAGCCTGGCCTCGGCATGGGAGGAAACTTTCAAAGGCTGTCCAGGCCATGGAAGGCTAACAGTAGTTCCATAAGCCTTCCACTTCCGGATGATGCTCCCAACAGTGGAGACAGGTAGGCCCAACTCCTTGGAAAGGGTTTTGTACCCCTTGCCAGCCTTGTGACCCTCCACGATCTTGTCTCTGATGGCCTTGGAATGCTCCTTTGTCTTTCCCATGTTGACAATGTATGAGTGCTGTTCACAAGTTTGGGGAGGGTCTTAAATAGTCAGAAAAGGCTGGAAAAAGAGATAATTAATCCAAACATGTGAAGCTCATTGTTCTTTGTGCCTGAACTACTTCTTAATACTTTAGGGGAACCAAACAGAATTCAGGTGGGTTGAGGGGTTGAATAATAAATGACCCTCTGAAAAGACTTTTCACAATTTAAAAAAAAAAATAAACAAAGAAATAACAGTCTTTTTTGCTGCAGTGCATTTCACACTTCCAGGCTGATCTACAGTCCAAATGTCACAATGCCAAGTTAATTCCAAATGTGTAAACCTGCTAAATCTGCAGGGGGTTGAATACTACTTGTAGGCACTGTATAGTATAATGGTCCCCACAGCCCCACATATATAGTATATATAATGTGATGGCCCCAGTTTCCACCATAAATATAGTACGATGGCCCCAGTTGCCCATATATATAGTATGATGTCCCCAGTTCTCCCCACATATCTAGTATTGTGATAGAAATATATATATCATGTAGATCTCACTTGCATGTATACTCCTCTATAATCATATATACTCTTATACTCACAGCTAATATATACATTATAATCAATGGATTAAAATGGCTGACAATGAACTGATATGAGCCAGACAGATTGTATGGGGTTTTCCATCTCTCAAAAGCAGAAGAGTGTCAGATGTTTGGTGACTGCTGATCAGATGTCTCCACTTTGTCCTAGACACAGAACTCAAGTTTAGTTGCTTAATCCGCTGTCATATGAGCATTAGTCACAATATTCCATATATGTTTAGATAACCAATAACAGAGGAGCTAGACAATATGGTAATTAACTAACCACCCCTGACAACCCCTAACCACTCCTTTCTATGTGAAAATATAAAACTATGTATGTACAATAAAGTATCAGTATTGATGGAATGTTGTTCTGTCACAGTTGTGTACAGTCCATTCTTGATGAGCGCTCAAAATACTCAGTCTAATTGGGAGCGGCCACAGCACACACAGGGATATATTTATCCAACCCTAATATTTCCATAACAAATGGCCCCCAACGGCCGAGGCACGGATGAAACGCACGGGATCCTTCTAACCGGAGATACGGAAGTTGTATCCGTGGCCTTGGCACAGGGGCAGGAGACTGCGCAGCTCCATAAGTAAGGTAAGAAAATGTTATCATCTTACCTGAAAGTCCCCTGTGCCCAGTCCTTGTCTATACCTCTTGCCGGTCAGGTGTGGTCTGGTCACAAATTCCCAGGTGGTGTAAAAAATCCGTAGCCACGAATCCACCCTGGGAGGTGTCTGCTGTGGACCGTGTATGTGTTTGTGTAAAATCCGAGAGAAGAAGGAAAAAGTGACTTTTGTTTGTGGTTGCTGGGAAACAGACCGCAGGAGGTCAAATCGCTCGATAAGTTATTGCAGGATTCCCGTGCATAGGAGGAACAGGTAGAGTTCCGGGGCAGGTAGTCCCATGTTCCAGGCACGGGTAGTGATAACTTAGAGGGCTACTGCAGATTCCCGTAGCCGGCGGCCAGTCAGGACGACCGGAGCGGAGGGTGGTAGAACCCGGCATATGCGTGCCAGTGCGATTGGCAGTAGTCTGTTCCCAGCGCAACCTGCACGTGTCACAGAATTTAAAAAGGGCATCTCTCGGATTGTCTATCTGTTTCTGTTTGTGTCATGTACTATTGCCGCTTTAAGGGCATATAACTGTAAAAGAAAGTTTTTTTCCTTTTCTCTCTCTCTTCTCCGAATTTCCTCTTTCTCCGTGCTGTTTAGCAGAGAGATATGCATTGTAAATCACACTGTCACATCGGGTTTTTTTTTTTTTTTTACTGACTGTTTTCAGCTGCAATGCTGGCTATGTGTAGCTTTGTGTGAAGAAGTTAAGTTAAATTGTATCTATCATTTTTGATGTGACATACATGTTTTCAGATATGTGATTTTAGTGACATTTGATATTATTGCAATAGCATACGGAATAAAAAGAGGAAGTGTGTCTCTGACTGCATTTGAGCGCAGAGATTCTAAAAGAAAAAAGGAGAAGAGAAAAGCCGTTTTAATTTTTAATTTTTTTTACTCTCTTAAAGGGTCTTTTTCTTTTTGCGGCATTTTAAAGTTTTTTAATTAAGTTTTCCTCAATCTTCAATCTCTTTACCTTTTTACTTTTTTTGGGGGAAAAAGTTTTTTTTTTCCTTCCTTTTGTATCATAATTTTTAGTTTTTGGTTGTGAACTAAGTTTTTGACGGTTTTTCTTATCGTTTTGGGTTTTTCTTAGAGTTTTATATACTCATTTTTAGAAGTTTTTTTTAGTACTGTTTTTTTCATTTTTGTGTGTTTTTCATTTTTTGCTCTTGCCATGGGGAATAAAGTGGCCGAGCAACAGGAAAGTCTTTTTACTTCCTGATGAGAAAACAGCCCCTAGATAGTGGCAGAACACGAAGGTGCTAAGTATGTGAAGATTTTTGGAAGGTATAAAGTACGTGAAATTCATAAGAATGGCAGACTTCAAGCTGCGGAGTGGCATGACGTAGAAAGGAAAATAAGGGAAGTTAGCTGATGTTAGATTGCTGAATACTAATACATGGTATGAAGTAGCAGCAGAGCTTACATCGTTTAGGTGGTACAGAAAGTTATGTGAGCAAACCAGGAAGTGATTTTTGTGGGTATGAGACGGGAGAATCTGCGCAGTCTGCTTTTAGCAGAATCCATGGTATAGGTAGTTATTTTTGCACAGTATGTGGCGCGCCCCGTCTCTCCCTACAGGGAGAAGGCATAATTGCTCCTCTCTATTATTCTTGTTGTTCTCATCTATCCTTTTTTTTTTTTTTTTTCTCTGTCAGTCTTTTCTCTCCGCATTCTCTCTCTCCTTTCCTCTCCTCTTCCTCCACATTTTTTTCTCTTCTCTCTCTTCCCTTCTCTATCTCTCTCCTCCATACCCTCCATCTTCTCCTCCCTCCTTCTCCACTCCCCCACCACACCTTTCTCCTCCTTCTTTTCTTTCTCCACACCCATCTCTCCTCCCTCTTTCTCCACACCCCTCTCTCTCTCTCTCCTCTTTCTCCACTCCCCCACCACACCTTTCTCCTCCTTCTTTTCCTTCTCCACACCCATCTCTCCTCCCTCTTCTCCTCACCCTCTTTCTCCCCTCCTTCTCTCTCCTCTCTTCTCCTCACTCTCTCTCCACATTCTCTCTCCCCTCCTACTATTCCTTTGTCTCACTCCTCAACCCCTCCCTCTTCTTCTTCCTCTTTTTTCCTCCTTGTTGCCGGCTGGGCCAACGCCCAATTCAAACAATATGGTGCTTACAGCACAAGGTTTCCCTCTATGCCCCTGGCACAAACCAGCCATTGCCAGTTGTGATATTGGGGAAAGAAGGTGAAAGCCCCCCCCCCTACAGTGGGCAGCCCCAGACACATCAGGCAGCAGGCAGCTCAGCCCTGGGTGCAGAGGGGGGAGGAATGATATCAGAACGAGCTCACTGACAGATCCTCCGTTACCTCATTTCACAGTCAACAATATTGTAACCCTTAAGGTTTTACATGAACTTTGATATCACCATGTATTGATAATGTACAACTTCAGCACCGGTCAGAGCTGCCTACATTCACACCAACATAGAACTATAAGCCTAATCCATCACAGCTTCAGCAAGGGGGGAGACATCCTCACATAAAAAAGCAACTTCTAAGTCCAATATCAGTCAGTGTACGACCCCAGTACAAGCTATCACAACTATTCCTCTGATGAAGATGAAGAGGGAACATCATACATGCTGTCCAGTACTAGAAAAGAAACCCACAGGCACCAAGAATGCAGGGGCAGATAGAGGCACCACCATTACACTATGTGCACTGCACTTCAAGTCAGGTGACAATCTTCCAGACCCAGGGATGCATCCCATGCCATTTTACCGAAGAATGTAGCAGAACCAGTGAAAATATGCAGCCACCTGGAGTGATCTCTGGGCCATGAATGAAAATAGAAGCAGGTGATGCACTCTGGCCAATCATGAAGGAACAATTCAAACTTCCAGCAGAATCAGACATACACGCTTGGGAGTCAGGGCCAC